>NC_044556.1:41744638-42357554 GCF_007565055.1 Rhinopithecus roxellana
ATATATATATATATATATATATATGCCAAGATCAGCTCGGTCGGGGAGACCCTTAACCCAGTGGCACTAGAGGAATGAAAGACACACACACACACACACACACACACACACACACACACACACACACACACACAGAAATATAGAGGTATGAAGTGGGAAATCAGGGGTCTCACAGCCTTCAGAGCTGAGAGCCCTGAACAGAGATTTACCCACATATTTATTAACAGCAAGCCAGTCATGAGCATTGTTTCTATAGATATTAGATTAACTAAAAGTATCCCTTATGGGAAACAAAAGGATCCGCTGAAATAAAGGGATGGGTTTGGCTAGTTATCTGCAGCAGATGCATGTCCTTAAGGCATAGATCACTCATGCTATTGTTTGTGGTTTAAGAACACCTTTAAGCGGTTTTCCGCCCTGAGTGGGCCAGGTGTTCCTTGCCCTCATTCCAGTAAACCCACAACCTTACAGCGTAGGCATCATGGCCATCATGAACATCATGAACATGTCACAGTGCTGCAGAGATTTTGTTTATGGCCAGATTTTGGGGGGCCTGTTTCCAACATATATATATATATATATATATATATATATATATATTTTTTTTTTTTTTTTTGAGACAGAGTTTCGCTCTTGTCACCCAAGCTAGAGTGCAGTGGCATGATCTCAGCTCACTGCAACCTCCACCTCCTGGGTTTAAGCAATTCTCCTGCCTCAGTCTCCCAAGTAGCTGGGATTAGAGGCGCCCACCACAACGCCCAGCTAATTTTTTTGTGTTTTTAGTAGAGACAGAGTTTCACCATATTGGTCAATCTGGTCTTGAACTCCTGACCTCAGGTGATCCACCCGCCTTGGCCTCCCAAAGTGCTGGGATTACAGGCGTGAGCCACTGTGCCCGGACTTAAGGCATTATATTAATTTGTTCTCACATTGCTATAAATACCTGAGACTGGGTAATTTATAAAGAAAAGAGGTTTAATTGGTTCATGGTCCTGCAGGCTGTATAGTAGGCATGATGCTGGCATCTCCTAGGCTTCTGGGGAGGCTTCAGGAAACTTTCAGTCATGGGGAGTATATAGGTTACAGGGCCAGAGGAGGAGCAAGAAGAAGGACCAAGTGCCATACACATTTTAAAGCACCAAATCTCAACAGAACTCACTCACTATGGCAATGATAGCATCAAGGGAATGGTGCTAAACCACTTAAGAGAAAACCACCCCCATCCCATGGTCCAGTCACTTCCCACCAGGTTTCAACACCAATACTGGTGATTACATTCCAGCATGAGAGGTAGGCAGGACACACATCCAAACTGTATCAGGGGCTGGGCGCAGTGGCTCATGCCTGTAATCCCAGCAATTTGGGGGACCGAGGTGGGTGGATCACCTGAGGTCAGGAATTTAAGACCAGCCTGGCCAACATAGTGAAAACCCGTCTCTACTAAAAATAGAAAAATTGGCCAGGCATGGTGGCTCATGCTTGTAATCACAGCATTTTGGGAGGCCGAGGTGGACAGATCACCTGAGGTCAGGAGTTTGAGACCAGCCTGGCCAACATGGCGAAACTCCATCTCTACTAAAAAGTGCAAAAATTAGCTAGGTGGCGGATGCCTATAGTCCTAACTACTCAGGAGCCTGAGGCAGGAGAATTGCTTGAACCCAGGAGGTGGAGGTTGCAGTGAGCCGGGATCCAGCCACTGCACTCTAGCCTGGGCGACAAGAGCAGGACTGTGTCCCAAAAAAAGAAAAGAAAAGAAAAGAAAAATTAGCCAGGTGTGGTGATGCATGCCTGTAATCCCAGCTACTCATGAGGCTGAGGCAGGAGAATTGCTTGAACCTTGGAGCTGGAGGTGGCAGTGAGCTGAGATCAGACCACTCCAACCTGGGTGACAGAGTGAGACTCTGTCTCAAAAAAAAAAACTATATCAGGGTATATACCTGGAAATGTAATTACTGAATAAAATAAAGGATTTCTCCCAAGATTTAATTTCAAGCTATGGAATATTAAGGTTGTGTGGAACTGAATAGATAAAAGAAACAGACCTACACATATATGGAAGCTTGCTGGGTAACAGAGGCATATCAATAAAGAAGAACTGTTCAATAAATTGTGCCCAGTAACTTGAAATTCCCTGGGAATCGGGTGAAAGAGTGAGACTCTGTCTCAAAAAAAAAAAAATTAGGCCGGGCGCATCCTAGTACTTTGGGAGGCTGAGGTGGGTGGATCACCTGAGGTCAGGAGTTTGAGACCAGCCTGGCCAGCATGGTGGAACTTCGTCTCTACTAAAAATTAAAAAAGTAGCCCTCCGTGGCCGGGCGCAGTGGTTCACACCTGTAATCCCAGCACTTTGAGAGGCCGAGGCAAGCAGATCACGAGGTCAGAAGTGCAAGACCAGCCTGACCAACATGGTGAAACCTTGTCTCTACTAAAAATAGAAAAAATTAGTCAAGCATGGTGGCACATGCCTATAATCCCAGCTACTCAGGAGGATGAGGCAGGAGAGTCGCTTGATCCCAGGAGGCGAAGGTTGCAGGGAGCTGAGATCGCACCATTGCACTTTAGCCTGGGCAACAGAGCAAGACTCCACCTCAAAAAAAAAAAAGGTAGCCCTGCATGATGGTGAGTGCCTGTAATCCCAACTACCTGGGAGGCTGAGGCAGGAAAATCACTTGAACCTAGGAGGGGGAAACTACAGTGATCCAAGATCGCGCCACTGCCCTCCAGCGTGGGCGACAGAGCAAGACTGTGTCTCAAAACACAAACAAACAAACCTAGGCTGGGCGTGGTGGCCCACGCCTATAATTCCAGCACTTTTGGGAGGCCAAGGTGGGTGAATCACTTGAGGTCAGGAGTTCGAGACCAGCCTGGCCAATATGGTGACACCCTGTCTCTACTAAAAATACAAAAATTAGCCGGGCATGGTGGCACACACCTTTAATCACAGCTACTCAGGAGGCTGAGGCAGGAGAATAACTTGAACCCAGGAGGCGGAGATTGCAGTGAACCGATGTTGCTCCACTGCACTCCAGCCTGGCCACAGAGTGAGGCTGTGTCTCAAAAAAAAAAAAAAAAAAAAAAAAAAAACAGCCAGGTGAGGTGGTGGGTGTCTGTCCTCCTAGCTACTTGTGAGGCTGAGGCAGAATCATTTGAACTCTGGGTGGCGAAGGTTGCAGTGAGCCAGCATCATGCCATTGCACTCCAGCCTGGGCAAAAAAGCAAGACTGTCTCAAATAAAGTTAAAATTTATCAGAATTTACAAACACAAACCATACATGATGCCATTCTCAGTTATGAGAAATGTAAACAAAGACAGCATTATTCATAAAATTCGGTGGCTCAAGCCTGTAATCCCAGCACTTTGGGAGGCCGAGACAGGCGGATCATGAGGTCAGCAGATCAAGACCATCCTGGCTAACACTGAAACCCCATCTCTACTAAAAAATACAAAAAACTAGCCGGGCGAGGTGGCAGGCACCTGTAGTCCCAGCTACTCGGGAGGCTGAAGCAGGAGAGTGGTGTGAACCTGGGAGGCGGAGCTTGCAGTGAGCTGAGATCTGGCCACTGCACTCCAGCCCGGGTGACAGAGCGAGACTCTGTCTCAAAAAAAAAAAAAAAAAAAATCATAAAATTAACTGTAATAGGCCAGGCATGGTAACTTATGCCTGTAATCCCAGCACTTTCGGAGGCCAAGGCAGGCGGATCCCCTGAGGTCGGGAGTTGGAGACCAACCTGACCAACATGGAGAAACCCCGTCTCTACTAAAAATACAAAATTAGCCAGGCATGGTGGCGCATGCCTGTAATCCCAGCTACTTGGGAGGCTGAGGCAGGAGAATCGCTTGAACCTAGGAGGCAGAGGTCGCAGTGAGCCAAGAAAACAAAAAAACTATAATACATACTGTACTGCTATAATAATTTCATAGCCACCTCTTGTTATTGCAATGAAGAACTCAAGTGTTGCCAGAATCCACTTCAAAGTCATATGACACTAATCATCTCCAAGTGAGCAGTTTACTGGAATCCCTCTGGTAAATTGCATATCACAGTACAAAGTGATCTCTTGAAGTTCTTGCGTTCTCATTGTTTTTACTATGCTTCCATAAACCTTGAATGACCCTATGAGACCTATATGAAATGGGATTAGTAATGTTAGAAGTGCTTCCAAGAACAAGAGAAAAGTCCTGACATTACAAGAAAACAAAAAGTTGAACTGCTTGATATGTACCATAGATTGAGGCCTGCAGCTGTGATTGCCCACCATTTCAAGATAAATAGGTGGGACACAGTGGCTCCCACCTATAATCCCAGCACTTTGGGAGGCAGAGGTGGGCGGATCATGGGGTCAGGAGTTAGAGACCAGCCTGGCCAACGTGGAGAAACCCTGTCTCTACTAAAAATACAAAAAATTAGGTGTGATGGCAGGCACCTGTAATCCTAGCTACTCCAGAGGCTGAGGAAGGAAAATTGCTTGAACCCGGGAGGTGGAGGTTGCAGTGAGCCGAGATCATGCCGTTGCCTTACAGCCTGAGCGACAGAGTGAGACTCCGTCTCAAAAGAAAAAAAGAAAAATAAATGAATCTAGCATAAGGACTTGAAAAAAGAAAAGGAGTTTCACAAAGCCATCACCGCAGCTGTGCCAGCAGGTGCGAAACTTTGTACTTTTTCCGGGATATCTTTTTATCTCGTATTGAAAATGCAGGAGTTTTTTGTTTGTTTTTTTTTTAGACAGTCTTGCTCTGTCGCCAGGCTGGAATGCAGTGGCACGATCTTGGCTCACTGCAACCTCTGCCTCCCGGGTTTAAGCAATTCCCCTACGTCAGCCTCCCTAGTAGCTGGAACTACCACCATGCCCAGCTCATTTTTTGCGTTTCAGTAGACATGCATTTCGCCATGTTGGCCAGAATGGTCCCAATCTCCTGACCTTGTGATCCGCCCGCCTCGGCTTCCTAAAGTGCTGGGATAACAGGTGTAAGCCACCACGCCTGGCTGAAAATGCGGTTTTTATGTGGGTGCAGGATTGCCTTAAAAAGACATACCTGTCTGGGCGTGGTGGATCACACCTGTAATCCCACCACTTTGGGATGCTGAGGCTGGTAGATCACCTGAGGTCAGGAGTTCAAGACCAGCCCAGCCAGCATGGTGAAATGCTGTCTCTACTAAAAATGCAAAAATTAGCCGAGCATGGTGGTAGGTGCCTGTAATCCCAGCTACTTGGAAGGCTGAGACAGGGAGAGTTGCTTGAGCCTGGGAGGCAGAGCTTGCAGTGAGCCAAGATTGCACCACTGTACTTTAGCCTGGGTGACGAAGCGAGACTCCGTCTCAAAAAAAAAAAAAAAAAAAAAGCCAGCTCAGTGGCTCATGCCTGTAATCTCAGCATTTTGGGAGGCTGGGGCAGGCAATCACTTGAAGTCATGAGTTCAAGACCAGCCTGGTCAACATGGTGAAACCCTTCTGTATTAAAAAAAGAAACATTAGCCAGGTGTGGTAGTGGGTACCTGTAGTCCCAGCTATTCAGGAGGCTGAGGCAGGAGAAATCGCTTGAACCCAGGAGGCGTAGGCTGCAGTGAGCCGAGACCAGGCCACTGTACTCCAGCCTCAGTGTCAGAGTGAAACTCCGTCTCAAAAAAAAGAAAAAGAAAAAGTCAAGATAAAAGGAGAAGTTGCTTCTGCCAACCAAGAGGCAGTAGATAAGTTCCCAGACGCTATTAAGAAAATCATTAGCAGCCGGATGCAGTGGCTCACGCCTGTAATCCCAGTACTTTGGGAGGCGGAGACGTGTGAATCATCTGAGGTCAGGAGTTCAAGAGCAGCCTGGCCAACATGGTGAAACCCCATCTCTACTAAAAATACAAAAATTAGCAGACATTGGTGGCCCGAAGGTTTCAGTGAGACAAGATCATGTCATTGCACTCCAACCTGGGCGACGAGAGCAAGATGCCATCTCAAAAAATATATATATATTAGCTGGGCGTGGTGGTGTGCCCCTGTAATCCCAGCTACTCGGGAGGCTGAGGCAGGAGAATCGCTTAAACCCAGGAGGTAGAGGTTGCAGCGAGCCGAGATCGTGCCACTGCCCTCCAGCCTGGTGGATGGAATGAGACTCTGAGTCAAAAAAGAAAAAATAAAAATGAAGTAAGTCAGACACAAATGGACATATATTTTATGATTTCACTAGTATGAGAACCTGGAATAGACAAATTCATACAGGCAGAAAGTAGAATATTGGTTATTAGGGGTTGGAGGGAGGATGGAATAGAGTGTTTCTTTAATAGGGTCAGTTATTCTGTCTGGGAGGATGAAAAAGATGTGGAGGAGGATGGATACTGGTGATAGTTGTACAACAATGTGAATGTATTTTCATGTCACTGAACTGTCTAGAACACTTAAAAATGGTTTAAAAGGTAAATGTTTTGGTATGTGCATTTTACCACAGTTTTTCAAAAAAAAATTAGTCATGTGTGTTTATTTCTGTACTCTATTCTGTTCTTCATTTCTTTTGTGTAGCTAGTATCACATTGTGCTGATTACCATACATTTACAGTAACTCTTGAAATTAGATAAATCCTCCAATTATTTGTAATTTTTTTTTTTTTTTTTTTTTTTTTTTTTTGAGACAGACAAGAGTCTTGCTCTGTCGCCCAGGCCGGAGTGCAGTGGCATGACCTCACTGCAAGCTCCACCTCCTGGGTTCACGCCATTCTCCTGCCTCAGCCTCCCGAGTAGCTGGGACTACAGGCGCCCACCACCATGCCCGGGTATTTTTTCTATTTTTAGTAGAGACGGGGTTTCACTGTGTTAGCCAGGATGGTCTCGATCTCCTGACCTCATAATCCGCCCGCCTCAGCCTCCCAAGGTGCTGGAGATTACAGGCGTGATTTACCACGCCCGGCCTTAGTTTTTGTCTTTCCACGGCAATTTGTGAATTGTCTTGGCATTTTCTCAAAAACAAACAAACAAAGAAACCTCTGTTGGTACTTGAGATTGTGTTAGATCTGTAGATCAGTTTGGGGGAAAATTGCAATCACCAATTTTTTTTTTTTAAGACACAGAGTCTTCCTCTGTTGCCCAGGCTAGAGTGCAATGGTTTACTGTCATCCTTGACCTCCTGGATTTGAGCAATCTTCCCACTTTAGTCTCTTCAGTAGCTGGGACTACAAGTGTAAGCCACCACACCTGGCTAGTTTTTTAAAATTTTTTTGCAAAGATTGGGTCTGTGTTGCCTAGGTTGGTCTCCAACCTCTGGGCTCAAGTGATCCTCCTGCCTCAGCCTCCCCAAGTGCTGGTATTACAGGTGAAAGCTGCCAAGCCTGGATTGAAATTGCCATCTTTTTTTTTTATTTTTGAGATGGAATCTCGCTGTTTCCCAGGCTAGAGTGCAGTGGCTCAATCTCAGCTCACTGCAAACTCTGCCTCCCAGGTTCACGCCATTCTCCTGCCTCAGCTTCCCGAGTAGCTGGGACTACAGGCGCCTGCCACCACACCCAGCTAATTTTTTGTATTTCAATAGAGACGGGGTTTCACCATGTTAGCCAGGATGGTCTCGATCTCCTGACCTTGTGATCCTCCCGCCTCGGCCTCCCAAAGTGCTTGAATTACAGGCATGAGTCACCACACCCGGCCTAGAAATTGCCATCTTAATGACATTCAGTGTTTCATTCCATGGACATCCATGGACGTGGTATATCACTCCATTTATTTTAGATTATCTTTGATTTTTAATTTTTTTCTTTTCTTTTTTTTTTTTATAAAATGGAGCCTTGCTCTGTCACCCAGGCTGAAGTGCAGTAGAGTGATCTTGGCTCATTGCAACCTCCACCGCCTGGGCTCAAGTGATTCTCCTGCCTCAGCCTCCTGAGTAGCTGAGGTTACAGGTGCCCGGCAGCATGCCTGGCTAATTTTTATATTTTGGAGATGGGGTTTCACCATATTGGCCAGGTTGGCCTCGAACTCTTGACCTCAAGTAATTCACCTGCCTCGGCCTCCCAAAGTGCTGGGATTACAGGCATGAGCCACCGTGCCTGGCCTTTTTTTTTAATTCATTGTTTTGTTTATACTCTTATGTACTGCATGTATTTGGTTAGATTTATATTTTGGTTTTCTTTTAAATTTATACTTATGTTTATAAATTAATAAAGAAATTATAGTTCTGTATTATTTTGTTTGATATGTATCTAAGCATTTAATGCTTTTCTTGTTTTTTTTGTTTGTTTGTTTGTTTGTTTGTTTTTGAGATGGAGTCTCATTCTGTTGCCCAGGCTGGAGTGCAGCACTGCCATCTTGGCTTAATGCAACCTCCACCTCCTGGGTTCAAGTGATTCTCCTGCCTCAGCTTCCTGAGGAGCTGGGACTACAGTTGCATGCTACCATACCCAGCTTATTTTTGTATTTTGAGGAGAGACGGGGTTTCACCATGTTCACCAGGTTGGTCTCAAACTCCTGACCTTAGGTGATCTGCCCGCCTCATCCTCCCACAGTGTTGGGATTATAGGAGTGAGCCACCCTGCCTGGCTACTTTTCTATTGTTGTAAGTAGCGTTGTTTAATTTTGATTTCAATTTTCTCATTGATAGAACATAGAAATACGGTTGAATTTGACCTTGGATTCCTCAACATTGTTGTGTAATTCACTAATTGTAGTACTTTCTCTTTTGTAGAGTCTTTGGGTGTTTTTATATAGACAGTCAAATAATATGTGAGTAGAAATAGTTTGTAATTCTTCCTTTTCAATGTTGTTTTCTTTTTCTGGTCTTTTTGCACTGGCTAGGACCTCTATTATGATACTGAACATATATGATGAAATTATATATTTGCCTTGTCCTTAATAATAGGGAAACTTAATTTAATCTGTACGTATGAGGCAAATCAAGTATCTGGGAAACTTCCTGCCTGGTCATTGCCAGTACGTTTGCTTATGTTTGTATTATAGATAATTTCCAGAGCTTTTAGTTGTACTTAGTAAAATGTACAGTAAAAATATACATCTGTTCCATTTTTGTCTGGAACAAGAATCACCTGTATTATTTTTTAAATAAAATGCTTTGTTTAAAAATATGGAATGCTTCACAAGTTTGCATGTCATTCTTGCACCAGGGCCATGCTAATCTCTGTATTGTTCCAATTTTAGTATATGTGCTGCTGAATCAAGCACATCTTTTTTTTTTTAAATGTTTTTGTTTGATTTAGATTTCTATTTTGTTTTTTTTTTTTTTTTTTTTTTTTTTTTGAGGCGGAGTCTCGCTCTGTCACCCGGACTGGAGTGCAGTGGCCCGATCTCAGCTCACTGCAAGCTCCGCCTCCCGGGTTTGCGCCATTCTCCCGCCTCAGCCTCCCGAGTAGCTGGGACTACAGGCGCCCGCCACCTCGCCCGGCTAGTTTTTGTATTTTTTTAGTAGAGACGGGGTTTCACTGTGTTAGCCAGGATGGTCTCGATCTCCTGACCTCGTGATCCGCCCGTCTCGGCCTCCCAAAGTGCTGGGATTACAGGCTTGAGCCACCGCGCCCGGCCTAGATTTCTATTTTGATAAGCTTCCCCTTTCCCTCTCCTTTTAGCACTCTTAGATGTCATTACATTGTCTTCTGGTTTGCATTGTTGTGGATATGATATCTAAACTTTTTTTTTTTTTTTTAAAGAAACGGGTCTTGCTATGTTGCCCAGGCTGGTCTTGAATTCCTGGACTCAAGCAATACTCCTGCATCAGACATACAGAGTGCTGGGTTTACAGGCTTGAGCCACTGTGCTCTGCGCCTTTTTATAAGATGTGTTTTTTCTTCAGCTGCTTCTTTTTGTTTGTTTTTGGCCTCCCAGGCTGGAGTGCAGTGGCATGATCTCAGCTCACTGCAAGCTCTGCCTCCCGGGTTCACACTATTTTCCTGCCTCAGCCTCCCGAATAGCTGGGACTGCAGGTGCCCACCACCATGCCTGGCTAATTTTTTGTTTTTGTATTTTTAGTAGAGATGGGGTTTCACCATATTAGCCAGGATGATCATGATCTCCTGACCTTGTGATCCGCCCGCCTCGGCGTCCCAAAATGCTGGACTGCACCCGGCCTCTTTAGCTTCTTTTGTTTTCTTCATCAATAGTTTTTAGCAAGTTTATTATGATATACTGTACCTTATTTGTTTTATTTATCCTGCCTGTGGTTTGCTTAGTTTCTTCTAACTCTGAGGTTATACTTTTTATCAATTTGGGAAACTTTTTTGCCATAATTCTCAATTTTTTTCATTGTGAATTTTTTATATTGTGAACGTTACATCATTGTATATCTGGTTTTTGTTGTTTTCCGAGTGTTCAGTTGTTTTTAGTAGTAAGTTTTCTCCTTTCCTGAGAGTCTAAGATTCTGTTAGTATTATATTCTCTACTAATTTATTCTTTCCTTTAATCTCTGTGTCTCAGTTTATGTTGTTTCTATTGCTGTCTTCAAGTTCACTGATCTCCAGTGTCTTATTTGCTGTTAAGTACCCTCCAGTTTTTCATTTCAGATTTGGTATTTATCAATTATCAATATTCCTTTTGTTGTTGTTGTTAAGTCTTCCATTCCTCTCCTCATTCTGTTTGTATTTTCTTCTAAATTCCTGATTTATGCTTGTAGAGTAGTACCTCAAAGTTATTTTCTTTTCTGTCTTTGTGATTTCTATTTCTATTGCTGTTTCTACTGAATGATTTTTCTCCTGGTTCACATTTTCCTGCATTTTGTCATATGTAGGAATTTATTATTGGATGCAAGACATTGTGATGTCGCATTATTGTATGTCTGGTTTTTGTTGGTTTCCTTTACAAATATTCAATTTTATTTTGGTAGGCAGTTAAGTTACTTATGGATCAGTTTGGATTCTCATGAATATTGTTTTTAAACTTAGCTAAGGCTGGTCTTTATGTCAGGATAATTAAGCCCTCTAACAGTGGATAACATTACTCTCTTAGCTTACTGTTTAATGTCACCTATTGTTGAACAATGTCTTTCTACTTTGCCTAATGGAATCTGAGTATCTGCCATCATATGTGAGTTGTGTGAATTGCTCAGGTTACAGTTTTCTGGTAGTTCTTTGTTCAGCCATATGGAATTTTACCCTTCACATGCACAACGTAGTGTTTAGCAGTATACTGAAAGAGACACCCATAGTTAGATTTCTAGAGTTATAATTCTCTGTAGCTTTTTCCATTCTGGTACTCAGTTCCACAAATTCCAGCTATCTCAGTCCCTCTGTACTCTGATATATCCCTTTTCAAGGGATGTATCAGTTTGGCCATTCTCTGCTTGGTTTCTACTTCTGTACCACAGTCATTCTTAGAAAGGCAAGGTGGGGTCTGGGTGTAATGGCTCACGCCTGTAATTCTAACACTTTGGGAAGCTGAGGTGGGCAGATCACCTGAGATCAGGAGTTCAAGACCATCCTGGGCAGCATGGTGAAACCCCATCTCTACTAAAAATACAAAAAAAAAAAAATAAGCTGGGTGTGGTGGCACATACCTGTAATCCCAGCTACTCAGGAAGCTGAGGTAGGAGAATCACTTGAGCCCAGCAGCAGAGAGCCGAGATCACACCACTGCACTCCAGCCTGGGAGACAGAGCAAGACTCCATCTCACAAAAAGAAAGAAGGCGGGTGGGGGGGGGGGGGGGGGGAAGGGAAAAGGAAGGAAAAGAAAAGAAAAGAAAGGCAAGGTGGGGCTGGGCGCAGTGGCTCATGCCTGTAATCCCAGCACTTTGGGTAGGCGGATTACCTGATGTTAGGAGTTTGAGACCAGCCTGTCCAACATGGTGAAACCCTGTCTCTACTAAAAATACAAAAATCATCCAGATGTGGTGACAGGCACCTGTAATCCGAGCTACTCAGGAGGTTGAGGCAGGAGAATCTCTGGAACCCAGGAGGCAGAAGTTGCAGTGAGACAAGATTGTGCCACTGCACTCGAACCTGGGCAGCAGAGTGAGACTCCATCTCAAAAAACAAAAAGAAAAACAAAAGAAAGGCAAGGTGGTTGTGTAACTCACAGCATTTTTTTCAGATTTCTCAGGGATCACAGTGCTGCACTAACTGTTGTCCAGTATCTGATAATAATCGTCTTTTAAATTTTTCTCATGCAAAGCATGGTGGCTCACACCTATAATCCCAACACTTGGGAGGCCGAGGCGGGCGTATCACTTGAGGTCAGGAGTTAAAGACCAGCCTGGCCAACATGGCGAAACCCTGTCTCTGCTAAAAATACAAAACTTAGCTGGGCGTAGTGGCGTGCCCCTGTAATCCCAGCTACTCGGGAGGCTGAGGCAGAAGAAATCACTTGAACTCAGGAGGCGGAAGTTGTAGTGAGCCAAGATTGTGCCCCTGCACCCCAGCCTGGGTGACAGAGCAAGACTCCGACTCAAAAACTAAAATAAAATAAAATTTTCTCTAAGTATCTAGTAGACTACCATGTTTCTATTACTTCTTGTCAGGTGAAGTCTCGTACCAGTTATTTAAACATGGGCAGATAAGGAAGTCCCTGTATCTCTTTTTTTAATTGCTGTGATTTTTTTAAGTAGACAATTATTTGTAGGAAAACATTTTTTTCACAATAAAATTATCTTTAAACTTCTCTTTCTAGCTTTAATGAAGCACCAGTTGAGATTCCCAGTCCTCCTGAAACCCCAGCTAAACCTCCTGAACCTGAAAGTACCTTGCAGCCTGTGCTTTCTCTCATCCCAAGGGAAAAGAAGCCCCCACGTCCCCCAAAGAAGAAGTATCAGAAAGCAGGGCTGTATTCTGACGTTTACAAAACTACAGAGTAAGTAGTAGTACCTATTAGCTAACATCCCTTTTTCTTCCACTTTTGAAAAAATACTTTGACTATCAAAAAACAGTATAGATTATTTTGTATTTAATAAGCATGATGATTGTGTTTTTGCGCTTGTGTGAGGTACGCCTCCCTCAAACTTTGTGTTAAGGTCAATACATTACCCTTTCTGATGTGGGGGGAAAATCCATACAAAAGTAATATACACAAATATCAGTGTTCGCTGTACTGTCTTATGTTGTGTGAGACTAATTGTCTTTCTGATCATTATCTTCTCTCTGCCTTACTAGATTGAGATTCCTTTTTTTTTTCTTTTTTTTTTTTTTTTTGAGACAGAGTCTTGCTCTGTCACCCAGGCTGGAGTGCAGTGGCTGGATCTCAGCTCACTGCAAGCTCCGCCTCCTGGGTTCCCGCCATTCTCCTGCCTCAGCCTCCCGAGTAGCTGGGACTACAGTCGCCCGCACCTCGCCCGGCTAGTTTTTTGTATTTTTTTTTAGTAGAGACGGGGTTTCACCAGGTTAGCCAGGATGGTCTCGATCTCCTGACCTCGTGATCCGCCCGTCTCGGCCTCCCAAAGTGCTGGGATTACAGGCTTGAGCCACCGCGCCCGGCCACTAGATTGAGATTCTAATGATGCGTTTCTTTTTTCTTTTTCTTTTTTTTTTTTTTTGAGACGGAGTCTCGCTCTGTCACCCAGGCTGGATGGAGTGCAGTGGCACGATCTCGGCTCACTGCCAACTCTGCTTCCAGGGTTCACACCATTCTCCTGCCTCAGCCTCCTGAGTAGCTGGGACTACAGGCCCTGCCACCACACCCAGCTAATTTTTTGTATTTTTAATACAGATGGGGTTTCACCATGTTAGCCAGGATGGTCTAGGTCTCCTGACCTCATGATCCACCTGCCTCAGCCTCCCAAAGTGCTTGGGATTACAGGCATGAGCCACAGCGCCCAGCCCTAATGATGCTTATTAACTTAAGCAAAAAATGGCTCTAACTAAAATGATATTGGCGACTTCATTTTTTATATTGGTGACTTTATTTTTTATTGATTGGACGCTGTGTTCCATGAATTTTGTCAGATGAATAAAATATTTGCCTTGCTTTTAAGAACTTCATATTATCTTGGCAGATTACAACTTAATAAGCACTCTGAGAATTTTTAAAGCATCAAAGGGATAGCAAATTATTATCAATTAAGAAATATTTTCTGGTTGAGTTAGGATTTAGAGGTTTGGTAGTAGTTTACCAGATGGAGAAGGATATTCTAGTCAGAACAGCGTGTAAAAAGGCACATCCTAGGATACAGAGTTTTCACATATCAAAACAACTTGGAAAGTTTAGGGCTCTGAAATGTAGTGGCGCTATGGTAAATAAGCATTATATGATAAGGGACATATAACCATGGACTTTGAGATGTTTAGTTAACTTTAAGATATTTTGTTTTGGATGGGAGCGGTGGCTCATGCCTGTAATCCCAGCACTTTGGGAGGCCGAGGTGGGTGGATCACCTGAGGTTGGGAGTTTGAGTCCAGCCTGACCAACATAGAGAAACCCCATTTCTACTAAAAATACAAAATTAGCCGGGTGTGGTGGCACATGCCTGTAATCCCAGCTACTTGGGAGGCTGAGGCAGGAGAATCGCTTGAACCCGGGAGGCAGAGGTTGTGGTGAGCTGAGATCACACCATTGCACTCCAGCCTGGGCAACAGGAGCGAAACTCATTTCCAAAAAAAAAAATTTTTATGCCATTTTGCTATAGGAAATCAAAAATGAGTTTGGGGGGATGGATATGAAAGGCGTAGGTTTATTTAAGATAACTCCAGTAGCAGGGTGGAAAATAAATGGAATGAATGACTAGTGGCAAAATCTCTCTCAGTTTCTATCAAAAAGTCATGAATATCTGAATTTAGACAAAAAGACGAGTAAGATTGAAAGAAGAAACCTTAGATTTTAGAGATACATCTCATTTGGTGGTGGTAAAGTAATTGACATGTAAACCATGCCACTTTATTTTGCATTTAAAAGATTTTTATTCATTTGTCACTGAGGTAGGTATCACAAAATTTTTATACTCTGTACGTGCTTCTTAGGTCATGAAAACATTTTACTAATGAAGCTTAAGTTTAACTAATTATAATAATAATAAATCATCTCAAACAACCAAGACTTTAAAAAGATAGGCACTTAACTATTTTTTTAATTTAACAGAAGTTGTGAAGTACGTAGTTCAGAGTTCATAATGGTACCTTCACAATGTCTTCAGGGACCGAGGCTCCTTTTTTTCCTTCTATCTCAGTACTAATTATGCATTCCTAAGATTGCTTCGTGTTCCATGATAGCTACTACAGTCCAGCCATGCTATGTTTGTTACAGACAGAAAAGAGGAGGAAAAGCATGCTCCTTCTTTGTTTTTTGTTTTCTGGTTTGTTTGTTTTTTGAGATGGAGTTTCACTTTTGTTGCCCAGGCTGGAGTGCAATGGCGGGATCTCAGCTCACTGCAACCTCTGCCTTCCAGGTTCACGCGATTCTCCTGCCTCAACCTCCCGAGTAGCTGGGATTACAGGTGCCTGCCACCATGCCCAGCTAATTCTTTGTATTTTTAGTAGAGACAGAGTTTCACCATGTTGGCCAGACTGGTCTTGAATTCCTGACCTTAGGTGATCCGCCCTCCTTGGCCTCCCAGAGTGCTGGGATTACAGGCGTGAGCCACCGTGCCCAGCCCATGCTCCTTCTTTGTAAGAAGACTTCAAACCCACATTTATATAAATTTTTAGGGTACAATTTAAATTGCATAGCCACACTTTAGCCATAAGACAGGTTGTGGAAATAATGGTCATTACTCTAGGTGATAATAGCTGTTAAGGAAAAAAAAAAATCAACATTCTGTCAGCAGAAATGAGAAAGTGGAAATACACTTTGGGACACATCTAATTCAGTCATAATTTTGGAACAGAGTCTGCTAGAGCAGAAATATAATTATCAACTTTTCTGCTAAATAAAACTCAAGTTTTATTTCTTGCTTAGGGAAAACCTCTCAGACTGTGTTTTTCCTCTGCTGTCACATCACAATAACCATCAACAAAGAAGTCTGTAAGAGCAAACTGCTGGTTTTAAAAAAAACTTTTTTAAAATAAAATTAAAAAAAGAAAACAAAACACAGAAGACTTCTGTAACTAAAGGTATGAGGGTTTTCCCATACATCAAGCAATAGTCACCAGCTGAGTGTCCTCCAATTCAATTCTGACACTGTTTTCCTGGATATAGTGTCAGATCCTATTGGTTGGGTGCTCAGTTCCCAAGACTGCCACCCTCCCTTAGACTAGTCACAACTCTGGCTCTCCAGAACTTCTGACCAACCAGCTTCAAGTTGGGTTTGACTAATTTGCTGAAATGGCTCACAAAACTCAAGGAAACATGTACTTCCATTTACTGGTTTGTTATAAAGGATATTGCAGAAGATATAGATGAAGACATACATTGGGGAAGGAGCATGGAGCTTTCATTCCCTCCTTAGGCGCACCCCCTCCAGGAACCTCCACATGTTCAGCTATCCAGAAACTCTCTGAACCTTTCTTTTTGAGTTTTGTTTTTTGTGTTTTTGTTTGTTTTTTTGAGATGGAGTTTCACTCTTGTTAACCAGGCTGGAGTGCAATGGTACGATCTTGGCTCACTGCAGCCTCTGCCTCCCAGGTTCAAGTGATTCTCCTGCCTCAGCCTTCGGAGTAACTGGGATTACAGGCACCTGTCAGCATGCCCAGCTAATTTATTTATTTATTTTTTTTAAGATGGAGTCGTGCTCTGTCGCCCAGGCTGGAGTGCAGTGGCACCATCTCGGCTCACTGCAACCTCTGCCTCCCAGGTTCAAGCAATTCTCCTGCCTCAGCCTCCCGAGTAGCTGGGACTACAGGCACACGTCGCCTTGCCTGGCTAATTTTTTGTATTTTAGTAGAGATGGGGTTTCACCGTGTGAAGGGGTGGCCTGCCCCTCCACACCTGTGGGTGTAACTCGTCAGGTGGGGTGAGAGACTGAGAAAAGAAATAAAACACAGAGACAAAGTATGGAGAAACAACAGTGGGCCCAGGAGACTGGCACTCAGCATACCAAGGACCTGCACCGGCACTGGTCTCTGAGTGCCCTCAGTTTTTATTGATTATTATATTCATTATCTCAGCAAGAGGAATGTGGTAGGAGAGCAGGGTGATAATAGGGAGAAAGTCAGCAAGAAAACATGTGAGCAAAAGAATCTATGTCATAATTAAGTTCAAGGGAAGGTACTATGCCTGGATGTGCACGTAGGCCAGATTTATGTCTCTCTCTGCCCAAACATCTCAGCGGAGTAAAGAATAACAAGGCAGCACTGCTGCCAACATGTCTCGCCTCCCGATAGGGCAGTTTTTCTCCTATCTCAGAATTGAACAAATGTGCAATCAGGTTTTATACCAAGACATTCAGTTCCCAGGGGCAGGAAGGAGACAGTGGCCTTCCTCTATCTCAACTGCAAGAGGCTTTCCTCTTTTACTAATCCACCTCAGCACAGACGCATTATGGGTGTCGGTCTGGGGGATGGTCAGGTCTTTCTCATCCCACGAGGCCATATTTCAGACTATCACATCGGGAGAAACCTTGGACAATACCTGGCTTTCCAAGGCAGAGGTCCCTGCGGCTTTTCGCAGTGCGTTGTGCCCCTGGTTTATTGAGACTAGAGAATGGCGATGACTTTTACCAAGCATACTGCTTGTAAACCTTTTGTTAACAAGGCATGTCCTGCACAGCCCTAGAGCCCTTAAACCTTGATTCCATACAACACATGTTTCTGTAAGCACAAGGTTGTGGCTGGGGCAGTTACAAATTAACAGCATCTCAGCAAAGCAATTTTTCAAGGTACAGGTCAAAATGGAATTTCTTATGTCTTCCCTTTCTACTAGACAGAGTAACAGTCTGATCTTTCTTTCTTTTCCCTACAACCGTGTTACCCAGTCTGGTCGCGAACTCCTAAACTCAGTCAGTCCACCCACCTCGGCTTCCCAAAGTGCTAGGATTTCAGGTGTGAGCCACCACACGCTGCCTAATCGTTATATTTTTAGTAAAGATGGGATTTGGCCAGGCTGGTCTCGAACTCCTGACCTCAGGTGATCCAGCTTTCTCGGCCTCCCAAAGTGTTGGGATTATGGGTGTGAGCCACTGTGTCTGGCCTCTTTTTGATTTTTTATGGAGGCTTCATAGGTATCATTGACAGCCATGTAGAAATGTGATTGGACAAAATGTACAGAATATAAACCCAGCATGTCCTGTCTAGACTTCTTGACCTCTCTGTGTCACATTCCTTTCTCTAGGGTATGGGGCAGGACCGTCTCTGGAATGAGGGTTTTCTTGGCCCACAATCAAATTAGAGTCCTGCCTTAGGTTAGGTAAAAGGAAGACAGGAGAAGGTCAGAGAGAGATTGTATCTCCTGAGGCCCGCTCCCGAGACTTAAAGTGCCCCAACATTGTAACAGGGACTATGGGAGTTAAGAGCCAGGAATCATGGATGAAAGCCAATATATATATATATATTTATATTTATATATGTCATAACACCACACTTCTGTTTTTTACTTTTGTGCTTTTTCTTGATTAAAGATTTAAAAATGGAAGATTGTGATCTTTTGACATAATTTGATTTCTTATATCAGTGATTTGTAAGTGTCTGTGGTCATACAAAATATTTGATCTGAAAATGGACTGAAATATCACTTTATTTATGTTAGAACTAGCTCTTCCTCTCACAGAAATAAGTAGGAAGAAAACAGTTTATTCTTTAAGCATTTTTAAGAACGTTGTTCAGTTTAGTATATGTATGCATTCTTGGAAGATGTGAAGCCAGGATATTATTGTGGGCTGGCTATTTTGTCATTAGCAGTTTTAGTAATAAACTTATGTTTAGAGCAGTTTCAGTTTCACAGCAAAATTGAGTGGAAAGTACAGAGTTTTCATATGCACCCTGTTCTTCATACACACAACCTGCGACTATTGCACCACACTGTTGTGATACATATGTTATGATCCATGTACCTACATTGACATACCATTATTACCCAAAGTCTGTAGTTACTTTAGGGTTCACTCTTGGTGGTATACATTCTATGGGTTTTGACAAATGTATACTGACATGTATCTACTATTGTAATATCATACAATAGAATAAAAATGAAGTGGGCCAGGTGCAATCGCTCATGTCTGTAATCCCAGCACTTTGGGAGGCTGGAGCTGGAGGATTGCTTGAGCCCAGGAGTTCAAGACCAACCTGGGCAACATAGTAAGACCTTGTCTCTACTAAAAATTTAAGAATTCAGGCCAGGCGCAGTGGCTCACGCCTGTAATCCTAACACTTTGGGAGGCCAAGGCAGGTGGACTACTTGAGGTCAGGAGTTCAAGACCGGTCAGACCAACATGACGAAACCCTGTCTCTGCTAAAAATACAAAAATTACCTGGGCATGGTGGCAGGTGCCTGTAATCCCAGCTACTTGGGAGGCTGAGGCAGAAGAATCCTTTGAACCCCGGAGGCAGAGGTTGCAGTGAGCTGAGATTGCGCCATTGCAGTCCAGCCTGGGTGACAGAGCAAACCTCTGCCTCATAAATAAATAAATAAATAAATAAATAAAATAAAAATACACCAGGAGTGGTGGTGCACACCTGTAGTCCCAGCTACTTGTGAGACTGAAGTGAGCAGATCACTTGAGCCCAGGGGTCCGAGACTGCAGTGAGTTGTGTTCGTGCCACTGCATTCCAGCCTAAGTGACAAAGTGTTTTTTTGAAACGCTGTCTCAAAAAAAGAAAGAGAAAATAATATAAACTTTTTTTGTTGTTGTTTTATGATGGAGTTCAAGCAATTCTCCTGTCTCAGCCTCCCGAGTAGCTGAGATTACAGGTGCCCACCACCATGCTTGGCTAATTTTTGTATTTTTAGTAGAGACGGAGTTTCACTATATTGACCAGGCTGGTCTCAAACTCCTGACCTCAAGTGATCCGCCCGCCCCAGCTTCCCAAAGTGCTGGGATTACAGGTCTGAGCCACCATGCCTGGCCATTTTTTAAGAGCTCAGGCTTGGCCAGGCGTGGCGGCTCATGCCTGTAATCCCAGCACTATGGGAGGCCGAGGTGGGCAGATCGTGAGGTGAGGAGATCGAGACCATGCTAGCTAACATGGTGAAACTCCGTCTCTACTAAAAATACAAAAAATGAGCCGGGCGTGATGGCGGACGACTGTAGTCCCAGCTACTCGGGAGGTTGAGACAGGAGAATGGCGTGAACCAGGGAGGCGGAGCTTGCAGTGAGCCAAGATAGCACCACTGCACTCCAGCCTGGGCGACAGAGTGAGACTCCGTCTAAAAAAAAAAAAAAAAAAAAAAAAAACTCAGGCCTTTGTTATCTTTTAGAATGCCCTTCATTTTGGATTTCTTTGATCCTATCTTCATGATTAGATTTAGGTTTAAAAAAGTCTTGGCAGAAGTCTGGGAGAGATGGCTTATGCCTGTAATCTCAACATTTTGGGAGGCTGAGGCTGGAGGATCACTTGAGGCCTGGGGTTCAAGACCAGCCTGGGCAACATAGTGAGTTCCAGTCTCTACAAAAATAAAAATAAATAAAACTAAAATTTAAAAATTATAGCAGGAATATTATATATGTGATACTTTATACTTCTTTTTGCATCCCACTTATTGTCCCAGAGTTGATGGTGCCATGTTTAATTATTTAGTTAAGGTGGTATCCACCAAATCTTTTCATTGTAAAGATACATTTTTTTCCATTGTAATTGGTACATAAACCATGGGTTGATATTTAGGCTATGGCTTGTTCTCTATCAGTTTTTTTAATCTAACATTTAATCATCCATTAATTTTTTTTTTCTAAGTTAGTGATTACATTGATGGTTGAAAAATGACAATTTTTGCCGGGTGTGGTTGCTCACCCCTGTAATCCCAGAACTTTGGGAGGCAGATCAACTGAGGTCAGGAGTTCAAGACCACCCTGGCCGACATGGTGAAACCCCGTCTCTACCAAAAATGCAAAAATTAGCCAGGCCTGGTGGCATGCACCTGTAGTCCCAGCTATTTGGGCGGCTGAGGCAGGAGATCACTTGAACCCAGGAAGCAGAGGTTGTAGTGAGCTGAGATTGCACCACTAAACTCCAGCCTGGGCAACAGAGCAAGACTCTGTCTCAAAAAAAAAAAAAGAAGAAAGAGAAAAAACAGAAAATTTTCTAATTCCATTATTTCTTGATTTTTTAGCTGACATTTTCTGGTGAAGATGAGCTTCTCTTTTTTTTTTCTGCATAAACTTTCTTGTTTTGTTTTGTTTTGTTTGAATACCATATAGACACATGAATTTTTTGTTTGTTTGTTTGGGTGGTTTTGTTTGTTTGTTTGTTCTTCTCCAGAGACAGGGTCTCCCTATGTTGCCCAGGCTTGACTCCAACTCCTGGGCTCAAGAAGCCCTTCTGCCTCAGCCTCCCAAAGTGCTAGGAGGCATAAGCTATCATGCTTGGCATAAAATTGAATATATTATTATCTATTAGCATTTTATAAGAAACTACTCAAAATTCTCTGATTTTACCACAGGAGCCCCTTTAAACTGGCCACTGTTTCCTTTATACGTGTCTTCAGATTACTCATCTTTGAGCACTTCCCTGCTTTCTGCTGTTTGGCTTAGTGAGGATTTACTTTTTTGTTTTGGTTTACTTTTCTGCTGTTGTTTATCAGACTTTACTTGTTCTTTCTTTGGCCTGCATCTGGAATCAACTATTTCCCTCAAGGAGCTTTGGTTTCTTTTAGTGAGGATTATTATTTAGAAGTCAAAATCTGAATTTTTCATGTGCTTTTTGCTACTAGGGTATTTGTTCTTGCTATGATGCCATGCTTCTAGCCCCTTTCAGTACCATGGAATGAAAAAAATGTACATGCACACATGTGTATTAATTTTATATTGCTGTTGAAGAAATTATTACAAATTTAGCAGCTTAAATATCATCCATTTATTATCTCACAGATTCCCTAGAATTGTAGTTTAGTTCTGGCTTAGTCAGATCCTCTGTTCTGTGTTTCATAAGGCTGGAATCAAGGTACCATCTGAGGCTGGGGCTGTTTTCCAGACTCACATGGATGTAGGTAAAACTCATTTCTTTGCAGTTGTGTAATTCATGGTTGGTGGCTTGTTTCTTCAAGTCTTCAATAGAGAGAATCTGCTTCTTTGAGACTCTGAATTTTCGTATTTTTAATAGAGACATGGTTTCACCATGTTGGCTGCGCTGGTTTTGAACTCCTGACCTCAAGTCATCCGCCCGCCTCAGCCTCCCAAAGTGCTAGGATTACAGGTGTGAGCCACCACACCCGGCCACTGGTAATCTTTTTTTTTTTTTTTTTTTTTTGAGATGGAGTCTTGCTCTGTCACCCAGGCTGGAGTGCAGTGGCCGGATCTCAGCTCACTGCAAGCTCCGCCTCCTGGGTTCACGCCATTCTCCTGTCTCAACCTCCCGAGTGGCTGGGACTACAGGCGCCCGCCACCTCGCCCGGCTAGATTTTTGTATTTTTTAGTAGAGACGGGGTTTCACCGTGTTAGCCAGGATGGTCTCAATCTCCTGACCTTGTGGATGGTCTCAATCTCCTGACCTCGTGATCCGCCCATCTCGGCCTCCCAAAGTGCTGGGATTACAGGCTTGAGCCACCGCGCTCGGCCCACTGGTAATCTTTTTTAACAATTTTTTTTTTTTTTTTGAGACAGTCTCACTCTGTCACCCAGACTGGCGTGCAGTGGCACGATCTCAGCTCACTGCAACCTCCACCTCCCTGGTTCAAACGATTCTCATGCCTCAGCCTCATGAGTAGCTAGGATTAGAGGCATACACCACTACGCCCTGCTAATTTTTGTATTTTTAGTAAAGACGGGGTTTCACCTTCTTGGCCAAGACTGGTCTCAAACTCCTTGCCTCGAGTGATCTGCCTGACTCAGCCTCCCAAAGTGCTGGGATTACAGGCATGAGCCAACACACCCAACAAACGCTGGTATGATCTTAATTTATCTTTTGTGTGGGTCTGGACCGTCTCTCCCTGTAAATAGTTGATTATGCTGAAATATGTAAATTTATGTTTATCTAAGTAAAATTAGCAAAGTAAATCTGTTCCAGAAAGTAGACTGTACATTGGTTGATAGATTGTTTTGAGAGAAATGTTAACATCTTTAGAAAGGTAATTTATGAAAACAGTATTTTCAAAAAAGTTTAACTGCCAGTGGAATGTAGAATAGAATTGTCATTTGTGGCTATAGAATTTATAAAATCCTAGCTTCATCCGTTACTAGTTATATGAATTTGGGCAAGTTACTGATTTGGGCAACCCTAGATCCTCAGTGTCCTCAGCTTTAAAATGGCAATGATAAATAGTACCTGGTACTCAGTTATCAGTGGTAAAATGCTTTCTATACATGAAGTATGCATTCAAAATACTATTTAATGTCTTACTCCACAGTCACTATATTGTGACCTTGGAAAAATTAATCCTCTAAGACTCTTCCTCTTTAGAAGTAATATGTCCTCTTTTTTTGTTTTTTGTTTTTTGTTTTTTTTTTTTTGAGACGGAGTCTCACTCTTGCCCAGGCTGGATTGCAGTGGTGCGATCTCAGCTCACTACAACCTCTGCCTCCCAGATTCAAGTGATTCTCCTGCCTCAGCCTCCCAAGTAATTGGGACTAGAGGTGCGTGCCACCACACCCAGCTGAATTTTTGTATTTTTAGTAGAAACGGGGTTTCACCATGTTAACCAGGATGGTCTCGATCTCCTGACCTCATGATTTGCCCGCCTCAGCCTCTCAAAGTGTTGGGATTACAGGTGTGAGCCACCATGCCCAGCATATGTCCTCATTGGGGTCATTATTCCCTGCCCAGATTCCTTTGAAACCTTGTTACTTCCTGCAGAATCATTGCATAATATTTAAGTCCCACCCTCATCTTGTATAACCTATTTTTCTAGTTATTTGTCCAGTCATAGTCCTCAAATAATTGTTCCTTTAGCCACATCTGATCATTTTCCTTACTTCCTCCATCCTACACTTTCCTCCTGGGGTTTATCCTAGATGTCTGCTCTGTGTAGTATGAACTACCTTCCCTACTTCACTTTTCATTGTCAAAATCCCATTTATCTTTTCAAATGAGTTTTCTTAATTCTTTCCTAATTACAATTACTTTTCTTTCTCCCTTTGTAGAACTTAGTATCTTCTCCTAGTAAGTAGTGTCATGAGTTTTATCACATTTTTTTTTGGGTCAGGGGGTTGGGGTGGGACAACCTCACTTTATCACCCAGGCTAGAGTGCGGTGGTGCGATCTCGGCTCACTGCAACCTTTGTCTCCTGTGTTCAAGCAGTTCTCATGCCTCAACCTCCCAAGTAGCTGGAATTACAGGTGCCACCACGCCTGGCTAATTTTTGTATTTTTAGTAGAGATACGGTTTAGCCATGTTGGCCAGTCTGGTCTCTAACTCCCGACCTCAGGTAATCTGCCTGCCTCAACTTCCCAAAGTGCTGGGATTACATACGTGAGCCACTGCTTCCAGCCTCAAAGTTTTATCACATTCTGAGAGGTAATTTAGGTATCTGCATACGTACTTGTTTTCACACCAAATTGTAAGCTTCTTATGGCTAGGGCCACCCTTCGTTCAACTTGGATGCCTTGTAGGACTCAGCAGCATTTTCTATGTATAATTACTAAATTATCTATGACTTAAAATCTCCTTAAAGAGATTTAAATGGATCTGCCCTCTCATGTGGTAACAAATATGAGGAAATTATTTTGGTTCATCAATTTCATATTTACCCAAGATAGACATTTCAAAATGGATTAAGTGCCAAATTTTGTCCTGAAAAGTTTATAGGCTAGGCACAGTGGCTCACACCTGTAATCCTAGCACTTTGGGAGGCCAAGGCAGGCAAGTCGCTTGAGCCCAGGAGTTGAAGACCAGCCTGGGCAACGTGGTGAAACACCGTGTCTACAAAAAAAAAAAAAAAAATCCTATCCCTTCGTGGTAGCATGCACCTGTAGTTCCAGTTACTCAGAGGGTAAGGAGGCTGAGGCAAAAGGTTCACTTGAGTCTGGGAGGTTGAGGCTGCAGCTGCAGTGAGCTGAGATCTCACTACTGCACTCTACCCTGGGAAACCGAATGAGACCCTGTCTCAAAAAAGCAAAGAAAAATTCCTATTACCTAGTGATGTCATAGCTTTCCTAGCATTTTGGCTTTTTTGTACATTTTTTTGTACAATGTATAGTAATTTCCTAGGCTTTCATATTCATTCACCACACACTCACTGACTCACCCAGAGCAACTTCCAGTCCTGCAAGGTCCATTCATGGTAAGTACTCTGTACTATAAAGTGTACCCTTTTTTATCGTTTACCACCATATTTTTACTCTGTCTTTCCTATGTTTAGAAATGTTTAGATACACAAATACTTACCATTGTGTTACAACTGCCTGCAGTATTCAGTACAGTTAAATGCTAAACAGGTTTGTAGCCTAGGACCTATAAGCTGTACCATCTAGGTTTGTGTAAGTATATTCTATGATGTTCACACAGCATTTGTCAGAATGTATCACTATCAAATGACAAATGACTTTATATTTCTATCCAGAACAGTTTCTATGAGCAACATTTATTACATCTGTTAAGTTATGTTTGTATTCTCCTTTGCTGTTTATAAAGTGCTTTTACATATATCTACATTTGTGTCAGTTATGCTGTGTTTAAGTGCATCTATGTTATAGTCCTAGATTTATATTAATAGACTCAGATCATAGCAGTATATTGTTTTTACTGGAACTTTGTTTTAAATCCAAGACAGTTTTTCTTTCCCTGTCAGTATGATTTTGATCCTATTTTTCCTCTAGTTATTTGGTACTAAATAATTTTATACTTGTTTAAATATTAATCATAATAAATTTATGAGAGTAAATTAAAAATCATTTAATATTTTCCTAAAGCACATCATGTTTATTACCTGTTTTTATGAATTATCAAGATAAACTGGCCAGGTGCCATGGCTCACGCCTGTAATCCCAGCACTTTGGGAGCTGAGGCAGGCGGATCACCTGAGGTCAGGAGTTCGAGACCAGCCTGGCCAACGTGATAAAATCCTGTCTCTACTAAAAATACAAAAACTAGCCAGGCATGGTGTAATCCCAGTAGTTGGCACCTGTAATCCCAGCTACTCGGGAGGCTGAGGCACAAGAATTATTTGAACCTGGGAGGCAGAGTTGCAGTGAACCAAGATCATGCCACTGCACTCCAACCTGGGCAACAGAGTGAGACTCTGTCTCAAGAAAAAAATAAATAAATAAAGATTGTCTTCATAATGTCTTTTATGATGGCAGTCTTTCTTTTTCTTTTTTTTTTTTTTCTGAGACGGAGTTTCGCTCTTGTTGCCTAGGCTATAGTACAATGGCGCAATCTCAGCTCACTGCAACCTCCACCTCCCGGATTCAAGTGATTCTCCAGCCTCAGCCTCTTGAGTAGCTGGGATTACAAGTGTGCGCCCCCACACCCAGGTAATTTTTGTATTTTTAGTAGCGATGGGATTTCTCCATGTTGGCCAGGCTGGTCTTGAACTCCTGACCTCAGGTAATCCACCCGCCTTGGCCTCCCAAACTGCTGGGATTACAGCCATGAGCCACCGTGTCTGGCCGGCAATCTTTCTTACATTGATTCAGGATATAATCCATGATCATGCATTGCCTTTTGTTACCATGCTTGCTTTTTTTTTTTTTTTTTCCTCCCCGACAGGGTCTGGCTCTGTCACTCAGGCTGGAATGCAGTGTGCTATCTGGGCTTACTGTAGCCTCTGCCCCACCCCGGGCTCAAGTGATCCTTTCACTTCAGCCTCCCGAGTAGCTGGGACCAAAGGCATGCACTATCACACCCAGCTTTTTTTTTTTTTTTTTTTTTTTTTTTTGAGACGGTGTCTAGCTCTGTCGCCTGGGCTGGAATACAGTGGCACAATCTCAGCTGACTGCAACCTCCGCCTCCCGGGTTCAAGCGATTCTCCTGCCTTAGTCTCCCAAGTAGCTGGGATTACAGGCACCTGCCACCACGCCCAGCTAGTTTTTATATTTTTAGTAGAGATGGGGTTTTACTGTGTTGGCCAGGCCGGTCTCAAACTCCTGACTTCATAATCCACCCGCCTCGGCCTCCCATAGTGCTGGGATTACAAGCGTGAGCCACCACGCCTGGCAAAAGTCAGTGTGTTATAATTTTATTAGAGGAAAGAAATGTATCAGCTTTGCCTTATTCACTGGAACTTCAGGCTGGGCACAGTGGCTCACGCCTGTAATCCCAGCACTTTGGGAGGCCGAGGCGGATGGATCACCTGAGGTCAGGAGTTCAAGACCAGCCTGACCAACAGGGTGAAACGCCATCTCTACTAAAAATACAAAAATTAAAAAAAAAAAAAAATACAAAAATTAGCCAGGCGTGGTGACACATGCCTATAATCCCTGCTACTTGGGAAGCTAAGGCAGGAGAACTGCTTAAACCTGGGAGACGGAGGTTGCAGTGAGCTGAGATCATGTCATTGCACTCCAGCCTGGGTGACGAGCAAAACTCCATCTGGGAAAAAAAAAAAAAAAGAATTAAGTAGAGCTTTAAGCTAAAATATAGTCTTAATTAAATGAGGCTCTTCTAAGGCCCTTTTTTCTCATTTTTCTTTTTTGTTTTCCTTCTGTTTTTCCCCCTTTATATATTTATGAAATCTCTTGAGATCTCATTTTAAACTTTAGGAAAAAAACCAATAATATGAGTAGAAGACACAAGCCTAGAGAGACATGGTGGAATAAAAGCAAGAGAATAATATAGTGAGTAGATGTTGAGCAAGAAACTGAGGTTTTGAAGCTTAAATCTCCTTCCCAACTACTAAAATCAAGGCAAGTCGCTCAGTCTTATACAGCATCTTTCCGCTTACCTACTTCACAGTATTGATATAAAGTAACCAAATATAAGGCAGTCATTGTAATCAGATCTAAAATTTGTGTTCCTTCTCCAAAACTGTCGGAGAAAATAAAAGAGCCTCTTTCTTTTCTTTCTTTTTTTTTAAAAATAGAGACAGGGTCTCACTTGTTACCCAGGCCAGTCTCAGATTCCTGGGCTCAGGCAGTCCTCCCACCTCAGCTTCCCAAAGTGTTGGGATTACAGGCATGAACCCCCATGCCCAGCCAAGAGCCTCTTTCTTAAAGACAATTTCAGAAGTAAAGATTTTTTTTTTAATTTTTCAATGTACTTGGTACCCTCTCCTCATAGAATGATCTGTTATCTGTATTTGACTACAGGAAGAAATTTCTTTGCCTCTGACTGTTTCCCATTCTTTTTTTATCACAGCCCAAAGAGTCGATTGATCCAATTAAAGAAAGAGAAGCTGGAATATACTCCAGGAGAGCATGAATATGGATTATTCCCAGCGCCCATTCATGTTGGTAAGTACTGAGTCCACACAATATATTACTGAGAAGAAACAGTATTTCCTGGGTTTGAGGGAAATGTCTTTTTAATCTTGTTATTATTTCTGTTTCTCCAGTGGGATCAAGCTCTTCTTTACCATTTTACTTAAACTTACTCTGAAGAATTTTTTTTTTTTTTTTTTTTTTGAGACAGAGTCTCGCTCTGTCGCCCAGGCTGGAGTGCAGTGGCCGGATCTCAGCTCACTGCAAGCTCCGCCTCCCGGGTTTACGCCATTTTCCTGCCTCAGGCTCCTGAGTAGCTGGGACTACAGGCGCCCGCCACCTCGCCCAGCTAGTTTTTTGTATTTTTTAGTAGAGACAGGGTTTCACCGTGTTAGCCAGGATGGTCTCGATCTCCTGACCTCGTGATCCACCAGTCTCGGCCTCCCAAAGTGCTGGGATTACATGCTTGAGCCACCACGCCTAGCCCTACTCTGAAGAATTTTGTACACTGTTTGATAGTCAGGGGTTCACAGTGGCATAAATCTTGTTCACTGGAGCCTTAATAAATAACACTGGGCCAGGCATGGTGGCTCATGTCTATAATCCTAGCACTTTGGGAGGCCAAGGCAGGTGGATTGCTTGAGCCCCGGAGTTGATGGCCTGGGCAACTTGGTGACCCTCTGTCTCTACAAAAAATAAGAAAGTTAGCTGGGTGTGGTGGCACAGGTCTGTAATCCCAGCCACTCTGGAGGCTGAGGTGAGAGGATCACCCAAGCCTAGGAGGTTAAGGCTGTGGTGAGTCGTGATCCTGCCACTGCACTCTAGCCTGAGTTCACAGAGAGAAATCCTATCTCTAAAAAAAATTAAATAAATAACACTATGTCTGTACCTTTTGTTTCCCTAGGTATGTCATCTAGGAAAAACCAAGTAGTTAGCCGTTCAGTGTCAAATACTTTCCACGTTCAAAAACATATGATTTATACACACATATGATCAGAGAAAGAGGCCCCACTGCTTTTACTGAGTATCTGCTTGAAAATGGAGTGATATTTATTCTACTGTTCATTCTTGGCAAAAATGTCAAGGCTTTGTTTAGCATTTGGATTGTAGTACCTTCTAGGACCCTATTATTGAGCTTATCAGATAAGTAAAAGGTACCAAGAAGTCATTCTAAGTTCCTCCCATTTTTTTTCTGTCCCTTATCCAGTTCATCTCCAAGTTCTGTTGTGTTTCTATCCCTGAAATATATCCTACTTCTCTCCAAATCCCATTGCTATCTCTCAAGTCTGTGACAATAGTATCTTTTCTTCAGGCTGCTGCAATGGCCGTCTAACAGATCTATTTCCAGTCGTGTTTCCATGTGGCCCAGCCTCTACTCAGTAAAAACAGAAATTATTTTTTAACCTAACCTAGATCATACTTAAAACCTTTGCATGGCTTACCATCAGATTAAAAAGCAAACTTCTTGACTTGAATGATCTCGTTCCTGATTACCCCATCTCTCTCCATTTATTCATTCCCATCTCAATCTTATTCACTATATTGTATCATACTGGCCTTCTTTCAGTTTCTAGAACATAGCAAGATTTTTCCCACCAGAGGGTCATTATGCTTGTTATTCCCATTGACTGAGAAGCTCTTTTTCAGAGTCTTCCCATGGTTGGTTTCTGCTACTCTTTTAAGGATGATCTTAATGTCAGTATCAGCTTCAATACCATTTTCTTTAAAATAATTTTCCTGATTATCTCACCAAAAGAGGCTCTTTGTTATAGGTAACATCACTCTCTATATCTGTAATTACAATGTTATTTATTTATCTGTCTCCTCCATTAGATTATAATCTCCGGTAATACAGGATCATTGTCTTTCTTACTCTCCCTAGATTTCTCAGTACTTGGTACATAATAGAATTTTATCAAATATTTGCCATACAAATGAAAGAAAAGGAGAAGGCTGGGCACAGTGGCTCACGCCTGTAATCCCAACACTTTGGGAGGCCTAGGCAGGCAGATCACAAGGTCAGAGATCGAGACCATCCTGGCTAACACAGTGAAACCCCATCTCTACTAAAAAGTACAAAAAATTAGCTGGCCATGGTGGCGGGCGCCTGTAGTCCCAGCTACTCAGGAGACTAAGGCAGGAGAATGGCGTGAACCCGGGAGGCGGAGCTTGCAGTGAGCAGAGATCACGCCACTGCACTCCAGCCCAGACAACAGAGTGAGACTCTGTCTCAAAAAAAAAGAAAAGAAAAGAAGAAATTAGGATAAAATATTGAATGTAGATGAAGGTTTTCTTCATATATTCGGTTTGTTTAAACAAAATTGCTTTAAAGGGGTTCATTAAACACATAGTATGAAACCAGGAGCACCTTAATTGTATACTTGATGTTGATTCTATGTCTTGTAGTGTTTTTTTCAACTATGATTCTCTTGACCCTCTTGACTGTGGAGCTCTTGTTTATATTCTGATTAGCTAATCCCCTTTTCTCCGTGAGAGAGTTCAGTACCAGCAGTTTTTTAATCAGCAGACAGAAACAAGTTCTTCAGTAAAGATTAGTTTGCTTGAATTATTCTGTGTTGGGTGGCTGTAGACAGATTTAACTACAACATGGAGTTACAAGGTTTAATTCTCAGCTACATAAACTTTACGTGTGTTTACTTAATGAAGGTAAGAGTAAGTTCCTTATTCTCTAGAATTAGTGCCAAAGCTCTTTTGAAGGAGTCTTTTGTATTTACTAATGAGATCATAGCAGTGGAAGCAGGCTCTCAGCAAATTTAAAATCTGCTTGTGATAAATAGGCTTTGAAAATAAGAACTAGGCTGGGCGTGGTGGCTCACACTTGTAATCCCAGCACTTTGGGAGGCTGAGGTGGGTGGATCACTTGAATCCAGGAGTTCAAGATCACGCCATTGCACTCCAGCATGGGTGACAAGAGTGAGACTCCATCTCAAAAAAAAAAAAGAAAGAAAGAAAAAAAAAAGACTAGGAATTCTACTTTTGTTATTGAAAGAGTAGATTATATCAGGCTCACCCTCCCGGGAATAACAATTATCCACCTGTAATCCCAGCACTTTGGGAGGCCGAGGCCGATGGATCACCTGAGGTCAGGAATTCAAGACCAGCCTGGCCAACATGGTAAAACCCCATCTTCACTAAAAATACAAAAATTAGCTGGACGTAATGGTGCATGCCTGTAGTCCTGGCTCCTCAAGAGGCTGAGGCACGAGAATCACTTGAACCTGGGAGGCAGAGGTTGCAGAGAGCTGAGATCATGCCACTCCACTCCAGCCTGGGCAACAGAGCAAGACTCTCAAAAAAAAAATAAAAATAAAAAAAATTCATCAACCGGACAAATTTAAAACATAGCAATCCTAAATCACTGGAGAGCAATCAAAAGCAGGCACAAACTGAAGAAAAATCAGTAATTAGAAGAAGAGAAGCACACTGGTTGCATTTCCCACTTGTATAGCTCTTTGTCTGTGGCCAGGTCCCAGTTAGCAGTACAAGTAAGCACTTAGAAACCTTGAATCTTACTGATTATTTAAGGGCCATGTTTCAGGACAGCTACGGCAGCAGGAAAGTGAGGGATAAAATGCTAATAGGGGAAACTGCAAATTTTGCATATAAACTCAAGCCACATATCCAGGTAACTGACCCCTAAACTGTGTATATATAGCCAGAATTCAGTAAAGTTGTTAAGACTAAAGATACTAAGTAGGGATTTCAGCTACTCCCTACCCCATGAAAGACAGTGTTACAGATTTTGGTTCACCCACAGTAACTGCTTGCTCTAATGCAAGGAAACACTTCTTTTCTTTTCTTTCTTATTTTTTATTTTTTTTCTATTTTTTTGAGATGGGGGTCTCATTGTGCTGCCGAGGCTCAAGTGCAGTAGTGCAATCTTGGCTCACTGCAGCCTCTGCCTCCTAGGCTCAAGTGATTCTTCCACTTCAGCCTCCCAAGTAGCTGGGACCACAGGCATGCACCACCACACCTGGCTAATTTTTTTGTAGTTTTGATAAAGATGGGGTTTCACCATGTTGCTCAGGCTAGTCTCAAACTCCTGAGTTCAAGCAATTTGCCCACCTCAGCCTCCCAAAGTGCTGGAATTACAGGCATGAGCCACTTCACCCGGCCGAAACCAGTTCTTTTCATAGGGTAATAACACAATTGAGAATCTCTGCGACGTGTTACTTATAATGTCCATAATTCAATCCAAAATTACTGGACGTTAATAAACATGAAAATATAACTCATATTAAGAGAGAAGGCAGTCAACACTGACAATTTCCAAGGTCATCCAGATGCTGAAAATAGCAGACAAGGATTTTAAAGTCATTGTTATAACTGTGTTCAGAGATGTAAAGGAAAATATGCTTATTATGAATAAGCAGATAAATCTTAACTTAAAAATGGAAACATAAAAATTTTAAAATGAATAGCCAAATGAAAGTCCCAGAACTAAAACATATGTGTCTGAAATTTTAAAACACAAAATGTAGATTTAATAACAGATTGAAGATGGGAGAAGTGTCAGTTGAACTTGAAAGTATATGAATGTAAATTGTCAGCCAGGTGTGATGGTTCACAGCTGTAATGCCAGCACTTTGGGAAGCAGGTGTATCACCTGAGGTCAGGAGTTTGAGACCAGCCTGGCCAACATGGCAAAACCCCACCTCTGCCAAAAATACAAAAATTAGCTGCGTGTGGTGGCATGCAGTTGTATTCCCAGCTACTCAAGAGGCTGAGGCAGGATAATCACTGAGCCCAGGAGGCAGAGGTTACAGTGAGCAGAGATTGTGCCACTGTATGCCAGCCTGGGCAACAGAGCAAGACTCCATCTCAAAAAAAGAAAAAATGTGTCCAGGTGCAGTGGCTCAAGCCTATAATCCCAGCACTTTGGGAGGCGGAGGCGGGTGGATCACCAGGTCAGGAGATTGAGACCATCCTGGCTAACACGGTGAAACCCCCTCTCTACTGAAAGTACAAAAAAAAACATTAGCCGGGCGTGGTGGCGGGTGCCTGTAGTCCCAGCTACTCGAGAGGCTGAGGCAGGAGAATGGTGTGAACCCAGTAGGTGGAGCTTGCAGTGAGCTGAGATCACGCCACTGCACTCCAGCCTGGGCGACAGAGCGAGACTCCATCTCAAAAAAAAAAAAGGAAAGAAAAAGAAAAAGGGGGGAAAAAATTAACTGCAGATGTCTTTAATAAGATAAGGAAATTCCTTTTTAGTTCTGAGAGCTTTCTGCAGAAGTCTTTAGAATGAATTTTTTTCTATAGTTGTTTTTTTTTTTCTCTTAAAGTCTTTGTCAGGTTTTGTATTAGGCGTAGACTAGTCTCATTAAATTAGTTGGAAAATTAGTTTTCTCCTCTGTTTTCTGGAAGACTAGTATTACTTCTTTCTCAAATATATACCAGGCTTCACTAGTGAAGTCATTTAGAACTGAAATTTTTTATGTGAATAATATAAATTTACTCAATTTATTTAAAAGATATAGACTATTCAGATGTTCATCTTGACTCAGTTTTGATACGTTGTATTTCTAAAGGAACTTGTCCATTTTATCTAAATTATTAAAGATATTGGTATAACATTATTTATAATATCTCCTTATTAGTCTCTTAATGAGTCTAGGACCTATAGTGAGATCAGCTTTTTTTATTTTGGATACTGGTAAGCCACCACACCCGGCCTGATATCATTCTTAATGGTGAAATGTTGAATGCTTCCTCCTAAGATTGGAAAGAAGAGTTGTCCACTCTTGACTCAGCATTGTATGGATGTTCTAAGCAGTGTATTAAGTCACGAAGATGAGTAAGAGTCATCGTAATGATCAGGAAGCAAGAAATGAAACTGCTTCTGTTTATAGATGACATGATTGTTTATATAAAAAAAAATCCAAAGAGATCACACCAAAAAAAAAAAAAAAGCTACTGGTAGTAGTAGCAAGATTACTGGAAAATCATCAGTATTAAAATATCAATTGTATACTCTGAACATTTGATGTGGCAGTCATGCTCCTTGGTATTTTCTCAAATAATCTGAAAACATGTCTACTGAAAAGAAAAACCTACAAAAGAAAAACCTACACACAGATGTGTGTTTTGTTTTTGTTTTTGCTTTCTTTTGAGATGGAATCTCGCTCTGTTGCCCAGGCTGGAGTGCGGTGGTGCAATCTTGGCTCTCTGCATTCTCCTCCTCCCAGGTTCAAGCAACTCTTGCACCTCAGCCTCCTGAGTATCTGAGACTGCAGGCATGCACCACCACGCCCAGCTAATTTTTATATTTTTAGTAGAGACAGTGTTTCACCATGTTGGCCAGGCTGGTCTCGGACTCCTAACCTCAAGTGATCCACCCACCTTGGCCTTCCAAAGTGCTGGAATTTCAGGCATGAACTACCACGCCTAGCCTCTTTTTTAAAGCCTTAAATAAACATATATTCAGATAATATAAATATATATCTCCAAGTAAAGGGTTTATTTGGGAATAATATACAATAAGTAGGCTTGGTGTGGTGGCTCACACCTGTATTCCCAACACTTTGGGAGGCCAAGGCTGGCAGATCACCTGAGGTCAGAAGTTCAAGACCAGCCTGGCCAACATGGTCTCTACTAAAAATAGAAAAAAATTAGCCAGGAGTGATGGTGGATGCCTGTAATCCCAGTTACTCGGGATTGAGACTGAGACAGGAGGATCACTTGAACTCAGGAGTGGAGGTTGCAATAAGCCAAGATCACACCATCACACTCCAGCCTGGGTGGCAGAGCAAGACTCTGTCTCAACAAAAAAAAAAAAAAAAAGAATTAGGCCAGGCATGGTGGCTCATGCCTGTAATCCCAGCACTTTTGGAGGCCAAGGAGAGAAGATTGCTTGAGGCCAGGAGTTTGAGACCAACTTAGGCAATATAGTGAGAACCTCCTTCTATAAAGCAATAACAACATTTGCCAGGTGTGGTGGTACGTGCCTACTCAGAAGGCTGAGGCAGGAGGATCACTTGAGCCCAGGAGATCAAGGCTGCAGTGAGCTATCATTGCACCAGTGCAGTCCAGCCTGGGTGACGGATCAAGTCCCTGTTTTCTATGAAAAAAAAAAAAAGAATTGCAATTCAGCACACATAGACCAGGGTCATCCCTAAGTGTATCTGAAAAACAAAGAGAAAGGCTGGGGTTGTATTGAGCAAACGAGGAAGGTTGGAAGAAGGTCAGCCAGGCACAGTGGCTCAAGCCTATAATCCCAGCACTTTGGGAGGCTGAGGCTGAGGCTGAGGCTGTTGGATTGCTTGAACTCAGGAATTTGAGACCAGCCTGGACAACATAATGAAAACCCGTGTATGCAAAAATTTAAAAAGAAAAAAAAAATTAGCCAAGTGTGGTGACATGCACCTGTGGTCCAGCTACTTGGGAGCCTGAGGCAGGAGGATCACCTGAGCCTGGGAGGTTGAGGCTGCAGTGACCTGAGATTGCACCAGTGCACTCTAGCCTGAACGACAGAGTGAGATCCTGTCTCAAAAACAAAGTAAGAAAAGAAAAAGGTCACTGGTGCAGTCGTCATTGGTGAGTGGCAGCAGTTACTAGGTAAGACATAGTCTTAGTTATAGTTAGATCCTTGTGAATTTTCTGTTGAAGTGCAAAATTAGTTCCTGGATCAGGGACCTTAGTGCCCTCCCCCATGGCCTCCTGACTCCATTTTAGTTGGATATGGTATGAATGATTCCATTTTGTCTAATCAACTTTCACACCTCATTCAAACTTACACCAGCAAGCACCCACTGAGGAGTGTTTTCTTTTTTTTTTTTTTTTTTTGAGACGGAGTCTCACTCTGTCGCCCCGGCTGGAGTGCAGTGGCACGATCTCGGCTCATTGCAAGCTCCGCCTCCCGGGTTCACGCCATTCTCCTGCCTCAGCCTCCCGAGTAGCTGGGACTACAGGCGCCCACCACCTCGCCTGGCTAGTTTTTTGTATTTTTTAGTAGAGACGGGGTTTCACCGTGTTAGCCAGGATGGTCTCGATCTCCTGACCTCGTGATCCACCCGTCTCAGCCTCCCAAAGTGCTGGGATTATAGGCTTGAGCCACCGAGGAGTGTTTTCTTAAGCAAAAGTTCCTTAAGCTGATAAACAACTTTATTTTGCAAAGTCTCAGGATACAAAATCAATGTACAAAAATCACTAGCATTCCTATACACCAATAACAGTTAAGCCAAGAGCCAAATCATGAATGAACTCTCATTCACAATTGCCACAAAAAGAATAAAACACCTAGGAATACAGCTAACTAGGGAAGAGAAGGATCTCTATAAGGAGAACTACAAACCACTGCTCAAAGAAATCAGCGAAGACACAAATGGAAAAACATTCCATGCTTATGGATTGGAAGAATAAATATCGTTAAAATGGCCATACTGCCCAAAGCAATTTATAGATTCAGTGCTATTCCCGTTAAACTACCATTGAAATTCTTCATAGAGCTAGAAAAAAACGATTTTAACATTCATATGGAACCAAAAAAGAGCCTAAATAGCCAAGGCAGTCCTACACAAAAAAAGAACAAAGCTGAAGGCATCATGCTACCTGACTTCAAACTATACTACAGGGCTCCAGTAATCAAAACAGCATGGTACTGATACAAGAGCAGACACATAGACCAGTGAAACAGAATAGAGAACCCAGAAATAAGACTGCACACCTACAACTATGTGGTCTTTGACAAACCTGACAAAAACAAGCAATGGGGAAAGGATTCCCTATTCAGTAAATGGTGCTGGGATAACTGGTTAGCCATATGCAGAAGATTGAAACTGGACCCCTTCCTTACAGCATATACAAAAATAAACTCAAGATGGATTAAAAACTTCAATGTAGGCCAGGCGAGGTGGCTCATGCCTGTAATCCCAGCACTTTCAGAGGCTGAGGCATGTGGATCATTGAGGCCAGCAGTTTGAGACCAGCCTGGCCAACATGGCAAAACCCCATCTCTAATAAAAAAGCAAAAATTAGCAGGGTGTGATGGCACATGCCTGTAATCCCAGCTACTCAAGAGGCTGAGGCATGAGAATCGCTTGAACCCTGGAAGTGGATGTTGCATTGAGCTAAGATCGCTGCACTCCAGGCTGGGCAACAATTCAGACTCCATCTCACAAAAAGAGATATATATATATATATATATATATATATATATATATATATATATATATATATATATATGTACACTTCAATGTAAAACCCAAAACTGTGAAAACCGTGGAAGACAATCTAGGCAGTACCATTCAGGACACAGGCATGGGCAAAGACTTCATGACGATGCCAAAAGCAATTGCAACACAAGCAAAAATGGACATAGAATCAAAGAACTTCTGCACAGCAAAATAAACTATGAACAGAGTAAACAAACAACCTATAGATTGGGAGAAAATTTTTGCATACTGCATCTGACAAAGATCTAATATCCAGCATCTATAAGAAACTTAAATATACAAGAAAAAAGCCCATTAAGAAGTGGGCAAGGCTGGGCGCGGTGGCTCACGCCTGCAATCCCAGCACTTTGGGAGACCAAGGCAGGCAGATCACTTGAGGTCAAGAGTTTGAGACCAGTTCGGCCAACATGGTGAAACCCCGTCTCTACTAAAACAAATAGAAAAATTAGCTGGGCTTGGTGGTACATGCCTGTAATCCCAGCTATTCGGGAGGTTGAGACAGGAGAATGCTTGAACTCCGGGCGGCAGAGATTGCAGTGAGCCAAGATAGTGCCACTCCACTCCAGCCTGGGCAACAGAGTGAGTCCGTCTCAATGAAACAATAATAATAATAAAATTTTTTTAAAGACACTTGGCCAGGTGCAGTGGCTCACATCTGTAATCCCAGAACTTTGGGAGGCCAAGGCAGACAGATCACTTGAGGTCAGGAGTTTGAGACCAGCCTGGCCAACTTGGTGAAACCCCATCTCTACTAAAAAAACAATACAAAAATTAGCTGGGCGTGGTGGTGTATGCCTGTAATCCCAGCTATTCAGGAGGCTGAGACAGGAGAATTGCTTGAACTCCAGGTGGCAGAGGCTGCAGTGAGCCGAGATCGTGCCACTCCACTCCAGCCTGGGCAACAGAGTAAGACTCTATCTCAAAATAATAATAATAATAATAATAATAATAATAATAATTTTTTAAAGACTTTTGGCCAGGCGTAGTGGCTCACATCTGTAAACCCAGCACTTTGGGAGGCCAAGGCAGGCAGATCACCTGAGGTCAGGAGTTTGAGACCATTGGCCAACATGGTGAAACCCCATCTCTACTTAAAATACAAAAAATTTAGCTGGGCGTGGTTGTGGGCTCTTGTAATCCCAGCTACACGGGAGGCTGAGGCAGGAGAATCACTTGAACTCAGGAGGCAGAGGTTGCAGTGAGCTGAGATTACACCACTGCACTCCAGCCTGGGTGACAGAGTAAGACTCCATCTCCAAAAAAAAAAAAAAGGTGGGCAAAGGACATGAACAGACACTTCTCGAAAGACATATACGTGGTCAACAATCATGTGTCTCTCCCTCCACTGCCATAGTGTCAGAGGAGGTGTAGCCGAGTCACTTTTACCAACACCTAGCAATAACATAACTACCCCACCACAATGTCAGTGGAGACCCCTTGGGGAATTGGAATTCTAACCATTCCCTAGCAGTAATGGGGAGCTTCCCCATCCCCCAACACTCAGATTTCAGTGGAGGCCTAGTAAGCAACTTGGAATTTATTCACAGCTGGCAGTAATGAGGCAGCTTTATCCCTTTTCTGCTGGAGCAGTTTCAGAAAAAGCCAGCTAAAATACAAATTTCATAAAATCTAGAGCCTTATACTACTGCAAAAATGTTTAGCTTTGAATTTAAAATCACATGTTATTTGCCAAGCATGGTGGCTCATGCCTGAAATCCCAGCACTTTGGGAAGACAATGTATGTCCACACCAAGACGTTAGAATTATCCGGCAAATTTTTAAAGCAGTCTTGATAAAAATGCCTTAGCGAGCAATTGTGAACATACTTGAAACAAATCAAGAAATAGAAGAAGATAATTTTTCATATTTTATTTTATTTTATTTTATTTATTATTTTAATTTTTTGAGACAGGGTCTTGCTCTGTTGCTCAGTCTGGAGTGCAGTGGCTTAATCTCGGCCCACTGTAGCCTCTGCCTCCCAAGTTCAAGGGATTCTCCTGCCTCAGCCTCCCGAGTAGCTGGGGTTACAAGCATGTGCCACCACACCCGGCTAATTTTTGTATTTTTAATAGAGACGGGATTTCACCATGTTGGCCAGACTGGTCTCGAACTCCTGACTTCAAGTGATCCGCCCGCCTTGCCTCCCAAAGTGGTGGGATTACAGGCGTGAGCCACTGCACCTGGCCAATAATTTTTTTAAATTAGAATTTTTATAACTGATTCAGTAATTGAAATAAAAAGTTCAGAGATTTTGTGAGAGAAATTGAACCAGGAAAAAAAAAAAAGCATTCAGAGATAGACTTAAGAGCAGAATGAATGGGACAGAGAAAATAATCTATGAACTACAAGATAGAATAATACATATTACTCAGTGTATACAACAACATAGAAAATAGACTTAAAAAAAAAAAGACTGAGGAGCTTGTGAGAATATGACAGAAAAAGCAAATGTGTGTTATCGGAGTCATGGAGAGAAAAAAAGGGCATAGATGAAAAGCATCTTAGTAAATAACGACTGGAAACTTACCAAATTTGGCGGGAGAGAGAAATCTCTGTATTCAAGAAGATTAGCAGACTCCAAACAGGATAAACTCAAACAAATATATGCCGAGACACATAATCACATTTCAGAACACTAACAGAACAATTTTAGGCTGGGCGAGGTAGGTTACACCTGTAATACCAAATACTTTGGGAGGCTGATTGCCTGAGCTCAGAAGTTTGAGACCACCCTGGGCAACATGGTGAAACCCTGTCTCTACAAAAAATACAAAAAAAATTTGCCACTCATGGTGGCACATGCCTGTCATCGCAACTACTCAGGAGAGCGAGTCTCAGAAAAAATAAAAAACAAAACAAAACAAAAAACACCAGTTTTAAAGTAATGACAGAGAAATTACCGCTACCTATAGGGATAAAACAATTCAAATGACAATAGATTTCTTATCTGAATCTATGGAGGCCAAATGGAAGTGACACAACATTTTTCACATCCTGAAAGCAAAGAATTGTCAGCTTCAAATTTTCTTTTTTTTTTCTTTCTTTTTTTTTTTTTTTTGAGACGGGGCTGGAGTGCAGTGGCCAGATCTCAGCTCACTGCAAGCTCCGCCTCAGCCTCCGGAGCAGCTGGGACTACAGGCGCCCGCCATCTCGCCCGGCTAGTTTTTTTTTTTTGTATTTTTAGTAGAGACGGGGTTTCACCATGTTAGCCAGGATGGTCTCGATCTCCTGACCTCGTGATCCGCCCATCTCGGCCTCCCAAAGTGCTGGGATTACAGGCTTGAGCCACCGCGCCCGGCCAGCTTCAAATTTTCTAACCAATGAAAATATCTGTCAGGAATTAAGAAGAAATAAAGGCATTCTTAGATTAAGGAAAATTAAGAGAGTTTGTTGCCAACAGATGTACCCTATGAGTAAAGGAAGTTCTGTGAACAGAAAGGAAACAGTTTTTAAAAAAGACACTTTGGAACAATAGGAAGGAAGAATATGGTAAGCAAAAACATGGATATATACAATAGGCTTTCCTTCTCCTCTTGAGTTTTTTCTAAGTTGTGTTTAATCATTGAAGCAAAAAGTTTTAACACTGCTATATTGTTTTAACTACTTTATTAAGACACAATTCACAGACCATCCAATTTACTCTTTTAAAATAGACTATGGTTTTTGATGTACTACATTTTTTTAACTTCCAGTAAAATTCAGTGTCAATTAAGTGACAATTCAGTGTCTTTAAGTACATTCACATTGTTGTATGACCATGACTGCTGTCCATCCCCAGAACTTTTTCATCATCCCTTACTATAACTCTGTACCCATTAAACTGTAACTCTCCATTCTCTCTTCCCCTCAGCCTCTGGTAATCACTGTCTATTTCTTTGAAAATGGGATTGTATATAATACCTGTTGTTTTGTGTCTGCCTTAATTCACTTAGCATAATGTCTTTAAGTTTCATCCATGTTGTAGTACCAGTACTATCATGTGTTGCTTAACGATAGGAATACATTCTGAGAAATGCATTGTTAGGCAATTTTGTAATTATGTAAACATAGAATGTACTTACATAAACTTAAATAGTATAGCCTAACCAGGCTATATGGTATAGCCTCTTGCTCCTAAGCTACAAACCTGTATATCATGTTACTGTACTGAATACAGTAGTCAGTTGTGACACAGTGGTATTTACATAACTAAATGTAGAAAAGGTACGGTAAAAATACAATATAAAGGATAAAAAATGGCAGCCCACTATGGGGCACTTACCTGAATGGAGCTTACAGGACTGTGATTGAGTGGAGGGTCAGTGATTGAGTGGAGAGTGAATGTGAAGGCCTAGGACATCACTGTTACACTACTGTAGATTTTATAAACATTGCACACTTAGGCTACATTTTTTTTTTCCTCAATAGTAAATTAATCTTAGCTTTCTGTAGCTTTTTTACTTTATAAACTTTTAATTTTTTTTAACATTTTGACTCATAATAACTTAGCTTTAAACAAGAACACATTATACAGCTGTACAAAAAAAATTTATGTCATTTTATAAGCTTTATTTTTAACATTTTTTCTTCTTTTTAAACTTTTTTAGTTAAAAGGGAAAACAGAGCGGGGCATGGTGGCTCACGCCTGTAATCCCAACACTTTGGGAGGCCAGAGCGGGCAGATCGCTTGAGTCCAGGAGTTGGAGACCAGCCTGGGCAACATGGCAAGACCCTGTCTACAAAAAATAAAAAATTAGCCCGGCATGGTGGCATGTGCCTGTATTGCCAGCAACTTGGCAGGCAGAAGTCAGAGGATCGCTTTAGTCTGGGAGGTCGAGGCAGCAGTGAGCCATGATCCTGCTATTGTACTCCAGCCTGAGTGACAGAGTGAGACCCTGTCTCAAAATAATAAAGAAAAAAAAAAGAGAGAGAGAAATCTAAGACACAAACCCACATTAGCCTAGGCCTACCCAGGGGCAGGATCATCAATATCACTGTTTTCTCCCTCTATGTCTTGTTCTACTGAAAGGTCTTCAGGGGCAGTAACACTCATGGAGCTGTCATCTGATATGGTAATAATGTCTTCTGGAGTATCTCCTGAAGGATCTGCCTGAGACTGTTTTTGTTTTGTTTCTTTCTTTTTTTTTTTTTTTTTAAGACAGTCTCGCTCTGTCGCCCAGACGGGAGTGCAGTAGCGTGATCTCAGCTCACTGTAAGCACCACCTCCCGGGTTCATGCCATTCTCCTGCCTCAGCCTCCTGAGTAGCTGGGACTACAGGCGCCCACCACCACACCTGGCTAATTTTTTGTATTTTTAGTAGAGACAGGGTTTCACCATGTTAGCCAGGATGGTCTTGATCTCCTGACCTCGTGATCTGCCTGCCTTGGCCTCCCAAAGTGCTGGGATTACAGGTGTGAGCCACCACGCCCAGCCTGGTTTGGTCTTTTGAGACAGAGTCTGTGCTGTTGCCCACTGGAGTGTAATGGCACGATCTGGGCTTACTGCAACCTCTGCCTCCCAGTTTGAGCAATTCTCCTGCTTCAGCCTCCCAAGTAGCTGGGACTACAGGTGTACACCACCACACCCAGCTAATTTTTGTGTTTTTAGCAGAGATGGGCTTTTACCATGTTGGCCAGGCTGTTCTCGAACTCCTGACCTCAAGTGATCCACCCGCCTTGGCCTCCCAAAGTGCTGGGATTACAGATGTGGGCCACCACTCCTGGCAAGGCTGTTTTTGTTTTGTTTTGTTTTCCTTTTTTTTTTTTTTTTGAGACTGTGTCTCGCTCTGTTGCCTAGGCTGGAGTGCAGTACGTGATCTTGGCACACTGCAACCTCCACCTCCACCTCCCGGGTTCAAGCGATTCTCCTACTTCAGCCTTCCAAGTAGCTGGGATTACAGGCGTGTGCCACCACACCCAGCTAATTTTTGTATTTTTAGTAGAGTTGGGGTTTCACCATGTTGACCAGGCTGGTCTCAAACTCCTGACTGCAAGTGATCTGTCTGCCTCAGCCTCCCAAAGTGTTGGGATTACAGGCATGAACCATTGTGCCCAGCCAAGGGGTGGTTTTTCGTTTGTTTGATTTTTTTTTTTTTTTTTTTTTTGAGATAGAGTCTCACACTATTGCCCAGGCTGGAGTGCAGTGGTGCAATCTTGGCTCACTGCAACCTCTGCCTCTCAGGTTCAAGCAGTTCTCCTGCCTCAACCTGCCGAGTAGCTGGGATTACAGGTGCCCACCACCACGCCCAGCTAATTTTTTATTTTATTTTATTTTACTTTGAGACAGAGTCTCGCTCTGTCACCCAGGCTGGAGTACAGTGGTGTGATCTTGGCTCACTGCAAGCTCCGCCTCCCGGGTTCACGCCATTCTTCTGCCTCAGCCTCCTGAGCAGCTGGGACTACAGGCACCCGCCACCAAGCCTGGCTAATTTTTTTTTTTTTTTTTTTTTTTTTTTTTTTTGAGACGGAGTCTCCCTCTGTCGCCCAAGCTGGAGTGCAGTGGCCGGATCTCAGCTCACTGCAAGCTCCGCCTCCCGGGTTCACGCCATTCTCCTGCCTCAGCCTCCCGAGTAGCTGGGACTACAGGCGCCCGCCACCTCTCCCGGCTAGTTTTTTTTTTGTACTTTTTAGTAGAGACGGGGTTTCACCGTGTTAGCCAGGATGGTCTCGATCTCCTGACCTTGTGATCCGCCCGCCTTGGCCTCCCAAAGTGCTGGGATTACAGGCTTGAGCCACCGCTCCCGGCCACGCCTGGCTAATTTTTTTGTATTTTTAGTAGAGACGGGGTTTCACTGTGTTAGCCAGGATGGTCTCTATCTCCTGACCTCGTGATCCACCTGCCTTGGCCTCCCAAAGTGCTGGGATTACAGGTGTGAGCCACTACGCCAGGCCAATTTTTTGTATTTTTAATATAGACGGGGTTTCACTGTTTTGGCCAGCCTTGTCTCTAATGCCTGACCTAGTAATCCACCCGCCTCAGCCTCCCAAAGTGCTGGGATTATAGGCATGAGCCAGCGCGCCCAGCCAAGGCTGTTTTTTAATAAATAGGAGTATACTCTAAAATATTGATGAAAAGTAGAGTATATTATTTATATAAACCAGTAACAAAGCCATTTTATCAAGTATTATGTATTATACCTAACTATGTCTGCTATGCTTGTATTCAACTGGTAGCGCAATAGGTTTGTTTACACCAGCATCACCACAAACACATGATTAACACTTTGTACTGCAAAGTTACAGCAGCTAGGAGAAATTTTTCAGCTCCCTTATTACCTTCTGGGACCACCATCATATATGCAGTCTGTTGTTGACTACAACAGCACATGACTATATGTATAAGAATTTCATTCTTTTGGCCAGGTGTGGTGGCTCATGCCTGTAATCCCAGCACTTTGAGAGGACGAGGCAGGCGGACCACCTGAGGTTGGGAGTTCAAGACCAGCCTGACCAACATGGAGAAACCCTGTCTCTACTGGAAAAAAAAAAAAAATTACAAAATTAACTGGTCATGGTGGCACATGCCTATAATCCCAGCTACTCAGGAAGCTGAGGCAGGAGAATCGCTTAAACCCAAGCGGCAGAGGTTACAGTGAGCTGAGATCGCACCATTGCACTCCAGCCTGGGCAGCAAGAGCAAAACCTCCTCTCAAAAAAAAAGAAAAAATAATTTCATTCTTTTTTAAGGCTGAATAATTTTATATGAAACAAAAACAAAAAAACAAACAAAATTACTAAGTACTGTTTCAGTAGGTAGGAAAAAATGTTAAAAGATCATAAATTTGCCTGGAAAACTTCTCAAGTTATTTAAACACAAGAATTTCTCCTTTTTGTAATCAACGTTAGGTTATGCGTAATAATGAAGGAGAGCAGGTGCCAGATGCTCTACCCTTAGTAATTTTTAATAATAATAAAATATTTAATAAGCTTCATAATGACCTGTGTGTTTTTGGTTGTAGTTTTGCTATATTTGTTGTTTTATGTAGACTATTATACTTAAAATATATCTTTAGCATATATCATGTGAAGTATGGTGGGAAAGAATAGCTAAAATTAAAAATTGGTGGTGGAAAAATCCTTAAATAATTAAATATTTTTTTAGTCAGTACATATTAGTTCTTGTAGCTGTTTGACCCCTTTTTATAAGCAAATATCAGAATAGGTACTGAAATTGATAGTGCTTTTTGTTTCAGGAAAGTATCTAAGACAAAAGAGAATTGACTTCCAGCTTCCTTATGATATCCTTTGGCAGTGGAAACACAATCAGGTACAGAGAGCCTGTTTTACCAGGTTTCATTCTTAAATGGTAAAGGGGGAGGGGAAATGCAAGTGTTTTTCTTTCTCCTTGTTATGTTTTCATCTTAGGAGGTTTTCAGAAGTGTCCCTGTGAAGGTTAGAACTAAGAAAAATGAATTTGCATCCATATTTAATGTGACCTATTTGCCTTTACTCTTACTGCAAAATAGCAGTGGGTTGCTGCTTTCCTAGGCAACCTTCTGTTGTTACTCTGGACTTTTATTTTGGTAGCAAATATTTTGTTCTGTAACAATTCTATCTGATGCAGGCCTCAGGAGAATTTAGATGTACTGCCAGTAGCACTAAGAAATTTCAGACTTTATTTTTGTTGGCTCCTTCTTATCAGTTTGAAATTTATTTTTCACATGCAAAAGAGATTCGTCTACCAAAGGAAGCAGGGAAATGTTTTAACACTCTTGTACTTTTAAAAGATCTTTAAATATATTGGTAACTAAAAATAGGAAGATGCTGTTTTTTTTCTCTTGCTTCCCAAATTGAAAAGTTTTCCCCCAGTGATTTTTGTATTAGCTTACAGCACCCAGGTCCCATATTGTGAACGACCATTGGGAAATAGAAATAGTCACGCAATTGAGGTGAATAGATTTCCTGAGTTCTGTCAAAATGCCACCAAAAGTTAATTTTGGAAAGCCAAAATTGACATTCCCCTCTTCATTCTCTTCTCCAATGGCCTCTCTTGAATTCTGAGAGTATTAATATGTTAGATATTGTCTCAGTTTTTATCAATGAAGGAGAGAATGCTTTGAACATACTGACTAGAAAATGATGGTGGGATTCTTCCAATATATTAATAAACAGTCTAGCTTAGTGCAAGTTGCTGTTTGTTTTGTACGGTCCCTTATGGCAAAATGCTGGAAGATTGCCTCTCTTTTAATGCATTCTTTTTTTTTTCTTTCTTTCTAATGTCTTCTTGATTATAATGTGAGACCTCCATTTTGCCTGCCTGCCCTCTCTCCTTTATTCACTAAATTAATTGCCTTAATTAAAATTGGAAATGTTTTGCTACAATTCTCAACCTGAAAAGCCAGGGTACTCATCTTTTTAATTTCATGTACCCGCCCAGACATCTAAATAAGCCCTATAGCATGTTGTTTTCCTTTCTTTTGACAGAAGCAAATCGAATCTTAATTTGTCCAGATGAGTAGCTTTGGTCTCCAGTGTGATTTTCATTTAAGTCTGCCCAACAACATGCCGAAGAAACATGTAATTCCACTTCTATAAACTATTTAGTGCTGCTTCTGTTGAATCTTTTTCTCTCACCTTTTATTCCAGAGTAAAAAGAGATCACACCAAGAGTTTCCCTAAAATGTATCCCACCCAAAATGTCTTGTAAATATTTCCAGATGAGTAGAGCACATAGAAAATTTCCTGTATTTTTAGTGATTGATGCTGCCATCTGGCATTTGAAGTTAAATGCTATATCAAGATTTTTCTTCTTTTCTTCTAGCTATACAAAAAGCCAGATGTCCCACTGTATAAGAAAATTCGTTCAAGTGAGTAACTTGGGAGCTATTTTTTCTGCCTCTGTACATCAATGTCCTTCTGAGCCTAGGACTTGAAAAATTATCCTGTATGTTCACAAATTATTCTTTGCTTTCTTTTCAAGATGTCTACGTTGATGTCAAACCCCTTTCTGGTTACGAAGCTACCACCTGTAACTGTAAGAAGCCAGATGATGACACCAGGAAGGGCTGTGTTGATGACTGCCTCAATAGGTACTGTCATGCTTTGATTTCTCTGAAGCATAGGCTTTAAGGTATACATACAACACTTCCTTTGGAAGGTACAGTTAAATAGCCTCTTTCATTTTTCTTCAAGAAGTTGCATAAAGATACATAAACTATAGTGGGTGGGCATAATACAGAAACAGAAAACGAATGAGATTTAGTCTTGTGTGCGCCTTGGTTGGTTTAAATCCTTTTACTTTTTTTTTTTTTTTTTTTTTTTGAGATGGAGTCTCCCACTGTTGCCCGGCTGGAGTGCAGTGGCACGATCTTGGTTCACTGCAAGCTCTGCCTCCCGGGTTCACGGCGTTCTCCTGCCTCAGCCTCCCTAATAGCTGGGACTACAGGCTCCTGCCAACACACTTGGCTAATTTTTTTGTATTTTTAGTAGAGACGGGGTTTTACCGTATTAGCCAGGATGGTCTCAGTTTGACCTGGTGATCCCCCCACCTCGGCTTCCCAAAGTGCTAGCATTACAGGCGTGAGCCACTACGCCCGGCCAATCCTTTTACTATTTATGAGACCTGAGGAAAGTTATTTAATGCATCTAATAAAAGTAATACCTTACCTTGTCTATAGAGGGTTCGTGGAAATTGTATGAAACTGTTCATAAACAATGTTTGTGAAGTTTTGGCTTGGGGGTATTTTTTTTTTTTTTTTTGAGACGGAGTCTTGCTCTGTTGCCCAGGCTGGAGTGCAGTGGCCAGATCTCAGCTCACTGCAAGCTCCACCTCCCGGGTTTACGCCATTCTCCTGCCTCAGCCTCCTGAGTGGTGGGGACTACAGGCTCCTGCCACCTCACCCAGCTAGTTTTTTGTATTTTTTAGTAGAGACGGAGTTTCACCGTGTTAGCCAGGATGGTCTCGATCTGACCTCGTGATCCGCCTGTCTCGGCCTCCCAAAGTGCTGGGATTACAGACTTGAGCCACTGCCCCTGGCCTTTTTTTTTTTTTTTTTTAAGAGATAGGGTCTCACTGTGTTGCCCAGGCTGGATTCAAACTCCTGGGCTCAAGTAATCCTCCCACCTCAGCCTCCTGAGTAGCTGGAACTATAGGCATGTGATACCATGCCCTGCTCATAAAGCATTAAGCACAGTCCTAGGTACCTTCCTAGCTCTCAATATATGATTGCCATAATGAGGAAGGAGAATAGGACAGTGGCAGTGAGAGTGAAGAGGAAGGGCATGATATATTTTAGAAGAAAAGTATGTTGATAAACCATTGGCATATAGGGGATGTGCTCTTCATATAGGGGATATATTCTCTCTCTGACAATGAAGTATGGAATCTAACTGAATTAGAGATAAGAATTATGAATTTGGCTGGCATGGTGGCTCATGCCTGTAATCCAAGCACTTTGGGAGGCTGAGGTGGGTGGATCACCTGAGGTCAGGAGTTCGAGACCAGCCTGACCAACATGGAGAAACCCCATCTCTACTAAAAATACAAAATTAGCCAGGCGTGGTGGCTCATGCCTATAATCCCAGCTACTGGGGAGGCTGAGGCAGGAAAATTGCTTGAACCTGGGAGGCAGAGGTTGCGGTGAGCCAAGGTCGTGCCATTGCACTCCAGCCTGGGCAACAAGAAGGAAACTCCATCTCCTAAAAAAAAAAAAAAAAAAAAAAAGAATTATGAATTATGACTTTGATTTGAGTCTATGTAATTTTTTTTTCTTTTTTCCTGAGATGGAGTCTAGCTCTGTTACCCAGGCTGGAGTGCAGTGGCATGATCTTGGCTCACTGCAACCTCTGCCTCCCAGGTTCAAGCAGTTCTCCTGCCTCAGCCTCCCAAGTAGCTGGGATTACAGGTGCCCACCACCACGCCTGGCTAATTTTTGTATTTTTTTAATTTATTTTTTTGAGATGGAGTCATGTTCTGTCACCAGGCTGGAGTGCGGTGGTGCAATCTCAGCTCACTGCAACCTCCACCTCCCGGGTTCAAGTGATTCTCCTACCTCAGCCTCCCAAGTAGCTGGGACTACAGGCATGAGCCACCACACCTAGCCAAGAGACTATATAATTTTAAATGACACTGAAATTTCAAAATGGAAATGTCTAATAGACAAAGGAGTGGATATAGAATTTGTTGTTTTAGTAACAACGAACATTTGCAGCAAAATAAAAAGAATCAGTGAATTTTACATCAGTATTTCCTGTTCTGGATAGTTCTCATGGCTAAAGGTAGCTTCCTTCTTCTCTAGTCAACTGTGCATTTGGTCTGAAGAAAATCAGTGTTTTAGTTCTTCCTGCTTCAGCATGCCAGTTGGGAAATTCTACCTTACCTGCATCACTGTAAATTTACACTTTGTCATTTTATGTACATGTAGTTTCACATAATGTTTTGCATACTGATTTTCTTTACTCACAAATATTTTAAATGCACACTTTTATTAAACAGTGTTGTCCAAAAGCTCAGTATTTTTATTTATTTATGACACAGGGTATCACTCTGTTGCTCAGGCTGGAGTGCAATGTCACCATCACAGCTCACTACAACCTCGACCTCCTGGACTCAAGCAATCCTCCCATGTTAGCCTCCTGAGTAACTGAGACTAAAGGCGCATGTCACCACGCCTGGCTAATTTATTTTTATTTTTAACATAGAGACGGGATCTCGATACTTAGCCTAGGCCTGTCCTGAACTCCTAGACCCTGAAATCTCATTATATGAGAGACAACCTAGATGTACGTTTAGTAGCTGGCTACGGTGCAACTCTCTCATTTTTCTTTTTTTTTTCTTTTTTTGAGATGAAGTTTCGCTCTTGTTGCCCAGGCTGGAGTACAGTGACGTGGTCTCAGCTCACTGCAGCCTCTGCCTCCCAGGTTCAAGCGATTCTCCTGCCTCATCCTTCTGAGTAGCTGGGGTTACAGGCACCTGTCACCACACCCAGCTAATAATTTTTGTATTTTTAGTAGAGACAGGGTTTCGCCATGTTGGCCAGGCTGGTCTCGAACTCCTAACCTTGGGTGATCCTCTTGCCTCGGCCTCCCAAAATGCTGGGATTACAAGCGTGAGCCACTGCGTCCGGCCAACTCTCGTTTTTTAAGGCCATTATCTGGCTACAGATAATGGCAAATTATACTAAATCAAAGACCTCACATTGTAGTTTACAGCATCTAATTTCAGATTTTGATAAATTTAGTTTGGTTTCCAGACACAACAAATAGAAACATGTTTTGCTTTTATATAATTTAAGGACTATTCTGGTTATCAAAGCAAATGGGGAATATATTTCAATGCCTTGAACTCTAGACAAATTTTCAGTAACCTCTGAATGATTATTCCCTGGAAGAAATATTTTAAAATTTAAATCTCTCTTATCTGAGCACTCTTTTATTTATACTTAAGGGTTTTTTTTTTTTAATCCGTATGCGGTTTATAGTATGTGTTATTAGGTATTATGAAAATACTTGATGCCAGCCAAGCACAGTGACTCACATCTGTAATCCCAACACTTTGGGAGGCTGAGGTGGGCAGATCACTTGAGGTCAGGAGTTTCAGACCAGCCTGGGCAACATGGCAAAACCCCATCTCTACAAAACATACAAAAGTCATGGTGGTGCCCGCCTACAGTCCCAGCTACTTGGGAGGCTGGGGTAGGAGGATCGCTTGAGCCTGGCTGCAGTAAGCTGTGATCATGCCACTGTACTCCAGGCTGGGTGACAGAGTGAGACCCTGTGTCAAAAAAAAAAAAAAAAAGGAAAATATAGGTGTGGAATATTATGAATTAGAGGTTACATTTGAAGCCATGATTATAGATGAGCTCTCTAGAGAAAAGGAATATGGTAGAGGAAAGATGGATTTCTACCAGAAAAGACAGGAAGTGTTATTGGCAAGGTGGGAAATCCAGTATCATAAAAAATAAGGAAAGCCAAAAAAGGAAGACATTTCAAGAGGGGTGTTCAATAATATTCATGTACCAAAGAAGTCAGCAAAAGGAAGAGCTAAAGGTGGTTGAATTTGATGTTACAGCACTGCCTTCTTTACAGCTGAAGCTGATTATCTTAAATTGAAGAATAATCCAGTCGATATTTTATCTGCTTCCTATTTATATGATTTGACACTGTGTGCCGTGTGCCCTTTAGAATCGTGGTGGTATTTTTGTGAAGAATAAGTCAGATCACTCTGAAAGTACTTTAAGGTATAAACTGTTACATATTTTCTTTACAAAACTTAATTTTTTTTTCTTTTTTCTTGAGATACAGAGTCTTGCTCTGTCACCCAGGCTGGAGTACAGTGGCACCATCTCGGCTCACTGCAGCCTCTGCCTCCCAGGTTCAAGCGATTCTCCTACCTCAGCCTCCCAAGTAGCTGGGATTACAGTTGCCACCACACCTGGCTAATTTTTGTATTTTTAGTAGAGACGAGGTTTCGCCGTGTTGGCCAGGCTGGTCTCAAACTCCTGACCTCACGTGATCCTCCCACCTCTGCCCCCCAAAGTGCTGGGATTACAGGCATGAGCCACCGTGCCCGGCCTTTAAAATTATGATTGTAAACATAACATGATATTTTGACGATTATTTTCTTGATCATTCCTTGTTTTAATCATGCTTAAGGCCAGGCATATGTTAGCTTATGCCTGTAATCCAGCATTTTGGAAGGCCAAGGTGGGCAGATCACTTGAGTCCAGGAGTTTGTGACCAGCCTGGGCAAAATGGAAAAACCCCATCTTTACCAAAAATACAAAACATTAGCTGGGCATGGTGGCATGTGCCTATAGTCCCAGCTATTCTGGAGGCTGAGGTGAGAAAATCACCTGAGCCCAGGAGGTTGAGGCTGCAGTGAGCCAACTGTAATGAGACCCTGTATCCAAAAAACAAACCAAAAAATTATGCTTAACAGCCTAGATGAGATTTCAAACCATACACCAAAACTAAACAGCTCCCATTAAAAGAGCCAGGTGCATTGGCTTACAGAATGCTGTAATCCCTAGCATTTTGGGAGGCTGATGAGGAAGGATCCCTTGACCCCCAGGAATTCGAGACCAGCAAAAGCAACACAGCAAGACCTCATCTCTACAAATAATTTTTTTTTTAAGTAGCCAGATGTGGTGTTTCCACAGCTACCCAGCCTGTGTTCCCAGCTACCCAGTAAGCTGAGGTGGGAGAATTGCTTGAGCCCAGGTGGTCAAGGCTGCAGCGAGCCATTATTGTGCCACTGTACTTCAACCTAGGTGACAGAGCAAGACCGTCTCCAAAAAAAAAGTAAAGAAAGCAATGACAAGATGTGTGTGCCTTTTGTCTTCTATGTTCAGTTTGTTTGTTTGTTTGTTTTGAGATGGAGCCTCGCTCTGTTGCCCAGGCTGGAGTACAGTGGCATGATCTCAGCTCACTGCAATGTCCGCCGTACAAGTTCAAGAGATTCTCCTGTCTCAGCCTCCCAAGTAGCTGGGACTATAGGCACACACCACCATGCCCTGCTAATTTTTGTATTTTTAGTAGAGATGAGGTTTTGCCACGTTGGCCAGGCTGCTCTCGAACTCCTGACCTCATGTGATCCTCCTGCCTCTGTCCCCCAAAGTGCTGGGATTACAGGCATGAGCCACCGCACCCAGCTAGAATTTTTAACTTGTTAATTCACTAACTATTATGAGTTCAGCTAGTCATATAGCCTGGAAATGTCATTTCAATTAACGTAATATAAAATTCCTGTAATACAACAGCAGAAAATATACCTAATGTCACTGAACTGTACTCTTAAAAATGGTTAAGGCCGGGTGTGATAGTTCATGCCTGTAATCCCACTTACTCAGGAGGCCAAGGCAGGATGGATCCCTTGAGCCAAGGAGTTCGAGGCTACAGTAGGCTGTGATCAGGCCAGTGTACCCCAGTCTGGGTGACAGAGGGAGACTTCCCCTCTTTAATTAAAACAAAAGGCTGGGCACAATGGCTTGTGCCTGTAATCCCAGAACTTTGAGAGGCTGAGGTGGGTGGATCACTTGAGGCCAGGAGCTTGAGACCAGCCTGGCCAACATGACAAAACCTCGTCTCTACTAAAAATACAAAAATTAGCTGGGCGTAGTGGTGCATGCCTGTAATCCCAACTACTTGGGAGGCTGAGGCAGGAGAATCCCTTGAATCCAGGAGGCAGAGGTTGCAGTGAACGAGATCACGCCACTGCACTCCAGCCTCGGTGACAGAGCGAGACTTTGCCTCAAAAAAAATAAAAATAAAAATAAATTTTAAAAAACAAAACAAAACTGGCTAGGTGCAGTGGCTCATGCCAGTAATCCCAGCACTTTGGGAAGCTGAGGTGGGTGGATCGTTTGAGGTCAGGAGTTCGAGACCAGCCCGGCCAACATGTTGAACCCCCATCTCTACTAAAAATACAAAAATTACCCGGGCGTGGTGGTATGCGCCTATAATCCCAGATACCTGGGAGCCTAAAGCAGTAGAATTGCTTGAACCCGGAAGACAGAGATTGCAGTGAGCCGAGATCATGCCACTACACTCTAGCCTGGGCAATGGAGTGAGACTCCATCTCAAAAATAATAAATAAAATAAGAGAAATTAGGGGCTGGGTGCAGTGGTTCACAAGTCTGTAATTCCAGCACTTTGGGAGCCCGAGGCGGGCAGATCACCTGAGGTCAGGAGTTTGAGACCAGCCTGGCCAACATGGTAAAATCCTGTCTACTGAAAATGCAAAAAATAGCTGGGTGCAGTGACACACATCTGTAATCCCAGCTACTCGGGAGGCTGAGGCAGGAGAATCACTTAAACCTGAAAAGTGAAGTTTGCAGTGAGCCGAGATCGTGCTAGTACACTCCAGCCTGGGCAACAGAGGCTGATTCCATCTCAAAAAAAAAAAAAGAAAGAAAAGTAAATTAGGTATTTTACCACAATTTTTTTAAAATCAGTAAATGGGCATGAGTGCTTCAAAATAAGAGTGCAGTGAAATCATCATCAAATTACTGATTCTTCTTTGGATCACAGTTATTTATTTATTTATTTATTTATTTATTTATTTATTTATTTTGAAACGGAATCTCACTCTGTCGCCCAGGCTGGAGTGCAGTGGTGCGATCTCTGCTCACTGCAACCTCTACCTCCCAGGTTCAAGGGACTCTCCTGCCTCAGCCTCCCAAGTAGCTGGAATTACAGGCACACACCACCACACCCAGCTAATTTTTGTATTTTTAGTAGAGACAGGGTTTCACCATGTTGGCCAGGCTAGTCTTGAACTCCTGACCTCAGGTAATCCACCCACCTCAGCCTCCCAAAGTGCTGGGATTACAGGAATGAGCCACGGTGCCTGGCCTTATTCTTTGAACAGATAAATATGACAATGTTTACCCAGGATGCTGAGTGGACAGTTAGCTTAATCATTTACAAGAAGCATTCAGGATTTGCAACCTGACTTGGAAATTCTGAATATTATTAATTTTTGACATTTATTATTTTAATCTTAGTGATTTGGGTACTTTTATTAAATAAAAATTGATTTCATGTATTCATTTTTAAATGTAAACTTTAAAAATGGATGCATCAAGGTATGTATCATGTAAATTGATGTATAGTTATTCCTTTTTTTTCTAGAATGATCTTTGCTGAGTGTTCCCCCAACACTTGCCCATGTGGTGAGCAATGCTGTAACCAGAGGATACAGAGGCATGAATGGGTGCAATGTCTAGAACGATTTCGAGCTGAGGAAAAAGGTTGGGGAATCAGAACCAAAGAGCCCCTAAAAGCTGGGCAGTTCATCATTGAATACCTAGGGGAGGTTGTCAGCGAACAGGAATTCAGGTACAGTGGTAAATGATGGTATTCTAATAAAATGCAAAGGTATAAGATTAGAATGGAGAATGGAAGATTCAAAATTTACCTTCAGCTACTCTTTAATTGCCTTTCAATCATTTATCTTCTCTTTAGGAACAGGATGATTGAGCAGTATCATAATCACAGTGACCACTACTGCCTGAACCTGGATAGTGGGATGGTGATTGACAGTTACCGCATGGGAAATGAGGCCCGATTCATCAACCACAGCTGTGACCCAAATTGTGAAATGCAGAAATGGTAAGGAAGCAGGAAAAGGTGAAGCCAAGAATCCAACAGAATAGGCATTGAGTGCAGCAAGGGATTGATCTTTCCACAGTGTCAGTCAGCTTACACAAAGCAGCTCAGGCTATTCCCCATTACCCCAGATCCCATGGGCAGAGTAAGCTTCGTTTCACCCTAACTTCTCACTCCCAGACAGATATTTTTGTTTTTATTTGTGTTTTGTTTTTATGTATGTTTGTTTTGCTTGTTTGGTGTTTTTGTTTGTTGTTTGTCATGAAAGTAGTTTCAGGATTTATGTCCTAGAAAAATGTAATAATGATAATAATGATAGCCAGGGTGGTGGTACGCACCTATAGTCTCAGCTATTTGAGAGGTTGAGGTGAGAGGAGCACTTGAGCCCAGGAGTTTGAGGCCAGTCTGGACAAAACAGCAAGAAAAAATCAGAAACAAAAAATAATAATAGGTCGGGTGCGTTGGCTCACGCCTGTAATCCCAGCACTTTGGGAGGCCAGGGTGGGCAGATCACGAGGTCAAGAGTTTGAGACCAGCCTGACCAACATGGTGAAACCCATCTCTACTAAAAATGCAAAACTTAGCCAGGCATGGTAGCATGCACCTATAATCCCAGCTACTTGGGAGGCTGAGGCAGGAGAACTGCTTGAATTTGGAAGGCTGAGGTTGCAGTGAGCTGAGATCACACCAGTGTATTCCAACCTGTGTGACAGAGCAAGACTCCATCTCGAAAAAATAATAATACTAATAATACCTAATATTTATTGAGTTCTTATGTGCTAGGCACTGTGTTACATGGATCATCTCATATCAGTTCATTCAGCCACTCTACTGCATGCTTATTACATACTTGGGGCATTTCTCACAAAGAGAAATAAAAATAAGTGAATCTGGAGGTCCCTTCTCCTCAAACAGATTAGCATCTAATTGAGAAGCAAAAAAATCACACCTAAAAAATAATTTTAAAAATATTATATGAAGATACTGTGAACAACTTTGGAGTTTTTTGTTAAGTTTTTAAAAATGATAATTCATATACAGAAAAATACATAGATCTTAAGTGTACATTTGCATTAATTTTTTCAAATGTATACACCTCTTATAACCCACACCCCTATGAAAATATGACACACTTTTATCATTTCAGAAAGTTACCTTTTAAGTCGATCTCCCAATCCCCCAAGGCAAGCACTGATCTGATTTCCATTGCCACAAATGAGTTTTACCTATTCCAGAACTTCATGTGAATGTATTATTTTGTGTCTGGCCTCTTTCATGTTAAAAACATGTTTTTGCAGTTCATCCATGTTGAATGCATTAGTGGTTTATTGCTTTTTTTTTTTTTTTGAGACGGACTCTTGCTCTGTCGCCCAGGCTGCAGTGCAGTGGCCAGATCTCAGCTCACTGCAAGCTCCGCCTCCCGGGTTTACACCATTCTCCTGCCTCAGCCTCCCAAGTAGCTGGGACTACAGGCACCCGCCACCTCGCCCGGCTAGTTTTTTGTATTTTTTAGTAGAGACGGGGTTTCACCGTGTTCGCCAGGATGGTCTCGATCTCCTGACCTCGTGATCCACCCGTCTCGGCCTCCCAGAGTGCTGGGATTACAGGCTTGAGCCACCGCACCCAGCCGGTTTGTTGCTTTTTAATGTGGAGTTAATACTCCTTTGTGTGAATTTACCACAGTTTATCAATTACTGTGAACAACTTTATATTTGAAAAGTTAGATGAAATGAACAAATTCTTTGAAAAACATCCCAGCCGGGCACGGTGGCTCACTCCTATAATCCCAGCACTTTGGGAAGCCGAGGCGGGTGGAACACGAGGTCAGGAGTTCAAGACTAGCCTGGCCAAGATGGTGAAACCCCGTCTCTACCAAAAATACAAAAATTAGCCTGGCGTGGTGGTGGGCGCTTGTAATCCCAGCTACTCAGGAGGCTGTGGCAGAGAATCGCTTGAACCCAGGAGGCAGAGGTTGCAGTGAGCTAAGATCACGCCACTGCACTCCAGCCTGGGCGACAGAGCAAGACTCAGTCTCAAAAGAAAAAGAAAAAGAAAAACATGCCTTTCCAAACATGACATAAGACAAAACAGAAAATCTGCACATGTACCCCCAAAATTGAAAATATAACTAAAAATATCTAACAAAAGAACCTGGAGAACCAGATGTCTTCACTGATAATTCTTCCACATGCTTAAAGAACAAATAGGCTAGGCGTGGTGGCTCACACCTGCAATCCCAGCACTTAGGGAGGTAGAGGTGGGAGGATTGCTTGAGCCCAGGAGTTCAAGACCAGCCTGGGCAAGATGGTGAGACCTGTCTCAACAAAAATTTTAAGATAAAATTTAAATATTAGCTGGGTATGATGGTGCTGCTTGGGAGACTGAGGTGAGAGGATCGCCTGAGCCCAGAAGTTCGAGGCTGTAGTTTTCTGTGATCATGTAACTGCACTCCAGCCTGGGTGACAGAGACCCTGTGTCTATTTAAAAAAATGAAGACAAGAAGAAATAATGGCAGTACCACTTATAAACTCTTTGCTTCTATAAAACTAGCGTTACCTCCTTCTAAAGCCTAACCAGGATGTTAACAGAAAGAAAAAATATAGGCCAATGTCTTCCATGAACATAGACACAAAAATCCTAAATAAAATATCAACAAATAAAATTTAACAATAAATACAAAGGTTAATACATCATGGCTATGTGGGGTTTATTCCAGGAATAAAAGATTGTTTGGTTTAACATTCAAAAATCAGTGTAAACCAATGTAATTTTATCACATGAACAGACTAAAGACATACTGTCTCAATAGAAGCAGAAAAAGCATTAAACAGTATTCAGTGCTCATTCATAATTAAAACTCAGCAAACTAGGAATAAAAAGGAACTAACAAATATGCTAAAGGGCATCCATTTTTTAAAAATCTTTAGCTACCATTGTACATAAATAAGGATATCCACTGTCACATTTACATTTGAAGATTCTAACCAATACAATAGGAAAAGGAAAAAAGTATAAAGATTAGAAATGAAAAAGATTTAACTACCGTTATTCACAGATGACATTATTATACACATGGAAATTTCAACAGATATAAGTGAATTTAGTAAGATTAATGGAAAGATGGTCAGTATATAAAAATTAATGTATTGAGTACATTTTAATATATTAGCAACAACCAAGTAGAAAGTGAAATTTAAAAACCATTACAAGGCCAGGTACAGTGGCTTATGCCTGTAATCCCAGCACTTTGGGAGGCCGAGGAGAGCAGATCATGAGGTCAGGAGTTCGAGACCACCCTAGCCAACATGATGACTGAAACCCTCTCTCTACTAAAAATACAAAAATTAGCTGGTTGTGGTGGCATACGCCTGTAGTCGCAGCTATTGGAGGCTGAAGCAGGAGAATTGCTTCAACCCAGGAGGCAGAGGTTACAGTGAGCCAAGATCACGCCACTGCACTCCAGCCTGTGCGACACAGCAAGATTCCGTGTCAAAATAAATAAATAAAAACCAATACAATTTACAATAGCTTCATAAAAGCTATTGTAACTAGTCCCTAAGAATAAATCTTATGAAAGTTTGTAGGACCTCTATACTAGAAGCTGTCAGATGTTGGGAAAAAATAAAGATGACCTAAATTAATGGAAAAATATGCGATGTTCAAGGGTTGAGTGTTGGTAAATTTGTTTTTAAGTGAAAGAAAGTTTATTAAGAAAGTAAAGGAATAAAAGAAAAGAAAGGCTATTCCATAAACAGAGCAGCCCCAAGGGCTGCTGGGTGCCCATCTTTATGGTTCTTTATAGATTATATGCTTAGGGTGGAGTATACATGACTTTTCTGGGAAAGTGGTGGACAGTTCCCAGACCTAAGGGTTCCTTCAATTTTTAGACCATATAGGGTCACTTCCTGACGTTGCTATAGTGTTTGTAAACTGTCATGGCACTGATGGGAGTGTAGTAGTGAGAATGACCAGATGTCACTCTCTTTGCCATCTTGGTTTCTGTGGGTTTTGGCCAGCTTCTTTACTGCAACCTGTTTTGTCAGCAAGGCCTTTATGACCTGTATTTTGGTCAACCTCCTATCTTATCCTACAACTAAGAATGCTTAACCTACTGGGAATGCAACCCAGCAGATCTCAGCCTAATTTTACCCAACCTCTATACAAGATGGACTCTCTCTGGTTTAAACGCTTCTGACATTTTCCCCCTCCCTTTTATAAGAGAACCCTTAATCCTTAGGGGTAAACAGGGATGAAGATCCATCTTTAGCAGTTTCTTCAGGTTGAATAAGGGTGATGATATTCTTGCCTATTAGGGTCTCTTGTATCCAAGTCATAGAGAAGAGCTCAGTCGGGCCGGGCGCGGTGGCTCAAGCCTGTAATCCCAGCACTTTGGGAGGCCGAGACGGGCGGATCACGAGGTCAGGAGATTGAGACCGTCCTGCCTAACACAGTGAAACCCCGTCTCTACTAAAAATACAAAAACTAGCCGGGCGAGGTGGCGGGCGCCTATAGTCCCAGCTACTAGGGAGGCTGAGGCAGGAGAATGGCATAAACCTAGGAGGTAGAGCTTGCAGTGAGCTGAGATCCGGCCACTGCACTCCAGTCCGGGCGACAGAGCCAGACTCCGCCTCAAAAAAAAAAAAAAAAAAAAAGAGAAGAGCGCAGTCATAAAGCATCCGTATGGTGAGGGCCATTCATAGTTCTGACAAAAGGTGATATCACATGTCAGGAACCCTGTACAGGGACTGTATGGAAAAAGTATGATGCCAGTTTTCCCAAGGGGCTTTTATTAGCTCTCTCAGCCAAGTTTGGTTCCTTAATATAAAGCACTCCATTCCAATCAAAGCCTTGGTAAAATAACCAGTTTCTCCAATTGTGTCAACCGGTTTCCAGATTTTGGAGAAATCAGGTAGAGAGAAACAAACATGCTTCAAATTTTGTTCACAGGAGTTTTACTCAGTTGTTAAGAGCTGTCAATATGCCAGGCATGGTGGCTCATGCCTATAATCCTAGCACTTTGGGAGGCTGAGGCAGGTGGATCACCTGAGGTCAGGAGTTCGAGACTAGCCTGGCCAAAATGGTGAAACCCCATCTCTACTAAAAATACATTAAAAAATCAGTCATGCATAGTGGCGTACACCTGTAGTCCTAGCTATTCAGGAGGCTGAGGCAGGAGAATCGCTTGAACCCAGGAGGTGGAGGTTGCAGTGAGCTGAGATTGTGTCACTGCACTCCAGCTTGAGCAACAAGAGCAAAACTCCATTTCAAAAAAAACACAAAGCTGTCAATAACTCAAAAGTTTGCTTGACTCAAAAGTCAGCCAATCATTGTTGCAGTCTATTTCCTTTGGGTCATGGGTCTCCTAAGTATCATCCCTTCGTGGTCGCCAGAAAGATGCCGGAAAGGGGTTCTGATCCAGACTCCAAGGGCAGGTTCTTGGATTTCGCACAAGGAAGAATTAAAGATGGGTCCATAGAATAAAGTGAAAGCAAGTTTATTAAGAAAGTAAAGGGATAAAAGAACGGCTACTCCATAGGCACAGAGCAGCCCTTTTTTTTTTCTTAAGACAGAGCTGGAGTACAGTGGTATGATCTTGGCTCACTGCAGCCTCCTCTTCCCAGGTTCAAGCCATTCACCTGCCTCAGCCTCCTGAGTAGCTGAGACTACAGGCATACACCACCATGCCTGGCTAATTTTTTTGTATTTTTTATAGAGACAGGGTTGTGCCATGTTGGCCAGGCTGGTCTTGAACTCCTAGACTCAATAAATCAGCCTAATTCAGCCTTCCAAAGTGTTGGGATTACAAGTGTGAGCCACCATGCTGGACCTGACAATCCAGTTTTTAAAATAGGTAAAAGAATAGGTACTTTAAAAAAGAATATAAAAGTGGTCAATAAATATACAAAAGCACTTAATATGTTAGATACAGTTATTAGGGGAAATATTAAACTAAATCGGAAAACCACTACATACCCTCCAAAATGTCAAAAATTAAAGACTGACAGTATTGGCAAGGCTAGAGCAGCATAAATGCTCTTAGATTTGCTGGTAGAAGTGTAAATTGGTATACACACTTTCAAAAAATGGCACAACCTACCAAAGCTAAACATATCCAGTAAACCACCAACTCTAGTCCTAAGTATGTCCCCAACGGAAATGAGTGTTTATGCCAGACTTATGCAAGAACGTCAACTAGAAGATATCTTTTCCCCTCTTTTTTTTGGAGACAGGGTCTCACTCTGTCACCAGGGTTGAAGTACAGTGGGACGATCTTGACTCACTGCAACCTCGGCTTCCCAAGTAGCTGGGACCACAGGTGCATGCCACCATGCCCGGCTAATTTTTGTATATTTTGATAGAGATGGAGTTTTGCCATGTTGTCCAGGCTGGTCTTGAACTCCTGACCTCAAGTGATCTGCCCGCCTAGGCCTCCCAAAGTGCTGGGATTACAGGCGTGAGGATAGGTGACAGATCAAGACTGTCTCAAAAGAAAAGTTACAGTATATATCAGTAGTCAGCAAGCTTGTTGGCTTTGTACCTATAAAACTTTATTTACAAAGATGGGAGCAGTGGCCTGTGGACCAGAGTTTGCCAACTCCTGGTATACATTTCAAATGCTTTCTGCAGCTGGACTCAGTGGGCCATGCCTGTAATCACAGCACTTTGGGAGGCCAAGACAGGCAGATCACCTGAGCTCAGGAGTTTGAGACCAACCTAGGCAACATGGCGAAACCCTGTTTTTACTAAAATTACAAAAATTAGCTGGGCATGGTGGCACATGCCCATAGTCCCACCAGCTACTCAGGAAGCTGAGGTGGGAGGATTGCTTGAGCCAGGGAGGCAGAGGTTGCAGTAAGCTGAGATCGCGCCACTGTACTCCAGCCTGTACGAGAGTGAGATCTTATTTAAAAATAAAAATTAGCCAGGTGCAGTGGCTTACGCCTATAATCCCAGCATTTTGGGAAGCCAAGGCAGGCGGATCACCAGCCTGACCAACATGGAGAAACCCTGTCTCTACTAAAAATACAAAATTAGCAAGGCATGGTGGCATGTGCCTGTAATCCCAGCTACTTGGGAGGCTGAGGCAGGAGAATGGCTTGAACCCAGGAGGCAGAGGTTGCAGTGAGCCGAGTTCGTGCCATTGCACTCCAGCCTGGGCAACAAGAGCAAAACTCCATCTCAAAAAATAAATAAATAAAATTAAATTTTAAAAAATGCTTTCTGAATTCAGGAGAGAAAAATACTAAAAACTAAAAATTTTAGACAAGGTTACCTATAATAGGGCAGTATCTAACCCTTAATGTGTTCCACACTGGTAAGGAGACAAGAAGAAAAAGGCTAAGGAGTCAAACAGCCTGGGTTTTAATCCCCTGGGTTTGAATGCCACTTAATTGCTATATAACCATAAACAAACCCTGAGGCATATATACTTCATATATAAAATAGGTATCATAATACCTATCTGGTAGGATTGTTTTTTTTTTTCTGTAGGATTGCTTTGAGAATTAATGATATAACTTGTTATCAGTATGGCATGGTAGTTAAGATTTTGAAGCCAGAATGTCTTAATTTGAAACTTGATTCCTCAAGTTATTAACTGTGTAACTTTGGGCAAGTTTCAAACTCTATGTGACTCACTTTTCTTATTTGTAGTATGAGGGCTATAATAACTAATAATAGTACATATTTTTATATAATTGTTAGGAGGATGAAATCAGTTAATATAAAATATTATTAAAAACACTCAGTAAATGTTAGCTATAATGATAATGACTAGATTCTTTTTTTTTTTTAATATATTGAGATAAGGTCTCACTATGTTGCCCAGGTGAGTCACAAACTCCTGAACACCTAAAACACAGCCGAGCGCGGTGGCTCATGCCTGTAATCCCAGCACTTTGGGAGGCCAAGGTGGGTGGATCATGAGCTCAGGAGATTGAGACCATACTGGCCAATATGGTGAAACCCTGTCTCTACTAAAAATACGAAAAGTTAGCTGGGCGTGGTGGCACATGCCTGTATCCCAGCTACTCAGGAGGCTGAGGTAAGAGAATCCCTTGAACCCGGGAGGTAGAGGTTGCAGTGAGCCGAGATTGTGTCACTGCACTCCAGCCTAGAGACAGAGCGAGACTACATCTCAAAAACAAAAACACAAAAATCAAAAAAACACCTAAAATACTAAATGATCATTACCTTACATATAATAGAACAAGAGAGGCACTCACATGATAGAAATTGGTAAAACTGGAAGATTTGTATAGATAAGCCATAAAAAGTAATTTTAATTCATTTAATAAGTGAACTAAAGCCTTTTTTTTTCGCTCTGTTGCCCAGGCTGGAATGCAGTGGCATGATCTCAGCTCACTGCAACCTCTACCTCAGGGGTTCAAGTCATTCTCCTGCCTCAGCCTCCCAAGTAGCTGGGATTACAGGCATGTGCCACCATGCCCAGCTAGTTTTTGTTTGTTTCTTTGTTTCTTTGTTTGTTTTCTTGAGACGGAGTCTCGCCCTGTTGCCCAGACTAGAGTGCAGTGGTGGGATCTCGGCTCACCGCAACCTCCGCCTCCTGGGTTCAAGTGATTCTCCTGCCTCAGCCTCCTGACTAGCTGGGAGTACAGGCACGTGCCACCATGCCTGGCTAGTGTGTGTGTGTGTGTGTGTGTGTGTGTGATGGAGTCTCACTCTGTCGCCCAGGCTGAAGTGCAGTGGTGCGATCTTGACTCACTGCAACCTCCGCCTCCCGGGTTCAAGCGATTCTCCTGCCTCAGCCTCCTGAGTAGCTGGAATTATGGGTGCGCGCCACCATGCCTGGCTAATTTTCGTGTTTTTAGTAGAGATGGGATTTCACCATATTGGTCAAACGGGTCTCGAACTCCTGACCTCATGATCTGCCTGCCTCGGCCTCCCAAAGTGCTGGGATTATAGATGTGAGCCACCCCACCCGGCCTTAATTTTTGTATTTTGGTTTTTTTTTTTTTTTTTTTTGAGACGGAGTCTTGCTCTGTCCCCCAGGCTAGAGTGCAGTGTCGCCATCTCGGCTCACTACAAGCTCTGCCCTCTGGGTTCACACCATTCTCCTGCCTCAGCCTCCCGAGTAGCTGGGCCTACAGGCACCCGCCACCACGCCTGGCTAATTTTTTTGTATTTTTGGTAGAGACGGGGTTTCACCATGTTAGCCAGGATGGTATCGATCTCCTGACCTTGTGATCCGCCTGCCTCAGCCTCCCAAAGTGCTGGGATTACAGGCTTGAGCCACCGCGCCCGGCCAACATTTGTGTTTTTAGTAGAGACGGGGTTTCACTATGTTGGCCAGGCTGGTCTTGAACTCCTGACCTTGTGATCTGCCCTCAGCCTCCCAAAATGCTGGGATTACAGGTGTGAGCCACCACGTGTGGCCTTGCCTGGCTAATTTTTATATTTTTAGTAGAGAGAGTTTTGCCATGTTGGCCGCACTGGTCTTAAACTCCTGACCTCAGGTGATCCACCTGCCTATGCCTCCCAAAGTGCTGGGATTACAGGCGTGAGCTACTGCGCCTGGTCTGGTCTCGAACTCTTGGCCTCAGGTGATCCTCCCACCTCAACCTCCCAAAGTGCTGGGATTACAGGTGAGCCATATTTTAGAAGGACTCTGAATACCAAGCAGGAAAACTTAAAGCCTAATTGACAACACAGACCATGTCTTCAAGAAAAATTATTTAGGTTTCTTACTCTGGCAGTATTATACAGGCTGTCAAGGATAGAAAAGAGATTGAAAGTGGAGGCCGGGCGTGGTGGTTCATGCCTATAATCCTAGCACTTTGGGAGGCCGAGGCGGGCAGATCACCTGAGGTCAGGAGTTCAAGACCAGGCTGGCCAACATGGTGAAACCCCATCTCTACTAAAAATACGAAAATTAGCCAGGTGTGGTGTCTTACGCCTGTAATCTCAGCTACTCAGGAGGCTGAGACAGGAAAATCGCTTGAACCGGGGAAGCAGAGCTTGCAGTGAACTGAGATCACACCACTGCACTCCAGCCTGGGCAACAGAGGGATACTCCGTCTCAAAAAAAGGAAAAAAAAAAAATCCAGCCTTTATAACTCTGTTTTCTCTCTTTACAGGTCTGTTAATGGAGTATACCGGATTGGACTCTATGCTCTTAAAGATATGCCAGCTGGGACTGAACTCACTTATGATTATAACTTTCATTCCTTCAATGTGGAAAAACAGGTAAGAATAATAAATCCTAGAGGGAGATTGAAACTTTATCCCTTACAATCCTGTAATAACATGAGCTTTTAGTAAACATGATTGACTTGGAGCCATTAAGAAGTATGTGAGAGGCTGGACACTGGTTCATACCTTTAATCCCAGCACTTTGTGAGGCTGATGTGGGCAGATCACTTGAGCTCAGAATTTCAAGACCAGCCTGGCCAACATGACAAAACCCCATCTATCAAAAATACAAAGATTAGCTGGACATGGTGGCATGCACCTGTAATCCCAGTTTCTTGGAGGCTAAGGCAGGAGAATTGCTTCAACCCTGGAGGCGGAGGTTGCATTACATTGAGCCAAGATTGCACCACTGCACTCCAGCCTGGATGACAAAGCAAGACTAACTGTGTCTCAAAAAAAAAAAAGTATATGGGAGGTCAGGCGCAATGACTCACTCCTGCAATCCCAGCACTTTGCAAGGCTGAGGCGAGCGGATTGCTTGTAGTCTAGGAGTTCAAGACCAGCATGAGGAACGTGGTGAAACCCTGTCTCTACCAAAAAAATACAAAAACTAGCCAAGTGTGGTCGTACGTGCCTGTGGTCCCAGCTACTTGGGAGGCTGAGGTGGGAAGATTGCTTGAGCCCAGAAGGTGGAGGTTGCAGTGAGCCAGGACCACACCAATGCACTGCAGCCTGTCAAACAGAGCAAGACCCTGTCTCAAACACAAAAAAAGAAAAAGAGGTTGGATGTGGTGGCTCACACCTGTAATCCCGGCACTTTGGGTGGCCAAGGCAGGCAAATCATGAGGTCGGGAGTTTGAGATCAGCCTGATCAATATGGTGAAAGCCCGTCTCTACTAAAAATACGAAAATCAGCTGGGCATGGTGGTGCACGCTTGTAGTCCCAGCTACTCATGAGGCTGAGGCAGAAGAATCGCTTGAACCCAGGAGGCAGAGGTTGCAGAGATCACGCCAATGCACTCCATCCTGGGCGACAGAGTGAGACTTCAGCTCAAAAACAAAAAGAAAAGAAAAAAGGAAGAAAAGAATTACATGGGAACCTGGGCACAGTAGTGCATACTTACCTATAGTCCCAGATACTCAAGAGGCTGAGGCAGGAGGATCACTTGAGCCCAGGAGTTCAAGGCCGACCTGGGCCACAGAACGGGACCCCTTCTCTAAAATGGTTAAAATTTTTTGTTATTAAGACAGGATCTTGTTCTGTGGCCCACACTAGAATGCAGTGATGTGATCATGGCTCACCACAGCCTTTATCTCCTGGGCTTAAGCAGTCTTCCCACCATACCCTTCTGAGTACCTGGGACCACAGGCGTGCACCACTGTGCCTCGCTAATTTTTTTTTTTTTAATTTTTTGTAGAGATGGTGTCTCCTTCTTTTGTCTAGGCTGGTCACAAACTCCTGGACTCAAGCGATTCTCTCACCTCAGCCTCCCACAGTGCTGGGATTACAGAACTGAGCCACCATGCCCAGCCAAATTTTTTAATTAAGTGCTTGCTTTGACAGCATATATATGAAAATTGGAAAGATACGAAGAAGATTAGCATGGCCCCTATGCAAGAATGACAGATTACTGAAGCATTTCATGTTTGGGTTTTTTTAATTAATTTTTTTTTGAGACAGTCTCGCTCTGTCACCCAGGCTGGAGTGCAGTGGCGTGATCTCGGCTTGCTGCAAGCTCTGCCTCCCAGGTTCACTCCATTCTCCTGCCTCAGCCTCCCAAAAGTATCTGAGACTATAGGCACCTGCCACCATGCCCGGCTAATTTTTTTGTATTTTTTTAGTAGAGGTGGGATTTCACTGTGTTAGCCAGAATAGTCTCGATCTCCTGACCTCGTGATCCACCCACCTTGGCCTCCCAAAGTGCTGGAATTACAGGCATGAGCCACCACACCTGGCCTTTTTAAAAATTTGTTTTAAAGAAGTATATAGGAGAGGACAGTTTTTCACTCTGTACACCACCTGTCTTGGATACATAGTGCCCAATTACTTTGAAGAAAGAGATTGCCCTGTCGTTTTTGGTCTCCACTCAGTTGTTAACTTTTCTGGGGAAGAAGTTTTCCTAAAATTTAATCCATCCTTTCTATTCCATTGGAAACCCATTTCTATTTATACTCTCAATCAGTTGTTTTCCCATATATGCAGATTTCTTGATTTATACTTAATGTGTGTCCAAATGCTCAGACATCCTTTTTAAGCTAGTAAATGAAACTGCAAGCTAAAAAAAAAAATTATTCTCAGTTGATCACAGTGGCTCACACCTGTAATCCTAGCACTTTGGGAGGCCAAGGTAGGAGAGTTGCTTGAGCCCTGGAGTTCGAGACCAACCTACTCAACATGGCGAAACCCTGTCTCTACACAAAATACAAAAATTAGCCTGGCATGGTGGCACGCACCTGTAATGTCAGCTACTGGGGAGGCTGAGATAGGAGGATCAGTTGAGCCCAGGAGGTTGAGACTGCAGTGAGCCATGATCGTACTACTGTACTTCAGCCTGAATGACAGGAAAGACCATGTCTCAGAAAAATAAAAATAAAAAAATTATTCTCTCCCTTCAAAGCAACTTTGTAAGTGTGGATTTGAGAAATGTCGAGGAATCATCGGAGGCAAGAGTCAGCGTGTGAATGGACTCACCAGCAGCAAAAACAGCCAGCCCATGGCCACACACAAAAAATCTGGACGGTCAAAAGAGAAGAGAAAGTCTAAGCACAAGCTGAAGAAAAGGGTGAATAATTATCTAATGACTTTCCCCAAAAGCTGTTTATGAGATGCTTAGAGGCAATTGCTGGAATAAGGGAATTACCAGAGGGTGGCATCTTAAGAGTGGTTTTAATATTCTTGGAGATTATTTCTGACTGATATTTTTTTAAATCTCTAATCTGATCCATCTCTTTTTCAGAGAGGCCATCTCTCTGAGGAACCCAATGAAAATATCAATACCCCAACTAGATTGACCCCCCAATTACAGATGAAGCCAATGTCCAATCGTGAAAGGTAAAAAGGAAATACTCTTATCCATGTTCCCTTTAAGTTATATGATTGCTTATCTGTGTAAAAAATTATGAAACTTCTATATTGTTGATCCACTTTCTTTTGTCTTAAGCCAAAGGGTTCAGGGGATCTGTGAACTTGGATGGAGAAAATACATTCTTTTTTTTGAGACAGAGTCTCACTGTGTTGCCCAGGCTGGAGTGCAGTGGTGCAATCTTGGTTCACTGCAAGCTCTGCCTCCCGGGTTCATGCCATTCTCCTACCTCAGGCTCCTGAGTAGCTGGGACTACAGGCACCTACCACCACGCCCGGCTAATTTATTTTTTGTATTTTTTTAGTAGAGATGGGGTTTCACTGTGTTAGCCAGGATGGTCTCGATCTGACCTTGTGATCCACCTGCCTTGGCCTCCCAAAGTGCTGTGATTTCAGGCATGAGCCACTGCGCCTGACCGAGGAAATACATTCTTATCTCACCTAATTCCTTTTTTTTTTTTTTTTTTTTTTTTTTTTGTAGAGCTGGATTCTCACACTGTCGCCCAGGCTGGAATGCAGAGGCCTGGCTCACTGCAATCATGGTTTACTGCAGCCTCCAATTCCTGGGCTTAGGTGATCCCCCTGCCTCATCCTTCCAAGTAGCTGGGGCTGCAGGCACGTGCCACCACACCTGGCTAATTTTTTTTTTATTTTTAATTTTTTGTAGAGACAAGGTCTCACTGTGTTGCCCAGGTTGGTCCTGAACTCCTGGGCTCAAGCTGTCCTCCCGCACTGACCTCCCAAGGCACCGGGATTACACATATGAGCCAACACACCAGACCATCTTATGTTCCCTAATTTCTTTTTTTTTTTTTTTTTTTTTTGAGACTGAGTCTCGCTCTGTTGCCCGGCTGGAGGACTGGAGTGTAGTGGCCAGATCTCAGCTCGCTGCAAGCTCCGCCTCCCGGGTTTAAGCCATTCTCCCGCCTCAGCCTCCAGAGTAGCTGGGACTACAGGCGCCCGCCACCTCGCCCGGCTAGTTTTTTTGTATTTTTTAGTAGAGACAGGGTTTCACAGTGTTAGCCAGGATGGTCTCGATCTCCTGACCTCGTGATCTGCCTGTCTTGGCCTCCCAAAGTGCTGGGATTACAGGCTTGAGCCACCGCGCCCGGCCTATGTTCCCTAATTTCTAAATGAAATACCATTTCCACATACCCCTGTAGACCCCTCTACTCAGGAGGCTGAGGCAGGAAAATTACTTGAGCCCAGGAATTCAAGACCATCTTGGGCAACATGGAAAGGCCTTGCCCTTTTTTTTTTTTTTTAGATAGAGTCTTGCTCTGCAATGTGCCTTTGCAGTGCAATGGCGTGATCTCGGCTCACTGCACCCTCCAACTCCCGGATTCAAGCGATTCTCCTGCCTTAGCCTCCTGAGTAGCTGGGATTACAGGTGCACTCCACCACACCCAGCTAATTTTTGTACTTTTAATAGAGATGGGGTTTCATCATATTGGCCAGGCTGGCCTCGAACTCCTGACTTCAGTTGATCCACCTACCTCGGCCTCCCAAAGTCCTAGGATTACAGGCATGAGCCACCATGCCTGGCCCAAAATTTTTAAATAATTTAAATTTTTTGAAGTAATTTAAAAATAGTTGTTCAAAGAATTGTTCCATAGGCTTCATCAGACTGTCAAAGGAATTCGTGGTAGAGAAAAAATTAAGAATACCTGCTTTGGCTGGGCACAGTGGCTCACACCTGTAATCCCACCACTTTGGGAGGCCAAGGCAGGTGGATCACCTGAGTTCAGGAGTTTGAGACCAGCCTGACCAACATGGAGAAACCCCGTCTCTACTAAAAATTAGCCAGGCATGGTGGTGCATGCCTGTAATCTCAGCTATTCAGGAGGCTAAGTCAGGAGAATTGCTTGAACCCAGGAGGCAGAGGTTGCAGTGAACCGAGATCGCGCCATTGCGCTCTAGCCTGGGTAACATGAACGAAACTCCGTCTCAAAAAAAAAATAAAATAAAAAAATAAAAAAAACAGAATACCTGCTTTGTTGACATGTTAACAGAGCAATAGAAAGGATCTTTGGTGGTAATTTCTGCTGTTCCCTGTATTCAGATAAGAATTGTCCCTTTTGGAAGCAAACAAGTGAGTATGTCCTATTTGTTGAAAGTTTATCCTTATTTATAACCATTGTGTAATTTTAGCCCCTTTCATTCTATTTCCCTTTGAGTCATAGAAATTTTAAATTTCGGAAAAACCAGTCCAGTGGTTCTCTGCTTTGGCTGCCTATTAACATAGGCAGCTTTGAAAAACTCCCAAGGCCCAGGCCACACCCTAGACCGCTTAAATCAGAATTTGCAGAGGTGGAACCCAGGTATCAGTAGTTTATAAAGTCTCCCAGGGGATTCCAATGTGCAAGAACTAGAAAATTAGTCTGATCTCCATGTAAGTGAGAAGTGAGACACATACCTTGAGACTTATCCAAGATCACATCTATTTACATATGTCCTGTTGTGGAAATTGAATAATGGAATCATCAAAATTGTATAGGATCAGTCAGGATACACATAACTCATTTAAGTTTAGGAAACCAGGGCCAGGCACGGTGGCTCACGCCACCACTGTAATCCCAGCACTTTGGGAGGCTGAGGTGGGCGGATCACCTGATGTCAGGAGTTCAAGACCAGCCTGGCCAACATGGGGGAACCCCGTCTCTACTAAAAATACAAAAATTAGCTGGGCGTGGTGGCAGGCGCCTATAACCCCAGCTACTCAGGAGACTGAGACAAGAGAATCGCTTGAACCCGGAAAGCGGAGGTTGCAGTGAGCCGAGATCACGCCACTGCACTCCAGCCTGTGCGACAGAGGGAGACTTCAACTCAAAAAAAAAATAGTAAGTTTAGGGAACCATATGGCAGCACTGCACCTAACATAGTTTGCCCAGTGCCTATCCATGTTACATATCTTTGCCTTTATTTGCCAGTCCAGTTCTCCTTGTTATAGCTGATCCTAAGACCCTACTTCATCTTGACAACTATATTTAGAATTTGTACAAATAAATCTCTGCCTTCTGGTCAGGCTGTTTCACTTGCCAGCATTTTTGCAGCCTTTAATTGTTGCTTGCCAGATGTATGTAAATATTACATGTTTTACGTAATGTAAAAAAAGTCAAGATACAAAATTGAATAATGCTTTGCCCATATAATTATCTTTACAACAGTTCAGTTCACGTATATCATCTAACAATGACTTCCACAGAGTAGACATGTAATAAATGCTTATTTAATTAATGAATAAAGGAAGATTTTTTTCCTTCCTTGCAGGAACTTTGTATTAAAGCATCATGTATTCTTGGTCCGAAACTGGGAGAAGATTCGTCAGAAACAGGAGGAAGTAAAGCACACCAGTGATAATATTCACTCAGCATCATTATATACCCGTTGGAATGGGATCTGCCGAGATGATGGAAATATCAAGTCTGGTAAGGCATTTGAAACATTTCTTTCTTTATTTTTTGAGACAAGTTTCACTCTTGTTGCCCAGACTGGAGTGCAATGGCACGATCTCGGCTCACTGCAACCTCTTCCTCCTGGGTTCAAGCAATTATGCTGCCTCAGCCTCCCGAGTAGCTGGGATTACAGGTGCCTGCCACCGTGCTCAGCTAATTTCTGTATTTTTAGTAGAGAGGGGGTTTCACCATGTTGGCCAGGCTGGTCTCCAAACTCCTGACCTCAGGTGATTCACCTGCCTCAGCCTCCCAAAGTGCTGGGATTACAGGCGTAAGCCACCACACCCGGCTGAAACATTTCTGTTCATTTATTTTAGTTGCTTTCCAGCAGATAATCTATTTAACAACTCCTTTTAGTATTGAACAAAAAAGTTATGATCCAGATATATACTCATCAGTCAGTAGTAACCTATCCATCCCAGTTCTTCAGCTTTCCTCTCTTTAGGGAATAGAAAGAAACCTCCTTCTACAGCCTTTCAAACGTGACCTATAGTCTGAAATAGTCATTAGGTATCAGATAGATAGTGGGCCCTCTTTGTTACTTCCTACCTTGAAAATAACTTGCAGACAGAGTAAATAGTGATACCAAATCCACTGGGGAAATTGGGGTGGGGGACGGGTAATTATCAGTGGGTGGACAGGTCATTATCAGTTTGAAGACCTTTTTATCTCACATTCAGATTCGGCTGGGGACGGGTCATTTCTCACATTCAGATTCAGTGGAGGACAGGTCATTATCAGTTTGAAGACCTTTTTTTCTCAAATTCAGATTAGCACTGTACTCACAAACCATCAGGTTTCCTTTTTCTAACCTTCATGAATGAATAATATAACAGCACTCCTGAGTTCAGATATTATCCAGAAGAGACTGAAAGCAGAGGAACTAGCATGACCAAGCATCCTTTCTAACTGAAAACAGTGTTCAAAAGATCATGCTCTTTTTTTTATCCTTTCCTTCTTCCCCTGAAAAGATAGAAGGAATTCTGTATGATGTGTGAGGGATATGCTGAATGCTAACTAGATATAAAAATTTGTCCAGAATCTTACATCCTGTCAATGATTTGATTGGCATAAATTCTTTGAACTTATATCCTAACTAGTTTGCTGCTTCTGATAATAACAGATATCATTTACAGAGTACTTACATGTCAGGTACTGAGCTAAACACATTAAAGGCATTATGTCATTTAACCTGCACTATTTCCTCATGAAGGGAGTACTACCATCATTCCCATTTTATGTTTGAGAAGCTGACACATGGGTTAAATAACTTGCCCAAGATCACACAGCTGATAAGCAGTGATGCCAGAATTCAGATGCTGATAGATTGATTTTGAAGCTCAGACTTACAACTACTGTACTGTATTGCCTTTGAGCACTAAGTTAAGGTCCCTCTTGCAGTATTTTGTCTCCAGTAAATTCCAGTGTTTCCTGATTTTTCATTACAGAAGATAGAAAGAACTCTGTGCCCACTAATCTACTTAATCACTTCAGGGGAAAGTAGAGCAAATGGCAGGAATCCATTGGGAAAGAGAAAGCCATGTAGATAGAGCTCCTTGTTTCCTGAAACTTAATTTTCACTTTATTCTTCCAGATGTCTTCATGACCCAGTTCTCTGCCCTGCAGACAGCTCGATCTGTTCGAACAAGACGGTTGGCAGCTGCAGAGGAAAATATTGAAGTGGCTCGGGCAGCCCGCCTAGCCCAGATCTTCAAAGAAATTTGTGATGGTATCATCTCTTATAAAGGTGACTATAACCACCTTCAAATTCGTTCTTTTTTCTTTTTTAATAAATAGAGATAGGGTCTTGCTGTATTGCCCAGGCTAGTCTCAGACTCCTGGGTTCAAGTGATCCTTCTGTCTAGGCCTCCCAAAGTGCTGGGATTACAGGTGTGAGCCACAGTTCCTGGGCATTTCTTTTCTTTTTAATTTTTTTTTCTGTCTCCTGATTCTCTTTGATTTTATAGTGACTTTTTGCAGTTTTGTTAACCTAAGGATGTAAAGAGGAAAATGGGGACCAAACTGCCCTAAGATGTAAGACGTAAAGTTTTGAATTTTGAGGCACCTATTCCATTTACATTCCCAAATTAAATCACACTCTCTGCGTTCTCTCTCTTTTTTTTTTTTTTTGAGATGGAGGTCTCGCTGTGTTGCCCAGGCTGGTCTTGAACTCCTGGCCTCAAGCGCTCCTTCTGCCTCGACCTACCAAAGTTCTGGGATTATAGGCATGAGCCACCATGTCTGTCCTGCATTCTCAAGTAGGCTTATCTGACCGAACATGAAACTGCAATAAGTATATCTACCATGTCACTGCATTATGAGCATGAAACACAGCCTTTTTTACTCTCTAGTGAAATTGCCAGAAATTAAGTATGGTAGCAAATGAGAAGTGGCCCCTCACCATAAATTCCATTTTCATAATACAGAGTAACTGTTACAGGAAAAATCAATTACAGAAAATATTCACAGTACAGTACTAAATTATTCAGTATCTGGAATTTAATTGGATCCATACCCAACAGAGTAATAGTAATTTTTTTTTTTTAAGACCGAGTCTCACTCTGTTGCTCAGGCTGAAGTGCAGTGGTGTGATTTGGGCTCACTGCAAGCTCCGCCTCCTGGGTTCATGCCATTCTCCTGCCTTAGCCTCCCGAGTAGCTGGGACTACAGGCACCTGCCACCACACCCAGCTAATTTTTTTGTATTTTTAGTAGAGACGGGGTTTCACTGTTGGCCAGGATGGTCTCAATCTCCTGATCTCATGATCCGCCCACCTCGGCATCCCAAAGTGCTGGGATTACAGGCGTGAGCCACCGTGCCCGGCCAGTACTTTTTGTATTTATTATTATTTTTTTTTTTTTTTTTTTTTTTTTTTGAGACGAAGTCTCACTCTGTTGCCCAGGCTGGAGTGCAGTGGCATGATCTCGGCTCACTGCAACCTCCGCTTCCTGGGTTCCAGCAATTCTCCTGCCCCAGCCTTTTGAGCAGCTGGGACTACAGGTGCACACCACCACACCCAGCGAAGTTTTGTATTTTTTAGTAGAGACAGGGTTTCACCATGTTGACCAGGCTGGTCTTGAACTCCTGACCTCGTGATCCACCCACCTCGGCCTCCCAAAGTGCTGGGATTACAGATCTGAGCCACCATGCCCGGCCTTCATTTTTATTGTGTTAGACAGAGTCTCAGTCTGTCACCTAGGTTGGAGTTCAGTGGTGCAATCTTGGCTCACCGCATCCTCCGCCTCATGGGTTCAGATGATTTTCCCACCTCAGCCTCCTGAGTAGCTGGGACTCCAGGTGTGCGCCACCATGCGTGGCTAATTTTTGTATTTTTGGTAGTGAGATGGGGTTTCAACATGTTAGCCAAGCCGTTTTCAACCTCCTGACCTCAAGTATGAGTAGCTGGGACTCCAGGTGTGTGTCACCATGCGTGGCTAATTTTTGTATTTTTGGTAGTGAGATGGGGTTTCAACATGTTAGCCAAGCCGTTTTCAACCTCCTGACCTCAAGTTATCTGCCCACCTCAGCCGCCAAAAGTGCTGGGATTACAGGCGTGAGCCACTGCACCCCACCAAATTTTTTTTTTTTTTTTTTTGAGACAGAGTCTCATTCTGTTGCCCAGGCTGGAGTGCAGTGGCGCAATCTTGGCTCACTGCAACTTCTGCCTCCTGGGTTCAAGCAGTTCTCCTGCCTCAGCCTCCCAAGTAGCTGGGATTGCAGGCATGTGCCACCACGACCAGCTGATTTTTTTTTTTTTTTTTAATATTTTTAGTAGAGACAGGGTTTCACCATGTTGGCCAGGATGGTCTCAATCTCTTGACCTCGTGATCTGCCCACCTCAGCCTCCCAAAGTGCTGGGATTATAGGCGTGTGCCAGTGCACCTGGCGTTTTTTTTTTTTTTCTTTTTCTTTTTTTTTTTTTGTTTTTTTTTTTTTTTGAGATAGAGTCCCGCTCTGTTGCCCAGACTGGAGTGCAGTGGTGCGATCTCTGTTCACTGCAACCTCCACCTCCTGGGTTCAAGTGACTCTCCTGCCTCAGCCTCCCGAGTAGCTAGGACTACAGGCGCCTGCCACCACGCCCGGCTAATTTTTTTATTTTTAGTAGAGACGGAGTTTCCCCATGTTAGCCAGGATGGTCTTGATCTCCTGACCTCATGATCCACCCGCCTTGACCTCTCAAAGTGCTGGGATTACATATGTGAGCCACCACGCCCATCCCCAGCCAAACAAATTACTATTAATTAAGGACAGTTAATGAGAACTAGAAAACACTTTTCAGATAAGATGTTCTTTTTGCTATTATAAGATTTATTGAGTAGTAATTTGCCCTAAGCAGATTACCCTCAATAAGTTCCCATCTCTCATTTTTCATAGGAAGTTATTCTCATTACCCAACTAACATCGTGCTACCTTTCAAGCAGATACAACTATATCTTTCATATCCTAGGCAATCTTAGAACTATCATTTGCTCCCTGCCTTTACCTACATATCTGAAAAAGTGGATTTTTCACAGGCCTTAAAAAGCCTTGGATTTTTGGCCGGGTGCATTGGCTCATGCCTGTAATCCCAGCACTTTGGGAGGCCGAGGCAGGTGGATCACCTGAGGGTCAGGAGTTCAAGACTAGCCTGGCCAACATGGTGAAACCCTGTCTCTTTAAAAAATACAAAAATTGGCCGGGCGTGGTGGCTCACACCTATAATCCCTGCACTTTGGGAGGCCAAGGTGGGCAGATCATGAGGCCAGGAGATCAAGACCATCATGGCTAACACAGTGAAACCCCATCTCTACTAAAAATACAAAAAATTAGCCAGGTGCAGTGGCGGGCGCCTGTAGTCCCAGCTACTCAGGAGGCTGAGCAAGAGAATGGCGTGAACCCAGGAGGCAGAGCTTTCAGTGAGCCCAGATCGTGCCACTGCACTCCAGCCTGGGTGACAGAGCGAGACTCTGTCTCAAAAAAAAAAAAAAAAAAAATACAAAAATTAGCCGGGCGTCGTGGTACACACCTGTAGTCCCAGCTACTCGGGAGGCTGAGACAGAAGAATCACTTAAACCCAGGAGATAGAAGTTGCAGTGAGCCGAGATCACGCCACTGCACTCCAACCTGGGCGACAAGAGTGAGACTCTGTCTCAAAAAAAAAAAAAAAAAAAAAAAAAAAAAAGACTTGGATTTTTCTCTCACTTTTAATTTGAGGGATTCTCCTCTTCCAGTTAGGAGATGCTTGCCTCCCTTGTATGGTAGAGTCTTTCTACTAAACCTCACATTCTTTTGCAGATTCTTCCCGGCAAGCACTGGCAGCTCCACTTTTGAACGTTCCCCCAAAGAAAAAGTAGGTTCACATTTGTGGGAATCATCTGAGTTTTTAAAAAGTGCTAAGTGTGCCAGATTGACACCCTGGCTTTGTGTTCCAGGAATGCTGATTATTATGAGAAGATCTCTGATCCCCTAGATCTTATCACCATAGAGAAGCAGATCCTCATTGGTTACTATAAGACAGTGGAAGCTTTTGATGCTGACATGCTCAAAGTCTTTCGGAATGCTGAGGTATTTTTCACTGACTTCAAACAGATTTCACAAGTTTGTTCTGAAGAGAATTCGTATAGAAGTTTAAGATTTTTATCCTCCTCTATCAGCCATATTTCTGGTTGGAAAAGCCAGTCATTTTTATTGAGTACCCTTGGGGTATGTGTTACAGTATACTAAATATTATAGAAGGCTATGTATGAAGACATTGATATGACTAGAATGGAAGGTTAAATCATTCCCCCTCAAAAAAATAATTTTTGTAAAAAACTAATTCAGTATTAAACCTTTATGACTGCATTATATAGATATTTTAATACATTTAACTAATATCTGTAGTTTCTTTCCTCAAAATAAGTACATGTGAAATATTCAGAAATATGTGTAGGTAAATGTTTTATATATATGTGTGTGTGTATGTATGTATATGTGTGTGTGTTTATATATATATATATATATATATATATATATATATTTTTTTTTTTTTTTTTTTTTTTTTTTTTTTTTAATGAGACAGAGTCTTGCTCTGTCACCCAGGCTGGAGTGCAATGGCATGATCTCGGCTCACTGCAACCTCCGCCTGCCTCCCGGGTTCAAGCAATTCTCCTGCTTCAGCCTCCTGAGTAGCTAGGATTACAGGCGCCTGCCACCACACCTGGCTAATTTTGTATTTTTAGTAGAGACAGGGTTTCAGCATGTTGGCCAGGCTGATCTTGAACTCCTGACCTCAGGTGATCTGCCCACTTTGGCCTCCCAGAGTGTTGGGATTACAGGCGTGAGCCACGGCGCCTGGCCAGTAATGTATCTTGAGGATGGAATTGAGGAGTATCACAGTGATAGATTATGGAATAGCTGAAGCTCATTGGAGAGAAAGTGGCCTTGAACTGATTTAAAGGACAGGATGGACTATTGTATGGTGCATAGAAGAGAGGAGATTATTCAGTGATTTTGACATACCTTGGAGAGGTGTTTGGAAGACAAAAGCGCCTACTAGATAAAGGAATAATAGAAGTCGAAAGACGAAATGAGAAAGAAAAATAGACAAGCGAGAGAAGAATTAGAGCAATCTCGAATTGTAACATTCTTCCTACTGAAACCCACCTTTCACATAGATTCAACACCTATAGATCTGTCACAGATATCCACAAGACAAAGGTGTATGTTGAACTTCTGTACTACATTATGCTTGTGACATTAATTCATATTTCATGATCTCTGTGTATTTGATCTTGTGGACAAGAAGGCCCATGACAGAATTGAATGACAGGTCAATTGAGCAAATGGAAAAATAACATGCAGATTCTAACTTGAATTTGTTTTAGTTCAGTTTAAGTTGTTACCAACTGTCTGGCAGTATATTTGATACTATTAAAAATCTGTTAACCAAAATGGGAGGGTAAAGAAAGTCATGCTACCTCTTCAGGTAAATCGTTAAGCCAAATTGAGAGGACCAAACATGATTTCTTTATTTGCTTTCTTCAGAAGTACTATGGGCGTAAATCCCCAATTGGGAGAGATGTTTGCCGTCTACGAAAGGCCTATTACAATGCCCGGCATGAGGCATCAGCCCAAATCGATGAGATTGTGGGAGAGACAGCAAGTGAGGCAGACAGCAGTGAGACCTCAGTCTCTGAAAAGGAGAATGGGCATGAGAAGGACGACGATGTTATTCGCTGTATCTGTGGCCTCTACAAGGATGAAGGTCTCATGATCCAGTGTGACAAGTGCATGGTGAGGGTCAGGAAATGAAGCAGAAGCTTGGTCCTGATGAGCATGGTGACCATATTCAAAGAAGAAGTCCATGCCTCTTTGGGATTGGCTTGAAAGACTTTTTATGAACTGTAACTTAGCCTTGGTTTCTGTTAGGTTTCTATGTTTACCATATTGCCTTTCTCCTTTTATCTCTCTTTCTTTCATTTTATCCTTCCCTTCTTTTTCTTTCCTTCTCTCCTCTCTTCTTGTTTTTTTTTTGTTTTGTTTATAAGATAGGATCTTGCTGTGTCGCCCACACTGGAGTGCAGTGGCACGATCTCAGCTCACTGCAACCTCTGCCTCCCAGGCTCAAGCAGTCCTCCCACCTCAGCCTCTCGAGTAGTTGGGGATTACAGGCATGCGCCACCATGCCCAGCTAATTTTTTTTTTGTAGAGATGGGGTTTCACCATGTTGCCCAGGCTGGTCTCGAACTCCTGAGCTCAAGTGATCTGCCTACCTCGGCTTCCCAAAGTGTTGGGATTACAGGCGTGAGCCACCACACCTGGCTCTTTCCTTTTTTCTGCCCACTTTTCACTGTACACTTCTCACATAATCTGGATCAAGGAGAATGACAGTATTTTATATAGTGCTTTGCCTTTTGAATCATTAGTGATAGTATACTCTATTAGTATGAATCCTCTGAGAGAGTGAAATATGTTAATACATATAGGGCTCCTGATGAAGGAGTCAAAGCCTGAATTTGAGCCCTAGTGTCCCCACTAATATATGTGAACACATAACTTTATGTGTAAAGTGGCTGTAAGTAACACATAGGATTGTTGGGAGGATAAAGTTAGACAGGGGTAAATAAAAATACTTTGTAAGCTGTAAAGCCTTTCAGAATAGCCATAGCATTTACTTAAATTACTTAGTAATAGTTTAGTAGTCTATTCATTTGTTTTCCTATTCTCTCTCCATCTCCCCATTTTATTTGCCCAGATCTACAGATTATGAGTCAATCTGTATACTTTTGCTCAGAAAAGTCATTATTCTGTTTTCCTCCTGTTTTATCATTTATCTCCAATTTCTCATTCACCCAGTTGTCACTTAGTTCCTCTTTTACTTTACCCTGACCTATTGCTAATTTTTTATTCTGGGCTCCCAGGACACTCTCAGTAAGTCATAGCCTCCATGTTCCCCCAAACTGTATGTTTTTCTACAGGTATGGCAGCACTGTGATTGTATGGGAGTGAACTCAGATGTGGAGCACTACCTTTGTGAGCAGTGTGACCCAAGGCCTGTGGACAGGGTAAGCTGCCCCTCATAAAACTCTGATCTATGAGTAGGAGAGGTAGCACATGGTATCTTACCTGTCCTGCTCCTGCTTTGCAGAATTTCCTTTAATAAGTTGTTCAACCTCTCTGGGCCTTGGCTTCTTAAACTTTACAATAAGGGTCATAATTCTGTTCTTCCCTATTTCAGGAGTATGATCAGAGAGAAAATAATATACTTAGAAATCTGTGGAAGGAATGGCACTATATAAAACTAAGGTTTTTGGCCAGGCACGGTCACTCATGCCTGTAATCCTAGCACATTGGGAGGCTAAGGTGGATGAATTGCCTGAGCTCGGGAGTTCGAGACCAGCCTGGGCAACATGGTGAAACCCCGTCTCTACTAAAATACAAGAAAAAAATTAGCCAGGCATGGTGGCATGCGCCTGTAGTCTCAGGTACTTGGGCGGCTGAGGCAAAAGAATTGCTAGAAACCTGGAGGCAGGTGTTGCAGTGAGTCAAGATCACGCCAGTGTACTCCAGCCTGGGCGACAGAAGGAGACTCCATCTCTTAAAAAAAAAAAAAAAAAAAAAAAAAACCAGGCCGGGCGTGGTGGATCATGAGGTCAGGAGTTCGAGACCAGCCTGGCTAAGATGGTGAAACCCCATCTCTACTAAAAATTCAAAACTTAGCCGGGCACAGTGGCGGTATGTGCCTGTAATCCCAGCTACTCAGGAGTCTGAGGTTGAAGAATCACTTGAACCCGGGAGGTGGAGGTTGCAGTGAGCTGAGATCACACCACTGCGCTCTAGCCTAGGCAACAGAGCAAGACTCCGTCTCAAAAAAAAAGAAAAAGGCTGGGCGTGATGGCTTAGGCCTATAATCCCAGCATTTGGGGAGGCCAAGGCGGGCAGATCACAAGGTCAACAGATCAAGATCATCCTCGGCCGGGCGCAGTGGCTCACGACTGCAATCCCAGCACTTCGAGAGGCCAAGGCCAGTGGATCACGAGGTCAGGAGTTCAAGACCAGCCTGGCCAATATGGTGAAACCCCGTCTCTACTAAAACTACAAAAAAATTAGCCAGGTGCAGTGGCAGGTGCCTGTAATCCCAGCTATTTGGGAGTCTGAGCCAGGAGAATCACTTGAACCTGGGCGGCAGAGGTTGCAGTGAGCCAAGATCATGCCACTGCACTCTAGCCTGGGTGACAGAGTGAGACTCAGTCTCAAAAAAAAAAAAAAAAAAAAAAAAAAAAAAAAAAAAAAAAAAAAAAAAGACTATCCTGGCCAACATGGTGAAACCCTATCTCTACTAAAAATACAAAAATTAGCTGGGCGTGGCGTTGCGTGCTTATAGTTCCAGCTACTCGGGGGGCTGAAGCAGGAGAATCACTTGAATCTGGAGGCAGAAGTTGCAGTGAGCCAAGATTGCACCACTGTACCCCAACCTGGCGACAGAGCAAGACTCCGTTTCAAAAAAAAAAACAAACAAAACTGAGGTTTTTATAAACACTATCAGATGTCCATGAAAGGAATAGCTTATAGAATCCAGAACTTGGTATTCTTAATGTCATTTATGTTAGACAGTGGTTTAAGTGAGAAGAGTACTGGACTCAGAATCAGCAAAGGTTAGTGTTAGGCTCACTAGAGGGTGGGTGGCTTGCCTAAGTCATTAAGTGGTTCTTGGCTTGGCTCTGCTATCTTTATATGTGTGATTTTGGGCAAGTCACTTTTTAAAAAGAAGAGATTTAGGCAGTATTTCTTAACAGTGTTGCTATTGTCATGTTTAGGTGCATAGTTCTTATTGTGATGGATGCATGTCAGAATGTTTGGCTTCCTTGGACCCTGGGCATTAAATACCAGTAGCATACCCCAATCATTGTAATAATTAGTCTCCCTTAACACATTTTCATATGGCCCCTAGATTACATAGAGCAACTACACAATTAGTGCTTCATAAAACATAGATTGAGATATTTAGCCTATCAGTTTTGTCCTCTACCTTCGCTTTTCCAGGTTTAACAACTGTAGTTGCTTTCATCTTTTTTGTATATCTGTGGTATATTGAAATGACTAAACAGTAAGTTTTGATTGATTGAGAATTCTAGGTTTTAGTTCTTTTTCTCTCCTGAAGAGAAATAAGTAAGCTGAATGTAGTAATTCCAGCCCTTATACATTGGCTTTCTGCTCCTATCAGGAGGTTCCCATGATCCCTCGGCCCCACTATGCCCAACCTGGCTGTGTCTACTTCATCTGTTTGCTCCGAGATGACTTGCTGCTTCGTCAGGGTATGTATTACAGGAGCTAACCCTACTTGTCAGAGGTGACCTTTCTGAATAGTAGGAAGTCTCTGCTGTCTCCTTCATAGTCATTGTCTCCATACGGCCTTGAATAGCAACAAAATGTAAGTTTTTATATCTGCAGTCCTTGTGCTTACATGCATCACCTCTCCACCAAATAATACTAATTTGAAATGATAGACATGTTATAAAGCTAATTTTAAGACTGGAAAAACACACGGGAAGCTCAAGAAATAGAATGCCTCCCTTATATTATTGTCGTAGTCTAGAATTGATTATCATCACTTAACACTGCTGCTTTTAGCTCTCTGTATTTATACTGTTTCAGATTATGAGTTCTGTGTAGATCCTGAGTCAAATAAACAGATGCCTAACAGAATTCATACAAGAATCATTTTATGTTTCTTCTGTGTTCTGGGTCTTCCTAGGTGACTGTGTGTATCTGATGAGAGATAGTCGGCGCACCCCTGATGGCCACCCGGTCCGTCAGTCCTATCGACTGTTATCTCACATTAACCGAGATAAACTTGACATCTTTCGCATTGAGAAGCTTTGGAAGAATGAAAAGTATGTGCTGAGGTCCTGTCCTTTTCTTCCAGCCATGCTGTACCAGCGGAGCTGAATGTTCACTAGGATCTTGCTAATCAGTTAAACCTCTCCCTTCTCACTTTTCCTTTTTTAGAGAGGAACGGTTTGCCTTTGGTCATCATTATTTCCGTCCCCACGAAACACACCACTCTCCATCCCGTCGGTTCTATCATAATGAACTCTTTCGGGTGCCACTGTATGAGATCATTCCTTTGGAGGCTGTAGTGGGGACCTGCTGTGTGTTGGACCTTTATACGTATTGTAAAGGTAAGTGATCTGGGCTAGTTAAAAAATGACCTCGGCCAAGTACAGTGGCTCACGCCAGTAATCCCAGCAGTGTGGGAGGCTGAGGCAGGCAGATTGCTTAAACCCAGGAGTTTGAGACCAGCCTGGCCAACATGACAAAACTCTGCCTCTATAGCCAGGCATGGCAGTGTGGGCCTGTAGTCCCAGCTTCTGCGAGAATTGCTAAGCCTGGGAGGCAGAGGTTGCAGTAAGCCAAGATTGCACCACTGCACTCCTACCTGTGCAACAGAATGAGACCCTGCCTCAAAGAAAAAAAAATGACCTCAGTGACCTCATGTATCCTGTTCATTGCCCACCCCATTCTTGTTGTCTGTATATGATGAAAGATTCTCCAAGGTTAGCTATGAAACTTCAGAGAGCTATACTATATTTTTCCTTTCTTTTACCTAGTGCTTTGTACTCAATAAACGTTTATTCTTTTTTATTACATTTAGTTAATTTTCTTAATACTGTGTTCTAATTTCAAATTCCAGCTTCACCACATTTTATCTATGTTCCCTTGGGGAATTTACTTAATCTGAGTATCAATTTCCCATTGAAAATAAATATTTTAAAGAATTCTTAAAAGATTATACAAAATAATCTACAAAAGCACTCAGCCTAGTTTATGGTTTAGAGTAAAAGCTCAATATATGTTATTTGTCATTATTAGCAGAGTTCAGTTGCCCAGACTGTTCTCTCAGAACCGTAGCAAAATAGTCTAAAAGACTATGTATTCCATTCCAAAATTGACAGACTGCTTGCAGTTCTGTGATGCTGATGAGTCCTCCTTGTCTCAGTTAAAAAGCGTTCATTTACAAATGTGCTTCCCTCAAATTTATACCTCTATTCTTTTCTTGTAACTCCCCCGTAATCTGCTCTGTTTTTCCCTCAAAATACTCCCTCACACATCCCTGCAGTACTCAGTTTACATTTCTGGTTTATTTCCATCCATTCTGCTGTATATTTACTTTATCTTTTGTTGACACTAGTGTCTGAGAACTCTTTGTACAACAACTACCAAATGCTTAGTTGCCCTACCTCTTTAGCTACCATGTAGGGTTTTAAGGGTCTAGCTGCTCTCCCATTGGTGTGTATGGGGTCTTTGGGCAGCTCAGGGGGAGAAATGGGGAAATAGGATTCCTTAACACTGGTTGGACCCATAGGGAGACCCAAAGGAGTGAAGGAGCAAGATGTGTACATCTGTGATTATCGGCTTGACAAGTCAGCACACCTGTTTTACAAGATCCACCGGAACCGCTATCCTGTCTGCACCAAACCCTATGCTTTTGATCACTTCCCCAAGAAGCTCACTCCCAAAAAAGATTTCTCGGTGAGTCTCCTTCCTTTCTTAACACTACATGTTAGGACAATCTGGTTCATGCATGAAATTCACTGAGCGAAAATCTTCACGTAACTCTCTGCTTCTTCATCCAAATTCCATCCCAAACTCTGGAAATCTCTGTCTCTATTTGGGACATTTGAACAGCATAAGTACATTTCCTCACATAGACTGTATCTCAGAAAATTGTTGATTATAGTGTTATACCTTTCCTCTTTTCTCTTTCATCTGTTGAATCTTTGCTGGCAAGTCCTACATCTGTAGGTTTTTGTTTTATTTTGTCTTTCACACCCATCATTTTAAGAAGCAAGAACCCTGAAAAACTCCTTTTTTTCCTCTCATTGAGAACACACCTATAAAAGAAGAACCTTCACAGAAAATAATTCAGTGCTTTTTCTTTTTATGCCTGCATTAAAAATGGAAGACATGATCATTATATAAAGTTTGTGAACATGGTGAAACCCTGTCTCTACTAAAAATACAAAAATTAGCCAGGTGTGGTGGCATGTGCCTGTAATCCCAGCTATTCAGGAGGCTGAGGCAGGAGAATCACTTGAACCCGGAAGGCGGAGGTTGCAGTGAGCAGAGATCACGCCGTTGCACTCTAACTTGGGTGACAGAGCGAGACTCCATTTCAAAACAAAACAATAACAAAACAAATAAAATTTGTGGTGGTGATGTTTATTGTGTAAACATCATGGTGACTCGTGTGTGTAATCTCAAAACTTTGGGAGACCAAGGCAGGAGGATCACTTGAGCCCAGGAGTTTGAGGTTACAGTGAGCCAATTGTGCCACTGCACTCCAGCCTGAGTGACAGAGACCCTGTCTCAAAAAAAAAAAAAAAATTAAGTATAGAAGCATTAAGAGAAAAAAGTTATGTATATACTCCACTATCCAGAAAATAACCATTTTTAACATTTTCGTTTTCTGACTTTTTCCTGTGTATTTTTTCTTTCAAATTGTTGGGAACCGTGTGCCAGTTATACGTTTTGTCATTCATCATTCCATAAAGATTTTGATCATCCATTCATCTGTTTGCTTTAATAAAACCCCGGCTGAGCTCCTCATTTTGAGTCTTCTTTTAGTGGGCCTGTCAAAATTCATAGCTGTCACCCTGGAATCCCTAGAAATAATCTAACCAGAGCTAGGCACAGTGGCTCACGCCTGTAATCCCAGAACTTTGGGAGGCCAAGGCAGGTGGATCACAAAATCAGGAGATTGAGACCAGCCTGGCCGACATGGTGAAACCTCATCTCTGTTAAAAATACAAAAATTAGCCAGGCGTGGTGGTGTGCGCCTGTAATCCCAGTTACTCAGGAGACTGAGGCAGAAGAGTTGCTTGAACCCAGAGGCAGAGATTGCAGTGAGCCAAGATTACGCCACTGCACTCCAGCCTGGAGACAGGGCAAGACTCCAGCTCAAAATAAAAAAAAAAGGAAAGAAAAAGAAATAATTTTCCAAACCGTCTTTTGCATTCTCTGCCCACCACCAGGTCTTTCCTTACATCAAGACTTATTTGGTCTTGCTTGCTCAATCAATAGCTTACTGATTAGCTTTGAAACCCCAACCTTAACTACAGTCATGTGCAACATGTTTCAGTCAACATTGGACTGCGTATGCAACGGTGATCCCATAAGATTATAATGGAGCTGAAGAATTCTGTCCTGTCATCTAGTGATGTCATAGCTGTCGTAACATACGGCAATGTATTACCTTTTCTGTGTTTACACAATACTTAACATTGTATTACAACTGCCTATAGTATTCAGTACAGTACTGTGCTGTATATATAGGCTCGTAGCCTAGGAGCAATAGGCTATACTAAATAGCTTAGGTGTATAGTAGGCTATACTATCTAGGTTTGTGTAAGGACACTTTATGATGTTTACATAACAGTCAAATCACCTGACGACATATTTCTCAGAACATATCCCCATTGTTAAGCAACCTATGACTATATTTAAAAGGTGAAATGGAGTAGAGAAAATCGTGCACTTATCCCTCCCATTGTCATCCTGGGAGCACAAAATGTTGATAATCATTGTGGCCTGCATATTAATAGAAGTACTAGATTTCTCATCTTGAAACAAAGTCACCCAAGTTGTCTACTGCTCTACTATGTTCCTTATCCTGAGTGGCCCCAGAGGAGAGCTAGCTTTCCCAGCTTCTACAATATGCTTACCTCTTCCTTTTCTTATCTGCAGCCTCATTACGTCCCAGACAACTACAAGAGGAATGGAGGACGGTAAGTCCTATGGCGGGATATGAGGATCCTAAGGGATTGACCAAGAGCTTGAATGGAGCAAGAAAACAAACAACTACCCACTCAGCTCCACTTCTAGGACTGGGTATTCTCTGCAGAATAGCCCAGGGTAGTGCCATCACTATGGAAGAACTAAACTTCAGTAGATGTGATCCCATTATGGAGCCTTAGTTGGAGCAACAGAGAGATGTGCAGAGATTTGAAACAGAACTCCAGACTCAGAAAAGTTTCTTTTAGATGTTTGTAAGCTTTCCCCATTACCTCAAGATATATCAGCTCTTGGTGCCTCTGTCAAGGAACAGATGTAGCGAGTACAGTTTTCACTGAGGTATGAACTATGGGTTCATTTTTGCTTATTTTGTACATGAGGATTATTCCTGAAGAAAGACGACAGAAGGCTTTTTCTTCAGTCTCCTCATCTTTTGAATGGGGGTATAACAACTGCTTTACCTACAGCAAAAGCTTACCATAAGGGAGAAAATATTAGACTATTGAGGTGAAAAAGGGAAGCAGGAAAATTTTTAATTCCATTTAAATATTTATTATTGTAGTTGGATTATTGGCATCACAGGATTGTGCCATACTTTTCTGGTCATGAAGCAGTCATTTAGAACCAGCTAAGCAATTTTATTAGCCCTTGTATATTTTATGGATTCCTATATCATTTGTGCATATTCCTAAGAGAAATAATAAAAGTTGAATTTTACAAATAAAATTAAATTTCAAGTAAAGGTAGTGATTTGTTCAAATAATAATAAAGCAAAAATGAGAGTCAAGTTTCTCACCTCAAGTTCTAACTGCTGGACTCCAGGATCTCAAGCCATCCGGAGACCTCCTTCCCTTCATCCCCTTTTCCTCCTCAAGTGTCTTGCACTAAATTCAAATATCCTTCTGGCAGATCATCCTGGAAGTCTGAGCGCTCAAAGCCACCCCTAAAAGACTTGGGCCAGGAGGATGATGCTCTACCCTTGATTGAAGAGGTTCTAGCCCGTCAAGAACAAACAGCCAGTGAGATACCCAACCTGGAGGAGCCAGAACGGGAGGGGGCCACCACTAACGTCAGTGAGGGTGAAAAAAAAACAGAGGAAAGTAGTCAAGAACCCCAATCAACCTGTACCCCTGAGGAACGACGGCATAACCAACGGGAACGACTCAACCAGATCTTGCTCAATCTCCTTGAAAAAATCCCTGGAAAAAATGGTAAGAATAATCAGGTTCATATCTAGGGTTTAAGATAAATGCGAAATGAGAGGGAATGGAAAAAAATTGTAATTACTGGTTCAGCATCCAAAATATTCTAAGAAAATGGTATAGTTCTTTCATAGGCTTGCTTTTAGTTATATCTTGGGAGTGAAACTGGAAGGTGAGATGATCTCCTCTAAAGAACCACCTTTTTCATGTAGGGCTGGAGGATGGTCTAAATTGCTTATAGGTCAGAAAAGGAATCATTGAGTTCCTGTGCTCTCCTTAGAGCTCAAATCTGGAATAAGGAGTAGGAGAGTGGTATTTTGATGAGCCTTTTTGGTTCTGTTTTCAGCCATTGATGTGACCTACTTGCTGGAGGAAGGATCAGGCAGGAAACTGCGAAGGCGTACTTTGTTCATCCCAGAAAACAGCTTTCGAAAGTGACCCTCAAAGAATGAGAACCTCAAGCATCTGGGATCCAGTGGACTGATAAGCTAATCAGTCCTGCCTCCTGCTCTCTGGGTATAGACCGGGGTGGGAAGGGTCTGTCCGGGCAAGGGGAATGGGGCCATGTTGTTGACATTAGGTACTTAATAAGCCTTGGAGCTAGTGGAGAGGGAGAGGAAGGGGTTCTGTCCAAGACAGTTCAGGTTAATTAATTTTCCTCTCCATTGCTTCACCTTAAGGGTTAATGTAGAGAGGAGGGAGAACCACACTGATGACCAGAACCTACTGGTACTTTATAGCATTTGCCCCTCCCCACAGCTTAAGTTTTTCTGTCATCCTCAGATCCCACAGGCATTACTAAGAAGCTACTTCCTATACCCAGGTATAACTCAGAATCCAAAGGAATAGGGCCAGGACCCTACTCCTACCCCGTCTATTCTTTATTGGCTCCAAGAGCTACCCCAGAGACCTTAAACAGAAACAGTAGCTGGGGCTTCTTCCCAGATACCTGACTAGGGAAGTTTCTCTCTCCTTTCTTGCCCAACCAGGTCAAAGTAAAATGTGAGTTGACAGCTCAAAGCACTTGTAACTGCTGCCCCTCTCCCTACCTCTACTCCCCAAAATGGAATCATGGGATAGGGAAGGCCCCCATGGGGTCAGAAGGGCACGGTAGTTCTTGCAATTATTTTTGTTTTACCCTTCATAACCTGTCGGACATATTTTTTTCTAATGAGAAAGCCAGGCCCCCGCCAGCACACATGCTGTTTTTAATGCGCTGTAGTTCTTGTGTGTCTGCTGTGCTGTGCAAATGGAGATTCAGTTCAAAATAAAATCATTTAAAAACCTACATAAAAAGAACTCTAAACCCACCCCGGCAACAAAAGTCACTACATAAACTGTTCAGCAGTATTCACCTATCAGAGTATTTGTTGTGAGTATAGATTATCAATTGAAAACACTACTCTTGTTTTCTTAATTGTACAGTTTTCAATGTCCCTTTCTTAAAGAGACGGTGTATTTCTCTTCACCCCTAGTCCCATCTTCCCTCACCCTCCTGAATGACATCAGGAGGTATATCCAGGGTGTCTCCTTCCTTCCTACTCTCTTGACCAGAAGTTACCAGACTATACTGTCTCTTTAAAAATAAAATTTAAAAAGCTTTGTTGTCTTTTCAGACATACATATGCATATATGTTTTAGATGTTCTTATAAGAGAAAAGATGGTTTTTAAATGTGCCAAGTTGTGTGTGTGTGTATATATATGTGTGTGTATGTGTGTGTGTGTATATATATGTGTGTATATATACACACACACACATACACACCTGCTGCGTGATTGGTAAGCAATACAATAGTAAACATGTCCCCATTACTTTTTTCTAATATTGGACCAATGCTGTCCTAATTGTACATTTCCCCTTATGGTGACGATGCTCTGACTCGTTTAGGTAGACACAATGACCACCTTCCATTCCATTGAATATTTTTTTCTTTTTCCCCTTTCTGTGTCATTCTTGAGGAAAAAACAAAAGAGATAGGGGATGCCAATGATCCCCTTGAGCAGAGAAAAAAAGCAAAATAAATATTTTATTAAAGAAAAAAAGAGAATTAAGAAAATAGTTTGGAGTATTTTCTTACTGTAGAGAAGCACTGTACATTACTAAGAGACCTGGGTATAAGATACTCACATGTGGAGCTGGAAAAATCGCATGTCCAAGCCCGTTTGAGTGGTTTCTTTTGTTTTTCATTGCAGGGAGTGGGTGGGAGGGAGGTGGGACTAGGGGCACTTTGGGGGTCTCCTTTTAGTCAAAAGCGAGAAAATGACAAGAAAGAGATTAAAATTCAATGTTTCCTTTATAGTGTTAAACACTAAAATTTTAAAAAAGATGAAAAAGAAAAAAACTTTGTAAAATGCGAGAACAGAAGCAAAAGACACTACGCTCTGTCATTTTATCTTTCTTTTGTTGAAAGACTAAAAAAAAAACTGAAATGTTTTTTAGACAATCAAATGTTAGGTAAGTGCAAAAACTTGTTTTTTCTTACTGGTGTAGAAATTAATGCCTTTTTTTATTTTTCAGTTATTTTATAATAACGAAATAAAAAGAACCCCCCAGCTGCCAGGCGGGTTTTGGTGTTTGAAATGCGGGGCAAAGCACTACATCACTGCAAATAGATACAGAGTTAGTCTGCATGTCTGTAGGCTGTGTGATTGCGGAAAATATAAATGCTGCTAATATATTTCCTTTTTACAAAAGCATATCTAAATAGATGATTGTTTTGATGTTAATCTTTGTAAATTATGTATTACCAATTTTAACATTGGATGTAATTGCATACAAAGCTTGCATCTCAATCCTTGAAAGTCTAGTATTAAATGGAAAAAACTTTTCCTAACTGTGGACTGATGAGCTTGCTATTTTTTTCCTCCTTCTTATCCCCCATTTATCTTCCAAGAACAACTTCATCCTGTTTCCAAGGGGATCTTTCTGAAACAACATCATAAACATGCTAGGCTGCACATGAGCACACTCACTGCTGTTGACTACTGGATAAAGTCAGTACTAGGATCTTTCTAGTCTGGACCCAGCCTAATCAATCAGCACAATAACAACACACACCAAATGTCCAGTTGCTTTTTTGTTTTTTTGTTTTTGGGACAGAGTCTCCCTGTTACCCAAGCTGGAATGCAATGGCACAATCTCAGCTCACTGCAACCTCCACATCTCGGACTCAAATGAGCCTTCTGCCTCAGCCTCCCAAGTAGCTGGAACTACAGGCATGCACCACCATGCCTAGCTAATTCTTGTACTTTTTGTGCAGACAGGGTTTCACCATATGCCCAAGCTAGTCCAACTGTTTTGTTGGTTTTTTGGGTTTATTTATTTATTTATTTATTTATTTTGTTTTTGAGACAAGGTCTCACTGTGTTGCCCTGTCCAGAGTGCAGTGGTGCATTACAGCTCACTACAACCTCAACCTCCTGGGCTCCAGCAATCCTCCCAGCTCAGCCTCCTGAGTTGCTAGGACTACAGGGGCACACCACCACGCCTGGCTAATGTTTTCATTTTTTGTAGAGACAGGGGTCTCCCTGTGTTGCCCAGGCTAGTCTCAAATTCTTGGGCTCAAGTGATCCAGTCACCTCAGCCTCCCAAAGTTCTGGGACTACAGGCATGAGCCACCATGGCTGCCCACCTGTTTCTTTTCTTTTCTTTTCTTTTTTTTTTTTTGAGATGGAGTCTCGCTCTCACCCAGGCAGGAGTCCAGTGGTGCAGCCTTGGCTCACTGCAACCTCTGCCTCCTGGGTTCAAGGGATTCTCCTGCCTCAGCCTCCCAAGTAGCTGGGATTGTAGGCACCAACCACCATGCCCAGCTAATTTTTTTTGTATTTTAGTAGAGACAGGAGTTTCACCATATTGGCCAGGCTGGTCTCGAACTCCTGACCGCAAGTTATCCGCCCACCTCCGCCTCCCAGAGTGCTGGGATTACAGGCCTGAGCCAGCACACCCGGCCCCAGCTATTTCTTAAACATGCCATGCAGGCGGATCACCTAAGGTCTCAAAAAACAGAAACAAAAAACCATGCCATGCTCTTCTACATCTCCATCCTTTGTACACACATGCATCATCATCTCATTAATTCTCAGCAACAACCACTGAGGCCAGCAATATATAACTTTAGGCTACATTTTTTTAGGCCACTGTGTGTTAGACCATTTCTATCATAAGCAGTTTCCATATATTTGTTTATTAATCCTCACAAAAACCCTTTGTGGTGGGTACCAAATCCCAATTTTATGAGGAAATTGAAGCAAAAGACAATTTAGGTAACTTGCCCAAGATCACATAGTTAATCTTCATAATAACCCTCTGAAGTTATTCCCATTTTCGAAGAGTGAAAACTGAAGCTCAGGAAGGTTAAGTAACTTGCCAAAGGTCACCCAGTAACTAGGGTTGGAGCCAGAACTCCAAAGTCTGTGTACTCCTCCACAAATAGAAAAGTGTCGTAAGTAGACAAAGTGACCCTACTAATTAAGGAAGATAAACTCATTCCTGCAGATAACTGAAAAGCCTACCAAAACTTTGTCCCAGACATAAGTTAAACATTTAGGTTGGGAGTTCAGCTAGAGTACAGTTGCTCAGAAGTAGCAAGACAGCTTACTCCAACAGTTCAATCTCCACGCCCATAAGGACTTGAAGTTCAAGATGAGATCAGAGGGCCCTGCTGTTACATAATGGTTTCTTCATGACTGCAAAAACAACATGTTACTGTTACATTTTTTTGAGATTATCTTTAATTTTTTCTTTTTTCTTTTTTTTTTTTTTTTTTTGAGACAGAGTTTTGCTCTTATTGCCCAGGCTGGAGTGCAGTGGGGCGATCTCGGCTCACCACCACCTCTGCCTTCAAGCAGTTCTCCTGCCTCAGCCCCCTAGATAGCTGGGATTACAGGCATGTACCACTGTGCCCAGCTAATTTTGTATTTTTCGTAGAGATGGGGTTTCTCCATGTCAGTCAGGCTGGTCTCAAACTCCTGACCTCAGGTGATCCATCCACCTCAGCCTCCCAAAGTGCTGCAATTACAGGCATGAGGCACCGCGCCCCGACGCTTTTCTTTAATTTTTGACCTTTGGAACTATTGCAATTGTTCTATTCTAGATCATATATATATATATATATATATATATATATATATGTATATATATATATATATATTTTTTTTTTTTTTTTTTTTTTTTTTTTTTTTGAGAGGGATGCCCTTTCTCTGTCTTACAGGCTGGAGTGTAGTGGAGTGCTATGGTGCAATCAAAACTCACTGCAGCCTTGAACTCCTAGGTTCAAGTGATCCTCCCACCTCAGCTTCCCAAAGTAGCTGGGACGACAGGTGATTGCCACCACTCCCAGGTTTTTTTTTAATAGACTGTCTTGCTATACTGCCTGACCACAAGCAGTCCTCCCACATCAGCCTCCCAAAGTGCTGGGACTACAGGCATGAGCCGCCACACCCGGCCTCTATTTTACTTGGAACTTTTTGTTGTTGTTGTCAGGTGCCTGGGTTACTTGGAATTATATCATCAAAAAGTGATAGATACTAAGTAGAAAAAATGGAGACATTTCTTTTTTTGTTTGTTTGTTTGTTTGTTTGGAGACAGAGTGCAGTGGCGCGATCTCGGCTTACTGCAAGCTTCACCTCCTGGGTTCACACCATTCTCCTGCCTCAGCCTCCCATGTAGCTGGAACTACAGGCGCCTGCCACGATGCCCCGCTAATTTTTTTGTATTTTTAGTAGAGATGGGGTTTCACTGTGTTAGCCAGGATGGTCTTTATCTCCTGACCTCGTCATCTGCCCACCTTGGCTTCCCAAAGTGCTGGGATTATAGGTGTGAGCCACCGCGCCTGGCTAGTAGAACAAATGGTGACATTTCTTACAACTCTTTGTTGTTGTTTTGAAACAGGTTCTCACTTTGTCACCCAGGCTGGAATGCAGTGGCACAATCTCAGCTCACTGCAGCTTCGACCTCCACAGCTCAAAGGATCCTCCTGCCTCAGCCCTCCAACTAGCTGGGACCACAGGCATGTGTCACCACACCTGGCTAATTTTTTGTAGAGACGGGGTTTTGCCATGTTGCCAAGGATGGTTTCGAACTCCTGAGCTCAAGTGATCTGTTTGCCTCAGCCTCTCAAAGTGCTGGGATTACAGGTGTGAGCCACTGTGCCCAGTGCAAATCTTTAATCCTTCCCTTCACCTCAGATATGAAGTACAATTTCAAGGGCTAAGTCTTCTCTCCTCCCCCATATTTATGCAGGCTCCTATCCTGTTAGTCTAGCTAAACAGAGAAAGTCATACAGTAGAGAAGCACTTGTAAGATTCAGGAACCAGTGAGGGACTACTTCTCTATTCAGGGAGCATTAAGAACGAAAAGAAACATCTGCCTTATGCCTCCCGTAGGAGGTCCTTTTTCTCCTCCCCCATAGCCTATGTCCTGAAACCCACAGTGAAAGACACACATTCAACTCCCATACTTTATTGGGACAAAAGAGGAAGGATGCAAATCATCACCACAGGCCCACCCACCAGGGGTGTCCAGGCTTCAGCACCTAGTACAGCATGAGTACATTATCAATACAGACAACGTGGGAGGGGTGGAGTGAGGAAGAGTCCATACACAGGAAGGAGACTAGAGGTCCTTCTAGGCTTGGGGGCTGAGGCATGTATTGTACTGGCACAGTCCACTTATGGATGAAGAAGGAGGTCTAGATTTCCATTTTGCAGATAGATAGGAAGGAAGACATTCCCTTATACAGATGGGAAAAAGGAAAGGGATTTCCTGGAGGGCAATTCCCTTTTTATATATTTGGAAGAAGAGCAGATTTCACCTTACAGGTGGGTATAGGAGGGAAGAAGGAAAGTTTATTTTAAACATTAGCAGAAATGTGGGAAGAAATGTCATTTTGCAGACAGGGAAAATGCTTCTGGGATGGTGTTCACGGGCCATTCCATTCCCAGGTGACAGGAAGGAGACACATACGCAGGAAAGGATCCCAGGGCTACAGAACAAGGGAGGTATACCCCACAGGCACCAGACCCTCCACGCCATCCCGCCCACAGCGGAGCCAGTCCTCATCCACTGTGGTAATGACACGCAGCACTTCCCCACGCCGGAAGCTCAACTGGTCAGGTCTTGCAGCAGTATGATCACAGAGAGCCCGAACTGCCCTGAGGGGAGCCAGAGGAAGATACTGGGATGAAGTGAGGTAGGGGTGCCCAGCTGTCCCCAGGTGTCACCTCTAGAGTGCCTTTGTTGGTTTGGCTCAGTGAACATTGACTGGGCTCTGGAAGGGACTTGAGAACCATTCATCAACATGGTGGTTCTATCTGGGGCCCCAGCCTTCTCCTGAGTGCCAGACCCACTCCAGCTGCTTATTTGACACTATTTGCACTTCTCTCTGATGCTTCAAATTCAACATAGGCAAACGAAATGACTCACCCTCAAAACCAGTCCCTCCTCATGTCGCCTACAGTGGTAAACAGCACCACTTTCTACCCACATTTGCTCCTGGTAAAAACCTGGGCATCTCACTCCATACATCCAATCCATCACCAAAACCTGTTTGGTGTTTCGATCTCCTACTACTCCATCTACTCTTTTTATTTATTTATTTATTTTTTGAGACAGAGTCTCTCTCTGTTCCCCAGGCTGGAGTGCAGTGCTGTGATCTCGGCAGCCTCCGCCTCCTGGGTTCAAGCAATTTTCCTGCCTCAGCCTCCCGAGTAGCTGGGACTACAGGTGCCCACCACCACCACGCCTGGCTAATTTTTGTATTTTTAGTAGAGACGAGGTTTCACCATGTTGACCAGGCTGGTCTTGAATTCCTGACTTCAGGTGATCCACCGCGCCCAGCTGCCAAATGCTCTTATAAAATGTTTAGTGACCAGGTGTGGTGGCTCCCACCTGTAATCCCAGCACTTTGGGAGGCTGAGGTGGGCAGATCACTTGAGGCCAGGAGTTTAAGACCAGCCTGGACAACACGGCGAAACCCTGTCTCTAGTAAAGTTACAAAAATTAGCCAGACATGGTGGCAGGCGCCTATAATCCCAGCTACTCTGGAGGCTGAGGCAGGAGAATCCCTTGAGCCCAGGAGACGAGGTTGCAGTGAGCTGAAATCATGCCACTACACTCCAGCCTGGGCGAGAATGAGACTCTGTCTCAAAAAAAAATTATGTTTAGTCTCTGTAACTATAAAAAAGGTATTGCATCGTATCCTCTTTTTATAGAAAGAATCCTGGCCGGGCACAGTGGCTCACGCCTCTAATCCCAGTACTTTGGGAGGCTGAGGCGGGCGGATCTCCTGAGGTCAGGAGTTCTAGACCAGCCTGGGCAACACGGTGAAACCCTGTCTCTACTAAAAATGCAAAAATTGGCCGGGCACAGTGGCTCATGCCTATAATCCCAGCACTTTGGGAGGCCAAGGCAGGCGGATCACAAGGTCAGGAGATCAAGACCATCCTGGCCAACATGGTGAAACCCCCTTCTCTACTAAAAATACAAAAATTAGCTGGGCGTGGCAGCACGTGCCTGTAATCCCAGCTACTCAGGAGGCTTAGCAGGAGAATTGCTTGAACCCAAGAGGCGGAGATTGCAGTGAGCCCAGATCGCCTCACTGTACTCCAGCTTGGCGACAGAGCTAGACTCCGTCTCAAAAAAGAAAAAAACAAAGCTGGGTGTGGTGGCGGGCACCTGTAGTCCCAGCTACTCGGTAGGCTGAGACAGGAGAACCCAGGATGGGGAGGTTGCAGTGAGCCGAGATCATACCCCTGCACTCCAGCCTGAGCGACAGAGCAAGACTCTGTCTCCAAAAAAATAAAAAAAAATAAAGAATCCAAGGCTCAGACAAATGAGTGACACATCGATAATAAACAGAAAAGCTGCAATGCACACTAAGCATGGTCTTATTTTAAAGCCCAGGTTTTTTTTACACTACCTCCCATCCATGCTGTGATAGCATATATGGTTACACACTAGTGCATCCTCCCCAGTCCTCCTTACCTATGGGTTTGCACCATGCTGGGCGCTGAGGCCTCAAGCTCCTGAGGAGAAGGCGTCTCAGGAGGTGCCCCCCGCTTCACAAGAGCCAACACACTCACTGTCGGGGGCAGCCAGCTAGATGGTCTCCTAAAAGAAGGGACATAGGGTCACAGCTCAACCCACCTCCAGAAAACCCAAAGAACCCTGGGGTTTGGAGGCAGGGAGAGGCTAAGGGGCTTAATTGTGGTTCAAAAGAGGTCAGGGGTTAGTCACTGCTGAGGGCAGACTGTTTTTTTTTTTTTTTTTTTTTTTTTTTTTTTTTTTTTTTGAGACGGAGTCTGGCTCTATCGCCCGGGCTGGAGTGCAGTGGCCGGATCTCAGCTCACTGCAAGCTCCGTCTCCCGGGTTTACGCCATTCTCCTGCCTCAGCCTCCCGAGTAGCTGGGACTACAGGCGCCCATCACCTCGCCCGGCTAGTTTTTTGTATTTTTTAGTAGAGACGGGGTTTCACCGTGTTAGCCAGGATGGTTTCGATCCCCTGACCTCGTGATCCGCCCGCCTCGGCCTCCCAAAGTGCTGGGATTACAGGCTTGAGCCACCGCGCCCGGCCAGAGGGCAGACTGTTAATTATTAGATACAGGCATTTTCAGGCTGATGAGGGAGATGACAACAAAAGTCCACAACACCACAAATCACAAGGAACCTATGGACCCAGCAGGGTCTAGAGAGGCTCAGAACGAAAGGGAGCTAGAGAACATCTCAAGCCATTAAAGAACCACCAGTTATTGAGGCCTGGAGCAGGGATTCGCAATTTTGTTTGTTTGTTTGGAGAGAAGACAGGGTCTCGCTTTGTCACCCAGGCTGGAATGCAGCAGTGTGATTACAGCTCACTGCAGCCTCGACCTCCTAGGCTCAAGCTGCCCTGCCACCTCAGCCTCCTAGAGTAGCTGGGACTCCCACCAGGTGTGTGCCACCGTGCCCAGCTAATTTTTGTATTTTTCTATAGAGACAGGGTTTTACCATGTTGCCCAGGCTGTTTTTCATTTTTCTAAAGGACCAGATAGTAAATACAGTTGACCCTTGAACAAAGCAGGTTTGAAATGCGCAAGTTCACCTATATGCAGGTTTTTTCCAACTGAACAGAAAATACTATATTCTCAGGATGTAATACCCACATATACTGAGGGCTATCTTTTCCTATACATCAACTATAGGACTTGAGTATGTCAGATTTTAGTGTATGTGAGGGTCCTAGAACCAATTCCCCACATGTACCTAGGGATAACTATATTTTTGGACCTAGGACCAAGAGGGAAAATTGAGATCATTATATAGGCACTTAATATAACCATTAAAATGTAACCATTTTTAGCTCATGGCTGTAGAAAAACAGACTGCCAACCTCTGCCCTAAAGGATCATCACTATAGAGTTTCAAATGAGGCCACTGGGAGATCTGAGAGTCAGAAGGTCATAGAAAGGACAAGGTACCCCATTACCTGGACTTTAGGGCTCCACTCTCATTTTCTGTGGGGCCCCCAGGCACTCCAAATAGTCTTCCCAACCAGAGGCCCCTGCCTGGTGCCATTTCATCTGTGGGCAGGGGTCTCTCCTGTGCACCTTCTTCAGCTGCAGTCCCATGATGCCCCGGTGCCCATCGGGAAAGAGGAAAGCCCTCAGTACCCCCAGAGGCATAGACCCGGGAGGCCTGGGTCAGCTGCTCCCACCAGCTCCCTGGTGTGGGAAGGTTTGGAGAGTCTGAGGGGTCTGGAGCAGCTTCCTTGGAAGTCCCCCGAAGGCTCTGGGCCAGCCGGCCCCCCAAGTGCAGCATGGCTTGCATAGTCTGCTGCAGAGCCGGAGGCGGGCCTGGAGGGGCAGGCGCCTGAGGCGGGCCCAGGGGCAGGTGGTGGTGGTGCTCAAAGAGCAGGTCCAGGTGGAAGGTGAGCACCGACAAAGGCTGCAGCAGGAGCAGCAGCTCTGTGGACAGGGAGGGACAGCCACCATGGGCCAGGGAGAAGAATCCTGTTGGCAGGTACAGGAGGGAGAGCAGGCCTGGAAAAGAGCAGGCCAACATCAGCTTCTGCCCTGGACCTAGTTCCAGAGGACCCCCCAGAGCAGCCCACCAGTCAGCACACATCCTCCCAGGCCTCACTCAGCTGGACACTGGGGCAGAGAGGAGGAAGGATGTAGTGAGCTATAGGACTGACATCCCTGCCTGCGTGGAACCTAGCCCAAATAGGAAGACACACACAGCAAGTGGTGACAAGTAACTGAGTGACAGTACAAAGGCTACAGAGGAAGAGGACAGGAGAGCCATAGAAGCACATACAAAATGGTGTGGGGGTTGGCCTAGTCTGAGGGTAGAGGTAAGGCCTCACTGGGGAAGGACTCAAAGGATGAATGACAGTTCATGAGGAAGCAGGAGGGGCAGGAGGTAGAGGAATAACATAAGCAGGTCCCTGGAGCAGGAAGGGCCAGGCAGGAAGACTGTTGGCAAGACCAGAGAAAGCCCTGGCCTCCAAGGCAGGGGAAGAGGGCAGAGGCCAGACAGCCAAGGCTTTGGGTCTTTCATCCTATGGGCGATGGGCCTCCTTAGAAGGTTTTAATTAGAAGAGTAATAAGATCGGAGATCTGGATTAATGGCATTCTGGCACCAGTGGGAACCAGCAGGAGAGAACCCTTTCCTTCCCATCCTCCCAGCCCATCAGCCCCATCCTCTCCCATCTGAACCTCTGACCTGCATCTTCCTGGAGACTGGAAAACCACAGCTCCAACTGCTTGGTGCTGGGGGAGAAAAGAGGGAATGGAAGTTCAGGGAGGTGGAGGACTCCAGTCCTCTCTGGGTGGAGGATGGGAGATGAGATTGGAAGGAAGGGGGGCCTTCTCTGGGGACATGAGGTACTACTACTGTGTCCCACTCATGATGCTCTTGCAGTCCCAGGTCGTGGGAAGGGCACTGGGAAGAAGGCAACTCACTTGAGAAGGCCCAGGATAAAGGCATGGAAGCGGCTACGGCTGCTGCTCAGCGGGGCTAGACGGCTGACCTGGCTATACAGGGTTCCAAGGGAGCGGGTGCTGGAGCCTGAGAACGTGGGGTGCAGTCAGCCAAGCCCGGCCCAGCCCTGCGCACTGCCGGGTCCCACGCCCTCCTGGCTCACCTGGCTTCACCGACGCCTCCACCACGCTCCAGGGGCTGCTCCTGCGCTGCCCGGTGATGAGGTCCTTCCGGAAAGGCTTCAGCCCGTCCGCCACCAGGGCATGGAGGGCCGGGCAGAGGGTGGTCAGCACCAGGTGCCCCACATCCGGGCTCAGCCGGCTATCACCCAACTGGGCCTGGAGGCGGCGCGATGCGGATGGGTCCAGAGATCCCTCCAGCCACCTCCCGCCAACCGTTCCCGCACCCACCGCGGAGCTCCATTACTCTCCTCATCCCAACACCCTCCCTCCAGCCACCTTCACCTTCTGCACCAAGTTCCGGGCGGCCCCGAAATGCGAGATGATTTTATCCACGGAGGCGCTGACGGCTATCAGGAGACCTGGGAGGGAAGGGAAAGGGAAGACCCTAGGAAGCCGCGCCCCTACCCAGGCTTGCCCGAGGGGCGTGGAGAGACTGCCTTCGGACAGCCTGAGAGAGCAGGGCCGGGGGCGAGGGGCAGTTCATTTGGAAGCGCGGGGTCGGGAGTCAGGGTGCTCTACCTTTCTTCTGCTCCTGCAGCTGACCAGTCCCACTCTGGGCTTCTGCCATCCACAGCCGCTGGGCTCCGGGGACACCGGCGAAGGACCACGAACTACGGACTGGCGTAAGGGAAGAAGGGCGCGGTGACACTTACCAAGGGTTATTCCGAGGACTCCGGGCTTCCACACAAGTTGTCTCCGGCGGGTCTCCCCGAAGGGGCTTGGGGAGAGGAGGCGCAGGGCCGCCTGGAGCACGGGGTAGCTCGACCCGAGCCCCGGAGTGAAATCCCGCACACTTCCCGGCACTCGCTGTCCCCCAGCCCCATCCCGGTTCCCGGTGCCCTCCCTCAGGGCACAGCCCCCACCTCCAGGATCCCGGAAATCCGGGAGCGAGACAGCAGCGCTCACCTCCCGCCTGCCCCGCTAGGGCCTGTAGGGCGGGAGAGGACAGGGCGCGGGGAGTGAGGTGCAGCCCTGCGCACCGCCCCGGGGCCCAGTCCAGCCCGCGGAGCCCTGGGGAGCACGTGGGCGGCATGGACCAATGGAAAGACAGACAGAGGGGAAAGGGAGGAGACGCAGGGAGGCGAGACCCGAGGATTGGGAGGCTGGAAGGCGCCGGAAAGGGGAAACCCGGGTTCCGCAGCAGTCTTTCGGTGGAGGGTGCCCTCTTCATCCCGCATGGGACTGGACTCGCGGAGAGGGCGTGGCCAGAACCTCTAGTGCCAATGAGCTCCCGGGAGCTTCACCCTCCACCCCTCCCGAGCAAGGTGGGGGGACAGGCCCGAGATGCACAGGCCAAGGAATTCCACGGAAGGTGTGACCCAAAGTCCCTAACAACAGACTCGCTGGGACCCCCTAGACTTGGCATGGAGGCTGGGTAAACCCGTGTCCATTATGCCCAGGCGGGTCTGGAGGGAGAGGGGACCGGGCCACGGAGCAGGAAAGGCAACAACTTCCCCCCTCCAGCACTAGGAACGGGGCCAGATTCCCCAAAACCGACGAACTTGCTTGGAGTCGGCCGAAACTGAAGGGCGGGACCAAGCTGGGCAACCCCAGAAAAAAAGCGAAAATGGGGCCGGGCGATAGTGGGAGGGGCCTTGGAGTGGGCGGGGCGACCCGCCTGAGGCGTGGCCCGCGGGGCTTGCCCGGGTCCGTCTTACGTAGCCTGGGCGGAGGCGATGGGCTCCTGGTCCAGCGAGGGGCCTTCGGCGGACGAGGTTGCGGTGGCAGCGGGGGGGCGGGTACCTGGCGGGGTGGGGGAGCCGCGGCGGGGAAGGTGCTACTTCTGGGAAAGAGCGGGGACAGCAGCAGTGCCAGCTCGGGGCTGGCCAGGCAGGGCAAGGCTCCCCGAGTCGGAGGCGAATAGGCTCCCACTGGGGACAGGCGGACGGGCAGCAGCTGCTCCTCTGGGGGGCTCGGCGCCCCCAGCAGCCGCAGCCCGGCGCCGGGCCACCCGGCCAGAGGAGCCAGGAGCAGAGACCCAGCTGCGCCTGCGCCCCCACCCTCCAACAGGGGGCGCCCGTCGGCCGAGAACCGGAAAACCAGGGGCCGAGGGAGCAGGAGGGGACCGGCTGCAGGCGGGATTGGCGGGGCCAGGCGCAGAGGGAAGGAGGGCAGCGGGATGGGCAGCCAGGCAAGGAGGGGCGGGAAGAAGAGGGAGCAAAGAGTTAGTCCCGTAACCCAGTGACCCACCCAGTTTCCCTTTCCCGGAGCGCTCCCTGGTAGAAGGGGCGGGGAGGATGGGTGACACAGAATGGAGGGAAGACAGGGGGCCGGATTGGAAGCCTAGGAGGCGTGAGCGGCCGAAGCCCAGCCCTCCTCCCGCTTCTTGCGATCTCTTACCCTCCAGGCCGGCCTGCGCGCCCGGCTTTCCCGGCTCCTTCGCGGCTGGGGCCTCCTCGCCAGCCGCTGGGCTGACAGCCTGGCCCTCCTCGGACTGCCCCTCCGCTATGGGCTGCAGTCCGGGTCGGTTCTTCTTCCTTCGGGGAGGGACAGGCGGGGGTGGGGGCCGGGGAGGGACCAAAGCCCAGCCAGCTGGGGGGTCTCGAGGCGGGACTGGCGGGGGTGGGGCCCGGCTTCGGGACCGGAGTTCCTTGAAGGTGGTGACTTCCCGAGGAGGTGCCGAGGAGCCGCCCAGCGACCCCGAAGGGGGCAGCTCGGTGTCGGGCGAGAAGACTATGAGCCAGTCACTGCGATCTTTCTTGGCCTGCGGGACGAGGGGCAGCCCTGGGCCCCGCTTGCGCTTCTGGGCCAGCTCGTGGAAGGACGTGATTGTCCGGTGGGGCACCGGCTCCTCGCTGACGTCACTTCTCCATCCTCCATCAATTTCCCCTGCATCTGTTTTCGAGCCAGAATCAGTTATTCTTGTGTTGGTTTTCCAACCAGAGTCGAATTTTTCAGGTTCATTTTTCCAGCTAGAGTTAACATTCCCGTTGTTTTTCCAACCAGTGTTATTGTTTTCTGTGGTTTTCCATTCAGCTTTAGTTTTCTCTGTGTCAATTTTCCAAATTGGGTTAATCTTCCAACTGGGCTCCGTTTTCCCAGCGTCGATTTTCCCATCATCCGCCTCTAAGAGCTCAGAAGTAGGGAGATCCTGCTCCGCGCTCTCATCCTCTTCCTCCAAGCCTGGGGAAGGGAGGTCCTGGCAGGTGGTCAGGGCGTTGCAGTTCGAGTCCAGGCCAGGATCGGGTGAAGAAGAAGCTCTGGAGCAGGAATCAGGAGAGCAGCAGAAGCTGTCCGGTGAGCAGGTGCCAGGGCCTGCTGAAGCCAGTGGGGAACCCTGCTCCAGGGGGATGATACTGGGCTGAGGGTGGGCATCCTCATCACCAGGGAGGTCCCGCAAGTAGACTGAGACAGGGGACTCATCGGGGCTAAGATCTGAGCAGGAGCTGAGCGAGGAAGAGCAGCCTGGGTCTGAGGGAGAGGCAGCCCCCTCTTCCTCCTGTGATGGGTCCTGCCGGTTTTCTAGGCCCGGACCGTGCTCCTGGCAGCACCGGCAGGGCACAGCTGGGCTGTTGGAATTGGCGTCCACCAGGGTGCCACTGCAGGGTCCCCTGCTCTCCTTGCCCCCAGTGTCTCCTGGGGGAGGGGATGTGCTCAAGGGCCCTTCCCGTAGCTCAGGACGGCGGGACAAGTGCAGGCCCAGGGAGACGTGCTGGAGGTGGATGTGATTGAGGTTGCAGAGTAAAGCTCTCTGAGGAGACAGCATGGTGCCAGCGGCGATGGGATGGCTTCTAGAGAACCAGGAGGGTAGGGTCTCCTACATCCACCTACCTGGCAACCACAGATGCAGACCTAGAAGACAGGGGTGGCGAAGCGCAGCCAGTGAGGACAGGAGCTGCGGGAAGGACACCGAGGTGACTGACGACAGCAGCAGGCCTGAAGGCTCTGGCTGCTTTGGAAGATATTTCAATGAGAGCAAATCGCAATCGACTGGCCATTAGTTTCCACTGCAGTGTTTGCAGGTGGAGTCAAATGTAACCCCCCGGGAATGGAGCCAGGAGGGTCAGAGAACGCGGCTGCGCTCTGGATTTCCGAAGGGGGGCGGGGGCCTGGAAGAGGTCCGGGCCCAGAATGGACCTCCGGGTCCCTGCTGCCGCAATCTGGCCCTGCCCTCCTGCCTACCCCTTACTTCCAGAGGAAGGGACCCAGGGAGACCCACCCAGATGCCCTGAAAGGAGGCAGGGGATGGGGGTGGGGCGATATGCAGAGTTTGCCTGGTGAATGCAGGAAAGGGGTGGGAGCTGGAGAGGAAAAGGATGGAGCAGCCGTCAGCTTGTCAACTCCGTATCTGCTGGCTGCCTCGGCCAGGCTCCAGCCTGAGCCCTCGCCCCTCGGAACAGCGGTATGTCCATTCTCTCCGCATTCGTCTCCATCGTTCAGTCACCACCGCACCCCTTCTCTATTCATTTCTCCTGCTCCCTTGTCCTGCCCCGCCCCTTGTGCCCTGGTCCATCAGTCTACACCCATGGGCCGAGCCCTCCTCACCAGGGTCCTCCTGGAACCGCTCCGGCTTGTCCGCGGCTCCCACGGTCCCCGCCCGGCGGGGCACAGAGCGGGAGGGGAGGGGCACTAGCACAACCCACTCTGCGCAGCGCATCTGCACCCCTTCGCGCATGGGCGTGGCGTAGCTCAGACCCGCCCCCAGCGCTTAGCGTCTTGTGTCACCCACCTAGCGGGTTTGATATATCCCAAGCTTTTGGCCCCGAGTGGGCCCTGATGCAAAGGCCCCTGGGTCCTGCTTCCGTGCAGCGAGTCCTCCCAGCACCCCACCCCGCACATTCTGGAAAGAGCCAGACTCTAGCTGCGCCAAGCAAGAACAGAACCACAAGAAGGTTACACAATTATTTATTGAGAGCCTCCTCTCCCCGCCCTTGCAACCTCTAGGTCACTTTTTCCGCTTGTAGATTTTGCGCGCAAGCCCCAGAAAGATGGCTGGGGGCAGGGGCGCTGCGTACTGTTCAATGAGAGCCATAATGTGGCTGTAACTGTCTTCCTCATATTGCAAGAACACAGCCTGCAGATCCAGCTCCTCATATAGTGCCTTCACCCGGGCCACTTTCTCAGCCTCCTTCTGCCCGTAATTTTCCTAAAAGGGGTTGGAAGACAGGAAAACGGGCTTGGCCTTCCCCAGAGCCTCCAGGACCTCTCCACTCCCCTCAATCTCATATTTCAGAACATCTCCAAAGCCACCCACTCCTTTCCTCCCTCCAATGTTCAAGTGTCTCCAGGTGGCTAAGATCCCAAGCTTCCCTTCCCTATCCCAAATATTCCCTACATATTGCCTCAGACCAGGTGTCCTCTACTCCAGGGTTTCTCAACCTTGGCACTATTGAAATTTGGGACCAGATAATCCTGTCTGGGGGAGCTGTTCTGTGTGCTACATGTTTGGCAACATCTTTGGCTCCTGCCAACTAGATGTCTGTACCACATGCACACACACAGAGTTGTGATGACGATGACAAAAAATGTCTGCTGACATTGCCAAATGTCCCCTCGGGAGAAAAACTGCCTCCAATTGAGAACCACTGCTCTATCCCTTTCCCCTAGCTCAGGGACCCACCACCCTCTCTCAGGCACCTTCAGGATCTGGTACTGTTCCGGAGTGGCCCGTTGCAGACACTGAACCACCAGCCAGCTGCATTTGTTGTCCTGGATGTCAGTGCCAACTTTGCCGGTCACACTGGGGTCCCCAAAGAGGTCAAGGTAATCATCCTGGGCGGGGAGGGGGAAGGCAGCAAAGGAGGAAGGATGAGGTTCCTAGGCAGAGGAGGAGTGAAGCTGGTGCCTGTTCTCTGCTACTGCCTCCTGCCTTCCTACCTGAATCTGAAAGAACTCTCCCATCTCCAGCAGGATCTTCTTGGCATTGGCATGCTCCTTCTCACCATCAATTCCTGCCTATAGGGAAAGGTGGGTTAATAAGCCAAACCCCAGAGGTGCCTGCATCTTCCTGGCTGCTTCCTCCCATGGGGTCTTGCCCTACTGCAGCCCCAAATCTCTCCTCTCTCTTCAGACATCTTGGCTTCCCTGACCTAGACAGTCCTGACTGATGGTCCAACCTCAATCCCACTTATTTTTGGCTAGGACTTTCAGGGAGTCATAAAAGAGATGAATCCATTCTAGAGGTGCACAGCCTGTCTTCCCTCACAAATGTCAGTCCCCAAGTCATTCTGATCCATCTTCCTAATATTTTTGCCACCTCCAACTTCTTTCAAGATGAAAAGGAAATGTAGAGAAGCAAGGTCAGGGTAGACAGTTAATCCCACTGACTGCCTTTAATCCATTCTTTTCCCTCTCAACGTGGTTGATCTCCTCCGCACTCCTATCCATACTCAGATGCAGGATATACTGTTCCCCTATTAAGTTCTAAGCACTTTCATATCCCTTGCTTTGCTTAATCTTTACAGTCCTGTGAAGTAGGAATTTTATCCCCAGTTGAGGAAGAGACTCAGTGAGACTGACTTGCTCAAGGTCACACAGCCTTTCACCAGGGGTAGCAGTGTTCACGTTTTCTGCTCCATGCCTTCCTGTCCAAAAGCCCCCATTAGCAGAGGAGAGGGGTGAGGAGGCTCACTCACCATGTACATGGCTGCAGCTATAGGAAGGTAGAAGGAGTAGAAAGCTGTCTTGTACTTGACAATAGATTTATACCTGAGTAGGGGGAGAAGAGAAACTCCTCAGGAGGGCAACGCGCATCCTGAGCCCTACCTCGCTGTCCAGACATGGTTCGCACTGTCACTCACCTCTTTTCAGTGAATCTGCCAAGATCCACATTGCCCTGGGGGGCTGTGATGAGGTCCAGGGTCTGCCCAATCTCAGTCTGATAGGAACTCTAAGGAAGACAAAGACGGCCCATGAGCCAGGCTTTCTCAAGATATATGAAACCCTGGTATCCTGAGCCCAACATCCCATATCAGCTGACAACTGGGCAGAATCAGAAAGGCAACAGAAGGGGAGAAAGCCCCAAAACTCAAGGCCTATATTCACATACACCGGCCTTTATCACCCTTTCTTCCAATTACACAGGGACAGAGAAGCCCCTTCTTGCCACTACCACCACCCCACTTCCCAACTCCCTTCCTCGCTTTCTTTCCCTTCCAGGCACCCTGCAATCCTGTACCCTGAAACCAGCTAGATGAGCATGTCCTATAAAGGCCAAGGCTACCATGGGCACCCTCTGGGCATTGGGCCCTGTCTGCAGCACACCTGCAGGAAGAGCTCGATCAGGTTCAGGTAATAGGGCTGCTCCCGGCAATAGAGCTTCAGCAGGCGGTAGATACATGCTTCCAGGAGGACAGCATCATTGATGGCATCCAAACCCACACCCGGCTATCATGACAGAGAAAAACAAGCAATCAATCTCTAGTCTCGGTTCATACTAAGAGCCATCATCCCAACACCTCAACCAGGCCATATATACCACCTCCCTGTGGCCTGTCCCCATACCCACTGCTACTTTCCTGCCCACCATTACCTTCTGATACCAGCAGATCTGTCCACGGCGGGTGAGGGATGAATCCATGATGTCATCTGTCACCAGGAAGAAAGCTTGCAGCTAGGAAGAGTGGAATAAGACCTGCAGGGCTCATTACTGTTCCTTCTATCAGCAACAGAGCTGCTACTTTATATCTATATCTGTATATAGTTTTGCTTTTTTTTTTCGGTGGGGGACAGAGTATCACCATTATCCAGTGCAGTGGTGCAATCACGGCTCACTGTAGCCTCTACCTCCCAGGCTCAAGTGATCTTCCCACTTCAGCTTCCTGAGTACCTGAGACCACAGGCACACAACACATGCCTGACTTTTTTTTTTTTTTTTTTTTCAATTTATTTTTTGTAGAGACAGGGTCCTACTATGTTGCTCAGGCTGGTTTTGAACTCCTGGGTTCAAATGATCCTCCTGCCTCAGCCTCCCAAAGTACTGGGATTACAGGCATGAGGCACCCGGCCACAGCTGCTGCTTTTGATAGTCTCTATGAGCTGGGAAAGTCAGGATGGGGAGGCGGAAGACTTCTGTGCTCTGGAGACTTGGAAAGTGATATAACCTGTTTGGCTCAGACTCCTCGCCTATAAAATGGAACTAAAACACTCTTGTTTTAGGTAAGAAACTAGAACAGATCTTTGACATCTCTAATGAGCCCTAGATTAGGCCTGGTATCAGGGAGATTAGGAAACACCTTCATATACCGTACTCTATTCTTGCCAAACACCTCAATGAATGCTTCAAGTAAGATTTATTCACACGGCCGGGCGCGGTGACTCAAGCCTGTAATCCCAGCACTTTGGGAGGCCGAGACGGGCGGATCACGAGGTCAGGAGATCGAGACCATCCTGGCTAACACGGTGAAACCCCGTCTCTACTAAAAAAATACAAAAAACTAGCCGGGCGAGGTGGCGGGTGCCTGTAGTCCCAGCTACTTGGGAGGCTGAGGCAGGAGAACGGTGTGAACCTGGGGATTGAAGCTTGCAGTGAGCCGAGATCGCACCACTGCACTCCAGCCTAGGCGACAGAGCAAGACTCCGTCTCAAAAAAAAAAAAAAAAAAAAAGATTTATTCACGCAATTGACTTTACATTACTTCCTAAATAAAAGAAGGTTATTCCCACATTGCCCCCAGCACTGTGTTTGAACACCCCGATGACCAGGAACACAGACTTACCTAAAGGAGCTCCTCAGCAGTGCAGGTTAATCAGGTGGAACTGAAATCTGACTTTGACCTATGAGTCTTAGACATCTTTAAACATTTTTAAACACTAATTTTAACTAAGGGCTTACTCTTCTGAGTGCCCATCTGAAGGTACCTGAACGTGTCGGGTTTCCCACTAGACCATGAACTCCTTGGAAGCAGGGACAGTAACTTCTCCCTCTTAGCATTTACAGAGCCTAGCACACCACTAGGCCTGGAGTGAGAGTCTCCTAAACACTTGTCTGACAAAGAAATTAAAGAATAAAACACTCTAACATTCTCTGTGATACTTCCTGCAGTCAGTCATACTATATGTTTTGGTTCCTTAAATAGCTTTTCTCTCTTTTTTTTTTTTTTTTTGAGATAGAGTCTCACTCTGTTGCCCAGGCTGGAATGCAATGGAGCCATGTGGGCTCACTGCAAGTTCCTCCTCCCAGATTCAAGTGATTTTCCTGCCTCAGCCTCCCAAGTAGCTGGGACTACAGGCGCCCGCCACCACCAACTGCTAGCCTGGCTAATTTCTGTATTTTCATTCAGTAGAGATGGGGTTTTGCCACGTTGGCCAGGTTGGTCTTGAACTCCTGACCTCAAGTGATCTGCCTCCCAAAGTGCTGGGATTACAGGCATGAGCCACCGTGCCTGGCCTAATTTTGTATTTTTAGTAGAGCTGGGGTTCCTCCATGTTGGTCAGGCTGGTCTCGAACTCCCGACCTCAGGTGATCCACCTGCCTCAGCCTCCCAAAGTGTTGGGATTACAGGCATGAGCCACTACACTTGGCCTAGAAGACATGGTTTTTAAGACTTCATCCCATCCTAATCCTGTGTGCTATAGTCGATCCACATTGCAAAGGAAGCATGCAACACCGCCTGCCAGAACCCAGCATGGGCCGTGGGGAAAGGACCGTTGCAACAATCACTGCTACTGTTATAGGCAGAGTCCTCAGGGAAGGAGGTATCCATCTGCACCTTTACCTCTGACCTAACCCCAGAAGAGTAGCGTGGAGGTCCTGAGCTTTCCACATCGAAGGCACATGTTTAATTGACTCTGTGTTTATTTGGAGTACCATGGTTTCCCTGAAGCCACCCATTCACGGCCTCTCCCAAGGGTGACTGCAAGGACAATCTCATTTTGGCCACCACCACTCAACCATGATGGTCTCCAAGAGAATTAATTCCATGGCCTCCCCACATTTCCTCTGCCTCCTAGCACTGATTCTTAACCCCACCAGCACTTTCTATTTATTAGGGAAAATTAAAAAAAAAAAAAAAAACCCAGGCCAGGCACAGTGGCTCACACCCGTTATCCCAGTACTTTGGGAGGCCGAGGCAGGCAGATCACTTGAGCCTAGGAGTTCAAGACCAGCCTGGGCAACATAGTGAGACTCCATCTCTACAAAACAAACTATTAAAAAAGCCGGGCATGGTGGCGGGCACCTGCAATCTCAGCTACTTGAGAGGCTGAGGTGGAAGGATGGCTTCAGCCCAGGAGGTCGAGGCTACAGTACGCCATGACTGCAGCACTGCACTCCAACCTGGGCAACAGAGCAAGACTGCAAGACTCTGTCTCTAAAAAAAAAATTGAGACCAGGCACGGTGGCTCACACCTGTAATCCCAACACTTTAGGAGGCCGAGATGGGCAGATCACTTGATGCCACAAGTTCAAGACCAGCCTCAGCAACATGGCGAAACCTAGTCTCTAAAAAAAAAGAAAATTAGCCAGGTAGAGGCTCCCTCTTGTAGTCTCAGCTACTTGGGAGGTTGAGGTGGTGGGAGGGTGGCTTTTGCTCCGGAGGCAGAGATTCCAGTGAGCCAAGATCCTGCCACTGCACTCCAGCCTGGGTAACAGAGTGAGACTCTGAATCAAAAAAAATAATAATAAATTAAAAATTTTTAAAAACGCCGGGTGCGGTGGCTCACGCCTATAATCCCAGCACTTTGGGAGGCCGAGGCAGGTGGGTCATGAAGTCAGGAGATCGAGACCATCCTGGCTAACACAGTGAAACCCCATCTCTACTAAAAAAAATACAAAAAAATTAGCCAGGCACGGTGGCGGGCACATGTAGTCCCAGCTACTCGGGAGGCTGAGGCAGGAGAATGGCGTGAACCCGGGAGGCAGAGCTTGCAGTGAGCCGAGTTTGCGCCACTGCACTCCAGCCTGGGAAACAGAGCGACACTCCGTCTTAGGAAAAAAAAAATTTTTTTAAACTTACAGGTGAACCTAGGGTGCTGCCAGGGTTAAGAACTGATTCTAAGCCAGGCACAGTGGCTCACACCTGTAACATCTGTAATCCCAGCACTTCGGGAGGGCGAGGCAGATGGTCGGGAGTTCCAGACCAGCCTGACCAATATGGTGAAACCCCGTCTCTACTAAAAATACAAAAATTAGCCAGGCATGGTGACAGGCACCTGTAATCCCAGCTGCTTAGAAGACTGAGGCAGGAGAATTGCTTGAACCTGGGAGACGGAGGTTGCAGTGAGCTGAGATGGTGCCACTGCACTGCAGTCTAGGCAATAGAGCAAGATTCCGTCTCAAAAAAATAACGAACTGATTCTACCAGTCAACCACTGGCCCCTCAAGGTCTTGCTTCCCTTGGCCCCCATAGCTTGGCTCCTCTGCTCTGCCCTCATCCTCCTTCCCTTCCGCCCTTGCCTATCATCTCCATATTTTGAATCCCTCAGCCCCTCAGCATCCCTGTCATCCAGGGGCCTCTCCCTGGATGCCATGGGCCTATTACCTCCTTAGAAGCAAATCTCTATTCCCCAGACCCATCTATCTCCCTGACAAGTTCCAGACTGGAATTTCCACCGCCCACGGGACAGGCAGATCCACCTGCTCCACCCATACCAAGAACGTACCGGTGCTGACTGTGGTCAGCACGTCTTCCCTTGAGCCAGCTGCTCCTCTCAGCCAGGAACTCAGCATCATCATCACTCACCAAGTTCTGTATGCTCTTCCCTTTTGGGCTCACTGCCACCCTCCTTGGGCATGGCACCCCTCCCAGAACCTAGTCCCCCTACCACTAATGAAAGCTTTAGGCCATGCCAGCAAATCGATACCTTCAAGACCAAGATGAACTGGTATAGAAGACGAGGGGATGTGGGGATTGGAGCAAACCAGAGAAAGCACACAGGAGAACACATGCCGTCTTGGGGAAGTTACATCCACTCAGCTTCAGCCAATTGTTGCTATGCGGAAACATGGACCCAAATCTTACAATTTCCCAAGCCATGCTAGAAATCTAGGTTTTAGTATGAAATCTCTTTGTTAAATTTAGGAGACTTAATTGTAAAACATTTTCAAAAAACTATCAGTGAACTGCCAGTTTTCAATCTCTGCTTCTGAATAGCCATTGGAAGTCCTCTGTCACTTTTTCTTTTTTTTTTTTTGAGACAGAGTTTCACTGTTGTTGCCCAGGTTGGAGTGCAATGGTGCAATCTCAGCTCACCGCAACCTCCGCCTCCCAGGTTCAAGCGATTCTCCTGCCTCAGCCTCCCAAATAGCTAGGATTACAGGCATGCGCCACCATATCCAGCTAACTTTGTATTTTTAGTAGAGATGAGGTTTCTCCATGTTGGTCAGGCTGGTCTTAAACTCCAGAACTCAGGTGATCCGCCCCCCTTGGCCTCCCAAAGTGCTGGGATTTCCGGAACTCAGGTGGTCCGCCCCACTGGGCCTCCCAAAGTGCTGGGATTGCAGGCGTAAGCCACCATGCCCAGCCTCCTCTGTCACTTTTATAGCCATCCTCTGCTCAAAGGAAAGAGCTGACACCTCCCTGCCCAGTCTCAAGGCCCCAGTCCACACTGTCTACAACTATCCTCTGCTCAAAGGAAAGAGCTGACACCTCCCTGCCCAGTCTCAAGGCCCCAGTCCACACTGTCTACAACTATCTACAGCCATCTTCATACCTAATGCCAAAAGAGGCTCCCCACATTAGTTAACCCTTGGAGTGATTCACTCTAAATTTGGCCATAGAACACTAGAGACAAAGAAACACAAACACAACCCAGAAATAAGTTTCAGGCTCATCCCTCCCTTTCCCACCCAAGTCACCACCACTGCAGGAAACTTCCACTCCCTTCCCCTACCCCTCTCACCAGTTCCACACACCAGCCTACAGTCCAGGCCCGCTGGAGACTATCAGCATCCTGTTTCCTTGGCTCCACCAGCTCCCGGAACGCTACTACCACCGTCAAACCCCGGTGATACTTGCCACCAATGGCATTGTACTCCAGGACCTGGAGGGCAAGGGAAGAGGGACAGGGTATCAGGGTACATACAGAAGCTACTGTGAGTTTTCTCCTTGCTGTCTCCCATTTCCAACCACCCCCTAACTTTATCCTCCACAGCCCCAACTCCTCTTCAAGAAGCCTCTGGAATTGCTACTGTCTTTACTCCTTTTCCAAATTTCTGGAGCAAAGCTAGAAGAAGTCCCAGTGCCCAGGTACATTCTTTCTGCATGGTCTACCCTAGTAAATTTATTTATTTATTTATTTATTATTTTATTTTATTTTATTTTTTTAAGACGAAGTCTCACTCTGCTGCCCAGGCTGGAGTGCAGTGGCACGATCTTGGCTCACTGTAACCTCCGTCTCCTGGGTTCATGCAATTCTCCTGCCTCAGCCTCTCGAGTAGCTGGGATTACAGGTACCCACCACCATGCCCATCTAGTTTTTGTATTTTTAGTAGAGACAGGGTTTCACCATGTTGGCCAGGCTTGTTTCGAACTACTGACCTCAAGTCATCCACCTGCCTCAGCCTCCCAATAAATTTAAAACCTCCATAGTGCAGATTAAATGCTGCTCCCAAGCCCAAACAGGGCTTGAGCCCACGGAAAACTCAGTACACGCTATAGGGATGACTGGCTTGTTCAGTTCCCTCCCCAGGTTCCTTCCCCATCCCCACCTCTCCTAGACTTCCCCTTCCCAACCCATCCCTACTTTTCCAACCACCTCTGCCTACCCAGAGTTCAACCCTCCTGCAAATGATAAGCCTCCTTCACTATATTAAGACAAAACCTGGCCGGGCGTGGTGGCTCAAGCCTGTAATCCCAGCACTTTGGGAGGCCGAGACGGGCGGATCACGAGGTCAGGAGATCGAGACCATCCTGGCTAACACGGTGAAACCCCATCTCTACTAAAAAATACAAAAAAACTAGCCGGGCGAGGTGGCGGGCACCTGTAGTCCCAGCTACTCGGGAGGCTGAGGCAGGAGAATGGCGTAAACCTGGGAGGCGGAGCTTGCAGCGAGCTGAGATCCGGCCACTGCACTCCAGCCTGGGTGACTGAGCAAGACTCCGTCTCAAAAAAAAAAAGACAAAACCTCTCCAAAGTCGGCCAAGAGACAGCTTACAGGGGACCCAAGCTGTGGGATCCATCTCCCACTCCTCCAGTGGTGTCCCCTCTTGCATCTCACTTTACCTTCTGCTGCCCTGCTCTCAATCAGACCTAACTAACAGGGAAGACTTCATCTCGCTATGTCACTCAGGCTGGAGTGTAGTGGCGCAATCGCAGCTCACTGCAACCTCCACCTCCCAGGTTCAAGCGATTCTCCTGTCTCACCCTCCTGAGTAGCTGGGACTACATGTGCGCGCCTACTACGCCTGGCTAATTTTTGTATTTTTAGTAGAGACGGGGTTTCACCATGTTGACCAGGCTGGTCTCGAACTCCTGACCTCATGATCCCCCCGCCTCAGCCTCCCAAAGTCCTGGGATTACAGGCATGAGCCACCATGCTAGGCCAAGACTCTCTTTTAATCCCCATCCCAGTATAGGCAAAGCTCCCCTTTCCCTTGATTCCCCTCAGATATATGAGATAGACAGCATTTATAAAAAGAATTTTAATAGATACTCCAGAATCAACAGGAAAAAAATTGGCAAGTATCACAGCAATAGTTCATGTCCTAGAATAAGGGTTTCTAATGATACAATAACTTTCTCAGGCCCCAGGGAGATAGGACAATATCAGACTGTCTTCCTCCCAGGTCTCTGCCAAGGTATCAGCTTCTGATTTCAGGACACAAAATCTAAGACTTGCCAGGTTCAAGGCCTCCACCCCCAAGCAAAGCAGTTTGGATGACTTTTGGATCAGAGCCAAAAGTCAGGTTTACGGACTGAGTAAGTATACTTGCCCAGGCCCCAACCTCTCCAGAGCAGACTCGAGTCCCTCAAGTAAACGCTTTCTCGGCCAGGCGCGGTGGCTCATGCCTGTAATCCTAGCACTTTGGGAGGCCGAGGTGGGTGGATCACCTGAGGTCAGGAGTTCAAGACCAGCCTGACCAACACGGTGAAACCCCATCTCTACTAAAAATACAAAAATTTGCTGGGTGTGGTGGCACACGCCTATAATCCCAGCTAGTCGGAAGGCTGAGGCAGGAGAATCGCTTGAACCTGGGAGGTGGAGGTAGCAGTAAGCCGAGATCGCACCATTGCACTCCAGCCTGGGTGACAGAGCGAGGCTCTGTCTCAGGGAGAAAAAAAAAAAAAAAGCTTTCTCTCACATCTGTCAAAAGTCCCTCATAAGCCACAGGTGAATCCCACATATACAGAGCAACCGAACCAAAGGCTCACTCCCCCAAGTCATGAATCCCTCACCTCCTTGAGCCGGGCGATAGCATCTCCTGTCTCTGGGTGCCCCATCTCATCCTCAGTCAGCACCCTAACGATCTGGGAGAAGTGCTGAACAAAATCTTGCTTTTCTTGGGCATAAACATCTGATTTCTGGTCTCCGTTCATTCTGAGGGAGGAGCAAAGGGCTCTGAGTAGAAGGAAAAACAAGTCAGAAACCTGATCAGCTGATCCCCTCCCCAAGGCCCCTCACCCCAACCACACTCACCGAGGTTCCTCTGTCCACGCTTGGCACCAGCAGCGGGCACTGTGCCAGGCCAGGACTGGGTACCCGTGCACCAGGGAGGGCCGCCGTAGGGAACCCAGCCACCTCTCCCGGGGTGCCCAGTAGGGGGCTGGCAGCAGGAAGACCCCCACAGATCTCAACCAGCGGGACAGGGGCATCCTGGGAGTGGCATAGGGAGGGGGCGCCAAGCACTCCCTGCAGGAGCAAGCACCAAAGGCAGAGGCATGGTGGCCGCTACCCAGATAACTCCCACCCCAGCCTTAGCCCAGAGTGCCCCTCCCTCTTGTGGAATGTGCTTGGGGACAACAACAAGGATATGCAGGGAACAAAAAGTATGGCTGGGTGACGGAGACCCAACAAATCGCCACTTACAATAAACAGGCTAGAACTCAGTGCCTTCAAGACGGCGTGCACAAGGCTGGGTAAGGAGGTGGTACAGAGTACAGGATTAGGGGCTGAAAGGACCCTTAAGTCATCCTATTTTACACAAGCCAAACTGAGGCTCTAGGTGGTAGGAAGATAGTAGAGGCAAAGCCAAATCTAGAACCCAGGTCTCCCCTGGGCAATGGAGAGGGGTGCCCAGGGTCTGAGTTACGCCCCAAGGAGGGGAGAAGCACTGGGGTGAGAACCCATAGGTGCTGCGTCCATATTGTCCGGGGTGCTGGAACCGCGCATCCCAAGCCTCACAGGAATCGCTAGGACTGAGCAGACAGGCTCGCAGCAACTCTGGACGGGAGAGAAGGGCTCGCAGCAAAGGAGTAAACCAGGGTCCGGGAATATTGGCGGTTCCAGAAAAACATAAGGACAGAGTTTGGAAGTCTCCGCACCCCCCGAAGACCAGCCAGTCTAGCCCACCGACCTTCAAAACGGACACAACAGGCTGGCCTTCTGATGCCTCACAGTATCGTTACAGAAGTAAGGCCTGGTATCGGCCCCCTTCCTCCAAGGCCCAGCACACATACTCTCTCACCTGTTCCCAGATGCGGATTCCTGCTCCGTTCCGCTAATTGGCGGGTACTCCTGAAAGCAGAATCCGCTCCGCGCTCGGCTCTCTGGATCGAGTAGTTCCCGCTCTCCCCAAGTTATGGGTGGAAATGTATAATTAGACTACAACTCCCAGAGTGCCCGCGGGAGGGACCGATAACGCGATCCTGCGTGGCCTGGCTGGGTGGAGACGAGCCGCGCTGATTGGCTGCTGGCCCTCGTGTGAGCATGGCGCACGGTGACGGACGACCAATGGAAGGGCTGAAGTCTAGAGGTCTAGGCTGGAGGCATCAGTGCCGGAAGCGAGCCAGGCTGGGAACGCCCCCGCTGTGGCTCTGGCCGCCTCTTACTCAACTTCAGTTTTCATTATCTTCCTGGGCAGCTGATTGGCACGTTAGTAAAACGCAACAGAACTAGCTTTCTCACTTATTAGTTCTCTAACTTTAGGCAAATCATTTAACATCTCTGATCCTCAGTGAACTTCCTTGAGATTAGCTTACCTCATTTGTTGAATGAGGGTGGTAATACCACGAGGTAATGTGTGTAAAGTGCTTTAAGGGCTTAAGAAAAATGAGTCTTGGGCCGGGCACGGTGGCTCACGCCTGTAATCCCAGCACTTTGGGAGGCCGAGGCGGGTAGATCGTGAGGTCAGGAGTTCGAGACCAGCCTGACCAATGTGGTGAAACCCCTGTCTCTCCTAAAAATACAAAAAAAAAAAAAAATTTAGTCGGGTGGCGCGCGCCTGTAATCCCAGCTACTCAGGAGGGCTGAGGCAGGAGAATCGCTTCAACCCGGGAGGCGGAGGTTGCAGTGAGCCGAGATCACACCACTCCACCCCAGCCTGGACTACAGAGCAAGACTTCGTCTCAAAAAAAAAAAAAAAAAAAAATTAGCCCGGCGCCATGGCGGGCACCTGTAACCACAGCTACAGGGAGGCTGAAGCAGGAAAATCGCTTGAACCCAGAAGGCGGAGGTTGCAGTGAGCACACCACTGCGCTCTAGCTGGCTACACTCTAGCTGGGGGGACACAGCAAAACTCCGTATCAAAAAAAAAAAAAAAAAAAAAAAAGATGAGTCTTGGCCTGGCACAGTGGCTCATGGGCTCACACCTGTAATCCCAGCACTTTGGGAGGCCGAGCCGGGCGGATCACCTGAGATCAGGAATCTGAGACCAGCCTGGCCAACATGGCAAAACCCCTTCTCTACTAAAAATACAAAAATTACCCAGGTGTGCTGGTGCGCGCCTGTAATTCCAGCTACGCAACCTCTGCTTCCTGGGTTCAAGAGATTCTCCCGGATTACAGGTGCCTGCCACTATGCCCAGCTAATTTTTGTGTTTTTAGTAGAGAAGGAGTTTCTCCAGGTTGGCCAGGCTGGTTTTGAACTCCTGACCTAAGGTGATCCAGCCACCTCGACCTCTGAAAGTGCTGGGATTACAAGAGTGAGCCACCGGGCCCGGCCAGTTATTTATTATTGATTTATAATAATTATAAATGTATATTAATAATTTATATTGTTAAATGTATATTTATAATAATTTATAATAATTATAAATATGATTGTGATTATTATAAAATAAATGTATTGATTATTGATTATAAGCTAAACAAGGGGTGGATTATTCATGCTTCGGCTTTGTAGACCATATAGAACCCTGATGTCGACACAGCATGTGGTAGGAGTATAGCATTGAAGACGACCAGAGGTCTCTCTAGTTACCATCTTGGTTTTGGTGGGTTTTGGCCAGTTTCTTTACTGCAATCTGTTTTAACAGCAAGGTCTTTATAACTTGTATCTTGAGCCAATTTCCTGTCTCACCCTGTGACTTAGAATACCTAAACCAACTGGAAATGCAGCCCATTAGGTCTCAGCATTATTTTACCCAGTCCCTATTCAAGATGGAGTTGCTCTGGTTCACATGCCTCTGACAATTATGCTAAGTGAAATAAGCCAGACTCAAAAGGACAGATACTGTATGATTCCGTGTATATAAGGTACTGTCACCAGTGAAGGGTGTCCAGGTTCTTGGCATCTTGAACAAAGAATTGGACAAAACACGGCTGGGCACAATGGCTCACGCCTGTAATCCCAGCGCTTTGGGAGGCCAAGGCGGACAGATCACGAAGTCAGGAGTTCAAGACCAGCCTGGCCAACATAGTGAAACCCCGTCTCTACTAAAAAATCCAAAATTAGCCCAGCATGGTGGCGCACACCGGTAGTCCCAGCTACTCGGGAAGCTGAGGCAGGAGAATCACTTGAACTCGGGAGGTGGAGGTTGTGGTGAACTGAGATGGCTCCACTGCACTCCAACCTGGACAACAGAGCCAGACTCTGTCTCAAAAAAAAAAAAAAAAAAAAAAAAAAAAAAAAAAAACTGGACAAAACACACGAATAAAGGAAAGAAGGAATGAAGGAATTTATTGAAAATGAAAGGGCCGGGCGCGGTGGCTCAAGCCTGTAATCCCAGCACTTTGGGAGGCCGAGACGGGCGGATCACAAGGTCAGGAGATCGAGACCATCCTGGCTAACCCGGTGAAACCCCGTCTCTACTAAAAAATATAAAAAAACTAGCCGGGCGAGGTGGCGGGCGCTTGTAGTCCCAGCTACTCGGGAGGCTGAGGCAGGAGAATGGCGTAAACCCGGGAGGCGGAGCTTGCAGTGAGCTGAGATCCGGCCACTGCACTCCAGCCTGGGCGACAGAGCGAGACTCCGTCTCAAAAAAAAAAAAAAAAAAAATGAAAGAACACTTCACAGTGTGGGAGCAGGCCCGAGCATAGGTGCTCAAAGGCCCTATTGCAGAATTTTAGGGAGTTTAAATACCCTCTACTTAGAGTACGCCCTATGTAAATGGAGAGGATGAAGTAAAGTTACAAAGTCATTTACTTGGCCTAGGCCCTATGGAGAGGATATTTCCTGTCATAGCTGAAGTGTGAATCGGCCTTATGTTCCCTGCCTCCAGACCCTGTTTTCCTGCCTCAGTACCTTATAAGGTACCTAGAATAATCAAATTCGTAGTAACAGAAAGTAGAATGGTGGTTTCCTGGGGCTAATGGGAGAGGGAATGAGGAGTTATTGTTTCATGAGTACAGAGTTTCATCTGAGAAGTTGAAAAAAATTCTGTAGATGGGTGGTGATAATGGCTGCACAACAATGTGAATGTACTTAACGCCACTTAGCTGTACAGTAAATGGTTAAAGTGGTCAATTTCACTTACAGGACAGGCACAGTGGCTCACGCCTGTAAGCTTAGCATTTTGGGAGGCTGAGGGGAGAGGATCACTTGAACCCAGAAGTTTGGGGTTGTGCCCAGAAGCTATGATTGTGCCACTGCACTCCAACCTGGGCAACAGAGAGTGACCCTTCTCAAAAAAATTCGTCTTTTGCTGGGTGCAGTGGCTCACACCTGTAATTCCAGCATTTTGGGGGGCCAAGGTGGGCAGATCACCTGAGGTCAGGAGTTCGAGTCCAGCATGACCAACATGGCAAAACCCCGTCTCTACTAAAAATACAAAAAAGGCCGGGCATGGTGATGGGTGCCTGTAATCCCAACTACTCAGGAGTCTGAGGCAGGAGAATCACTTGAACCCGGGAGGCAGAGGTTGCAGTGAGCCAAGATCGTGTCATTGCACTCCAGTCTGGGCGACAGAGCAAGACTCTGTCTCAAAAAAAAAAAAAACTTTACTTATGTATATTTTACCATACCATATTTTTTAATTATGTAAATTTTACCATAATTTTAAAAATTAAAAATCATTGTGCATACCCAGAAAGGAATTAGAGGGAGGTCCAGCAAAGTATCATTACATGAAAAATTACAGCAGGTCACGATGGCTAACACCTGTAACCCCAGGTGTTTATTGCAGCCTTTCTCTCCGCCTCCCGGGTTCAAGAGAGTCTCCTGCCTCAGCCTCCCAAGTAGCTGGGATTACAGGCTTGCACCACCACACCCAGGTAATTTTGTAATTTTTTTTTTTTTTTTAGTAGAGATAGGTTTTCCCCATGTTGGTCAGGCTGGTCTTGAACTCCCAACCTCAGGTGATCTGCCTGCCTCGGCCTCCCAAAGTGCTGGGATTACAGGCGTAAGCCACCGTGCCTGGACTTTTTTTTTTTTGAAACAGAATCTCTCTGTATTGCCATTGCCCAGGCTGGAATGCAGTGGTGCAATCTTGGCTCACTGCAACTTCTGCCTCCCAGGTTCAAGCAATTCTCCCTGCCTCAGCCTCCTGAGTAGCCGGGATTACAGCTGCCTGCCACCTTGCCCGTATTTTGTAAAAATTACAAAAATGTAATTTTTGTATTTTTAGTAGAGAGGGGGTTTCGCCATGTTGGCCAGGCTGGTCTTGAACTCCTGACCTCAGCTGATCCACCCCTCTCAGCCTCCCAAAGTGCTGGGATTAAGGCTGGTCTCAAACTCCTGACCTTAAATGATCTGCCCACCTTGGCCTCCTAGGGTGCTGGAACTACAGATGTGCACTACCACACCTAGCTAATTTTTAAGTCAGCTTAGCCACCATGCCCAGCCTTAATTCAATTTTGACACTATTTACTTGGAGCTATCACAGACCACATAGGTTAAGGGCTCAGTCCTGAGAGAACTTCCCCTACCCACTTCAGATAAATCGCAAGTTCCTTAGCCGGGTGTGGTGGCTCACACCTGACCAGCACTGTGGGAATCCAAGGCAGGTGGATCACAAGGTCAGGAGTTCGAGACCAGCCTGGTTAACATAGTGAAGCCCCGTCTTCACTGAAAATACAAAAATTAGCCAGTCCTGATGGCGGGCATCTGTAATCCCAGCTACTCAGGACACTGAGGCAGGAGAATTGCTTGAACCCAGGAGGTGGAAATTGCAGTGAGCTGAGATCACACCACCGCACTCCAGCCTGGACAACAGAGCGAGACTCCATCTCAAAAAAAAAAAAAAAAAATCGCAAGTCCCGATAGTCACGTGTGCATCTAACTGACTGGCTATAAATCAGAGATTCTCATGGCCTCCTCTTCTGGTTCAGTTTTTTCTTTTTCTTTCTTTCTTTTCTTCCGCTTTGAGACAGGGTCGCATTCTCTCACCCAGTATGGAGTGCAATGGCATGATTATAGCTCACTGTAGCCTTGACCTTCCGGGCTCAAGCAATCCTCACACCTCAGCCTCTTGAGTAGCTGGGACTACAGGCACGTGCCACCACACCTGGCTAACTTTTTATTTTATTTTATTTTATTTTTTATTGTTATTATTTTTGAGACGGAGTCTCGCTCTGTCGCCCAGGTTGGAGTGCAGTGGCGCAATCTCAGCTCACTGCAGGCTTTGCTTCCCAGGTTCACACTATTCTCCTGCCTCAACCTCCTGAGTAGCTGGGACTACAGGCGCCTGCCACCATGCCCAGCTAAATTTTTGTATTTTTTAGTAGAGACGGGGTTTCACTGTGCTAGCAAGGATGGTCTCGATCTCTTGACCTCGTGATCCGCCCGCCTCGGCCTCCCAAAGTGCTGCAATTACAGGCGTAAGCCACTGCACCCAGCCAACTTTTTATTTTTTGTAGAGATGGTGTCTCACTATGCTGCCCAGTCTGGTCTTGAACTCCTGAACTCAAGTGATCCTCCCGCCTCAGCCTCCAAAAGTGCTGGGATTACAGTCATGAGCCATTGTGCCCAGACACTTTTTGTTGTTGTTTTGATTTATGTTAGATGTAGGGAGTGAGGAGCTCCCAGTTTCTTTTTTTCTTTCTTTCTTTCTTTTTTTTTTTTTTTTTTTTTTCCAGAGAGTTTTTTTCCATCACCCAGGCTGGAGTGCAGTGGTGCCATCATAGCACACTGCAGCTTCAAACTTCTGGGCTTAAGCTATCATCCCACCCCAGCCTCCTAGATAACACTACAGGTGTGCACTACCACACCTAGCCAATGTAGATATGGGGTCTTGCTACATTGCCCAGGTCAGTCTGGAACTCCTGGCCTCAAGTGATCCTCTTGCCTCAGCCTCTGGAGTCACTAGGATTATAGGTATGCGCCACTGTGCTCCCATTTTCTTTAGGGTGCAGAGAGTCAAGGAGGTAGAGCAGGATGGGGTGGGAGCAAGGAAGTGAAACAACGTTTACTTAGCTATAATAGAGGGAGGAACGGGGAGGAACGCTGAACTGAGTGTGGCCCCAGTCACAGAGTGGTGGTTAGAGGTGGGTAATTGAATATGTGGGTCTGTAGCCCAGGAGAGAAGCTGGAACTGGACCTTGTTGATTCAAGCCAAGGGCTGGCTCCCATTATCATTCGTTCATCCTTCAAAAATTATGTATTTGGCCGGGTACAGTGGCTCACACCTATAATCCTAGCCCTTTGGGAAGCTGAGGCAGAAGGATCGCTTGAGCCCAGTTCAAGACCAGCCTGAGGAACATGGCAAAACCCCATCTGTACTGAAAATACAAAAAATTAGCCAGGTATGGTGGTGCATGCCTGTAATCCCAGCTACCCAGGAGGCTGAGGTGGGAGGTTTGCTTAAGTCCAGGAGGTTGAGGCTGCAGTGAGCTGTGATCATGCCACTGCACTCCAGCCTGGACAACAGGAGTGAGACTCTGTCTCAAAAAAATAATAATAGTAAGAAAAGTTGGGCTGGGTATGGTGGCTCATACCTGTAATCCCAGCACTTTGGGAGGCCGAAGTGGGCAGATCACCTGAGGTCATGAGTTCAAGACCAACCTGGCCAACACGGTGAAACCCTGTCTATACTAAAAATACAAAAATTAGCCAGGGGTGGTGGCGGGTGCCTATAATCCCAGCTACTCAGGAGGCTGAGGCAGGAGAATCCCTTGAACCTGGGAAGGAGAGGTTGCAGTGAGCCAAGATCAGGCCATTGCACTTCAGCCTGGGTGACAGACTGAGACTCCATCTCAAAAAAAAAAAAAAAAAAAAAAAATAGGCTGGGCGCGATGGCTCACACCTGTAATCCTAGCACTTTGGGAGGCTGAAGCCAGACAGATCACAAGGTCAGGAGATCGAGACCATCCTGGCTAACACAGTGAAACCTGGTCTCTACTAAAAATACAAAAAATTAGCTGGTCATGGTGGTGGACACCTGTAGTGCCAGCTACTTGGGAGGCTGAGGCAGGAGAATCGCTTGAACCCGGGAGGCGGAGGTTACAGTGAGCCAAGATCGCACCATTGCACTCAAGCCTGGGCGACACCGCAAGACTCTGTCTCAAAAACAACATATATATGTGTGTGTGTACATATATATATATATATATATATATATATATATATATAAAACAAAAATTTATTGAACACCAATAGGCTCTAGGAATATAGCAGAGAACAAAGACAAAAATCTCAGTCCTCACAGAATTGACACTCCAGCTTGGGGGTGGGAACACATTTAATGATTGTAAAATCTATCAAAGCAGAGCAGGGATGAAGGGCAAAGCATAGGGAAGATTGCAGTATTAACTAGAGTGAGCAGAAAAGGCCTCACTGACAGGGTGATATCTGAAAACGGATCAGAAGGAAGCAATGAGCAAGGCGTACGTACATTCATCTATGGGAGAACACTATAAGCAGAGGAAGGGAACAACAAATAGATTTCAGGGAGTCCATTATATATTGTGAGCAGGGCTGGACATGGTGGCTCATGCCTGTAATCCCAGCACTTTGGGAGGCCGAGGTGGGCATATCACCTGAGGTCAGGAGTTCGAGACCAGCCTGGCCAACATGGCAAAACCCCATTTCTACTAAAAATACAAAAATTAGCCAGGTGTGGTGGCACATGCCTGTAATCCCAGCTACTCAAGAGGCTGAGGCAGGAGAATCACTTGAACCCAGGAGATGGAGGCTACAGTGAGCTGAGATGGCGCCACTGCACTCTAGCCTTGGTGAAAGAGTGAGACTCTGCCTCAAAATAATAAATAAGTAAATAAATAAATAAATAAAATTGTGAGCAAAATTGAGGCCTCCCTTTTATGGCTTCAATATGCAAGGAGTCTAAGATCTATTACTAAATGGTAAAGAAAAACAGTATAGAGTGTTATGTATGGTACCATTGCTATCATTTGCATAAAAATGGGCGAGATTATATATTGCTGAGGAAACTCTGGCCTGATTTCAGGTCAAAGTGTCTGTCCCTTAGCTGGACAGGACACAGGCTCCTTTGGAGAACTGCCCCCCACCTCCTGCTAATCCCTTGGGACTGAGATCTCTGGGATTCCTATCCTCCCAGCCGGTTCTGATGCCAGTTCAATATTGCCAGACCACAGCTGGGCGTGGTGGCTCATGCTGTAATCCCAGTATTTTGGGAGGCAAAGGCGGGCAGACCACTTGAGCCCAGGAGTTCTGCACCAGCCTGGGCAACATGGTAAAACTCCATTTCTACAGAAAATACACACACGAAAAAAAATAGTAGGCATTGTGGTGCACGCCTGTAGTCCCAACTACTTGGGACATTGAGATAGGAAGATCACTTGAGCCCAGGAGATGGAGGCTGCGGTGAGCAGAGATCATGATACTGCATTCCAGCCTGGGCTACAGAGGAAGGCCCTGTATCAAAAACAAAATAATGCCAGACCATCCTTAAAGGCCCAAAGTCCCATGTCTCTCCCAACACCACAAGCACAAGGCCTGGATCCCCAGTCCCTGAAGTCTACCACATTCTCTCTGGCTTCACATTTTGTCCCTCTTTATGTGTTCTGTCTTCTATATACAGAGAGATGAGACCCCATGCTCATTTCCCCTAGGAAGTCCTCCCTACTATCTGTCTCTTTTCCAACTCCAGAGTCACAGACTTCTCCCCTTCCCAGCCACTGAAACAGTCCCAAGGGGCAGGCATGGAGCTTAGTGGTTACAACTCGGGCTCTGGAGCTCTACTCTCTGGGCCTGAATCCCAGCTCCACTCCTGACAAGACTTTTAGTATCAGACAAGTGTATCGGGTAGGATTTCTTCAGGAAATAAAGAATTCTCTCAAACTGAATAATTTGAAGGTGTTTCATAACAGAGTTATACAAAGGAATGGGCAGGGTGTTGGTAAACCACAAGGGATAGTGCATTACCCCAGATCTAATAACAGTGGGCTTCTTTACTCCTGTAAGGGTCCAAGGCATAGGGAGAGAATGGTCCCTAGAATCCTCACAGGGGGCAGCTGGGGAGGTAGATGCTCAACCTCACCCTCTCCGTCTCATCTCCTATGGATGCCACTCTCCAAACCCTACAGATGCCACTCTGCAAAGCCTTCAGCCTCCTGGCCCCACAGCAGAGTGGAGAAGGAACCTTGCTATGGCCCAGTTCCCTCATCTGTAAAACAGCCTGTTGATCCTACCTTCTTTCTAGGTTGTCACAATGATAAAAGGGGACGGTCCATGAGGCACGAACGCTGTTCCAGCACACAGGAAGTGTGCTCGATGAACAGCTCCAACTGTCTGACTATGGATTTTGATGATTAACTGGCTTCTCAAATTTAGCCTGTCAAAACAGAAAGCTTGAATTTCCCCCTACTTCAAACCTATTTCCTCCGTAGTCTCAGTTAGTGGCACTACCATCTACCCAACTGCTCAAGCCAGACTCCTTGATGCTAGAAGCCACCCTCTCCATGGCTGTTTTGCTGTTCCACTTTGCTGGCTCTTCTCCAAAATGCATCTCCAAGCCGTCCCCCTCTCTTCATCTTCACTGCCAACATGCTAGATCACCTACCACCAAGATTCTTTCTAAGCCCATAGTAGGTCTACCTGTACCTACCATGTATTCTTTTTTTTTTTTTTTTTTTTGAGACGGTGTTTTGCTCTTGTTGCCCAGGCTGGAGTGCAATGGCGTGATCTTGACTCACTGAAACCTCCGCCTCCCGGATTCAAGTGATTCTCCTGCCTCAGCCTCCTGAGTAGCTGGGATTACAGGTGCGCACCACCACACCCGGCTAATTTTTTGTATTTTTAGTAGAGACAGGGTTTCACCATGTTAGCCAGGCTGGTCTCAAACTCCTGATCTCAGGTGATCCACCTGCCTTGGCCTCCCAAAGTGCTGGGATTACAGGCATGAGCCACCACACCTGGCTACCATCTATTCTTTACCCAGCAACAGAAGGGACCTAAACCATCAATTGGATCATGTCCATCCCCTGGGTAAACCCACCACATCACAAGATCGTGCTCAGGTCCCCTACCTTCACCATGGGCCACGACCCTGCACTCCAGGCACGCAACCTCATTGCAGCTCTTTGTCTCCTTGGTGCCAAGCTTTTTCTTCCTCAGAGCCTTGGCATATATTATTTCTGTCCCCCGCCCCGCACTGTGGAAAACCCCTTCCTCCATTTGTCCCCACTGGTTCCTCCTCATCCTTCAAATTTCAGCTGCAAAATAATCACTTCGAAGAAGACTTCCTCAACCATCTCATCTTGTCTAAAATACATCCTCGAGGCCGAGCGTGGTGATGCGCACCTGTAATCCCAGCTACTCGGGAAGCTGAGGCATGAGAATCGCTTGAACCCCAGAGGCAGAGGTTGCAGTGAGCTGAGATCGTGCCACTGCACTCCGGCCTAGGTGATAAGAGCAAAACTCCGCTTCCAAAATAAATAAATAAAATAAAATACACCCTCTCTCTTCTCCCACTGGCTTCTGTGTTCCAGCACCCTGATCGATTACTTAGTAGCACTTGCAAGGTTTGTAGTTCCATATTTATTTCTCTGATATTTGTTCGTAGTCTGTCTCCCCGCTATACTGTAAATCTCACAGAGGGCAAAGGCCCTGTCTGTTTTGCTCACCAGTGTGTCCTTAGGGCCTGATATAGAGTACGTGTTTGATAAAGATTGGACAGTGGGGAATGGGCACATGGTAACTAATGAATGCTACGATGATGATGATGCTTTCAAAGCCCTTCCAGAGAATCCCACCAGTTAGTATCAGCTGAACCCACAGCTGGCATCAGGGCAGCTCTCCCAAAGGATGCCCCAAACCATCCCAAGATGAGGCTGGTTGGGATTCCAGTGAGTGAAGTGCTAAATGCCAGGGCAATCAGGCCAAAGCAGACATTAGGGGAACTTACCTACAGAACAGCTGCTGCACATCCTTGCTGTGGACAATGGGTGTTCTACCCAGGTATGTTCTCAAGGAGGGGTTCAGGATATGGTGTTTATAGGAGTGTTTAAGAAATTTGAGGCCAGTACTATGGCTCACACTTGTAATCCTGGCACTTTGGGAGACCAAGGCAGGAGGACCACTTGAGCATAGGTGTTCAAGACCAACCTGGGCAACAGAGTGACACCAGTCTCCACAAAAATAAAAAGTCATCACCTGTGGAAAGAAAGGAAAAAAAATATTTGTAATAAATAAAAATTTAAAAAGTTACCAGGCATGGTGGTGCATACCTGTAGTACCGGCTACTTGGGAGGCTGAGGTGGGAGGATCTTTTGAGCCCAGGAGGTCAAGGCTACAGTGAGCCATGATCACACCAGTGCACTCCAGCCAGGGTGACAGAGTAAGACCCTTTAAAAAAAGAAAGAAAGAAAGAAGAAAGAAAGTCTGGGCATGGTGGCTCACACCTGTAATCCCAGCAGTTTGAGAGGCTGAGGCTGGTGGATACTTGAGGCCAGGAGTTGGAGTCCAGCCTGGCCAACACGGTGAAACCCCGTCTTTACAAAAAAAATACAAAAATTAGGTCAGGTGCAGTGGCTCACACCTGTAATCCCAGCACTTTGGGAGGCCGAGGCGGGTGGATCTCAACGTCAAGAGTTCGAGACCAGCCTGACCAACATGGTGAAATCCCGTCTCTACTAAAAATACAAAAATTAGCCAGGTGTGGTGGCGCGTGCCTGTAATCCCAGCTACTCAGGAGACTGAGACAGGAGAATCACTTGAACCCAGGAGGCAGAGGTTGCAGTGAGCCAAGATCGCACCACTGCACTCCAACCTGAGCAACAGAGCCAGACTCTGTCTCAAAAAAAAAAAAAAAAGATAAAGAAAAAAAATTAGCTGGGCATAGTGGTGCACAATCTGTAATCCCAGCTACTCGGGAGGCTGAGGCAGGAGGATTGCTTGAACCCAGGAGGCAGAGGTTGCAGTGAGCTGAGATTGCGCCACTGCACTCCAGCCTGGGGGACAGAGTGAGACTCTGTCAAAAAAAAAAAAAAAAAGAAAGAAAAGAAAAGAAAGAAGGAAGGAAGGAAGGGAGGAAAGAAAATGTCCCTGGGGGTAGACGTCTATAAGTTTAGCAAAATAGTCGATCTTTCAGTGTTTCCAGCAACAACCTAATCAAGTTTATCAGTGTCTGGGAATGTTCAGCGTACCATCTTGGGTTCAAACCTGTAGGCAAAAACGTGCAGCTGGCCAGGTTACAGAGTGGTGAAGGCACTCTGCATTTCTTGGTTGAGACAGAGAAAAAAAGTGGGCAGAACTGGGTGACCCTCCCCCCAACATACTATCACAGTGATCCCTTTCGCCTTTCTTCAGGCTCCAGCCCCACCCTATAGCCCCTGCTCCCTGGATTCACTAGGGCTAACTTCAGCAAAGTACAAAGAAAAGGGGGCCATACGAATGACAAAAAATATATATGTATATCTATTCACGTGGTTGACTAGACAGTATGAATGGATTGAAAATTTATCAGGAACAATGGATGAAAGGAAATGCCAGGAGATGAGGGCAGAGAGCAGGCAGTTCTGGGGCAGGGACTCTGTGGGGACAGGGTGGCCTACTGGGTGTGCCCCTTTTCTCTTCTCTGGCTCCCTTAGATAAGACCGGCAGTTTTGTCATCCTCCCCATCTCATTCCACGGCCCCGCAGCCCCAGGCCCACACGGAAAGCATGTCGATCCAGGAGAACATACCATCCCTGCAGCGCTGGTCATGGGTCTCTAAGTCCCAAAGAGACTTAGCCAAGTCCATCCTGATTGGAGCTCCAGGAGGTAAGAAAGCAGAAGCCATGGAACACAGGAGGAAAATGAGGTGGAAACTAGGAGCCAGGGTGGAGGGTATAAATGATCCATATCAGCCACTGGCTAGGTGGGTTTTGGAGAGACACATAAGTTCTTCAGAACCTCCCTTGTGTTAAATTATGGACCCTGGCATGGGTCTTTTCCAGGTCCTATAGGCAGGCCAGAGCCGCAACATGTAAGCCACGGGGCACTCCCGTGGTTCCTGGACTCTGGCCCCTGGCATACAGGGCTTCCAGTGGAATAGGAGACACTGGTGACACTTTAACCAGTCTGCAGAACTGATCCCCAGCCCAGCTGGGTCTCATGCCTCTGACAACCCAACAGTGTGGAGCAGACCCACTAAGAGGGAGACCCAGAGAGGTGTGCAGTGGTATGGAAGGTGTGGCTGGAATGGGGGGCTCCTCTGAACTGGGCTGGGTCAAGCTACAGGGACCTCTGGGTCTGTAGCAGCTTTGAGAGGTCTGGGAGACTCAGAGGATGGGGTGGGGAAGCCAGCCAGTAGCCAGGGGTCAGAAGGGAGAAAACAGAGACCTTCGGAGCAGGAACTGGGTGATTCTGGGCCTGCATAGGGACAGGCTGCTGGGGACTAGACATCAAGGGGTGGTGGGGTTGAGGGGCATCAGTAGTTGCAGGTTGGGGGGTCCTGGGTTGTGTGGGGTCAGTATAATTGAGTGGTCAAGAACTTGGGCTAGAGTTCATCAGACCTAGATTTGAATCCTAGCTGATACATACTTAAAAGCTGTATGATCTTGGACCATTTATTTCATCTTTCTCAGTCTCTGTTTCTTTATCCATAAAATTGGATAACTATAGAACATTTAACAGTACCTGCTTTATAGGATCCTTGTGACATAATAAGATAATATATGCATGATGCCCAGCTCATAAGAAGGGAAGGAATAGAGGGTATGCTGAGAGATGAAGGCATGGGGAGGAAGGGTAGGTGACATGCAGTCCCTGTGTCCCCTTCTACCACAGGGCCAGCGGGGTATCTTCGGCGGGCTAGTGTGGCCCAACTGACCCAGGAGCTGGGCACTGCCTTCTTCCAGCAGCAGCAGCTGCCAGCTGCTATGGCAGACACCTTCCTGGAACACCTCTGCCTACTGGACATTGACTCCGAGCCCGTGGCTGCTCGCAGTACCAGCATCATCGCCACCATCGGTAAACACTCCCATCCCCTGCAGCCTCACAGAGCCTACCGGTGTTTCTTGAGGTGCTTCTTCATCTTTTGTCTCCTTTGAGACTTCTCCATGTTTGACACAGTCATCCATTCAATGAAAATTTGTTGAGCATATAGTAGACAAGATTTTGGGCCCTGGGAGTAGATCAGTGAAAGAAACAGACAAAAAACCCTACCCTTGGGGAGCTGACAGTCTAGCTGGTGTGACAATAAATAGTAAGCACAATAAATTATTTAAAATAAGTAAATTATTTATTCCGTTAGAAAGTGAGGCCGAGCACAGTGGCTCATGCCTGTAATCCCAGCACTTTGGGAGGCCAAGGCGGGCAGATCACCTGAGGTCAGGAGTTTGAGACCAGCCTGACCAACATGGAGAAACCCTGTCTCTACTAAAAATACAAAATAGCCAGGCATGGCGGCGCATGCCTGCAATCCCAGCTACTCAGAAGGCTAAGGCAGGAGAATCGCTTGAACCCAGGAGGGGGAGGTTGTGGTGAGCCGAGATCGCACCATTGCACTCCAGCCTGGGCAACAAGAGAAACACTCCATCTCAAAAATAAATAAATAAATAAATAAATAAATAAATAAATAAATAAAAGTGGGCTGGGCTCAGTGGCTCATGCCTGTAATCCCAGCACTTTAGGAGACCAAGTTTGGCAGATTGCTTGAGCCCAGGAGTTTGAGACCAGTCTGGGCAACATGGCAAAACCTATCTCTACAAAAAATACAAAAATTAGTTGGGTGTGGTGGTGCACGCCTGTAGTTCCAGCTATTCAGGAGGCTGAGGCGGGAGGATCACTTAAGCCCAGGAGGTCAAGACTGCAGTAAGTCATGATCAAGCCACTGTACTCCAGCCTAGGTGACAGATGAGAACCTGTCAGAAAAAAGAAAAAGAAAGAAAGAAAGAAAGAAAGAAAGAAAGAAAGAAAGAAAGAAAGAAAGAAAGAAAGAAAGAAAGAAAGAAAGAAAGAAAGAAAGAAAGAAAGAAAGAAAGAAAGAAGGGAGGGACGGAGGGAGGGAGGGAGGGAGGGAGGGAGGGAAGGAAGGAAAAGAAAGAAAGAGAAAGAAAGTTGGCTGGGCAAAGTGGCTCACGCCTATAATCCCAGCACTTTGGGAGGCTGAGGCAGGTGGATCACCTGAGGTCAGAAGTTCGAGACCAGCCTGGCTAACATGGTGAAACCCTGTTTCTACTAAAAATACAAAAAATCAGCCAGGGATGGTGGCATGTGTCTTTAATCCCAGCTACTCAAGAGGCTGAGGCGGGGGAATCGCTTGAACCTGGGAGGCGGAGGTTGCAGTGAGCCGAGATCACGCCATTGAACTCCAGTTTGGGCAACAAGAGCAAAATTCTGTCTTAAAAAAAAAAAGAAAGAAAATGGCCAGGCGCGGTGGTTCATGCCTGTAATCCCAGCACTTTGGGGGGCGGAGGCAGACGGATCACGAGGTCAAGAGATTGAGACCATCCTGGCCAACATGGTGAAACCCCATCTCTACTAAAAATACAAAAATTAGCTGTGCGTGGTGGTGCATGCCTGTAGTCTCAGCTACTCAGAAAGCTGAGGCAGGAGAATTGCTTGAACCGGAAGGCGGAGATTGCAGTGAGCAGAGATGGTGCCACTGTCCTCCAGCCTGGTGACAGAGCGAAATTCCGTCTAAAAAAAAAAAAAAAAAACAGGCCGGGCACGGTGCCTCAAGCCTGTAATCCCAGCACTTTGGGAGGCCGAGTCGGGCGGATCACGAGGTCAGGAGATCGAGACCATCCTGGCTAACACGGTGAAACCCCGTCTCTACTAAAAAAAATACAAAAAACTAGCCGGGCGAGGTGGCGGGTGCCTGTAGTTACTCGGGAGGCTGAGGCAGGAGAATGGCATGAACCCAGGAGGCGGAGCTTGCAGTGAGCTGAGATCCGGCCACTGCACTCCAGCCTGGGCGACAGAGCGAGACTCCGTTTCAAAAAAAAAAAAAGAAAAGAAAAGAAAGAAAAGGTGAAAGTTATAAGTGCTATGGGGAAAGAAATCAAGTATGGTAAGGGCATCAGGGGTACAAGGGTGAAGGCAAGTTGCAGCCCTAAATAGGGAGGTCAGGTACCCATTATTGAGAAAATGAGACCTAAGGGAAGACTTGAAGGAGATGAGAGAATTAGCCATGCAGAGATCTGGGGAGGAGAATTGCAGGAAGAAGGACCAGTCAGTGCCAAGGCCTAAGTCAAGGAGGTTAGAAGAGCTAAAAACCATCAAGCGGAAAGAGCAGCAGACATGAAGAGACTGCAGGGAGAGGAAGATCAGGTGGGGCTTTGTAGGCCATTTTTAGAATTTGAGTTGCGTTTTCCTCCAAGTGAAATGAGAAACTGCTGCAGGGTTTTGAGCAGGGGAATGACAAGCTCTTATTTATGTTTTAATAGAACCTCCCCTCCCCTGCTGCTGCACTGAAAATAGATGGAGGGTGGGGGGAAGGGTGCCCTGCAGTATTTCTGTCTCAGACCAGTTGGCGGCAGAGAGGTGGTGAGAAGTGGTCAGATTCTGAATCTATTTTGCAGGTAGAGCTGACAGGATTTGCTGATTGACTGGATATGGGGTAGGGAGTGAGGGCGAGAAAGAAAGGAGTCAAAGGTGACAGGTGACTCTGAGGTTTTTGCCATGAGGAACTGCAACAATGCATTATCTACTGAGCAGGAAAGACTGTGGTGGAAGGGGTTCGGGAGAGAGCAGAAGTTCACTTGGGACATGTTAAGTCTGAGATGCATATTAGCCATCCAAGTGTGATAGAGAGGGGGCAGTCAGGGACACAACTCTGGGTTTGGGAGAAAGGTCTGGATTGGAGAGACACTTGGGAGTTGGCTACATATAGATGGTATCTCAAGCCATGAGACTAGTTGAGATCACCAAAGGAGTATAGGTGAAATGACAGAGAAGAGAACAAGGTATCATCTAATGTTAAGGGGAGGAACAAGGAAAGGAGACTGGGAAGGAGCAGCTAGTGAGGTAGGAGTCAACCAAGAGAGGGTGTGGTCCTGGAGGTCAGGTGAAGACAGTGTGTCAAAGAGGGATGTATGTCCAGGCTGCTGATGGGCCAATAGAGGAGGACTGAGCACTGAGCATTACATTGAGCAACAACACAGAGGTTCTTGGTGACCTTGACAAGAACAGATGCAGTGGAGAGATGGAGGCCAGCGCCTGAGTGGGGTGGGTTCAAGGGAGAATGGGGGAGGGGAACTGGAGGCAGCAAGTACAGATAACTCTTGCAATGAGTTTTGCTGCAAGAGAGAGCAAAAACTGGGACTGAGGGGAAACCAGGGGATTAAGATAATTTTTTTTTCTTTTTTTTTGACACGGAGTCTCACTATGTGCCCAGGCTGGAGTGCAGTGGCCGGATCTCAGCTCACTGCAAGCTCCGCCTCCCGGGTTCACGCCATTCTCCTGCCTCAGCCTCCCCAGTAGCTGGGACTACAGGCGCCCACCACCTCGCCCAGCTAGTTTTTTTTTGTATTTTTTAGTAGAGACGGGGTTTCACCGTGTTAGCCAGGATGGTCTCGATCTCCTGACCTCCTGACCTGCCCATCTCGGCCTCCCAAAGTGCTGGGATTACAGGCATGAGCCACCGTGCCTGGCCTAGAATTTTTTTTTAAATGATGAAAGAAATAACAGTAGGTTTACATGCTGATGGGGATGATCCAGTAAAAAAGGAAAACATGGCTGGGCGAGGTGGCTCACACCTGTAATCCCAGCACTTTGGGAGGCGGAGGTGGGTGGATCACCTGAGGTCAGGAGTTCAAGACCAGCCTGGCCAACATGGTGAAACCCCTTCTCTAATGAAAATACAAAAAAATTAGCCAGGTGTGGTGGTGCACGCCTGTAATCCCAGCTACTCAGGAGGCTGAGGCAGGATAATTGCCTGAACCGGGGAGGCAGAGGTTGCAGTGAGCAGAGATGCTGCCACTGCACTCCAGCCTGGGTGACAAGAGCAAAACTCCCTCTGTCTCAAAAAAAAGAAAGAAAGAAAGAAAGAAAGAAAGAAAGAAAGAAAGAAAGAAAGAAAGAAAGAAAGAAAGAAAGAAAGAAGGAAAGAAGGAAAGAAGGAAAGAAGGAAAGAAGGAAAGAAGGAAAGAAGGAAAGAAGGAAAGAAGGAAAGAAGGAAAGAAGGAAAGAAGGAAAGAAGGAAAGAAGGAAGGAAAGAAAGAAAGAAAGAAAGAAAGAAAGAAAGAAAGAAAGAAAGAAAGAAAGAAAGAAAGAAGAAAAAAAAAAGAAAAGGAAAACATGGGTGTCACAGAGGACCACAGAATGGCTGAATCTATGTCCTTGAGCAGGTGAGAAGGAGGAGATCTAGTGCACAAGTGGGAAGACAGATAGGGACCAGAGAATGAGCCAACCTGCGCTCAGCTAGCAGCTGCCCCATAGCAGCGCTGGCGTGGGATAGAACTCAGCTCTCCTCAGTCCATGAGGCCTCCTAGCTCTAAAACCCCGCACCCAAACGCCCTCACCTGGCTCCCAGCCCCTGCCCTACACCCCATACCCTGGGGTAGCTGGGCAAGCAGCACTTACATACATCACATGCCCACACAATGACCTCAGGCCTGGCGGAGGGCACTCCCCTCCTACTTCCACAATGCCGTCTCCCCAAGGGAACGGATGTTTGCTGGAGAGGGAAGCAGAGTCTGTGATCAGTGAGCAGGGATTGCATCAGGGAATAAAGGTCAGGTAACAGGACTCTTGTGGCGCGGGGCCTTCTCAGAGTGGTAATGGGTTGGGTTTGGTTGCCTCTCATGTTCTGGGGGAATGTTGTCTGAACGTGAATTTCTGGTTCTAGGGCCGGCATCTCGCTCCGTGGAGCGCCTCAAGGAGATGATCAAGGCCGGGATGAACATTGCGCGACTCAATTTCTCCCACGGCTCCCACGAGGTGCAGGACGGGCCGCCGGGCGGTGGGTGGGGCAGGAGGATGCCTCGAGGTCCTGGCCACCTTCCCCTGAAACCCTTGCTCCGCTCCCTCCCCCAGTACCACGCTGAGTCCATCGCCAACGTCCGGGAGGCGGTGGAGAGCTTTGCAGCTTCCCCGCTCGGCTACCGGCCCGTGGCCATCGCCCTGGACACCAAGGGACCGGAGATCCGCACTGGGATCCTGCAGGGGGTGAGCAGTGGGGCTGGGACTCGCCGGGCCGGGGCGGGAAAGGCGGCGCCAGTTGGACGGGGTCCAGGCGTGGGCAGGGGTGGGTCCCGGACTCCGGGGCGCAGAACTCACGTCTCCTCTGGCTCCGCCCCTAGGGTCCGGAGTCGGAAGTGGAGCTGGTGAAGGGCTCCCAGGTGCTGGTGACTGTGGACCCCGCGTTTCGGACGCGGGGGAACGCGAACACCGTGTGGGTGGACTACCCCAATGTTGTCGGGGTCGTGCCGGTGGGGGGCCGCATCTACATTGACGACGGGCTCATCTCCCTAGTGGTCCAGAAAATCGGTGCGGACGCGCCTCCCGCCCTGACCACATCCGTGCGCTGGGCACATTCCCTTCTCCTTGGCTCCCCCATCAGCCCTCAGACCGACCACACCTTCCCCTGGCCACGCGTCTTTGCCAGCCTGTCCCAGGAGTCCCCAGCATGCAGACTCCGCGCTCACCCTGGGTTTGGGCTGGACTACGGGTGGGTCGTTTCTTCCACGGATGTCCATCTGTGCCTCTTCTGGGCAGAGTCCAGAACAAGGGCGGAGAGACGAGGAGGGCGTGGTTCCTGACCTCTTGGGGGTCCAAGCCCAGTGTCCTTTCTGCTGTAACTGTGCCTCGTCCTCACCCCTGACCGCAGCTGGCTCTCTCCATGTCCTCAGGCCCAGAGGGACTGGTGACCCAAGTGGAGAACGGTGGTGTCCTGGGCAGCCATAAAGGCGTGAACTTGCCGGGGGCCCAGGTGGACTTGCCCGGGCTGTCCGAGCAGGACGTCCGGGACCTGCGCTTCGGGGTGGAGCATGGAGTGGACATCGTGTTTGCCTCCTTTGTGCGGAAAGCCAGCGACGTGGCTGCTGTCAGGGCTGCTCTGGGGCCAGAAGGACAGGGCATCAAGATCATCAGCAAAATTGAGAACCACGAAGGCGTGAAGAGGTGAGGCTTGGGCTCTGTTCCCCTTCGGCCCTGTCGCTATTCCCCATCACCTTTCTTCTCCCGCCTGCCTCTGCCTGGCATCTCCTGGCTTTCTGCCTCGGCCCTGATTTTCCCAACCTCTCAGGTTTGATGAAATCCTGGAGGTGAGCGATGGCATCATGGTGGCACGGGGGGACCTAGGCATCGAGATTCCAGCAGAGAAGGTTTTTCTGGCTCAGAAGATGATGATTGGGCGCTGCAACTTGGCGGGCAAGCCTGTTGTCTGTGCCACACAGGTCTGGAGTGAGCCCTTGAGGTTCGGCACTTTGTGGGTTTTAGGGACAACTGTGGATGAATACCCATACTGTAAGGGTTTGTTTTGTTTTGTTTTGTTTTGTCTCTGTCATCCAGGCTGGAGTGCAGTGGCACAATCTTCCCTCACTGCAACCTCCACCTCCTGGGTTCAAGCAATTCTCCTGCCTCAGCCTCCCAAGTAGCTGGGATTACAGTTACCACCACCACACCAGGCTACTTTTTGTATTTTTAGTAGTGGCAGGGTTTCATCATGTTGTCCGGACTAGTCTCGAACTCCTCACCTCAGGTGATCTACCCACCTCGGCCTCCCAAAGTGCTGGGAGTACAGGCGTGAGCCACCATGCCCGGCCCACACTGTAGGTTTATAGCACATTTTGCTGACAAGTGTTTGATCCTCAAATGATAAAGTTAGATATACTTTGACCCCTATTTTCAGGGGTTGTGACTGTGACCCTTGATTTTGGGACACTCTGAGAATGTGGGTGTCAGAGAGTAGCTTGGGCAGGGTCTCAAGTGACGGTGTGACTCCTACATCTTTGATGTCCACGCTGTCCCGCAGATGCTGGAGAGCATGATTACCAAGCCCCGGCCAACGAGGGCAGAGACAAGTGATGTGGCCAATGCTGTGCTAGATGGGGCCGACTGCATCATGCTGTCAGGGGAGACTGCCAAAGGCAACTTCCCTGTGGAAGCCGTGAAGATGCAGCATGCGGTAGGAGCTCAGAATGAAAAGCAAATGGGCCAGGGAACCAAATCCCTTCCATACCCCAGTGCCCCTTCGCAGCCTGACATTCTGGCACCTGCAGATTGCCCGGGAGGCAGAGGCTGCAGTGTACCACCGGCAGCTGTTTGAGGAGCTACGTCGGGCAGCACCACTGAGCCGTGATCCCACTGAGGTCACCGCCATTGGCGCCGTGGAGGCTGCCTTCAAGTGCTGTGCTGCTGCCATCATCGTACTGACCACAACTGGCCGGTGAGGGGGACACTGGGAATGCCCAGATGGAGATTTGGGTCAGGGGTAGGCTGGGATGGGCCCCAGGCCTGGGTTTAGTCTGGTCACCAGGGGTGAAGAGTGTCCACCTGAGACAAGAGGAGAGGCAGCAATGACAGCTGGAGGCCAGGAGATACAGAATGCCAGTGAGCTTCTGGGGCTGGAAGGGGAGAGCGGCATCACTGGGCACATTGGCTACAAGGCCGTTTGGGCTCCTGGGGCTCAGAGGCAAGTCCGTTCGGCCCACAGAGCCTACAAATGCTGAGGTATTGCAGAAGGGCCCAGTAGGTCTGAGTTTAAGTCTTTACTCTGAAATGTAGCTCTATTCACCTGCTGTCTTTCCTCATGAACAGGACAAGGTAATGATTTGTTCTTCATGGGGTTGTGAGGATTAACAAGAGATATTAGGTACTACATAGTACCTAATATCTATACAGTAAATTAAGCACAAAATGCACATTCTCAAAAGGGTTTTATACTTTGTTGTTGTTGTTGTTGTTGTTTCTTTTGAGAACGGCGTCTCGCTCTGTTGCTCAGGCTGGAGTGCAGTGGTGCAATCTCGGCTCACCACAACCTCCACCTCCCAGGTTCAAGTGATTCTCCTGCCTCAGCCTCCCGAGTAGCTGGGATTACAGGCACCTGCCACCACGCCCGGCTAATATTTTGTATTTTTCGTAGAGACAGGGTTTTGCCATATTGGCCAGGCTGGTCTCGAACTCTTGACCTCAGGTGATCCACCCTCCTTGGCCTCCCAAACTGCCGGGATTATAGGCATGAGCCACCGTGCCTGGCCAGTTTTTATATTTCTTGAGGAGATTTCTCCTTATTATCTCATTCGATATATCCTTATTATCTCATATCTTTCTTGTGTGGTAGGGAGGGCAGGCATTCTTTATTATTATTATTTTTTAACAGAGATAGGGTCTCACTATGTTGCCTAGGCTGGTCTTCAACTCCTGGGCTCAAATAATTCTCCCACCTCGGCCTCCCAAAGTGCTGGGATTATAGGCATGAGCCACTGTGCCCAGCCTGGGAGGCAGGCATTCTTACACTCATTTTACAGGTGAGAACACCAAGGCCCAGAGAAGTATGATGACTTACTCAGGGTCACACAGCTTGTTAGTGACACCTGGAACCAGAACCCAGACTCTCCTTTCCTGGTTCACCACTCCCTCGCTGTTCTGGGCTGATCTTCTCTGCCTTCTCCAGCTCAGCCCAGCTTCTGTCTCGGTACCGACCTCGGGCAGCAGTCATTGCTGTCACCCGCTCTGCCCAAGCTGCCCGCCAGGTCCACTTATGCCGAGGCGTCTTCCCCTTGCTTTACCGTGAACCTCCAGAAGCCATCTGGGCAGATGACGTAGATCGCCGGGTGCAATTTGGCATTGAAAGTGGTGAGCTACCTAGACCTTCCCCACCCACTCCTACCATTCATATCAGGAGTCCTCCAACCCAGCTTCCCATACCCACTCAAAGGGCCTTGCCTCTCTCCTGTGGTTCCAAGTTTTCCCTGTGAGAGTCACTAAGACTGAGATATCAGTCTGGCATATCATAAACACCTCTTCCATCAGCATAGCCACATAGGCAGACAGCTGTGCTACTTAGCAACACACTCTGTCCTAGCACGGATACTCCTGCTAGGAGTTTTGTTTATTCTTTGTTTTTTTGAGATGGAGTCTCGCTCTGTTGCCAGGCTGGAGTGCAGCGGCGCGATCTCGGCTCACTGCAACCTCTGCCTCCCAGGTTCAAGTGATTCTCCTGCCTCAGCCTCCTGAGTAGCTGGCACTACAGGCACGCGCCACCACGTCCAGCTAATTTTTGTATTTTTAGTAGAGACGGGGTTTCACCATGTTGGCCAGGATGGTCTTGATCTCCTGACCTCATGATCTGCCTGCCTCGGCCTCCCAAAGTGCTGGGATCACAGGCGTCAGCCACCGTGCCGGCCTGTCTTGTGCCTTTAATATACTGCAGTGGTGATATTCCCTGCGTGCCACCTATGGGACATACTTCACTGCCTCATTCCCTACAGGGTGGCCTTGACGTGGTGGAGGGTGGTGGCTGGTTTTCGTTACAGGGCTGGCCTAGTCCCTCAATGACTAATTTTCAATGACTGATTTTCTTTCTTCCCCTTCCCCTTCCCCTTCCCCTTCCCCTTCCCCTTCCCCTTCCCCTTCCCCTTCCCCTTCTTCTTCTTCTTCTTCTTCTTCTTCTTTCTTCTTCTTCTTCTTCTTCTTCTTCTTCTTCTTCTTCTTCTTCTTCTTCTTCTTCTTCTTCTTCCTCTTCCTCTTCCTCTTCCTCTTCCTCTTCCTCTTCCTCTTCCTCTTCCTCTTCCTCTTCCTCTTCTTCTTCTTCTTCTTCTTCTTCTTCTTCTTCTTCTTCTTCTTCTTCTTCTTCTTCTTCTTCTCTTCTTCTTCTTCTTCTTCTTCGAGATGGAGTCTTGCTCTGTCGCCCAGGCTGGAGTGCAGTGGTGCAATCTCGGCTCAGCTCACTGCAACCTCTACCTCTTGGGTCCTGGGTTCAAGTGATTCTCCTGCCTCAGCCTCCTGGGTAACTGGGATTACAGGCACACGCCACCACACCCAGCTAATTTTTATATTTTTAGTAGAGACAAGGTTTCACCATGTTGGCCAAGCTGGTCTCAAACTCCTGATCTCAGGTGATCTGCCCACCTTGGCTTCCCAAAGTGCAGGATTACAGGTGTGAGCCACCACGCCTGTCCGATGTCTTGTTTTCTTTCCCTCCCCAAGGAAAGCTCCGTGGCTTCCTCCGTGTTGGAGACCTGGTGATTGTGGTGACAGGCTGGCGACCTGGCTCCGGCTACACCAACATCATGCGGGTGCTGAGCATATCCTGAGACGCCCCTCCCTCCTCTGGCCCAGCCTACCCCTGTATCCCATCCCTTCCTCCCCAGTCTACGTCCTCCAGCCCACACCCCTCCAAAGCCCCACCTTTAAGTCCTCTCTTCTCTATTCCTGAACCTCCCTACCTGAGGCCTGTCTGAGACGGTATCTGCCATCTAGCCCCATTCAAGGTTGCCCCTTCCCCGTCTCCATTTCACACAGGTCCTGAAAGTCTGTGTCCAGTTATGCACTGGCCACCTGACAGCACCAACTGTACATTCCCTGCATCCAATCCACTCAGCAGGCCCTAAGATGCCTTGAGCCTTTAATCCCAGTTTGGCTGGTTAATTCCATAACCCCAGACATCTCATCCCTTGGGGTAGGGGAGAAGGGAGACAGGGCAATCTTGTCCACAGTCTCCCATTCTCATATGTGGCCCTCATGATAATCTGGGCATCTCGTGCCAGGGCAAGCTACCCTTTCATGGTGACTAACAGTGACATGATAGTCCACGCTTTGAGGGAAACTGGGTGGGATGGATGCTGGGGAGAAGGGAGGGCTGGGCAGCTGATTTTGTCACTGTCTTCACAACCTCTGTGCTGGGCTTGTAGACCACTGTCCTGGCTGCTCTCATGCCCGCCTGATACCTTGCTTGGTCAAATCCCCGGCTGCTTCCTTCTGCACCCAGAAATTCCTTCCCACTCACTTTGTTCCCACACACAAACCAAGAGCCAAAAATGAGTGTGTCTATTTTATATTTAAACCCAGCTGTTTGGAAGCAATTATAAAACTTCTCCCACACACCAACAACCCCAGAACTCCCCACCCAGAAGGAAAGGAGACTTGGGGTCCTGGCCCCACAGTCTCTAATGCTGTAGAGTAGCAGAGGGGACAGACAGAGTGAGTGTGGTAAAGGACTACTCTTGTCCCTGAGAAGGCAGAGGTGCTGGCTGGCCTGCCCTTCCCCAGGTTTGGATACCTTGGGCCTTTCCCTTACTCCTGCACCAACAGCAAACTCAGAAGGAAAAAAACAAAACAAAACTCTAAAGGTAAACACAGTCCTTCTCCCTCTCTCATGTGGCTCCTCCTGCCCCTACCTGGGAGAAGGTTCAAGTATTGCGCTGATGGGTTTGGGAAAGGACCACAGAGGCTGGCTTGGAGAGGACCTGCCTCCTCCCACTCCTCCTGTCTCCTTACCTGAAAAGGAGGGGAGGGATGGATAAAGGAATGGGTAAACAAAATGAATTGGTAACACATAAAATTAGTAAATAAATAAATACAATTAAATAAATGAATAAATAAACAAGCAAAGAAAAAAATATCTCACAAGGATTCAGCCATTTGCCCCTCCACCAGCGGGGATCTAGGCTGGCATATTAATAAGGAGGTGCCAACTACTCCTTAACTTTTAGGGGGACATGACTGGGGCAGAGGGTACAGGGGAGAGGCACCTCCCAGTTTACAAAAAGACGGTCTACCACAGGACACAGACTGCAGGGAACTTAGAAGTGTGTTCCCACTCAGGGGGTAGACACGGAGTGTCCACAGGTGGCAGTGAGTGGGTAAAGGTGGATACCCACACTCAGGACTCAAGACATCTGCTGGCAGCAATGGGGGCGCAGGTGATTGGCAGTGCCTGGCTATGCTACAGGAACAGGAAGATAACCAGGCCGGGCAGAACCTGCAGGATCATCGGCAGGGAAACAGAGACATCTAGTTACTTGGCAGTGATGGCAGTGGCAAGTACTTGTGGTTAGTAAAGGTGGGGTCATGGGCCTGGGCCTGCACCTGGCAGGACCATAACCAGGGGAATATTCTTGTCAGAGGGTTTTGAGTCACTTCTACTTGGCAGTGGAGATATACAGCGCCTGGCATATTACCTTGAACATGGTAGCTGCTCAGTACACATGATGAATGGGTGAATGGATTATGATGGGACAAGCTACAGGATTCTTGAGCTGAGACCGTCTTCATGGCAGTATGGGGAATGTCCGCACAGGGTCGACATTTCCATGGGGCAATGTTTCAGGTCCCCATGGCCTTCCCCAAGAGGCATTTGCCCTAGGGTACATACTACTGCACCCCAAGAACTAAGGCTGGATGTACTCAAGGATTTTACATGTTGGCAGAAAGCTGGAGACCCCGGGGGGTGGCTGGCTCAGGCACTGGTGGCCTGGGGGGCTGGGCTGTCCTTGGAGGCTTGGCCAGGAGCCCTGAGGGAGGCAGCCGCTCACTTCCTGATCCCTTACGCCCAGGAGAGCCATCGCCTGTTGCCCGCTGAGGCAGAGAGGGTTGGGAGGCTGACAGTGGGCGGCCTCGAGGTCCTAGCCGCCGTCCACCTCCTCCTGGAGGGGGACCCAGCAGGGAGACCTGGGAGCACCCTGCCCGGGACAGGCTGGCATGCAGGGTTCGGGCAGGTGGGGCGGGCAGGCGGGAGGTGGATGCCCACGGGCCAGCTCGGACGGGCACCAGCGGGGAAGCTGGAGACCCTGCTGAGCGCCGAGCAGAGCGAGCAAGGAGGGTGGCTGGAGAGTCAGGGGAGAGGGGCAGAGGGCCCCGCTGGTGAGTCAGGGCAATGGCCACATTGGAGGTAACAGCAGCTGCCTGAAGGGGCGCATGTACCAGTGGCTCCCACAGTACTGGCTTTCCACTGAGCCGAGCTCCTGTGCTCGGGGCCAGACCCCGAACACCGCGAGCCATGTCTCTGTCATGTTGCACCAAGTGCTGCTCCATGATGCCACCACTGCTGCCTGGACTTGGCTCGGAGCGCTTCCGCTGCAGTATGGAATTCTTCTTGCCTAAAAGTTGTCCCAGGAGGGAGAAGTTAAGGATAGGGAAGGAATCCAAGATGGAGGTTGGATATCAAAGAGTATGAGGGTATCAGGATGGGGTGGGGTTGAGGGTAGGGGATGGGAGTCAGTAGTATGGCAATGGGGCTATGCGGGTGGAGATGGGGGTTGGAGGAAGACGGTATGTATCAGAGACAGCGAGGGTCAGAGGACTGGTACTCAGGGGAAGGAGGACTCAGGACATGGAGACTTGGGATGCTATCTCTCCTAGGTAGGACAGGCTGAGGGATAGGGACAGTGGGCCACAGTGCTGAAAGGCCTGTTAGGGAGCATTTGTTGGGACTGAATTGATTGGGATATGATCCTGGAGCCCTAAAGCCTGGGCTCCTTGCTTTGGAGATGGGGTGAGGGCACAGCCTGGACCCAGAGCAGATAGGTGGACAGGTCTCACCTATGCGGCGCAGCCGATCCATGGCCACGGTCTCAAAGGCCCGGCGCATCATGGGGAACTCCTCGAGCACAGCGTTGAAATGGTCCACACTGAGTGAGTAGAGGCGGCAGTAGGTGTCAGCCCGAACACTGGCTGTGCGCCGGCCCCTAGTTAGCAGGCAGATCTCTGCAGAAATTGGGAGGAAGCTTCAGAACCCCGTCCTTGTCCCTGGAACTCCTCTTACTGAGCCTGTAGCAGTGGACTCCACTTTCTAAGGCTCCTCCCTAGACGTGGGAGAAACCATTGATTATCTATTACCTCCCTGCCCCAGGGTCCCTAAACACCCCAAGCATTGTCTTTCTCCAGACTCCCACAATTACTGGGTTACTGCTCCCTGTCCTTCCCACTCTCTTCAAATGAAGGCTGACGACCAGACAGGTCTTGCTGGCCCTAGATTCCCAGTGATTCCACTCCACTTTAACTCCCACCCCTCCCCGACTACTCTAACCCAAGAGGTAGACCTGGGCAACTCAGTGTACCTACCCCTCCTACCCCCTTGAATAAACACTGAGGACAGCCCTGAAGGAGAAAAGCAGTGTCAAAGAGCAAAGTGCAATGTGATGGGGATAGTGGGTGGTTGGGGGCTGAGAGATTATATGAGCTTCCGGTCACTTTGGGCAGTGGCTGGCTGAACTGCCCCTATGCCACAGGCTGGGTCCCTGAATCACACTGCCAGGCAGCTCCATAAAGCTTATGCTCCAGGACAGCCATGCTTCACTCCCGCCTTTCCCTCATCTCATAGGCTCCTTGGATTTCACTGCCTAAGGGTTCTAAAAGGCCCTCTAGCCCAGTAGTTTGCAACCTGGCTGTGCATTAGAATCTCCTGGGAAGCTTTTAAAAACTACAGAGCTCAAGCTAGGCGCGGTGGCTCACGCCTGTAATCCCAGCACTTTGGGAGGCCGAGGTGGGCAGATCATGAGGTCAGGAGATCAAGACCATCTTGGCTAATATGGTGAAACCCCGTCTCTACTAAAAATACAAAAAATTAGCCAGGCATGGTGGTGGGCGCCTGTAGTCCCAGCTACTCAGGAGTCTGAGGCAGGAGAATGGCGTGAACCTGGGAGGCAGAGCTTGCAGTGAGCCGAGACTGCACCACTGCACTCCAGCCTGGGCAACAGTGTGAGACTCCGCCTCAAACAAACAAACAAACAAAAAAACAAAACAAAACAAAAAAAACTGCAGAGCTCCAGACCCCAGCCCAGAGATTCTCACTCAGTAGGCCTGGGGAGGGGCTGGAGCTCTGTGATTCTGCAGCGTACCCAGGCAGGGATCCTGAGCCCAGGAGCAGTTGCCCTCTCCACTGTCTGCTCGTGACCCTGCCACCCTCCCTGAGGCCTGCTGACCCCCAAAGTAGGATCCATCGGTGAGGCGTGTGTCCCGGGCGCCGCGGGCCAGCACACTGAGCAACCCATGCTGGATGAAGTACATCTTCCTCCCCACGGAGCCCTCACGCACCACGAGGTCCCCCGGCTGGAAGACCTCAAAGCGCAGCTTGGTGAGTACTGCAGTGACGAAGCTGGGGTCGGCGTGGGCAAACAGCGGCATGTGGGCCACCAGGCCCCGACAGGTGAAGTTAATGATCTCCTGGACAGGGGAGGGGCCTGTCAGGCAGGCTGTGCCCCGTGATCTGAGATGATCCCACCAAGCTCATCTGCTTCCAGAAACCCCACCCCTGGGGTCATATTCTGCCAAAGGATGGGGATGCATCAGTGGACCTGGGACCATCCCTAAGCTCCTGCCTTCAGATCTTTCCCATGAGCCCTTGTGGGACCATCCCCCGAAAACAGAGATCCCTATAGTCCCTCCTCATGTATACTTCACCTGCAAAGGACCTTCAAGAAAGACCCTAGCCCCTGAAAGCCCCCCAGATACCTGGCCTCCCACAGGGCCCTCTGCAGGCCTCATTCCCTATAGGAGCACCTGCTGACCAATAGCCCCTACCACCAGACAGCACTCCAGGTCCCTGACGAGTCCCCCTTCCAGGCCCAACCCAGCCCCACCTCCCGAAGCGGCTCGCTCAGCTCGCCCAGGATGCTTTCCTCGTCGAACATCTTGCCCTGGTAGCGGTGCTCATAGTACTCGTGGATGCGCTGCCGTGTGTCTGCTGGCAGCTTGTGGAAGGACATGTACTGCTCCACCTGCTTATACTGGAGGGCCAGCCCATTGCCAGGGGCAAGAGGACACAGGGAGAGATTTGGGGCCAGAACAGTGGGGTGTGTGTGTGGGAGGTCAGAGACACAGGTCAAACTCAAAGGGGTGAAACATGGAACCAGACATGGATACACAGGGCCACAGAGCAATATGGATAATGGTGGGTAGCAGGAAGACACAGAGCACAGTCATAGGAAAACCCAGGCATGGACAGTGGAGGGGCCAAGCACAGGCATAGGTTCAAACAAGGAAAAGGTACACGCAGGGGCAGGGAACAAATGGACACAGGGCAGGAAAGGAAACAGAGATGCAACAGGGGCACACATCAGAATGGGCCTCAAGTCAGGCTACCCAGTCTCCAACACCCCTCCATGCCACACCTCCCTCTCCTGTCCCTGCTGACCTTCTCCTGGTACTGACGCCGGGAAGAGTCCAGGGACTGGATGAGTGCCGTGGCGTGGCCGATGAACATGGCGTAGCATGTGGCACCCACGATCATGCTGAGCATGGTGAGCCAGACGTCGGGCATGCCTACAGGTGCCTGCTGCCCATATCCAATGCACAGCATGTGGCTCATGGCCTTGAACAGGGCATGGGAATATTGGCGGCCCCACGAGTGGTTCTGGGGGGCAGAGTGTATTGCAGAGCTGGGCATGGGCCCCTTGGAGCCTCATTCTCCGCCTGCCCTTCTTCCTCTTTTGGTCTTTCTGTCTGCCCCCTTCTACTGCAGGCCTTCCTCCTGGCAGGCACTAAAGTTTGGTTCTGGGGGCCCTGAGGCAAAAGGGTCCTCTACTGCAACTTGGGGGCCTCAGCTTCTGCCTAGGTACCCTTAGTTGCCTGCTCCCTCCAACACATGAGCACTTCTTCTGGGTCTCCTTCCCCTTTCCTCCCTCCTCCCCACCTCCTCACTCCTATTTTCTGTCGTGATCATCTCCCACCTCCTGCTCCCTGTGCCATCCCTGCTACTCGGGCAGAAGAGCCCTAAGAAGGCCCAGGAAAGGCAGAGCTGTGGGGACTTCTCACCACCATGTGGTTGATGGAGACCCAGCAGTCGGGAGGGAAGTCCTGCAGCATGGGCACCAGGAACTGCAGACAGCCATCCCAGTGACATAGCAGCAGCATCATCCCAATGAGGTTGAAGATGCGAACCACAGCACTGGCCAGGTCATAGGTCATGTGAAAGATCTGAGGAGTCCAAGGAGGAGCTGCTGTGGACAGGAACCCCTCCCTGCTTGTCCTCCTCCATTCCCAGCCTGGCAAATTCTCTCTCTGAACTACTCCCCAACCCCAGCCCCCATGAATTAAAAAATGCAACTATTATTCATTTGTATGGAGTTTTGTGGCACACATGTATAGCTAATACAAAGCAGTTTCTTATTTCTCTCATCTTATGGATAGGAAAGCTGAGGTCAGTCATGTGCCCAGAACCACATAGTAAGTGTCACAGCAGAGAATCAAACAAATCTATTGCACAAGCTGCCCAGGTGTAGCCTAGAAAAGAGAGAGGGCATTTCACAGTGTAATGTCTCCAGAGCATATGCGTAAGAATTAATGCCAGCAGCCCTCTCCTTTCCAGTCGTAATAATACATAATAGTGGCTTCACTGAGAACTTAGTATGTGCTAGACACCTTTCTAAGTGATTTGCATGTATTAACTCCTTTAATTCTAACAGCCTCATCACAGGCAAGTGTATTTAACACTCTCATTTTATAGAACCGAAAATCAAGTCTCCTATAGTAAACAATAAAACTGGGATCTGACCAAAGACAATGAGACTGCAGAGCCCACAGTCTGAACCACTAAATTCTGCTGCTCTGAAGCTGAAGCTGCAGCTTCTTCCACACCTCATCCTCCACCAGCATCCGGCTAACTCTAGAGTGTGTCTGGCAGCTGTGCTCCACCCTCCTGTGCCACCATCTTCACCCCAGGCCCCATCCCCTGAATCCTCATTCTGTTCCTGCTTCTCCCCCACCAATTCTGGAGAGAGCTCACCCACGGAAGCCCCACCCATCTTCCCCACCCTATAAGGTCACCAGGAGCCCCACCCATAGCATCTTCCTAGAGGAGTCTGCCAGCACCACCCCGCCCCCCCCCCCCCCCCCCCCCCCCCCCCCCCCCCGGCACCTCCACGCCCCACCTCCTCCCACTGGTGTATATAGCGGATGAGGCGGGAGAGGCGGAGCAGCCGCAGCAGGCTTAGGATCTTGGTGAAGCGAACGATGCGTAGGGCCCGTGCCGTTTTGTAGACCTCAGCGTCCAACCGTGGCTCCAGCTCCACCACCAGGAAGATGTAATCCACGGGGATAGAAGAGATGAGGTCAACCAGGAACCAGGTGCGCAGGTAGCGCGTGCGGATGGCCCGCGGTGCTAGCAGGATCTCAGCACCCTCCTCCACCACGATGCCCGTTCGGAAGTTGAGCACCAGATCCAGTAGGAAGAAAGTATCAGACAATACGTTGAAGACGATCCAAGGCGGGGAGTTCTCCTCCTTGAAGAAGGTGATACCCACAGGCAGGACGATGAGGTTCCCCACCATCAGCAGCAGCATGATCAGGTCCCAGTAAAACCTAAGGTGGGAGTGAGATGAGGGGTAAGACCGTGAGGATATTTCACCAGCCACTAGACTGACAGAAGATAGGCTGACATGGCCAAGAATGGTCAAAGATACACAGTAACAGAATGACTGTTCACAGCTGCCGGGAGTATAAGTTGGGACCACCATTTGGGAAAATATTTATCTATTGAAGTTAAACATTTGCATTCCCTGCAACTCAGCAATTCCATTCCTAGGTATAGACACCTCCAAGGGAAACATGTGCTCCAGGAGATACACATAGGAATGTTTACAGCAGCATTAAATTTGAGAACAATGCACATACCCTTGTGTAGAAAAATGTAGATAGATAAGTAGATAAATACACTATTTATGGGCTGGCATACCATACAGCTATGAAATTACCCAATTACAGCTACATTCAGTTCTATGGATGAATTTCAAAAATGCAATGTTGAGCAAAAGAAGCAAGAAACAGCCTGGACAACATAGTGAGACCTCATCTCAACAACAAATAAAAAAATTAGCCAGGCATGGTGGTGTGCACCTACAGTCCCGGCTACTCAGGAGGCTGAGGTGTACTCTAGTCTGACTGACAGAGCGAGACCCTGTCTCAAAAGGAAAGCTATGGCTCACGCTTGTAACCCCAGCACTTTGGGAGGCCAAAGTGGGATCACTTGAGTCCAGGAGTTCAAGACTAGCCTGGGCAACATAGTGAGATCCTATCTCTACAAATAATTAAAAATTAGGCCGGGCCCGGTGGCTCATGACTGTAATCCCAGCACTTTGGGAGGCCGAGGCTGTCGGATCACCTGAGGTCAGGAGTTTGAGACCAATCTGGCCAACATCACAAAATCCCGTCTCTACTAAAAGTACAAAAATTAGCTGGGCATGGTGGCGGGAGCCTGTAATACCAGCTACTAGGGAGGCTGAGGCAGGAGAATGGCAAAATCCAAGGAGGCAGAGGTTGCAGTGAGCTGAGATCACACCACTGCACTCCAACCTGGGTGACAAGAGCGAGACTCTGTCTCAAAAAAAAAAAAATCCCAGCACTTTGGGAGGCCAAGACGAGTGGATCATGAGGTCAAGAGATCAAGACCATCCTGGCCAACATGGTGAAACCCCATCTCTATGAAAAATATAAAAATTAGCTGGGCGTGGTGGCACACACCTGTAGTCCCAGCTACTCAGGAGGCTGAGGCAGGAGAATCACTGGAACCCAGGAGGTGGAGGTTGCAGTGAGCAGAGATCACACCACTGCACTCCAGCCTGGGTGACAGAGAGAGACTTCATCTCAAAAAAATAAATAAATAAAAAATAAAAATAAAAATTAGCCAGGCCCTGGGGGCAGTGGCTCACATCTGTAATCCCAGCACTTTGGAAGGCAAAGGCGGGAGGATCACCTGATTATGTTGGGAGTTCGAGACCAGCCTGACCAACATGGAGAAACCCCATCTCTACTAAAAATACAAAATTAGCCGGGCGTAGTGGTGCATGCCTGTGATCCCAGCTACTGGGGAGACTGAGGCAGGAGAATCACTTGAACCTGGTAGGTCGAAGTTGCCATGAGCTGAGATTACACCATTGCACTCCAGCCTGGGCAACAAGAGTGAAACTCTGTCTCAAAAAAAAATAATAATAATAATAATTAGCCGGGTGTGGTGGCACACACCTGTAATCCCAATCCCAGATACTCAGGAGGTCAAGGCAGGAGAATTGCCTGAACCTGGGAGTGGAGGTTGCAGTGAGCCGAAACCACGCCACTGCCCTCTAGCCTGGGCAAGAGTGAGACTCTGTCTTAAACAAATAAAAAGTGGCCAGTGTTGTGGCTCACGCCTGTAATCCCAGCACTTTGGAAGGCTGAGGTGGGTGGATCACGAGGTCAAGAGTTTGAGACCAGCATGGACAAAATGGTGAAACCCCACCTCTACTAAAAATACAAAAATTAGCTAAGCGTGGTGGCATGCGCCTGTAATCCCAGCTACTCAGGAGGCTGATGCAGGAGAATCGCTTGAACCTGGGAGGCAGAGGTTGCAGTGAGCCAAAATTGTGCCATTGCACTCCAGCCTGGGTGACAGAGCGACACTCCTTCTCAAAATAACTAAATATAAAAATAAATAAATAAAATTACTCTTCCATATACATATATATCCCTATTATATATCGTTTACCTCACCATTGCTAAATATTTTTAAGGTTAAAAAAAAAAAGTTAAAGTACCCCGTGCTAATCTCACAGTATTGTTGAAAACATTTTCGTAGAGACAATAGACGTGACAGTGTGGTACAGGCACTAGTTGGTGTTATGACTCACTCACTCTTTGTCCCCAGATTTCTGAAAAGGCTGCTGCTTCTCCCATCTCCGGTTATCTGCCCATTCTAGTCTAGGACCTCATGCCCTCCCCAGCCTTCTCCACCCCATTCCTCTTCTCCAACACAGTTGGACCCACAGATCCTGTTCCTCTGCTGGGGTTTGCTCATCCATGTCCCAGGGTGGGGTGGTCTATCCTGCCTTCCTCTGAATTGAGCTTTCCAGGGATGCCCTTTCCCCTCCACAGAACCTCAGACAGGGCTGCACACACAGAGAAGCTCCACAGGAGATCATGAAGCAGCAAGGCTTGAGTTCTGCATGTCTTTCCTCCTCTGGCCTCCCTGTGTCCACTGGGACTCTAGCTGAGCACAGGCAGAGGCATGGGCAGGGGTGAGTGACACTGCTGTGACAGACACCGTGGAAAGAAGAGGTCAAGAGGGAACTGTGTGAAGCCCTCATTCAGAGAATGTCACAGGATAATCTCAGGGATTCAGTTACCTGTGGTGATTTTAATTCTAGGACACACCTAATCCCAGTGTCAACTCAGGAGCTAGCTAGCCCCTTCTGACTTGGACTGCAAAATCAATTTTCAGCCCTGAAAGAAGCTTCCTCAAGTCCTGGTCTCTGGGAAGCCCCTTAGACTGTATGTTTTCAATAAACAAAAACCCTTGACCACTTTTCTTTTCTCTGCTGGGCTGCTGAGGAGAAATCCTGTATTGTGAGACAATAAGAGGGGGAGGGAAAGAGGGTTCGCCTAGCCATGAAAGCATCTTCACAGCCTGACTCAGAGGTTGGTCACAAGCCTGGCAGGTGATGTAGTAGAGAGAATGGAGAAGCACAATCAGAGGGATACCAGGCTTCTGGGGATCCGTCTGCGAGTGAACTGAGGGAAGGGAGTGAGATCCACAGGAGACTAGAAAAGGCACACTGGCTGGGTGGGAACGAGGCAGCAAAGACAGGAGTGAAAGGAACAATGGGAGGAAGAGGGACATAGAGGGAGTGTGTACATATGTGGATTCAAGATAATGTCTGGGTCTACAACTGTATTTCCAGGCTCCAGATTCACACCTCTTCCTCTCTGCTTCTTTCGTTCCCCAGGTTAGGTGCTTTGCACACATCCCTGCCTCATCCAAGAGCCGTCCTTCATTTCCCCCCAAGGACAGGGCTGCTGTCCTCCCCTAGCGACCTTGATGTAGAGGTACAGCCTGACGGAGACTGTGAAATGGCCCCACCCCCACCCTCTGTCCCTTCTCGGGGAGTCACCTGGGTGGTGGTCCTGTCCCTGCTTTGCCGCCTCAATCACTGAGTCTTGGCCCCGCCCCGCCGCCCCCGCTTTCAGCACTAGGGACAGCGACCAGAGCTGCGGTCTTGACCCTCGCCCCCTTCAGCGTCCCTATTTTTTCCTGATAGTCATGCTGAACTAGGCAGGTGCTAAGGAGGAGGTGTGGGGAAGAGATAGCAGAGCTCGGCTTCTCCCTCAGACTGGCCCCGATACTTAGAATATAATTTCCCAGATCTCCAGCAAGCAGGACTGGAGGAGGCAGGGGTCCCAAACTCCGGTAGTTCCTGTGGTCCGGTTGGGGTCCCAGGTTCCTGAAAGAGGAAATCCAGGTCTCTGGAGATCCCCTGATGTCTGCTTGCCCCTTCTGGTGCCCCCAGCTTGCCAAGGCACAGAGGACCTCCGGCAGGGGATACCCGCCCAGGAATTCCCAGGCTAGATTGGAGGAAGTGACTCTCCCGCCCCACCAAGGGAACCCTGGGCTGGAAATGAAGTGACCGTGGAGGGTGGTGCGGGCCGGGTCCCGGTGTCGCTGCCCGCGAGGGTGGGATTGATGTACCCTGCCCTCCCGGCCGAGACCCCAATACCGGAAGTCGCTGTAAGGGTGGATGATCCAGGCCCCCGCTGACTTCACTCTCTCCTGCTCGATTTCCACTGCTTTGTGGCTGCCGAACACCCGAAGGGAGAACTTGTTGACCGTAGGTTGGAGCAGCGTCCCAAGGTGCCTCCTCTTAGGCTCAGACTCAGATCCGGGGATCGGACCTGAGGCCGCGGTCGCAGGCCGGGGAGCAACGGGAGGCACCGCCTCCAGCCCAGGGGTCGCCCCGTCGCTGGCCCCCGCAGCCGGCCGCTGCTCCGCCTCCATGGCACCCACCCCGCTTACACGCTCGGCCTCCTAGAGCCCTATGTGGCCATCAGGTACCCCCAACCCCTCCAGAGTGGGAGTCGGCGCAGCCCCGCGGGTTCCAGCGGAGGCGTCGTAGGCTCGGAACCGCCGGCGCGCGGGGCGGAGGGGGTGTGCGCTAGACTGGCGGGCGGCGGGCTGGCTGCGCGGCGCCCCCTGGCGAGGGCAGCGCGAAGACCGGGCGGGGCTGGGAAGCCGGGATCCTGGAGGAACTCCGAGACGGGCGTGGCTTAGCAAGGTAGGCGGGGAGCACAGCCTGAGCCAGGGAGAGGCGTGGCCTAGTATTAGCCTTTCATCCACTGAGAGCCAGGGAGGAGGAGCCTCCTGAAGTGGCGGGAAAATCGGACGCGGGTATGTAGCTCGAGGGATTTGGGACCAATGGAAGAAGTGGAAATGGCTTTTGGGATTCTTCCCCACTCTCGCCCAGGGACTTCTGTCCTGCTTCTGTCTTCTCTCAACACTCTCCTAGGCATATTCTTGTCTTTTTGGTCTCCTCCGAACTGCTTCCCCAAGTATTTAATTCCCTAATTCATTCTGCCAGCCTTCACCAAGTGCAACTCTGCCTGTCATTGAGTGGATACAAAAGTCCCACTCTTAGCATCTCCATGTAGTAATGGAAAACAACACAAAACAAAACAAAAACAAAGGCCTAGCCATAAAGCCACTGCTCATCTGTGCCCAAGGACAGACAGGTAAATTGCAGCGCTATGCGAAGTGCTATAAACTCCTAAATATCTCAGATTCTTCCCTACATTTCCAATTCTTCCCTTCATCTCCAATTCTTATTGCCACTGCCTCATTTCAAGCCCTTAGCATTTTTTCACCTAAATTACTTCGAAACCTCTAAAAGAGTCTTCGACTTCTTCCAAGCCAATTTTTCTTCCATTCCCTGCCAGTTACTTTCCTAAAATCCAACTATGGCTATGTCACTTGCTTGAAGTCCATCAGGCTTTCCCATCTTCTTACCGGGGTACATTTAAGCTCCTTAGCATGGTGTACCAGGCCCCAAAAATTTGGACCTAGTTTCAACAGTCTGTCCTCTGACCGTCCCCCTCGTGAAAGCCAGAGCCCCAATCATGCTGAAAGATTTTGTGCTGCCTTGTCTCTATGCTTTTGCAAATATTTTCTCTGCCTGGTATTCTCCTCCAATTCACTTTCAAACACTTGGTTCAGATCTCACCTTCTCTAGGAAACCTAGAAACACATTTCCATCTCTCCTTTCCCCAGATAGGGTCTATTCTAGAGCTTTTTTTTTTTTTTTTTTTTTTTTTTTTTTTTTTTTTTTTTTGAGATGGAGCCTCCCTCTGTAGCCCAGGCTGGAGTGCAGTGGCCGGATCTCAGCTCACTGCAAGCTCCGCCTTCCAGGTTTATGCCATTCTCCTGCCTCAGCCTCCCGAGTAGCTGGGACCACAGGCGCCCGCCACATCGCCCGGCTAGTTTTTTGTATTTTTTAGTAGAGATGGGGTTTCACCGTGTTAGCCAGGATGGTCTCGATCTCCTGACCTTGTGATCCGCCCGTCTCGGCCTCCCAAAGTGCTGGGGTTACAGGCTTGAGCCACCGCGCCTGGCCTATTCTAGAGCTTTTTTACAGCAGCTAGGGCACCACTGTTTTGAGCAGCTCATGTCACAGGGCTACCATTGTTATTATTATTTTAAGAGATGAGGTCACACTATGTTGCCCGAGCTGGTTTTGAACTCCTGAGCTCAAGTGATCTTCCTGCCTTGGCTTCCCAAAGTGCTAGGATTACAGGCGTGAGCGTGGTCTCATTATTTATTTACAGGTTTGTCTCTCCTGTTAGATTGTGAAACTCTGAGAAACAGGAACCTTGCACCTGGCACAATGCTGGACACATAGTGGACATTCAGTAAATGCTTGTTGAATAAATTAATAACCTAAGAAAATGTTCCAGGAGAAGGAAGTGAAATCTTTACTTCTCTCTCCCCAACTCCTTCATTGATTGCCCTTCATCTTCTATTCCAGAGAACTTCTCTAAACTATGTCTGGTTATCTAATCTAACCTCCATCTGACTATCCTTCATCCAACTCCTCTCTAATATTTCCTGACTTTATTTATTTACTCATTCTAGAGTCAGGGTCTTGCTCTGTTGCTCAAGCTGGAGTGCAGTGGTGTGATCATGACCCACTGCAGCCTCAAAGCAATCTTCCCACCTCAGTTTCCTGAGTAACTGGGACTAAAGGTGTGAACCACTTTGCTCACTCCCTGACTTTAATATAGTTATTCTCAGATTATATTATTTCTCTTCCAATTTGCCTTTCTGACCACTTCTCAATTCCTTCTGTAGAGTAACTACTTCTCCTTCTCATTTTCTTTTCTTTTTTTTTTTATTTGTTTATTTATTTTTTGAGACAGAGTCTCACTCTGTCGCCTGGAGTGCAGTGGCACGATCACGGGTCGCTACAGCCTCGACCTCCCCAGGCTCAGGTGATCCTCCTGCCTCAGCCTCCCGAGTAGCTGGGACTACAGGCGGGAGACACCATGACTGGCTAATTTTTATTTTCATTTATTTGTTTGTTTATTTATTTATTTATTTATTTATTTATTTATTTATTTATTTATTTTTTAGACACAGTCTCACTCTGTTGCCCAGGCTGGAGTGCAGTGGCACCATCTCGGCTCACTGCAAACTCCGCCTCCCGGATTCAAGCGATTCTCGTGCCTCAGCCTCCAGAATAGCTGGAATTACAGGCACCCGCCATCACACCTGGCTAATTTTTGTATTTTTAGTGGAGACGGGGTTTCACCATGTTGGCCAGGCTGGTCTTGAACTCCTGTGCTCAAGTGATCCACCTGCCTGGGCCTCCAAAAGTGTTGGGATTACAAGCATGAGCCACCACACTTGGCCTAATTTTTGTGTTTTTTGTAGAGTCTGGGTTTCGTCCTGTTGTCCAGGCTGGTCTTGAACTCCTGTGCTCAATTGATCCACCTGCCTTGGCCTCCCAAAGTGTTGGTATTAGTATTACAGGCGTGAGCCACCTCACCCAGCCTTCCTGTTCTTTTTTAAGATTTAGTAAACTGGCCAGGCGTGGTGGCTGATGCTTGTAATCCCAGCACTTTGGGAGGCCGACGGGGGAGGATTGCTTGAGCTCAAGGGTTCAAGACCAGCCTGGGTAACAAAAGTGAGGCACTATCTCTACAAGAAAAAAAAGCTGGGCATGGTGATGCGCGCCTGTAGTAAACATATGTGTGTGTATATATATATGTTTTGTTTTGTTTTATTTGAGACAGAGTCTCGCTCTGTCACCCAGGATGGAGTGCAATGGCACGATCTTGGCTCACTGCAACCTCCGCCTCCCGGGTTCAAGCGATTCTCCTGCCTCAGCCTCCTGAGTAGCTGGGATTACAAGCGCATGCCACCACGCCCAGCTAATTTTTGTATTTTTAGTAGAGACGGGGGTTTCACCATGTTGATCAGGCTAGTCTCGAACTCCTGACCTCGTGATCCGCCGGCCTCGGCTTCCCAAAGTGTTGGAATTACAGGCTTGAGCCCCCGCGCCCAGCCCTAGTAAACTTATATTTCTCACACATTATGTAAGCCACTTTAGGATACAGTTCTCAAGTGAGTCCTCCTTTTCAGCAACCGATTCTCTAACCCTCCATTGCTTAAACCTTTCCCCCATGGCTGTGACCCCACCTCGAGTCGTGCATAACTTTTGTTGTTGACAAAAGGTGGCAGACTTTTGTCCTGGGGATAGGTAGGTGAAGTGTTTTAAGAAATGGTAATTTTCAGGCTATGCAGAAGAATGAGACTTCACCATCAAGCCTCACTAGAGTCGGGCTTGCAGAACAGCGACACTGTATTGACAATGACAATCCTTTCTTTTAAACTCCAAACCTAACTAAGCCACACGTCTCCAAGCAAAGGGTAAAAGATTGAAGAGGGAGTGGGAAAGGACAGGAGGCGGGGCATAGCAGGCCCCGAAGGCTTCCAGCTTGTCCCTGTGGACCCTCCTCGCCCCTATGAACTTCCGCCCCCAGTACCTCCGAGGCTCTGACAGGCTGATGCCCGCCAGCTACGTGAGCACGTGGTGGCGCGCGCGGTCCTGGGGGCGGTGCCCAGGGGGTAGCTGGGAAGCGACGCAAGACGTGAGGCCGTGCGTGCGTGCTCGCTCACGGCGGCGGCGGCGGAGCGGAGAGGCCAGAGCCGGAGACCGAGCTGGGATCGGGCCCCGGGCGGGGGCGGTGCGAGCGGCGCCAAGCAGATCTTAGGGGCGGGGACGGAGCCGGGGCGGGCGGGACTGAAGCGGAGCCCGGGAACGGGGCGGGAGGTCCCAGGGTCCCGGGTTGGGGGTGTGGAGCAGCACTTCGTCGCCGCGGGGGTGCCGGGACTCCGGCCGCAGTGCCGCCGCCATCACGGACTTCCTGTGGGACAAGCGCACGGGCCTCGCCGCCAGAACGGTGAGCGCGCGGGTTGGCTGACCGCGGGGCCGCGCGAAAAGATGGCGACCGCGGGGCGGGCGGGGTTAGGCTTGGATTGGGGGCAAGGGACGGGGGCGAGATATGGAGAGGAGGAGAGTTGAGACCTACGAAGCGGCGAAGTAGGGAGATGAAGGGAAAGGAGGTCGGCCTGCATTGGATGTACTGAGAAGACCTGTAGGAAACTTGGGCGGAGCCAGACTAGAAGGGGTGATAGAGTAAGGATGGGAGTGGTTCCAGAGATGTGAAGGAGTGGAATATCAAAGTTGGACTCAGGGGTCCAATCAAAGCTGGAGGGGAGGAATACATCACAGTGTCACTTGGAGCATGCAGGAAGAATTTGCCTGTAGGAGTTCTGGATTTTCTGAGTGAGAAAGGAAAAAGCAAAAGATTTCGAACTTTAGAAAGGTAGGCTAGTGATGCTTTGAGGGGAAAGTGCTGTGAGGCCGTTTGATGGTAGTATGTGGTGAGATGGCATTTATGTGGCTATGCCGATTAGGATGGCTGTGCTGGGAAAATCTTGTGCTTGCATCTTGGTATGCTCCCGTCCCCAGTTACACCAAGAATGCATCAAATACCACCCTCCTCAATTTGGGGAGGTTGGGAAGAAGTGATACAGAATGGTGGTCAGACATTGGAATCGTTAAACCATTTGCATACCTGATTCTCATACACCACCACCAAGACTTCTGTCCCTGGGCCTGTTTCATTTTATTCTGCCTTCTTATTCTCATGTTCCTGGATTGTGACAGTGATTTTTTTATTTTTTCCTTAAAGGAAAAGATTTGTGAACCATCCCATTCCAATTCCATTAACTGGAAGGTGGCCAGCTGTCATCTAAGTAGGGCTGATATTATAAAAACCACTTACTGGCCAGGCACGGTGGCTCACATCTGTAATCCCAGCACACTGGGAGGCCAAAGCGGGCGGATCACCTGAGGTTGGGAGTTCAAGACCAGCCTGACCAACATGGAGAAACCCTGTCTCTACTAAAAATACAAAGTTAGCCGGGCATGGTGGCATATGCCTGTAATCCCAGCTACTCGGGAGGCTGAGGCAGGAGAATCGCTTGAACCCGGCAGGCGGAGGTTGTGGTGAGCCGAGATTGCACCATTGCACTCCAGCCTGGGCAACAAGAGCAAAACTCCGTTTAAAAAACACACACACACACAACAGTTATTCTCTACATCTCAAGCACAAGAGTGGAGGGGCCAGATGGGATGCTGACTGTATTTTGTGGCCTACTACATTAAAACCTCTCAAGGTAGAGTTGGCCAAAGATGTGAGAGATGATTAAGTTTCTTCAAAGGGCCCGACCCAGATCCTTGGAACTGATAGTATTTGGCGTTTACCTGGTATATGTAGAAACCTGGGAGACTGGATTCCTACCCTCAGGACACTGATAGTCTACTTGGGGAGATAAGACGTACTCTTAATGAGTGCACAACATTTATCATAACTGTAAACCAAAGCTTTATTGACTTGTGAGGAACTCAGCATCGCACAGATCTGTATCTTAGATCCTGACCGGGGATACACGGTGGCAGTCTCCATCGTCGTCATACACTTCCCGTTGTAATTAACTGTGTCCTAGACCTGAAGGTCTTCATGGAGCTGTGTGTGAAGAAAATAAAAGGATAGAACACTTGAACTGGCCGGGTGCGGTGGCTCACGCCTGTAATCCCAGCACTTTGGGTGGCTGAGGTCGGGAGTTTGAGACCATCCTGGCCAACATGGTGAAATCCCGTCTCTACTGAAAATTTAAAAATTAGCCAGGAGTGGTGGCACGTGCCTATAATCCCAGCTACATGGGAAGCTGAGGCAGGAGAATCGCTTGAACTCGGGAGGTGGAGGTCGCAGTGAGCTGAGATTGTGCCACTGCACTCTAGCCTGGCCACACAGGAAGACTCCGTCTCAAGAAAAAAATAACACTTGAACTGAGTGGAGGGTAATGAGGGATGCGTTTGGGGGCTTTCTAGAGTTTCAGCCAGAGTTAGTAGGTGGCTATACTCCAATAAGGAGAAATTGTAAGTTCAGAGGAAGACTGAGGAAGTTGTGTGTGGTAAAAAGAGGCAGAAATAAAAGAGGGGAAAGCAGCTTAGCATCTTTGGAGCAGCCAGTCCTTGGAGGAGACTTCTGAAAACTCGGAACTTTCCTATTTCCGCTTTCCCTTCCCTTCCAGATGCCTCATCCTCGAAGGTACCATTCCTCAGAGCGAGGCAGCCGGGAGAGTTACCGTGAACACTATCGGAGCCGAAAGCATAAGCGACGAAGAAGTCGCTCCTGGTCAAGTAGTAGTGACCGGACACGACGGCGCCGGCGAGAGGACAGCTACCATGTCCGTTCTCGAAGGTGAGGCCTCAGGAAGAGATACTCAAATACAGGGTCACTCACTCATTGATTTGTTCAACAAATATTAGTTATATGCTAAAACCGTTGCATTAAATAGTTGGCTGAAGGTAGTGTCAGGATAGATAACCAAAGAAGCCATTTGGGCTGCAGTGTTAAGTGTTAGAATACATAATGAGGAACTGAGGATGTACCCAGTGGGTTTGGTTGGAGTGGGGCAGGATGTGTAATTCAGAGAATACATTGCAGAGAAAGCGACATCTGTATATGTCTGGAGGACAAGTAGCAGTCAGGTGGGGGAAGTGTCTTTGGGCAGAGGGAAAGCATGTGCAAAGGACTGGGAGCTACGGGTAACTAATAAGCTGACAGATAAGACAAAGTTAGATCTTTGTGTTTTTAATATTTTATTTTATTTTTTAAATTTTTAAATATTATTTATTTATTTTTGAGACAGTCTCACTCTGTTGCCCAGGCTGGAGTGCAGTGGCAAGATCTCAGCTCACTTCTACCTCTGCGGTCCTGGGTTCAAGCGATTCTTGTGCCTCAGCCTCCCAAGTAGCTGGGACTACAGGCATGCGCCATCATTCCTGGCTAATTTTTTTTTTTTTTTTTTTGTATTTTTAGTAGAGACAGGATTTCACCGTGTTGGCCACGAACTCCTGACCTCAAGTGCTCCACCTGCCTTGGCCTTCCAAAGTGCTGGGATTACAGGCGTGAGCCACCGCGCCTGGCCCAGTTTTAATATTTTAGTGGCATGTTCAGTGGAAAGAATGGGTTAGGGATGGTTTAGAGCAAGGGTGGATTTCAGTCAGGAAAGCTTGAGAAAAAAATGGCTCTTTGTTTCTTTGTATCACTGCAGTGGGAAAAAGGCCCCAATAGGGAGTGGTTCTGCAGATGCCTTTTTAGAGGTTTTGGTGACATGGCAGATGCGCTTCGTTACCTCACTTCTCTGGTCCCTTGGTCCTCTCAGTGACTCAACAAAGTGTCTGAGAACAGTTTTCTGGTTTTTTTTTTTTTTTTTTTGAGACAGAGTCTCACTCTGTTGCCCAGGCTGGAGTGCAGTGGCTGGATCTCAGCTCACTGCAAGCTCCGCCTCCTGGGTTTACGCCATTCTCCTGCCTCAGCCTCCTGAGTAGCTGGGACTACAGGCGCCCGCCACCTCGCCTGGCTAGTTTTTTGTATTTTTTTTTGTTGTTTATTTATTTATTTATTTTTTTTTTTTGAGGCGGAGTCTCGCTCTGTCGCCCGAACTGGAGTGCAGTGGCCCGATCTCAGCTCACTGCAAGCTCCGCCTCCCGGGTTTGCGCCATTCTCCCGCCTCAGCCTCCCGAGTAGCTGGGACTACAGGCGCCCGCCACCTCGCCCGGCTAGTTTTTGTATTTTTAGTAGAGACGGGGTTTCACTGTGTTAGCCAGGATGGTCTCGATCTCCTGACCTCGTGATCCGCCCGTCTCGGCCTCCCAAAGTGCTGGGATTACAGGCTTGAGCCACCGCGTCCGGCCGTTTTTTGTATTTTTTAGTAGAGACACGGTGTCACTGTGTTAGCCAGGATGGTCTCGATCTCCTGACCTTGTGATCTGCCCATCTCGGCCTACCAAAGTGCTGGGATTACAGGCTTGAGCCACCGCGCCCGGCCGAGAACAGTTTTCTAGCATTACTATTAGTCCTCACTAAGGCAAGACCTTGTCACAGGATATGGTAGGGAATGTGGTCTGAACAGATACGCCTAATTGGTTTTTGTTATCCAACAGCAGTTACGATGATCGTTCATCCGACCGGAGGGTGTATGACAGGCGATACTGTGGCAGCTACAGACGCAACGATTATAGCCGGGATCGGGGAGATGCCTACTATGACACAGACTATCGGCATTCCTATGAATATCAGCGGGAAAACAGCAGTTACCGCAGCCAGCGCAGCAGCCGGAGGAAGCACAGACGGCGGAGGAGGCGCAGCCGGACATTTAGCCGCTCATCTTCGGTGAGTGCCAGCCCAGGCCCTTCCTCTCCCCACTCTTCTGCAGGCCCTCTAGGACTCTGGTAAGTGAGAAGTATCCTTGTTCTCAGCTGAACATTGGGGCATGAACACTGAGGTGGGCACTGAGTTTGCCTACCCTCTTAGGAGCTCTCCGACTCTTGAAGGGCCCTGGAATCTGCTTTGGAGATGGATGGGCACGGAGCATTTGTGACCCCCAGTGCTCTCCCTGGCATGTTGGGCTTATTGTGTTGGGAGCAGCTTCTCCGCCCCAGCGGCCTCCACTCTTTAATGGGGACCTTGCTTGTGAACTGCCTTTTTCCCCCAAGCCCTGGGCTCTGTAGCCCCCTTGGCAGGCGGGCTTGGGTGGGGGCAAGGGGAGATCTGTATCTGCCCGGAAGGGCATTGTGTAGAGCATGGGGTTGTGGGTGACATTGGCAACAACACCACTTCCCTGCTCTGCCTATGCCTCTCCCTGTTCCTGTTTTGGGTTTGGGGACTTGGGATTATGCGCCGCTCTCTCTTCTCACACCGATCCACCTTACTGCATCTGACGTGTTCCCTTCCACTGTCCCCCATCATCGTCTGTCCCCCCTGGCTGGGCGCCTGTGACCGGTGACCCCTCTACCACCCACCCCGCCTCCCTCCGGCCCCCGCTCCGACACCTGGCTTGCTCCGACCCCCCCTGCCCCCCGACAGCAGCACAGCAGCCGGAGAGCCAAGAGTGTAGAGGACGACGCTGAGGGCCACCTCATCTACCACGTCGGGGACTGGCTACAAGAGCGATGTACAAGCCAAATCGTAACAATCCTATAGCCTGTAATGGTCCCATAGCCATCCTAACGTCCCAAGCCAACCTGAGTCACAGCCTCTTGCCTTTTCTCAGTGGTGTTGTTTATCTGGGTGGTTTGAGTTGCTGTTGAGAATTGACCTCTGTTGTCCACTCCCAGCTCTCACGGCCCCTGGGTTAAAGGTGGTGGGAATCACGCAGGGGTTTTCTTCCCCTGTGACCATCTGTATCTGTTCCCCTTCCTTCATCTCCACCCCAGGTTGCTGTCCCCATTTTTCTTCCAACTCAGCTCATTCCCCACCTTCTCTCCCTCCCTCTCCCCGACCCTGCTCTCTTTCATTTCAGATGAAATCGTTAGCACCTTAGGAGAGGGAACCTTCGGCCGAGTTGTACAATGTGTTGACCATCGCAGGTAACTGTCACTCCCTCCCTACTATGTGGGGATAAAGAGATGGTGGGGGTTATATGGGGCTATTTTGCTAATTAACCTAAGGTAGGATTTCTTAGTCCCCTTACAGCCCTGTTCATTTTGAGACATTCTTGAGAACCCAGCAAAAGCCTCTCCTGCCAACTTACAGGGGTGGGGCTCGAGTTGCCCTGAAGATCATTAAGAATGTGGAGAAGTACAAGGAAGCAGCTCGACTTGAGATCAACGTGCTGGAGAAAATAAACGAGAAAGACCCTGACAACAAGAAGTAAGCAAGCAAGAAAATATGTAGGGAGGCTGAGAGGCCCAAACCCTACTCAGGAGAGACTTCTAGATCTGGGTTAGGCAGACAGGGGAATCCTAGACCTTCTCATCCTTTCATCTTTTGTTCATCATGTTAGAGTAGTAGAACATCAAAGTAGGAATGCAGGGGCCTATGACATGCCTTAATCCACTCCCCTTGTTTTCAGGGAAGTTAGATTGCTCTGTAGTTTGACCCCAGCCTAGAATGGGTTCTGTAGAGATACACACTGGACATAGCCCTAGGACTGAGCATCAACCTCATCGAACAACGAATTAAGCTTTTATAAGTAGAACTATACTGATAAGGCCACAGACATTTCTGCAGTAATATTTTGTTCACATACATTCACAGTCCAAAAATGGAATAAGGACATTAAGCCAAGATATGAGGCCAGTAGGTATAAACAGGAGCCCAGTGGTAGCTGGTGGTGAATGAATATCAGGAGTTGGGCTGGGGTTGGGGTTTAGGATGGACAGTTTGATGATCCAGGATCTGTACTGTTTGGAACTTGGCACTCAACAGCTCTTCAGTAAATAGTTTTTTGAACTATTTAAAATGATGCAGGAAGATATTTTGAAACTTGGCAAGTAGTACCATTCTTCTTGGGTCTTGCAGAGGCTATTCCCTAGCTGAACTGAATTTTGGTGTTAGTATTAACTGGCATGGTTTTACACAAGTATGTGGAATCAACAGCTATGAAGTACCTCCTTGTTGGAGGGCTGATGGGCAGATGAGAGCTCATCAGATAATCCCCCTTCCCCCATCTCTCTTCTCAGCCTCTGTGTCCAGATGTTTGACTGGTTTGACTACCATGGCCACATGTGTATCTCCTTTGAGCTTCTGGGCCTTAGCACCTTCGATTTCCTCAAAGACAACAACTACCTGCCCTACCCCATCCACCAAGTGCGCCACATGGCCTTCCAGCTGTGCCAGGCTGTCAAGTGTGAGTGGGGTGGGCTGAAATGGACTCTTGGGCATCCCCTCCCTTCATTGGATCTCTCTGTCGGTTGTGCACTGGTGAAGCCCCTAAACAGTCAGCTCTCTGTTATCTGCAGTTCTTTTACTGTCATCTTGAAATGTCTTCTGACTTAACTCCTTGACTAATGTCTTTATCGTCACTGACTGTTCTTACTCTACACCTAACCTAGCATCAGCTAGAAGAGAAGGCCTTTGGAATCAAAGCACTTAATTACCCTCCCCTTTTTCTTTCCTCCTCTTCTTGGGAAAGCATCAGTCAGACAGCAAACATAAAGAGACAAAAATACACTCCTTAGGCTAAAGGCTTATATTTGTCTAGGATGAGATGTTCATTCAAAGCAAAGCAGATGTGAACACAGAGTATATAGTTCAGCTAAGGGGCAAGGTGGGGAATTCAAAGAAGTACATTATTCCTCTGGAGTCATCAAAACAATACAGTTTCACAGAACTGAGTTCACATAATGCCAGCTAGACACATGTCAAAGTGTATACACACTATAACGCAAAGCAAACTTTTTTTTTTTTAACATCAGTTGAGATACATATGTATCTTATTGTAGATAGAGCAGAGCTTCTTAGACCAGGCATTCCATTTAGACGTAGAGCAGAAAGCAGCCCTCTCATGATTCTGGACCTGTCTCCTCACTGGCTTTGTCCTAGGTAACCAGGCCTGGGGTCAGCTGATACCAGTTAGCTCTGGCCACCTGCACCAAGCCTGACCTGGCCTTCTCCCCTACAGTCCTCCATGATAACAAGCTGACACATACAGACCTCAAGCCTGAAAATATTCTGTTTGTGAATTCAGACTATGAGCTCACCTACAACCTAGAGAAGGTAAGATGGATAGGGTCTGCCCTTGGTTACTGGGGGTAGGCAGCTGGGCCACTTTGCCTTGTGCCGAGCCCTTTCTTTTCTCCCTTTTTATTTTGTCCTCCCACATTTTCTCCCTGTCTGGTTCCAAGTGGGTAAAACTAGATAGGTTGAAAGGGAGAGATCTCTTAAGACTTAAATTGGGAGATAACTTGTACAGGGGACTTCAGATAACTTTCCAGTAGAGTGAACATTTTTAAGGTTCTTTTTGGACTGACTGACTGACTGATTTATTTATTTGAGACGGAGTCTTGCTCTGTTGCCCAGGCTGATGTGCATTGGTATAATCTTGGCTTACTGCAACCTCTCCCTCGCAGGTTTAAGTGATTCTCCTGCCTCAGCCTCAGCCTCTGGAGTAGCTGGGATTACAGGCACCCGCCACCATGCCTGGCTAGTTTTTGTGTTTTTAGTAGAGATGGGGTTTTGCCATGTTGGCCAGGCTGGTCTCAAACCCCTAACCTCCGCCTGTCTCGGGCTCCCAAAATGCTGGGATTACAGGTGTGAGCCACAGTGCCTGGCCTGGACTTCTTTTTTGAGATGTATATTTCTGTGAGGTAGGAAAGCTTGGCTCCCTTGACTAACTGGAGATGATGGCGATCTCGGCGATCTCAGACCTAAAGAAGCTCTCCCTCCCTTGACCCCTTTGCCTCATGTTATATATTTTCAGAGAAACCCCTTTGCTACATGTTACATTTTTTTTCAGAAAAACCCATTTGCTACATGTTACATGTTTTCAGAATAACTATATCCGGCACTTGGCTGTAGTCTTCAGATGCTTACAGAGGTGCACGCTGTTCTAGAATCATTTCTTAATCCGTTTGCTCCCCTACTTCTAAAAGTATTACGCTGGATGTGGTGGAAGCTGTAAAACAGGAAATTTCCCAGGGCTTGTGGGGCCAGGCAGGAGATCACAGTAGCTTTTTTAAGGCTCAGAAGCACGGTAGAGAATACTGGTGGAATCTCAGTCTGGGTGCAGAGGTTCATCCTGTTCCTCCTCTGCTCCTAGAAGCGAGATGAGCGCAGTGTGAAGAGCACAGCTGTGCGGGTGGTAGACTTTGGCAGTGCCACCTTTGACCATGAGCACCATAGCACCATTGTCTCCACTCGCCATTACCGAGCACCAGAGGTCATCCTTGGTAAGGGAGGGCAAGGCTGTCCAAGTGTGTGAGATGATGTGGTGAGGGTGGGGCCACCTAAGCCTCATAACACCTTTTCCCTCCCATTCTCACCCAGAGTTGGGCTGGTCACAGCCTTGTGATGTGTGGAGTATAGGCTGCATCATCTTTGAGTACTATGTGGGATTCACCCTCTTCCAGGTAAGTGATGGGATATCTTACTTGACCACCTGGCATTCTTCTACCTGGTTGCTTTGTTGTCTGCTGAGGACCTGCCTACTCAGTTCTCCACATTGGCCACCTTCCTGGCAGCCGGTCCTCAGCATGCCCTTTTCAGTCCCATGCTCAGTTCTGTTTTTGTTTCCCAGACCCATGACAACAGAGAGCATCTAGCCATGATGGAAAGGATATTGGGTCCTATCCCTTCCCGGATGATCCGAAAGACAAGGTGAACCTTGAGTGGGCACTAGTTAACCCTTTTCCTTTTCTCTCCACAGAATTGGTCTGTTTCACATCATTTTCTTTTTTCTTTGATGCCTCCTGTCCCCTCAGTTACTTTCAGATGGGGAAATAAGGGAATTGTAACAAGGGTGACCTTCTGATTCCTCAACCTCCCCTTCCCCTCTAGAAAGCAGAAATATTTTTACCGGGGTCGCCTGGATTGGGATGAGAACACATCAGCTGGGCGCTATGTTCGTGAGAACTGCAAACCGCTGCGGGTGAGCCGGGCTCGGGATAAATAGTGCCCACCATCCAGAAGTCACTTCTTAGGGTGGTTTGCCCCTGGAATGCTCTTCACAACCAGAGGGTTAGGAAAGGAGGGGAGGAAAGCTGAAAGAAGACATCTTTGGTCAACAGAGGAAACATAAGAGGGAGTGGTTTTGTGGAGGGAAGGAGGTTAGACAGCCTAACCTTGAGACAACCAGAGATCAAAGCAATGTCCTGGATTCTTTAGGTCAGACAGAAAAGAATAAACTACCTTTGAAGAGCTTACATTTTAATGAGGAACTAAAGAAGATTCATGAAGTTGACAAGGATATACAAGTAGAAAGAACTTTCAAAGATTATGGAGTAATTGTGCTAGTGGGAAGGTAGGTTGAGCTATAATATCAGAAACGTTGGTCCTGGTGTGGTCGTGGTTAGGTAGCCTTCAAATTGGTTGCAAGCAGAGCCTTGGTTCTCCAAGAATGAAAGGTAGGGTCTTGAAGAAGGCAGGGTTTATAAGGCATCCTGCCTCACCTTTTCCTGCCCTCCTCCACCAGCGGTATCTGACCTCAGAGGCAGAGGAACACCACCAGCTCTTCGATCTGATTGAAAGCATGCTAGAGTATGAACCAGCTAAGCGGCTGACCTTGGGTGAAGCCCTTCAGCATCCTTTCTTCACCCGCCTTCGGGCTGAGCCACCCAACAAGTTGTGGGACTCCAGTCGGGATATCAGTCGGTGACGATCAGGCCCTGGGCCCCCCTGCATCTTTTATAGCAGTGGGTGTCCAGTCCAGGACACTGGTGCTTTTTTATACAAGAGAACGAGCCAGAGTTCACTCCTTCCTCCTGGCTGTCTATATACCTGTGAATATGTGAAATAGTGTAAATATGAAAGAACTTGTACCTATCACTTCAACCCCTGCCTTGTACATAATGCTCTTCCACACAGTTTCCACCCTCACCTGCCCCCTCATACGGAGTTGGATGGGGACCGAGTGAGGTAACCAGGTGGCATCTACCCAATGTTTTATAAGGAATTTTGTACAGTCTTTGTGAAATAAAATAACGTGCTTCATTTGACCCCCATCCCTGGAGTTGGAGGTTTGGGAATGCTGGGGTGGAGGGATGAAACGATTGGCAAACTTTCTTGAGTTTTGGGTATGAAGGGAGTCCTTCTTACCCTCCAAAATTAAGCAGAGCCAGGCTACCAGTTTATTTCCCCTGTCCACCTTATAGGGGAGGGTAGCGATGGGTGGGGCATTTCTTTCAGATTAGAATAGAGAAGTGTTATATGGTGGCACTTCTCGGATGTGGAATCATGAGAGTTGGGAAAGATCTGACTCCTAGAGTCATTGGGCTGCGCCCCAGTATAGAGCCAGAAACCCAGGTTGAAAACGTTCTTAACCTGACTCCTAGGGTTTTGGCAGGGCCGGTCAGAAAGCTCCCGTCGTCCATTTCGAGAGACTAGGAAGGCCGGATTCCTACGCGAGGCCTGCTGGGAAGTGTAGTTCGTTAGTGGAAGGAAGTCACATAGAAGAGGGGCGGTACTTGGTTGTGGGCCCTGGGTTAGAGATATCACGTGGGGGCACTTCCGTCTTAGCTTTTGGCCAAGACGCAGGCGCAACCCACGGCTGCTGCGGGGATCCTTGTGGCCTTTCCGGTCGGTGGAACCAATCCGTGCACAGAGAAGCGGGGCGAACTGAGGCGAGTGAAGTGGACTCTGAGGTCTACCACTACCGCCACTGCTGCGGCAGGGGCGTGGAGGGCAGAGGGCCGCGGAGGTCGCAGTTGCAAACATGGCTCAGAGCAGAGACGGCGGAAACCCATTCGCCGAGCCCAGCGAGCTTGACAACCCCTTTCAGGTGACTCGCGCCGGTCGGCCTCTTTTGGGCAGTCAGGTTGATTCTTCCCGGTTCTGTAGGGTCGGGCTACCTTGTATCCATCCCCATTCGTGACATTTGATCCTGGGAAGAGCCGCCACGTGGGGTGACAGCGACTCTAGACCAGTGAGCACTCTGGGGGGCGGGCCCTGCCCCTTAATGGGCTGGTGCTGGCAGTGTTGGATGATGGATTCGAGGTATATGTTGTCCCAGTCCTGGGACAACGGCGTGACCCCGAAGGTGCAGTACTTGGAGCCACAGGCAGTTTGGGAATGCTCCCTGGGAATTCCCCTAAGTGGCACCGGGCGCCAGCTGAGCCCCAGGTCTCTGCCCTCAGGACCCAGCTGTGATCCAGCACCGACCCAGCCGGCAGTATGCCACTCTTGACGTCTACAACCCTTTTGAGACCCGGGAGGTGAGCTACTGGAGAGCACAGGAATTCAAGGAAGGGGAGGGTTTGCCCGTGAGACAAGTCAGCCTGGGTACAGGGGACTTTTCTGCATGCATAGGAAGGAAGAGGCACTGTGATCTCAGTTCCCTGAGAGGTTAGTCAGCCATGGGATGCCTCATCCTTCTAGGGCCACCAGGGCCACGAACCCGAATGGTTTGAGCTCTAAAAGTCAGTCCTGGGAACATCTGGAGGCTGGCAAGGCTTTAACCAATGTTCTGTATGGGAAGGCTTTCTTGAAGAAAATACAGGTTGGGGCTCGTTGGAGTTTAGGTTAGGTGTGCAGTTTGAAAGCAAGGAATGAGGAGGACTACACCTGTTTGTACCACTGGATTAGAAAATGGTGAGTTGTAAGAATTTAAGGGGTTTTCATGGTACCTGAAAAAAAAGGGGGGGGCGGGGGAGCCAAGCATGGTGTGCAGCTTATAATCCCACTTGGGAGGCTGAGGTGGGAGGATTGCTTGAGCCCAGGAATTTGATGGAGACCATCCTGAGCAACAGTGAGACCCCCATCTCTTGAACCGTTTTAAAAATTGGCTAGGTGGGCCGGGCGCGGTGGCTCAAGCCTGTAATCCCAGCACTTTGGGAGGCCGAGACGGGCGGATCACGAGGTCAGGAGATCGAGACCATCCTGGCTAACACGGTGAAACCCCGTCTCTACTAAAAATACAAAAACTAGCCGGGCGAGGTGGCGGGCGCCTGTAGTCCCAGCTACTCGGGAGGCTGAGGCAGGAGAATGGCGTAAACCCGGGAGGCGGAGCTTGCAGTGAGCTGAGATCTGGCCACTGCACTCCAGTCCGGGCAACAGAGCGAGACTCCGCCTCAAAAAAAAAAAAAAAAAATTGGCTAGGTGGCCGGGCGCGGTGGCTCACGCCTGTAATCCCAGCACTTTGGGAGGCCGAGGCAGGCGGATCACGAGGTCAGGAGATCGAGACCATCCTGGCAAACACGGTGAAACCCTGTCTCTACTAAAAATACAAAAAAAAAAATTAGCTGGGTGTGGTGGCGGCACCTGTAGTCCTAGCTTCTTGGGAGGCTCAGGCAGGAGAATGGCGTGAACCTGGGAGGCAGCGGAGCTTGCAGTGAGTGGAGATCGTGCCACTGCTCTCCAGCCTGGGCGACAGAGCGAGACTCCGTCTCAAAAAAAAAAACCAAAAAAAAAAATTGGCTAGGTGTAGTGGCACATGCCTGTAGTCCTTGCTACTTGGGAGGCTGGGATGGAAGGACTGCTTGAGCCCAGGAGTTTGAGGCTTCGGTGAGTGATAATTGCACCACTGCACTCCAGCCTGGGTGGCAGAGAGAGACCCCCACACCCTATCCCCAGAAGAAAAGGAAAAAAAAAAGCACAGTTAAATGGGGAGATGTGGTAGACGAGTGATTTGAGTCCTTGCTAAGGAATTGGATATGAGGGATGATAAGGTTGCTACAGGTCATCATACGGTTCTCTGACAGAAATTCAACAGAAGAGCTAGCTTCCTAACAAATGGGGGAAAGGCTGCTTCCTTACATCATGAGTCTAAAGGTATTCAAGCAGACTCTAGATTCCTGTGTTATGAGGGACTAGATGATCACTAAGGTCTTTTCCTCAACAGCCACCACCAGCCTATGAGCCTCCAGCCCCTGCCCCATTGCCTCCACCCTCAGCTCCCTCCTTGCAGCCCTCAAGAAAGCTCAGCCCCACAGAACCTAAGAACTATGGCTCCTACAGCACTCAGGTACAGGAGGTGTGCAGGTGAGGGCTGGGGAGAAGGGCCAGTCCTCGGGCCCAGGGCTCACATCTCTGTCTGCTCACACTGGGCAGGCCTCAGCTGCAGCAGCTACAGCTGAACTGCTAAAGAAACAGGAGGAGCTCAACCGGAAGGCAGAGGAGTTGGACCGAAGGGAGCGAGAGCTGCAGCATGCTGCCCTGGGGGGCGCAGCTAGTAAGTAGTAGAGTGGGGAAGAGCATCTGAGAGTTTGGGAGGAGCAAAAACAGGTCTTGAGAGCCTGAGCTCAGCCGGCCACAGTGGCTCACACCTATAATCCCAGCACTTTGGGAGGCTGAGGTGGGCGGATCACGAGGTCAAGAGATCAAGACCATCCTGGCCAACATGGTGAAACCCTGTATCTACTAAAAATACAAAAAAAAAAAAAAATAGCTGGGCATGGTGGCACACACCTGTAGTCCCAGCTACTTGGGAGGCTGAGGCAGGAGAATAGCTTGAACCCGGGAGGCAGAGGTTGCAGTGAGCCAAGATAGCACCACTGCACTCCAGCCTGCTGACAGAGTGAGACTCCATCTCAAAAACAAAACAAAACAAAAAAACTAGACTCTGGAGTCAGACTGCTGAGTTTGAATTTTGGAGATACTGCTTACTAACCATGAGCTTTTATGGAAGTTACTTAATCTTGAGTGCCTCAGTTTCACTATTTATAAAATGAAAACCATGTTTGCATCTGTTTGACAGCGTTGTTGTGAAGGTTAAACAAGATATATGTGAAGTGCTTGGCACAGTGCTTGGATGTTTTAAATAATAATGAACAGTATTAGTTTTTCCACTCTCCTTTGTCTCCTTGGACCCCAAATTGGAGATAAAAGAGAGGATCCAGGGCTGGATATGGTGCCTCACGCCTGTAATTCCAACACTTTGGGAGGCTGAGGCAGGCAGGTTGCTTCAGCTCAGGAGTTAGAGACCAGCCTGGACAACATAGTGAGATCCTGTCTCCAAAACATTAAAGAAAAAAATTAGCAGGGCGTGATGGTATCTGTCTGTAGTCCTAGCTCTTCAAGAAGCTGAGGTGGATGGCCAGGTGCCGGGGCTCATGCCTGTAATCCCACGACTTTGGGAGGCTGAGGCGGGTGGATCACCTGAGGTCAGGAGTTCAGGACCAGCCTGGCCAACATGATGAAACCCTGTCTCTACTGAAAATACAAAAATTAGCTGGGCATGGTGGCACATGCCTATAATCCCAGCTCCTCAGGAGGCTGAGGCAGGAGAATCACTTGAACCCGGGAGGCAGAGGTTGCAGTGAGCCAAGATCAGGCCACTGCACTCCAGCCTGGGCAACAAGAGCGAAACTCCATCTCAGGAAAAAAAAAAAAGAAAAGAAACTGAGGTGGGAGGGTTGTTTGAGCTTAGGAGGTTGAGGCTACAGTGAACCGTGATCATACCACTACCTTCCAGCCTGAACAACACAGTGAGACCCTGTCTCAAAAAAGAAAGAAAGAAAGAAAGAAAGAGGATCCAGGGATAGAGAGAAGGGCGAGTGATTCCTTTGTTGGTCTCTGCCTTACTTCTGGGGTCCATCTGTTTTTCTTGTGCCTTACAGCTCGACAGAACAATTGGCCCCCTCTACCTTCTTTTTGTCCAGTTCAGCCCTGCTTTTTCCAGGACATCTCCATGGAGATCCCCCAAGAATTTCAGAAGACTGTATCCACCATGTACTACCTCTGGATGTGTGAGTAGTGAGAAGCCTTTTGGAGGAAATTACAGGTAGATCTCTTAGCTGCCCTGGGGTCCGCTCACCAAGAACCAAACACTTCACCTCTATTTAGAACTCACCAGCCTGCTAGCAAATGTTCTTGCCCTCTCCCCACTTTTTATTGTCCCTATGCATGAATATATTTTGAATTCTTTAGATGTCTTTGCGCTGGGCATGGTGGTTCACGCCTGTAATCCCAGCACTTTGGGAAGCCAAGGTGGGTGGATCACCTGAGGTCAGAAGTTTGAGACCAGCCTGACCAACATGGAGAAACCCTATCTACTAAAAATACAAAATTACCCTTGCGTGGTGGTGCATGCCTGTAATCCTAGCTACTCGGGAGGCTGAGGCAGGAGAATCACTTGAACCGGGGAAGTGGATGTTGCGGTGAGCCGAGCTCATGCTATTGCACTCCAGCCTGGGCAACAAAAGCAAAACTCCATCTCAAAAAAAAAAAAAAAAAAAAAAAGGCCGGGCGCGGTGGCTTACACCTGTAATCCCAGCACTTTGGGAGGCCAAGGTGGGCAGATCACAAGATCAGGAGATTGAGACCATCCTGGTTAACACGGTGAAACCCCGTCTCTATTAAAAATACAAAAAAATTAGCTGGGCGTGGTGGCCGGCGCCTGTAGTCCCAGCTACTCGGGAGGCTGAGGCAGGAGAATGGCGTGAACCTGGGAGGTGGAGCTTGCAGTAAGCTGAGATTGCACCACTGCACTCCAGCCTGGGCGACAGAGCGAGGCTCCATCTCAAAAAAAAAAAAAAAAAAAAAAAAAAAAAAAGTCTTTGCAAGGGGATCACACATTATTGAGATTTGCTTTCTCCATCTCCCCGTTGAGAATTCCATGAAGGCAGCAGTTGCCTTCCTTTCTTTGCTCCGCCATGTTTGGTGAATTAGTTACCGGGTGAGCATAGATGAGAAGGAGTCTTCATTGCATTCCAGAAGGACTCCTCATCCTGTCCCTCTGCCCCTTAGGCAGCACGCTGGCTCTTCTCCTGAACTTCCTCGCCTGCCTGGCCAGCTTCTGTGTGGAAACCAACAATGGCGCAGGCTTTGGGCTTTCTATCCTCTGGGTCCTCCTTTTCACGCCCTGCTCCTTTGTCTGCTGGTACCGCCCCATGTATAAGGCTTTCCGGTAAGTGTGTTAGTGGTGGGAGAATGATGGAGACCTGGGATGGGCCCCACATCTGCCCATCCTTCAGTTCTAACTCTTCTCCCACCCTCCCCATTTTTTTCCTCTTTGTAGGAGTGACAGTTCATTCAATTTCTTCGTTTTCTTCTTCATTTTCTTCGTCCAGGATGTGCTCTTTGTCCTCCAGGCCATTGGTATCCCAGGTTGGGGATTCAGGTTTGTGAGGCTGTCATCCACCCTCACCTTTCCCTCTAGACCAAGCCAGCACTGGGTGCTGAGATAGGAGTTGTTCAGAAAAAGGAAATGTGGTTTTAATCCTTGGGAGGTACTAGTTTAATGAGATATAAGACATCTTGACTCATATAGATTGAAGGGAAGAATGCTGCATTTGGCTAATCCGAGGCGGCCTCCTGGAGGAGACACAGAACCATGGTTGAAAGGAGGAAGAAGAATCCCCAGACGAGTGCCTGGAAGAGCTTGGAGAGCTCAGGGCTAATGGTTCAGAAACTGGAATTAAACTATGAAGAGAGTAGATATAGTTTGGGATTGTGGTGCTTGGAATACTGCCAGATTGACAGGGGAGCCACTACTGATGGGAAGGGTAGGAACAGGGGACGTTGGTGGCATAACCAGTGGAGAAGCTGAGGAGACCCACTTCACTGGCACCTCCTTCCCCTCCTTACAGCGGCTGGATCTCCGCTCTGGTGGTGCTGAAGGCCAACACAGCAGTAGCCGTGCTCATGCTGCTGGTCGCCCTGCTCTTCACTGGCATTGCTGTGCTAGGAATTGTCATGCTGAAACGGGTAAGGGCTGTGTTGAAGGTGGGGCTGGGAGGGTGAGATCATGGGTCCCCAGGGGCCTGGGTGGAACATTCAGGAGCAACCAGCACAGGTCAGGCTGCTGGGTGGTTCTCAGCTAATGGACCTCTGGGGTGTGTGTTTTTGTGTGTGTGTGTGTGTGTGTATGCTGGGCAGCAGGCTGCTGAGTGGTAGTGATGCTGTTAGGCTGGGGTGGGGAACCAGTTGCTGGAATGTGCTGCAATCTCTTTGTCCTCTACTTGCAGATCCACTCCTTATACCGCCGCACAGGTGCCAGCTTTCAGAAGGCCCAGCAAGAATTTGCTGCTGGTGTCTTCTCCAACCCTGCGGTGCGAACCGCAGCTGCCAGTGCAGCCGCTGGGGCTGCTGAAAATGCCTTCCGGGCCCCGTGACCCCTGACTGGGATGCCCTGGCCCTGCCACTTGAGGGAGCTGACTTAGCTCCCATCCCTAAGGTCTCTGGGACTTGGAGAGACATCAGTACCTGATGGCTCCTCCGCAGTGCTCCCAATCCTATGGCCATGACTGCTGAACCTGACAGGCGTGTGGGGGAGTCCACTGTGACCTAGTGCCCCCATCAGGCCACACTGCTGCCACCTCTCACACGCCCCAACCCAGCTTCCCTTTGCTGTGCCACAGCTGTTGCTTCGGTTATTTAAATAAAAAGAAAGTGGAACTGGAACTGACATCCCCGTTTCCTGAATCTTCATTGGGAATTAGGCCTTATGAAAGAGAAAGGAGAGTGTGGAGTGAGGTGGGAAGGTCGGACCCGGCTTTAGTGTAAACTGGGAGATAGGAGGGGCAGGGCGGTGGAGCCCAGGTGGCTGGCGCAGGAAGGAGGTGGGAAGTCCAAGGAAACGCGAAACCGGGAGACGCCAGGGAGCCCTGCTCCCCACCCCTCTCCATTAATGACGGGGAAGAGCCACCGCCTCTGCCGGGAATGCCAAGGAATACGCGGGCCTGGAGCCTGAAAAGCTGGGTGGGGCTCAAGTGGACGCCCAAAGAATCATTAGCAGGCTAGCCAGGGTCCAGAGAGAGGAAGGGACTGGTGGAGTGCTCATTCGAAGGGCAGATCCGACTGCCTAGCCCTGCCGCGGGATCCCCCAAACCCGACCCCCGACAGGGTCTCAGTCCCGAACTACAACTCCCGGGGTGCACCGCGCCGGCCCTCACCGCCACGCCCCTCCATCCCGCACCAGCCCCATTCCCATCCCCCTCTAGTCCCCGACCTGCGGCAGCCGGAGCTCAGGGAGCGGAGCATGGTGGGGAGGCGAGCGGGACAGGCGACACAGGAGACAGCGGCGCCGCGGCCTCTCCCCACCAGGCGGCCCCGGATCCCACTGGACACCCTGAGGGCACACCGACCGCGCCTCTAGAGTCACCCCACGCCGACCTCTCCCCTCTTCTCTAGACTTCTTTCCATCCTTCCCACTTTTACCCTCCCCATCCCTCCCTGGGCTCTGGGCCGCCGCCCCCTCCTCACTCCTGGACTGGCCCTTCTCGGTGCCCCTCTTTCCTAGGGAGATGCGATGAGCCGGTGCCCCCGCGTCCTCATCGTCGCCCCGGGCACGGTGCCCGTCCAGTGCCCGTGGTGGGGAGGGAGCACTCCGCGGTCCCTCCGTGACGCCCCTCCCTTGGCTTCCCCCACAGCTGGCGTCCCTCGGCCATGCCCCAGGGGACCCAGCCAGGGGGTGGGCTGTAGAGCGAGGGGGGTGGAGAGGAGAAAGGACGGGGCCTTGGGCACCTCTGAGATGCTCCCAAGTGCCAGGGAGGGCCGAGCGAGGCGCAGGCAACCGGGCAGCAGGCATGATGCCCTCGCCTAGTGACTCCAGCCGCTCACTGACCAGCCGGCCCAGCACCAGGGGCCTTACCCACCTCCGCCTCCACCGACCCTGGCTGCAGGCCCTGCTTACGCTGGGGCTGGTCCAGGTGCTCCTGGGCATCCTGGTGGTCACCTTCAGCATGGTGGCCTCTTCCGTCACCACCACTGAGAGCATCAAGAGGTCCTGCCCGTCTTGGGCTGGGTTCTCGGTGAGTTGGGTGCACGGTTGTTGGGTGCACAGTTGTTGGGTGGGGAAGGCTCCTCGGGCCCCACCCTCCACACCAGCTGCAAGTCCACATCCTTGCCTCTCCTCCCTCTCCTGGTCCTCTGCCTCCTTACAGGGCTGGGTGCATCCTGTGGTGAGGGGCTCACTCAGGAGCCTCCCCTGCCAGGCTGAGCCTGTGCCCACTCTGTCCCCAGCTGGCGTTCTCCGGGGTGGTTGGCATTGTGTCCTGGAAGCGGCCATTCACTCTAGTGGTAGGTGCCAGGGTCCAGTGCCCACTGGGAGGCAGGTGCCCAGCACCCAAGAGGAAGCCCATTTATGCCCTCAAGAAGGGAACTGGCTCCCCAGTTGGTGCCAGCCGGGTGGGCATGAAGTGTCTGTGAAGGAGGGGGACTCTGTCCGTGGCAGAGGAGTAGTCATGAGGGTCCCAGCCCTGAGTCTGCACCCTGTTTTCCCCAGATCTCCTTCTTCTCCTTGCTTTCGGTGCTCTGTGTCATGCTTAGCATGGCTGGCTCTGTACTGTCCTGTAAGAATGCTCAACTGGCCCGAGACTTCCAACAGTGCTCTCTGGTGAGATTTGAGGAGGGAGAGCTGGAAAGAACTGGCCTGGGGAGGTGCGCAGGACACCTGAGTTTGTCCTGACTCAGGCTGCCTCACCCTCCCTGCTCCACTCAGGAAGGAAAGGTCTGTGTGTGCTGTCCGTCTGTTCCCCTCCTCCGGCCCTGTCCAGAGTCGGGGCAGGAACTGAAAGTTGCCCCTAACTCCACCTGTGATGAAGCCCGAGGGGCCCTCAAGGTGAGCTTGCACCCCACAAACATCCTCCTGGTTCTCACTCTTGCCTCCCTTCCTGGGGTACTCACAGGCCCATAATGTATGGGACTTAGCCCTCTCCTGATTCCTCTCCTCTTTTCCCTTCCCCAGAACCTGCTCTTCAGCGTCTGTGGGCTCACCATTTGTGCCGCTATAATCTGTACCCTCTCTGCTATTGTCTGCTGCATCCAAATCTTCTCCCTGGACCTCGTGCATACGGTGAGAGGGGAGCGAGGGGAGCGGAGGCCAGGGACACGCAGGTATGGTGGGGGCAGGGGTGTGTGTGCTGAGACTTGCCTGAGGGAACAATGGCTACAGATCTGGCTTTTGAGCACCAGGCGCTATGGGTTATCTATTATCCTCATCTATTGGAGGAATGGATGTTTAATGGGGAGGATGAGAAGGGGAGATGGCAGGGAGTGACTTAAGTATGTGATGCCCATCTGGGACCAGGAGAGGGGGCTTTAGAGAATGGGACTGGATGGTGGGGTAGAGTCAAGAAAGTCCTAGGCTGGGCACAGTGGCTCATTCCTGTAATCCCAGCATTTTGAGAGGCCGAGGCAGGCAGATCACCTGAGGCCAGGAGTTCAAGACCCGCCTGAGCAACATGGCGAAACCCTGTCTCTATTAAAAATACAAAAATTGGCCGGGCGCGGTGGCTCAAGCCTGTAATTCCAGCACTTTGGGAGGCCGAGACGGGCGGATCACAAGGTCAGGAGATCGAGACCATCCTGGCTAACACGGTGAAACCCCGTCTCTACTAAAAAATACAAAAAACTAGCCGGGCGAGGTGGCCGGCGCCTGTAGTCCCAGCTACTCGGGAGGCTGAGGCAGGAGAATGGCGTGAACCCGAAAGGCAGAGCTTGCAGTGAGCTGAGATCTGGCCACTGCACTCCAGTTTGGGCGACACAGCGAGACTCCGTCTCAAAAAAAAAAAAAAAAATACAAAAATTGGGCCGGGCATGGTGGCTCACGCCTATAACCCCAGCACTTTGGGAGGCTGAGGCAGGCAGATCACCTGAGATCAGGAGAATGAGCTAACATGGTTATCTTGGCTAACATGGTGAAACCCCATCTCTATTAAAAACACAAAACATTAGCTGGGCGTGGTGGCACGCACCTGTAGTCCCAGCTACACCCCTGCCCCCACCATACCTGCGTGGCCCTGGCCCCCGCAGGCTGGGAGGCTGAGGCAGGAGAATGGCATGAACATGGGAGGCAGAGCTTGCAGTGAGCTGAGATAGTGCCACTGCACTCCAGCCTGGGTGACAGAGCGAGACTCCGTCTCAAAAAACAAACAAAAAAATATAAAAATTAGCCAAGTGTGGTGGCAGGCGCCTGTAATCCCACCTACTTGGGAGACTGAGGCAGGAAAATTGCTTGAACCTGGGAGGCAGAGGCTGGAGTGAGCTGAGATGGTGCCACTGCACTCCAACTTGGGTGACAAGAGCAAGACTCCATCTCAAAAAAAAAAAAAAATTAGGCTGGGCTTGGTGGCTCATGCCTGTAATCCCAGCACTTTGGGAGGCCAAGGCAGGAGGATCACCAGATATCAGGAGTTCGACACCAGCCTGGCCAACATGGCGAAACCTTGTCTCTACTAAAAATACAAAAATGAGCCGGGCGTGGTGGCGGGCGCCTGTAATCCCAGCTATTTGGAAGACTGAGACTGGAGAATTGCTTGAACCTGGGAGGCAGAGGTTGCAGTGAGCTGAGATCGAGCCATTGTACTCTAGCCTGGATGACAAGAGCAAAACTTCATCTCAAAATAATAATAATAATAATTAGCTGGGCATGGTTGCATACCCTTATAATTCCAGCTACTCGGGAGGCTGAGGCACAGGAATCGCTTGAACCTGGGAGGTAGGGGTTGTAGGGAGCTGAGATCATGCCACTGCACTCCAGCAACAGGGTCAGACTCTGTCTCAAAAATAAAAAAAAGAAGGTCCTAGATGGAGGTGAGCCTAAAGGGTGGACATTCCTGTGAAGACACCGTGGGTGGAGCTTCTGGATGGAGGTGGGGCCATAAAGAAGAGGAATTTGTGGGTGGGCAAGGCCAGAGCTAGAGGTACAGGGTGAGTGTGGGGTTAAGGAGAGCTGATTTGGGGTGAGGGAGGAGCCAGAACTAGAGCTTCTCTCAGGGGATAGGGCCAGAAAAAATAATGTAGATGAGAGAGGAGTTTGGGGGCCTAGGAGGAGCTGTATTCCTAGCATCCAGACTTGCTGACCTGCTTGCTTTCCCAGCAGCTGGCCCCTGAGCGGTCAGTCTCAGGCCCACTGGGACCTCTGAGCTGCACATCTCCGCCCCCAGCCCCTCTCCTACACACCATGCTGGACCTGGAGGAATTTGTCCCGCCTGTGCCCCCACCACCCTACTATCCCCCAGAGTACACTTGCAGCTCAGAAACAGACGCACAGAGGTAAGGCCTGGTGGGGTCTTGCTGGGAGAGCTAAGGAAGGGGACTGGGGCTGGGCCTGGATTGCTGGAGAGAGGGATCTTTGTGGAGTGGGAGTTATTTCTCCTACATTGACCCTCTTCCTCATCTGCCAGCATCACGTACAATGGCTCCATGGACAGCCCAGTGCCCTTGTACCCTACCGATTGCCCCCCTTCTTATGAGGCGGTCATGGGACTACGAGGAGACAGCCAGGTGAGAGCACAGCACGGCTTGGGGCGGGCTGGGGAGCTGGGGTCTAGCCTGGAAAGCTGAACAGGCTGTAGCCTCTGGATACAGATAGTAACAGTGGTCAAGGTCTTTACAGCACCAGCATGCCCACTGTCCCCTTTGATCTTCCCTAGAGCCTGGTGAGGTGGGTGGGTTAGAAGCTATCATTTCTGCCATACAGACGTGGAAACTGAGACTGCACAATTAAGTGACTTATACAAAGTGACAAGGCTAGTCTGGAACCTGAGTCACCAGAGCTCTGTCTAGCACGTGGGGGTGTTCAGTGTGTAGGGCTGAACCCTTGATCCTGTGTCTTCTGCAGGCCACTCTCTTTGACCCTCAACTTCACGATGGCTCCTGCATCTGTGAGCGAGTGGCCTCCATTGTAGATGGTGAGCAGGGCGTAAGGAGGGGTGGACAAGGGTGGTGCTGCCAGGGATAGCTGGGGTGGGTAGGGACAATAGAAGGGGAAAACAAGGCGGAGTTGGTGGTTTGGGGACAGAGGAGGGCTGTGGCAACTTGGAACCCTGGACTTACTTGTCTCCTGTGAGATAAAGCTGGAGGCACAGTGGCCCCTAGAGGCTGGGCTTGGGAAAACAGCAACTGCCTGGGCAGGGCCCAGCCAGGCTGGTGCTACACAGCGCCCCCTGCCGCCCACAGTGTCCATGGACAGCGGGTCTCTGGTGCTGTCAGCCATTGGTGACCTCCCTGGGGGCTCTAGCCCGTCGGAGGACTCGTGCCTGCTGGAGCTGCAGGGCTCCGTGCGCTCCGTGGACTACGTGCTCTTCCGCTCCATCCAGCGCAGCCGTGCCGGCTACTGCCTCAGCCTGGACTGTGGCCTGCGGGGCCCCTTCGAGGAAAGCCCCCTGCCACGGCGCCCCCCACGGGCCGCCCGCTCCTATTCCTGCTCTGCCCCTGAAGCTCCACCCTCACTGGGTGCCCCCACAGCTGCCCGCAGCTGCCACCGGTTGGAGGGCTGGCCGCCCTGGGTGGGACCCTGCTTCCCGGAGCTGAGGCGGCGGGTCCCCCGGGGAGGCGGCCGCCCACCCGCAGCCCCGCCCACCCGAGCCCCTACTCGTCGCTTCAGCGATAGCTCAGGTTCCCTCACCCCCCCGGGGCACCGGCCTCCTCATCCGGCATCCCCACCACCGCTGCTGCTGCCTCGGTCCCACAGCGACCCAGGCATCACGACCTCCAGTGACACTGGTGAGCCCCCTCCCACACTGCCCAGGCTCAGGAGATGGTAGGCACTGGGAGTTAGGTGGCCAGTGATGCCCAGCAGGATTGGGGCACTGTTGAGGTCCCTGAAGAGGAAGAAAGGACGAGTTCACTCCCCTGGTAGACACTTCTCGGGTACTCACCTCCTAGGGACAGAACATCCATAGCATGATCTCGGCTCACTGCAACCGTGTTTCCCGGGTTCAAGTGACTCTCCTGCCTCAGCCTCCCGAGTAGCTGGGACTACAGGTGTGCGCCACCATGACTGGCTAATTTTTGTATTTTTTAGTAGAGACAGGGTTTCACCGTTTTGGCCAGGCTGGTCTTGAACTCCCAACCTCAAGTGATCTACCCACCTCAGGATTTGTTTTTTGAAACCAGTTCCACAGCTCTCAGCTTGGTCCACTTATCTGTCCTCCCCAAGCTTCAGCTCCCACTTGTAAAACATGTATAATAATAGTACTTCAGGCTGGGCACAGTGGCTCACACCTGTAATCCCAGCACTGTGGGAAGCTGAGGTGGGTGGATCACCTGAGGTCGGGAGTTCCAGACCAGCCTGGCTAACATGGTGAAACCCTATCTCTACTAAAAATACAAAAATTAGCCGGGTGTGGTGGAGCACACCTATAATCCCAGCTACTAAGAGAGGCTAACGCAGGAGAATCGCTTGAACCTGGAAGGCGGAGGTTGCAATGAGCCAAGATCATGCCACTGCACTCTAGCCTGGGTGACAGAGACACACTCCATCTCAAACAAACAAACAAAAAACATGTATAATAGTAGTACTTCAGCCATAGGCATCATACTCAAAGATGCTGAGAAAGGAGATAGTGGCCAGGCGTGGCTGTTCACACCTGTAATCCCAGCACTTGGAGAGGCCAAGGCAGGTGGATCACCTGAGGTCAGGAGTTCGAGACCAATCTGGCCAACATGGTGAAACCCCCATCTCTACTAAAAATTCAAAAATTAGCTGGGCCTCGTGGTGGACACCTGTAATCCCAGCTACTAGGGAGGCCGAGATAGGAGAATCACCTGAACCTGGGAGGCAGAGGGTGCAGTGAGCCAAGATTGCGCCACTGCACTCTGGCCTGGTCAACAGAGTGAGACTCCATCTCAAAAATAAGAAAGGAGATAGTACTGGGGTACACTCAGCACTATGCGCCAGGTGCCGAACACCACCACTGCAGTCCCTGTTGTGGTGGATCGTACCATCTAGTTGCTGGCTAATATGGACAGAGATGCTGGCCCTTTGATTGAGGATGGAGCATGGGAGCTGTGAAAGCTCCTCTGGGTTTGAGTTCCCACAGGAGGGTGGGTGTGTCCACAGAACACTCCCACTCACTTCCTGTCTCCTTTCCTTCTCCTCAGCTGACTTCAGGGACCTTTATACCAAAGTGCTTGAGGAAGAAGCTGCTTCTGTTTCCTCTGCAGATACAGGTCAGCCATGTGGTTTTTACCCCAGGGGTGGGGGATTGGGCATGGCTGCCCGGCCCCCTCTCCACCCCACAATACCATTCTCTTATCTCTGTCTCTCTGCAGGGCTCTGCTCTGAAGCCTGCCTCTTCCGCCTAGCCCGCTGCCCTTCCCCCAAGTTGCTACGTGCCCGGTCAGCTGAGAAACGGCGCCCTGTGCCCACCTTCCAAAAAGTTCCCCTGCCCTCGGGCCCTGCACCTGCCCACTCCCTGGGGGACCTCAAGGGCAGCTGGCCAGGTCGCGGCCTGGTCACTCGTTTCCTCCAGATATCCAGGAAAGCCCCAGACCCCAGTGGGACTGCAGCTCATGGACATAAGCAGGTGGGAATTCAGGGAGCCAGGAAAGATGTTTGGGAAAGCACGGAGCTTCAGGTTGGGCCTTACTGATGATGCCCTTTCTCGTGTCCCTGTCCAGATGCCCCGGAGCCTGTGGGGCCGGCCTGGCCGAGAGAGCCTCCACCTTCGCAGCTGCGGAGATCTGAGCTCTGGCTCTTCCCTGCGGCGTCTCCTGTCTGGCCGCAGGCTGGAGCGTGGTACCCGCCCCCACAGCCTCAGTCTCAACGGGGGCAGCCGGGAGACTGGGCTCTGACCTGGGCTTCTGGTCACACTGAACACATCCAGATGAATGCTGGGGCCACAGGCACCAGCTGGTTGGGACCAGCAGCCCCCAGCATCCTCTTGCACTGGCTGGCACAAAAAGAAACCTGCTGTATACCTCCCAAAGTGTCCCTTTCCCTCCTACCTCTGGGGTCTCTTGCTGCTTGCCTCTGCTGCTCTGGACTGGGAGAGCTTTTGTCCTGTGCTGCATGGGTATTTAGGCTGTGGGGGAGATGCCCCTGCTTATAGCACTGGAGGAGGAAAACAAATTCTTGTTCCCCCAGCATGAGAGTGGCTCTTTCTCATTTGCAAGGGCACTATGGTCAGGGCAAAGGCATGGCCCAGGTGTTTAAGTACAGGGGGACGTGTGCCTACGCAATGGGGTGGTAAGACAGGCATAAAGAGTCCAAAAAATCTAGATGGCCTCTCAGCTCTGCCACCTCTAGCTGCATGACCTTGGGCAAGCTATGTAACCCCAATTTCCTGATCCATTAAAGATTGTGAAGGTAGAATGTTTGTAAAGCTCTGAACAGTATGTAAGCCTTCAATAAATTTCAATTTTCCCCTTCTTTTCTTGATCATTCTTTATCACCAGTGAAATTTGTTCTAGTGTCTCTCATATTTAAGAAAACTCTTTCAGGGCTGGGTATGGTGGCTCATGCCTATAATCCCAGCACTTTGGGAGGCCGAGGCAAGAGGATCGCTTGAGCCTAGGAATTCAAGACCAGCCTGGGCAACATAGTGAGACTCTGTCTCTACACAAAACAGAAAAAATTAGCCAGGCATGGTGGGACATGTCTGTAGTCCCAACTACTTGGGAGGCTGAGGTGAGAGGATCACTTGAACTTGGGAAGTCCAGGCTGCAGTAAGCTGTGATTGAGCCACTGCACTACAGCCTGGGCAACAGAGCAAGACCATGTCTAAAAAAAAAAAAAAAAAAAGAAAAAAGAAACTTTCAAGACAGTCTTTCCAACCACTAATTGTAACTCTGCTCCTTTTCACAGCAATAGGTTTTCCTTTTCTTCCCTCCACTCTTAAACATCCATTCTCTCCTCACCCACCCCCATCAGACTCCTTCCCCTATCTTTCCCCAGCCACTGCTCTGACCAAACTTTCCAGTGACCAAAGTGGTGTCAGACCCAGTGACCATTTCTCTGCCTGCATCTCACTTGACCTCGAGGCAGCAATTAATACCCATAATCAGCATCTTCTTGGATTTGTCCCTTTGAAAAGCGAAATACTGGCTTTTATACTTTCTCTTGCTGAGCTGGTTAGCATTGGAGGGCCCCAGGGCCCTCACCTAAGCCCTCTTTCCTATCTCCACTCTTTCTGTAGGTGGTCCTACTATTAATGTCCATGGCTTTTTTTTTTTTTTTTTTTTTTTTTTTGGCGTGGCAACATGTTTAATTCTGTGGCCAAGCTAGCCTGTCTGCAAAGCCTGGCAGATAGCACGTCACCAGGAGCTGCCGCAGAAGCAGGCAGGGCCAACCCTGAAAGGGGTGCAGGCAAAGGCGGGGGCTCCGACATGGCTGCTGGAGGTAGCAGGCCCCAGGCTGGGAGTGCTCAGTAGCCATCGTTAGCCCAGGTAACCTCGTAGTCGGGGTACTTGGCTTTGATTTTCTCAGTTGAAATGGCGTGCTGGGCAGGACCATAGGCCTTGAGGGTGGATCCTGGGGCTTGAGGCACCCAGAGGGACGCACGTGGCTTTCATCATGGAGTAGCCGTACACGTGAATCTTCTTGTCCTGGCTCTGGTGGGAGATGCGTCCGCCGCCCAGACACTCACAGTCACAGCCCTGCTTCTGCATGTCGCCCGACACTTTGTCGTAGATGTCCGCATGGTACTCGGCCCACTTGTAGCCGCGCACGATCTCCTTGCTCTCCGCAGCCGGAGCCCCGGAGCGCGGAGCCGAGTGGACTCGGATCAGCACATACTTGAAGACGCCGTGGGAGTCGATGTCCACATCAGGAATGTGAGCGAGGTCCGCCGCCGCCATGTTCTTCGTCCCGGAGGTCCATGGCTTTAAATACCATCTTTCTATGTGTGAATGCATAACTCCAGCCTTGACCTCTCATGAGCGCCATCCAACTCAGCATATCTGCTTGGATGTCTAATGGGCATTTCAGATTCAACATGGCCACAACTGAACTCTTGATTCCACCCCAGCATCTGTTATTTTTCCACTGTTCCCATCTCAATGGTACCTCCATTACCCACTTGCACATTCCAAAAGCTCAGGAACCATGGTGACTTATTTTCCCATATCCAACACAACCAATCCTATCCTGAATTCATCCATGTCCCACCACCTCCCCAGCTACGTAGCTCCAGCCACCCCCTCTCCACAACTTCTGAATCAGTCTTTCACTTTTCCCAGCAATCCATTCTCCACTCAGCAAAATGATAAAGCATGTCATATCAAGGCTCTGCCTCAATTTAATGGCTTCCCATTGTATTTAGAATCATCTCCAAACTCCCAGAGACTATGGTCAGCTACAATCTGGCCCACCTTTTATTCCAGCCAAATTTCCTCACAGCACAAGGATGTTTACACCTGCTGTTTTTCAAGCATGAAACCTTCAGCCCCTATATCTGGTGCTGTCATCTAATGTCAGGTTTTAGCTCCATTCTTTTTTTTTTTTTTTTTTTTTTTTTTTTTTTTTTTTTTGAGACGGAGTCTCACTCTGTTGCCCGGGCTGGAGTGCAGTGGCCGGATCTCAGCTCACTGCAAGCTCCGCCTCCCGGGTTTACGCCATTCTCCTGCCTCAGCCTCCCGAGTAGCTGGGACTACAGGCGCCCGCCATCTCGCCCGGCTAGTTTTTTTGTATTTTTTAGTAGAGACGGGGTTTCACCGTGTAGACCAGGATGGTCTCGATCTCCTGACCTCGTGATCCGCCCGTCTCGGCCTCCCAAAGTGCTGGGATTACAGGCTTGAGCCACCGCGCCCGGCCTTAGCTCCATTCTTACGATTTCAGTAAGCACCCAATCCCCATCCCAGTCATTCTATCACATAGCCATGTTTTTTTGTTTGGTTTTGTCTTTTTTTGAAACAGAGTCTTGCTCTGTTACCCAGGCTGGAGTGCAGTGGTGTGATTTGGGCTCACTGCAACGTTCCACCTCCTGGGTTCAAGCAATTCTCCTGACTCAGCCTCCCGAGTAGCTGGGATTACAGGCACCCGTCCCCATGCCCGCCCAGCTAAGTTTTGTATTTTTAGTAGAGATAGAGCTTCACCATGTTGGCCAGGCTGGTCTCAAACTCCTGACCTCAAGTAATCCGCCTGCCTCGGTCTCCCAAAGTGCTGGGATTACAAGTGTGACCCACCACGCCTGGCCACATAGTCATGGTTTGAGCATGTATCACTATCTAACATTATCATTTTTTGTTTATATATTTGTGTCGTCCCATAGAATGTTAAGGTCCCAAGATCAGGGACTTGCTCATTGAACTGGCTCTAACACTCAGTATGTCCTCAACAAACACTCGTTAAGATACTAACGTGGCAGGGTGGGGCCTTGTAAACAGCTTCAGGACCCTGTGCTTGTAGGAGCAACGTGGTGCCCTACAAGGAAGACAGGGAGGATGCAGGAGCACTGCCCAGAGATGGCGTCAGGCTGCAAGACTTCTTGAATAATTCACCATCATAACAACCCAACCTCAGGAAGGGCTGGGGCACAGCCAGGACGAAATATTAGGTAGGAGGCGGCGGACACTGGGATTCCCAAGGGGCAGCTTCTGGGCATTGGACGTTCCCTAACCTGAGGCTCTCTAAAGAGGAAGGTTAGGAATCCTCTGAACTTCGGTGGGCTGAACTCACTGCGGGAATTCAATCGTCCCCCGCCACCACGGGTCTACTAGCAAGAAAACGCCGACACGCATGCGTAGTTCTCGTGTTCGGGGCCCTCTCCCTTTCCAAATACGCTTGCGCCCCATCTGGGCTACGGCTGGCCAGCGAGAGTTGTCCGTCTTCAAGTTGACCAATGAGACTTGTGAAAGGGCTCTGAGTCCCGCCTCTGGACGAGAGACCGTCTCTTTTCCAAGTGAGGACCCGCCCCGCCTCCCCAGGGTTGCTTTTCTCGCGGCTGCGGGTGGTGGGGCTGCATCCTGGCTTCCGCGTTTTACTGCGCGCGGCCACAGTCTCCAGTCCCGCCCACGCGCCTTTGCAGCCTGTGGTGGGATTTCCTTTTGCCTCCGGTTGGGGCTGCTGTTTCTCTTCGCCGACGGTAGGCGTAATGAATATTTCGACCTTTGGATCTTAGCTGTCCCCTCCCTGCGTTCCCACTTAACCTTTTTCACCATTATTATTATTTTTTATTATTATTATTTTTTTTTACGGAGTCTCCCTGTGTCGCCCAGGCTGGAGTGCAACGGCGCCTTCTTGGCTCACTGAAACATCCACCTCCCGGGTTCAAGCCATTCTCCTACCTCAGCCTCTCAAGTACGTGGGATTACAGGCACCCGCCACCACCCACGGCTACTTTTTTGTATCTTTTGGTAGAGACGGGGTTTCACCATGTTGGTCAGGCTGGTCTCCAGTTCCTGACCTCCTGATCCGCCCGCCTCGGCCTCCCAAAGTGCTGTGATTATAGGCGTGAGCCACCGCGCCCGGCCAACCATCATTATTATTTTTAACGGTAAGGATGGTCAAATTTTACTAATGAAGAAGAGATTATAAAATCTTCAAGTCCTTATATCCACTTGCTTTTTGAGGGGTGGAGTGGGAAGAAGGTTATATAATTCATGCATTCTTCAGACATGTGACAAACATTCATGGAGCACGGCGACGAGCGCCGGGGTTGGGATGCACACTGGAGCTGCAGATGGGTGCCAGGATGGACTGGTCGCTACCCTGCCTGCTGACGATCAGGCCATTGTTTTTGATGAACTGGGCGCTATAACTGCCATTAAGCTATTTGTACAATTAATCACAACAGTGATAAGAGCGACAAAGGAGCTACTTGGGAGTCCAAGTCGGGAGGACTGCTTGAGGCCCAGATTTCAGGATCAGCCTGAGAGATAGAGCAAGACAGTGTCTCAAAAAAGGCGCGGCGAGGGGGGTGGTAGTGACAACCATGTGAAGGCCAAGAGTTTGTGTTACAGGAGGTGTGGGGTTGGGGCCGCCTGGGGCGAGGTTCTTAGAGAAAGTTACATCCGGGCTGAATTCTGAAAGAGTAAGTGTTAACTAGGCTAAGTGGTGGGGAAGAGTGGGGTGTGCTGAAGGAAGGGATGAAAAACCTGGCAAGTCCATGGCAGGAGTAATTGGATGCTGGTACCCCTACACACTCGCCTTCTACAGTCTGATTTCTAAGCAGCAGCTAACGTGATCATTTAAAAATACACATCTGGGCCGGGCGCGGTGGCTCAAGCCTGTAATCCCAGCACTTTGGGAGGCCGAGACGGGCGGATCACGAGGTCAGGAGATCGAGACCATCCTGGCTAACACGGTGAAACCCCGTCTCTACTAAAAATACAAAAAAATTAGCCTGGCGAGGTGGCGGGCGCCTGTAGTCCCAGCTACTCGGGAGGCTGAGGCAGGAGAATGGCGAAAACCCGGGAGGCGGAGCTTGCAGTGAGCTGAGATCTGGCCACTGCACTCCAGTCCGGGCGACAGAGCGAGACTCCGCCTCAAAAAAAAAAAAAAATAAATAAATAAATAAATAAATAATAAAAATACACATCTGGGCCAAGCGTGGTGTCACATGCCTGTAATCCCAGCACTTTGGGAGGCTAAGGCAAGTGGATCACCTGAGGTCAGGAGTTCGAGACAAGCCTGGCCATCATGGTGAAACCCCGTCTCTACCAAAAATACAAAAATTAGCCGGGCATGGTGGTCCACGCCTTTAATCCCAGCTACTTGGGAGGCTGAGGCAGGATAATCACTTGAACCCGGGAAGTGGAAGTTGCAGTGAGCCGAGATCACGGCGCCACTGCACTCCAGCCTGGGTGACAGAGTGAGACTCTGTCTCAAAATAAATAAATTTAAAAAATAAAAATACACATCTGATCTTGTCGCTTCTCCTGCACCAAGTTCTACAGTGAATTTCTATCTTAGAACATAATTCAGATTACTGTGGCCACCAAGACCTACATAATCTGGCCTCCAGCTTCCTTCTCCAAGGTCTCTTTTTACTGCTATCTGTCTCACTCACATTGCTCCAGGACTTTCTACACTTTCACTTTATTTTTCTTTGTTTTCTTTCTTTTTTTTTTTTTTTGGAGACGGGGGTCTTGCTCTGTCACCTAGACTAGAGTGCAGTGGTGTGATCACGGCTCACTGCAGCCTCCGCCTTCTGGATTCAAGCAATTCTGCCTCAGCCTCCTGAGTAACAATACAGGCGGGCGCCACCAGGCCCAGCTAATTTTTGTATTTTTAGTAGAGACAGGGTTTCATCATGTTGTCCAGGCTGGTCTTGAACTCCTGACCTCAAGTGATCTGCCCACCTCGGCCTCCCAAAGTGCTGGGATTACAGGCGTGAACCACCGTGTCTGGCCCACTTTATTTTTCTTCTTAGCTATCACCTGAAATTATCTGGTTTTTTTTTTTGTTTTTTGTTTTGTCTACCACCCCCACTACAACATAAACTCCATAACCACCTGGGACTTTATCATCTTATTCATTGCTGTATCCCAGAACTGAGAACAGTGACTGGCACATGGTAGACACCCAATTAATATTTGTTGAATGTGTGAATCGGAGAGGGCATAGTAGGGGCGCATAACCCAGTCAGGGGTGTCAGGAAAATGGTTCTGGTAACAGTGATAGTAAGGCTAAGGCTTTAATGATGAGGAAGAGTAGTTACTCATTTTTTTTCAAGACGGGGAAGAAGAAAGGTTCAAAGCAGAGGGGATAGCAGTGGCAAGATGGAGTGTGGCCTTTTGGAGGAGGTGATTCAAGCATGTGGCCTGTAGAGAGGTGGCTCATGCCTGTAATCCCAGCACTTTAGGAGGCCAAGGCAGGCAGATTGAGTCAGGGAATTTGAGACCAGCATGGGCAACATATGGAGACCCCATTCCTACAAAAAAAAAAAAAAAAAAAAAAAGACTCCATCTTTTGTAAAGATGGAGTCTCTCTGTGTTGGTCAGGCTGGTCATGAACTCCTGGCCTTAAGGGACCCTCTTGCCTCAGCTTTTTAAAATGATGGGGTTGGCCAAGCATGGTGGCTCACGCCTGTAATCCTAGCACTTTAGGAGGCCAAAGCAGGCAGATTGCTTGAGTCAAGGAATTTGAGACCAGGGTGGGCAACATATGGAGACCCCATTTCTACAAAAATATATATATTTGTAAAGACAGAGTCTCCCTGTGTTGGTCAGCCTGGTCATGAACTCCAGGCCTTAAGGGATCCTCTTGCCTCAGCTTTTTTTTGAGACGGAGTCTTGCTCTGTTGCCCAGATTGGAGTGCAGTGGCGAGATCCCGGCTCACTGCAAGGTCCACCTCCCGGGTTCAGGCCATTCTCCTGCCTCAGCCTACCGAGTAGCTGGGACTACAGGCTCCTGCCAGCACGCCTGGCTAATTTTTTTTTGTATTTGTTAGTAGAGTCAGGGTTTTGCCATGTTGGCCAGGCTGGTCTTGAACTCCTGACCTCAGGTGATCCACCCGCCTTGGCCTCCCAAAGTGCTGGGATTACAGGCTTGAGCCACCATGCCTGGCTGCCTCAGCTTCTTAAAATGATGGGGTTGGCCGAGCACATTGGCTCATGTCTGTAATCCTACCACTTTGGGAGGCTGAGGCAAGTGGATCACCTGAGGTCAAGAGTTCGAGACCAGCCTGGCCAACATAGTGAAACCTCGTCTCTACTAAAAATACAAAAATTAGCCAGGCATGCTGGTGGGGGCCTGTAATCCCAGCTCCTTGGAAGGCTGAGGCAGGAGAATCGCTTGAACCCAGAAGGCGGAAGTTACAGTGAGCTGAGATTGTGCCATTGCATTCCAGCCTGGGCTTCAGAGAAAGACTCTGTCCCAAAAAAAAATAAAGAAAAAAAAAGATGGGGTTACAGGCACAAGCCACCACACCAGGCCTTAGCTAACTCTTTTTCAAGTGCTATACAAAGGGGATGGAGGAACGCAATGGTGGCCACCTAGTATGCTCCTAGTGGCCACTGCAGTGAGGCCTAGGTGTTTGAGGAGAGGCACCTAGAGTGGTGGCTCTCAGGTACCCCCTAGGGGCATTTTGGAAATTTGTGGGGCATCTTTAATAAAGACAATGATTAGGAGGCATTTGAGAATTTAGTGAATGGAGCCCAGGAAAGGTACAAATTCTGCAACATATAATACATTCCTGCACAAGGAAGAATTCACTCATTTCACCTGACTCTAAAATCAAATATAAATCAGTAGGACTTTATTACAAAATATTGCAGAAAAGTGGCCGGGCGCGGTGGCTCAAACCTGTAATCCCAGCACTTTGGGAGGCCGAGACGGGTGGATCACAAGGTCAGGAGATCGAGACCATCCTGGCTAATACGGTGAAACCCCGTCTCTACTAAAAAATACAAAAAACTAGCCGGGCAAGGTGGCGGGCGCCTGTAGTCCCAGCTACTCGGGAGGCTGAGGCAGGAGAATGGCGTGAACCTGGGAGGCGGAGCTTGCAGTGAGCTGAGATCCGGCCACTGCACTCCAGCCTGGGCGATAGAGCGAGACTCCGTCTCAAAAAAAAAAAAAAAAAAAATTGCAGAAAAGTTTCACAAGAATTTTTTGTAGAAAAAGCCCAATCAGGGCAGGACGCGGTGGCTCATGGCTGTAATCCCAGAACTTTGGGAGGCCTAGGCGGGTGGCTCAGCTGAGGTCAGGAGTTCGAGACCAGCCTGGCCAACATGGCGAAACCCTGACTCTACTAAAAATTCAAAAATTAGGCAGGTATGGTGGCGTGCTCCTGTAATCCCAGCTACTCAGGAGGGTGAGGCAGGAAAATCTACTCGGGAGGCTGAGGCAGGAAAATCGCTTGAACCCGAGAGGTGGAGGTTGCAGTGAGCTGAGATGGTGCCACTGCACTCCAGCCTTAGTGACAGAGCAAAACTCCATCTCAAAAAAATAAAAAATAAAAAGCCCGGCCGGGCGCGGTGGCTCAAGCCTGTAATCCCAGCACTTGGGAGGCTGAGACGGGCGGATCACAAGGTGAAGAGATAGAGACCATCCTGGCTAACGTGGTGAAACCCCGTCTCTACTAAAACAAAAAAAACTAGCTGGGCGAGGTGGCGGGCGCCTGTAGTCCCAGCTACTCAGGAGGCTGAGGCAGGAGAATGGCGTAAACCCGGGCGGCGGAGCTTGTAGTGAGCTGAGATCCGGCTACTGCACTCCACCCTGGGCGACAGAGTGAGACTCCGTCTCAAAACAAAAATTAAAATTAAAATTAAAATTAAAAAAAGCCCAATCAATCAAGCCAGGTGCAGTGGTGCTCCCCTCTAGTCCCAGCTATTTGGGAAGCTGAGACAGGAAGATCATTTGAGGGAAGGAGTTCAAGGTTGCAGTATGATCACGCCTGTGAATAACTGCTGCACTCCAGCCTGGGCAAAACAGAGAGACCCTGTTGCTAAAAAAAAAAAAAAAAAAAAAAAAAAAGCCTGGGCGCTATGGCTCAAGCATGTAATCCCAGCACTTTGGGAGGCTGAGGTGGGAGGACTACTTAAGACCAGCCTGTACAACACAGGAAGATCCCATCTTTACTTCCTGCTGACAGGTCAGAAATTAAAAACAATTAAAAAATTAAAGACAGCCATTTGTCTCTACAAAAATGAGCACACACTTGGAGTCCCAGCTATTCAGGAGGTTGAGGTGGTAGGATCACTTGAGTCCAGGAGATTGAGGCTACAGTGAGCCCTAATTGCACCACTTTACTCCAGCCTGGGTGACAGAGTGAGACCCTGTCTCCAAAAGAAAGAAAAATTTTAAAATCTCAAACATCTAGAAGGAAGCTTAAATAGAAAATATTGTCTTGAGGCTGGGCGCGGTGGCACATGCCTGTAATCCCTGCACTTTGGGAGACCGAGGCGAGTGGATCACAAGGTCAGGAGTTTGAGATCAGCCTGGCCAACATGGTGAAGCCCCATCTCTACTAAGAACATAAAAATTAGCTGGGCATGGCGGCGGGCACCTGTAATTCTAGCTACTTGGGAGGCTGAGGCTGGAGAATCGCTTGAACCCGGGAGGCAGAGGTTGCACTGAGCCAAGATCGTGCCACTGCACCCCAGCCTGGGCAACAAGAAAAAAACTCTGTCGCAAAAAAAAAAAAAAAAAAAAGGCCGGGCGTGGTGGCTCACGCCTGTAATCCCAGCATTTTGGGAGGCTGAGGAGGGCAGATCACGAAGTCAGGAGATGGAGACCATCCTGGCTAACACGGTGAAACCCTGTCTCTACTAAAAATACAAAAATTAGCCGGGCGTGGTGGCAGGCGCCTTTAGTCCCAGCTACTCCTGAGGCTGAGGCAGGAGAATGGCATGAACCTGGGAGGCGGAGCTTGCAGTGAGCCCGGATCTCGCCACTGCACTCCAGCCTGGGCAACAGAGCAAGACTCCGTCTCAAAAGAAGAAGAAGAAGAAAAGGCCAGGTGCAGTGACTCACGCCTGTAATCCCAGCACTTTGGGAGGCCGAGGCCGGCAGATCACGAAATCAGGAGGTCCAGACCATACCGGCTAACACAGTGAAACCCCGTCTCTACTGAAAATAGAAAAAATTAGCCGGGCGTGGTGACAGGCGCCTGTAGTCCCAGCTACTTGGGAGGCTGAGGCAGGAGAATTGCTTGAACCCAGGAGGTGGAGGTTGCAGTGAGCCGAGATTGTGCCACTGCACTCCAGCTTGGGTGACAGAGAGATACTCCGTGTCAAAAACAAAACAAAACAAAACAAAACAAAAAAAAACCGGACTGGGCGCAGTGCCTCACCCTGTAATCCCAGTGCTTTGCGAAGCCAAGGCAGGAGGATCCTTTGAGTTTAGGAGTTTGAGACCAACCTGCACAACACAGCAAGACCCTGTCTCTACAAAAAATACAGAAATTAGCCAGGTGTGGTGGTGTGCGCCTGTAGTCCCAGCTCTTCTGGAGGCTGAGGTGGGAGGATTACTTGAGTCCGAGAGGCAGAGGTTGCACTGAGCTGAAATCGAGCCACTACACTCCATCCAGGGCAACATACAGAGACCCTGTCTCAAACAAACAGAAAATTGCTCAGTACCTGGCCAAAAAAGAAGAGGCTCACTATGCAGAGGGAAAGAGGAAGGAGATGGCTGGATTTCTAAACTCAATAGAGCAGGAGAGGCAAATGTAGAATGTGCTCAGGAAGTATCTGTGAGATGAATGAACGTAAGGGAAGTAAGGTACTAGATATTGCCCTACCCAGAACAAATCCTGTGCAACATTTCCTTGAAAAGTGAGAAGTCTGGAAGAGGTGGATACTGACATAGTGGAGCAACTAGTTCAATTCTACAACTTGACAGCCACACCTCTGCCAGGCTGTCTACAAGGATGTTTAGAATGAGTAAGACATTCCTTCAAGGAACTCCAGGAACATAGGCCTAATATATTGCAATGTTTAGTGTCAAGCAGTGCACTAGAGACACATTATCACACTCAAACCTCACAACAATTCTCTGAGGTAGGAATTATCACTCCCCTTTCGTAGATGAAACAGAGGCTTAGAGTGCTTGATTTATTGAAGGTCAAACAGCCAGTAAATGGTGTAGCCAGGATTCCAACCTTGCCATCTCACTGAGACTGTACTTAATTACTGGAGGGACCGGGTGTGGTGGCTCGTGCTATAATCCCAGCTCCTTAGGAGGCTGAGGCTGGTGGATCACCTGAGGTCAGGGATTCAAGACCAGCCTGGCCAACATGGTGAAACCCCATCTCTACTAAAAATACAAACATTAGCTGGGCATGGTGGTGGGCTCCTGTAATCCCAGCTACTCAGGAGGCTGAGGCAGGGCAATTGCTTGAATCAGGGAGGCTGAGGCAGGGCCATTGCTTGAATCAGGGAGGTGGAGGTTGCAGTGAGTCGAGATCACACTGCACTCCAGCCTGGGCAACAGGGCAAGACTCGGTCTCAAAACCAAAAAAAAAGAAAAATTACTGGAGGAACCTAGAAGAAGAAATGATCAATTTTGTTTGGGGGTGTATCTAGAAAGACTTCACTGAGGTCATTTAAAGAACAAAAAGGATGGCTGGGGTCCAGCGCGGTGGCTCATGCCTGTAATCCTAGCACTTTCGAATACCAGGGCAGGCAGATCACCTGCGGTGCAGAGTTCGAGACCAGCCTGGTCAACATAGCGAAACCCCGTCTCTACTAAAAATAAATTAGCCGAGCGTGGTGGCAGGCACCTGTAATCCCAGCTACTTGGGAGGCTGAGGCAGGAGAATCACTCAAACCCAGGAGGCGGAGGTTGCAGTGAGCCGAGATCACGCCACTGCACTCCAGCCTGGGCAACAGAGCGAGACTCTGCCTCAAAAAACAACAACAACAAAAAAATACAAACAGCAGACAAGTAGTTCCCAGGTGCCTACAGTGGTCAGGCACTGCACTTACCTCACTGACTGCAGTAACCACCCTTTGAGGTGGTGGCATTGGAAAGGAAATTTTCCAAGCAAGGAAATAGACTGAGAGCTGGGGTTAGTCAGGTCATGACTGCGTGTGCCACTCCCACTAAATCTCATTTGATGTGGTTCGTGAGGCCACGGCACGGACAACTTCCTCCTTGTGTCCACTGAGGATACGGCTTTGTACAACACTTTCTGGTTTCTGAACTACTTACAAACCTCCCTGTCCTGTGAGAAAGGAAGAACAGTTATTACCATCTGCATCTGATGATGAAACAAAGGACACTGCAGAGGAGCAGCACTAACCACTCCTTCCCTCCAGTCCTGTCATCCCACTGCCGGTGTCCCACCCTCCTTGCACCCTGCACTTGACCAGCTAATAGGCCCCCTCACCTTTATCCTCTGTGAAGCCACCCTAGATAATTCCCCACCCACGAATGGTCCCTCCTCATCTCAGAGAGCTCTCTATGCACACCTGTTACCGTTTCTGTCTTTATCTGTAAATATCTGTGTGTCTGACTTCCATGCCTCACACGCCTCTATAGGGCAAAGACTGTGTCTTAAACATCTCGGTATTGTCAGTATTTTGCACAGTGAAGTTTTTTTTTTTTTTTTAATCATATCAGCTTTATTTGGACCTTTTTTGACATTTCTATCAAAAAAGCAGTGTACCTGCTATGGTTCCCATTCTCTGGGATTTAGAAGCCTCTACCTCATTCTCCACCCAAATCTGTGTTCTAGGCTCTTCCTAAAGTTGTGACCCATACATGCCCTCCAGAGTTTTATAGCGCATATAATCTGTAACAGATGGGAGGAAGCCAATTGCCCTTTAGAAATATGCCTGCAATTGCCTCACTTCCTGTGTCATGTGACTCTCCCAGTCATCACATGACCCATCCATGTCAGGAAGTCGGAATTACTTGCAGGGCTAACCTAGTGCCTATAGCTACGGCAGGTACCTGCATCCTTGTTTTTGTTTAGTGGATCCTCTATCCTTCAGAGACTCTGGAACCCCTGTGGTCTTCTCCTCATCCAATGACCCTGAGGTGATGGAGTTTTCCAGAGAGGTAAGAGAGAGAGCTCCCAATCAGCATTGTCACAGTGCTTCTGGAATCCTGGCACTGGAATTCAGTGAATGACAGACTCTCTTTGAATCCAGGGCCATCATGGCTCTTTGAGCAAGGCACAGATGGAGGGAGGGGTCGAAGTTGAAATGGGTGGGAAGAGTGGTGGGGAGCGTCCTGATTTGGGGTGGGCAGAGAGTTGTCATCAGAAAGGTTGCAGGGAGAGCTGCACCCAGGTGTCTGTGGGCCTTGTCCTAATGAATGTGGGAGACTAGGCCATGGGCACCCAAAGGCAGCTAAACCCTGCCCAGGAGAGTAGTTGAGGGGGGAGAGGGGCTTGCTTTTCAGCCACTCCTCATTCTGTCCTCAGGAATGTCCCAAGCCTTCGGGTAGGGTAAGCATCATGGCCGCCAGCCTCACAGGATTGCTTCTACTTCAGGCAGTGTCATGGGCATCAGGTAAGTGAGTCAAGGCGGTGGCGAGGTAGCACAGAGGCTCCCTTCTGCCTCATAGTCCTTTGGTAGCCTTCCAGTACTCTGGTGGTAGACTTTTAATAGGTGCTCAATAAATCCTTTTGAGTGACTGAGACCAACTTTGGGGTGAGGATTTTGTTTTTTTTTTCTTTTGAGGCAGTCTTACTCTGTTGCCTGGGCTGGAGTGCAGTGGTGTGATCTTGGCTCATTCCAACCTCTGCCTCCCAGGCTCAAGCGATTCTCTTGCTTCAGCCTCCCGAGTAGCTGGGATTACAGGCGGCCACCACCATGCCCCGCTAATTTTTTTTTTTTTTTTTTTTTTTTTTTTTTTTTTGAGACAGAGTCTTGCTCTGCTGCCCAGGCTCGAGTACAGTGGCCGGCTCTCAGCTCACTGCAAGCTCCGCCTCCCGGGTTCAAGCCATTCTCCTGTCTCAGCCTCCCGAGTAACTGGGACTACAGGCGCCCGCCTCGTCGCCCGGCTAGTTTTTTGTATTTTTTTAGTAGAGACGGGGTTTCACCGTATTAGCCAGGATGGTCTCGATCTCCTGACCTCATGATCCGCCCGTCTCGGCCTCCCAAAGTGCTGGGATTACAGGCTTGAGCCACCGTGCCCGGCCAATTTTTGTATTTTTAGTAGAGACGGGGTTTCACCATGCTGGCAAGGTAGGTCTTGAACTCCTGACCTCAGGTGATCCGCCTACCTCGGCCTCCTGAAGTGCTGAGATTATAGGTGTGAACCCCTGCCCTGGCCAAGGGGTGAGGAATTTGAAACCGTGTTCACTCTGTTCTAGTGGACGTGTCCATTCTCCATGTCTTCATCAGACCTCACCTCTGCTTGCACTCCCTCCCTCCCAGGTGCCCGCCCCTGCATCCCTAAAAGCTTCGGCTACAGCTCGGTGGTCTGTGTCTGCAATGCCACCTACTGTGACTCTCTTGAGCCCCTGACCTTTCCTGCCCTCGGTACCTTCAGCCGCTATGAGAGTACACGCAGTGGGCGACGGATGGAGCTGAGTACAGGGACCATCCAGGCCAATCGCACGGGCACAGGTAACCATTACACCCCTCACCCCCCTGGGCCAGGCTGGGTCCTCCTAGAGGTAAATGGTGTCAGTGATCACCATGAAGTCTCCCCCCTGAGCACTGACACCCTTATTCCCTGTGGATGTCCTCAGGCCTGCTACTGACCCTGCAGCCAGAACAGAAGTTCCAGAAAGTGAAGGGATTTGGAGGGGCCATGACAGATGCTGCTGCTCTCAACATCCTTGCCCTGTCACTCCCTGCCCAAAATTTGCTACTTAAATCGTACTTCTCTGAAGAAGGTGAGGAGGAAGGGGACAAGATGACATAGCGCCATTGACACTTTTTGTTTTTTTATTTTTTAATTTTTTTGAGACAGAATCTCACTCTGCTCAGTCGCCGAGACAGGAGTGCAGAGGGCATGATCTCCACCCACAGCAACCTCTGCCTCCCAGGCTATAGTGATTCTCCTGCCTCAGCCTCCTGAGTAGCTGGAATTATAGGCATGTGCCACTACCACCTGGCTAATTTTTGTATTTTTAGTAGAGACGGTTTCATCATGTTGACCAGGCTAGGCTTAAACTCCTGACCTCAAATGATCCACCTGCCTTGGCCTCCCAAAATGCTGGGATTACAGGTGTGAGCCACCGAGCCCAGCCAGCACGTTTCTCTTTTTTTTTGAGGAGTCTCGCACTGTCGCCCAGGCTGGAGTGCAGTGGCACAATCTCGGCTCACTGCAACCTCCACTTCCTGGGTTCAAGTGATTCTCCTGTCTCAGCCTTCCGAGTACCTGGGATTACAGGTGCCTGCCACCATGCCCGGCTCATTTTCTGTATTTTTAGTAGAGATGGGGTTTCACTATGTTGGCCAGGATGATAGCGAACTCCTGACCTTGTGATCTGCCCGCCTCAGCCTCCCAAAGTGCTGGGATTACAGGCATGAGCCGCCAACACTTTTCTTTGCCCTTTTTTTGGACCCTGACTTCTGCCCATCCCTGACATTTGGTTCCTGTTTTAATGCCCTCTGAAATAAGATTTCCCTGCTTATCATCTGCTAACTATTATGGACTCAGGCTCAGAAAGGCCTGTGCTTCACCCAGGTGCCTGCCTCCACAGGTTCCAACCCAGGAGCCCAAGTTCCCTTTGGCCCTGACTCAGACACTATTAGGACTGACAAGTGATAAGTAGAGTCCCATACTCTCCTATTGATTCAGACTACCATATCTTGATCATCCTTTTCTGTAGGAATCGGATATAACATCATCCGCGTACCCATGGCCAGCTGTGACTTCTCCATCCGCACCTACACCTATGCAGACACCCCTGATGATTTCCAGTTGCACAACTTCAGCCTCCCAGAGGAAGATACCAAGCTCAAGGTAAGCATTCTAGCTTTTTCAGGCTCTGATGGCCCTGATGTCTGGGGGTTGAGAAGCTGTAGGGTAGGTCTGCTTGTAGAGACGTTTTGTCCCCTGCTATTTTGTCCCCGGGGTGGGAGGGTGGGGGCTGATGGCTGAACCGGATGCACTGGTTGGGCTAGTATGTGTTCCAACTCTGGGTGCTTCTCTCTTCACTACCTTTGTCTTTAGATACCCCTGATTCACCGAGCCCTGCAATTGGCCCAGCATCCCGTTTCACTCCTTGCCAGCCCCTGGACATCACCCACTTGGCTCAAGACCAATGGAGCGGTGAATGGGAAGGGGTCACTCAAAGGACAGCCCGGAGACATCTACCACCAGACCTGGGCCAGATACTTTGTGAAGTAAGGGATCAGCAAGGCTGTGGGATCAGGACTGGCCTCCCCTTTGGCCACGCTGATCTGTGTCCCAACCCTCAACCTAGTTCCACTTCCAGATCTGCCTCTCCTCAGCTCACCTTTCTACCTTCTGGGCCTTTCAGACTTGGGCCTGTCAGTCTTGCCCACTCCATCAGGCTTCCTGTTCTCTCGGTCTGGCCCACTTTCTTTTTCTTCTTTTTTTTTTTTTGAGAAGTAGTGTCTCTCTCTGTCACCCAGGCTGGAGTGCCATGGCGCCATCTTCGCTCACTGTAACCTCTGCCTCTCAAGTTCAAGCGATTCTCCTGCCTCAGCCTTCCAAGTAGCTGGGATTACAGGCGCCTGCCACCATGCCCAGCTAATTTTTCTGTTTTTAGTAGACACGGGGTTTCCCCAGGTTGGGCAGGCTGTTCTCTAACTCCTGACCTCAAGTGATCTACCTGCCTCGGCCTCCCAAAGTGCTGGGATTACAGACGTGAGCCAACACATCCAGCTGGTCTGCTCCACCTTCTTGGCTGGATCACTCGTGACCTTTCTCTTGCCAGGTTCCTGGATGCCTATGCCGAGCACAAGTTACAGTTCTGGGCAGTGACAGCTGAAAATGAGCCTTCTGCTGGGCTACTGAGTGGATACCCCTTCCAGTGCCTGGGCTTCACCCCTGAACATCAGCGAGACTTCATTGCCCGTGACCTAGGTCCTACCCTCGCCAACAGTACTCACCACAATGTCCGCCTGCTCATGCTGGATGACCAACGCTTGCTGCTGCCCCACTGGGCAAAGGTGGTAAGGCCCAGACCTGCATGGTGCTCCAGTGACTTTCAAATCTAGCCTCCAAATGACTGGCTCCCAAACTTAGAGCAATTTCTCTACCCAACTGTGGATTCCTAGAGCACCACTCCCCTGGACCTCCAGGGTGCCATGGATCCCACAGTTGTCACTGTAAACCTTTCTAGGGGCCAGGCGAGGTGGCTCACTCATGTAACCCCAGCACTTTGGGAGGCCGAGGCGGGCGGATCACCTGAGGTCAGGAGTTTAAGACCAGCCTGGCCAACGTGTTGAAACCCTGTCTCTACTAAAATAAAAAAAAAAATTATCTGGGCATGATGGTGGGTGCCTGTAATCCCAGCTACTTGGGAGGCTGAGAAGGGAGAATCAGTTGAACCCGGGAGATGGTGGTTGTGGTGAGATGAGATCGTGCCACTGCACTCCAGTCCGGGCGACTGAGTGAGACTCCATCTCAAAAAAAAAAAAAAAAAAAAAAAAAAACCTCTCTAGGCTTGGGGCGGTGGCTCATGTCTGTAATCTCAGCACTATGGGAGGCCAAGGTGGGTGGATCACTTGAACCTAAGAAATTCAAGACCAGCCTGGGAAACATGGTGAAATCCCATCTCTACAAAAAAAACAAAAACTATATATATGTGTATACACACACACACACACACACACACAAATTAGCTGGGTGTGGCACCCGTGTAGTCCCAGCTACTCACGAGGCTAATGCGGGAGGATCAATTGATCCTAGGAAGTCAAGGCTGCAGTGAGCTGTGATTGTGCCACTGTACTCCAGCCTGAGTGATGGAGTTATATCCTGTCTCAAAAAAAAAATATCTCCCCAAATCTCTCTAGTTGCATTCTTCCCATCACCCATTGCCAGGATTCCTACAAGAGGAATTAGAAGTTCCAGAAGACTGTGTGCAAGGTCCAGGGTCACGTGCTCTTCCTTTGCAGGTACTGACGGACCCAGAGGCAGCTAAGTATGTTCATGGCATTGCTGTACATTGGTACCTGGACTTTCTGGCTCCAGCCAAAGCCACCCTAGGGGAGACACACCGCCTGTTCCCCAACACCATGCTCTTTGCCTCAGAGGCCTGTGTGGGCTCCAAGTTCTGGGAGCAGAGTGTGCGGCTAGGGTCCTGGGATCGAGGGATGCAGTACAGCCACAGCATCATCACGGTAAGCCACCCCAGTCTGCCTTCCTGCAAAGCACACCTCAGACCCCTTAGTAGTCTCACCAAAGACTGACAGACCTTTCCTGTCCAGCTTTCCCCAGCTGGCCTGCCCTTTTGGGCAACTGGGGAACCATGATTCCCTGTCTTGCCTTTCCTTCACAGGTCTGCACACCTCATTGCCCTTTTTTTTTTCTTTTGAGACAAAGTTTGGCTCTGTCGCCCAGGCTGGAGTGCAGTGGCATGATCTCGGCTCACTGCAAGCTCCGCCACCCGGGTTCACGTCATTCTCCTGCCTCAGCTTCCCAAGTAGCTGGGACTACAGGTGCCTGCCACCACGACCAGCTAATTTTTTTTGTATTTTTAGTAGAGACGGGGTTTCACCGTGTTAGCCAGGATGGTCTCGATCTCCTGACCTTGTGATCCGCCCACCTCAGCCTCCCAAAGCGCTGGGATTACAGGCATGAGCCACCACACCCGGCTCATAGCCCCTTTTGCAACTACTGACGCACTTGCACCTGCCTCAGACTTCTCAGCTCCCCTTGAGATGCCTCAATCTTCATACCCCCAACTCCTTAGAAGCTAAGGAATGTGCCCCTCACAGGGCTGAGCTACCCACAGCCACGTCTCCCTCATGTGACCCTTACCTACAGTCTCTGGGGACCCCCAGTGTTGAGCCTTTGTCTCTTTGCCTTTGTCCTTACCCTAGAACCTCCTGTACCATGTGGTCGGCTGGACCGACTGGAACCTCGCCCTGAACCTCGAAGGAGGACCCAATTGGGTGCGTAATTTTGTCGACAGTCCCGTCATTGTAGACATCACCAAGGACACATTTTACAAACAGCCCATGTTCTACCACCTTGGTCACTTCAGGTGAGTGGAGGGCGGGCACCCCCATTCCATACCAGGCTTATCATCTCCTACATCAGATGGCTTACATCACTCTACACCATGAGGGAGCAGGAAGGTGTTTAGGGTGGAACCTCGGGAGGGGCACACCCATCCCCTTTTGCACCATGGAGGCAGGAAGTGACTAGGTAGCAACAGACAACCCCAATGCCTGAGGCTGGACTGCGATGTAGAAAAGCAGGGTCAGTGCCCAGCAGCATGGCTCCAGGTCTAGAGACCCAGGGCAGAGCTTCTGCAGGAGTTATGGGGTGAGTATATGGGTGGGTGACTTCTTAGATGAGGGTTTCATGGGCAGTACCCCGAGGGACTCTGACCATCTGTTCCCACATTCAGCAAGTTCATTCCTGAGGGTTCCCAGAGAGTGGGGCTGGTTGCCAGTCAGAAGAACGACCTGGACACAGTGGCACTGATGCATCCCGATGGCTCTGCCGTTGTGGTCGTGCTAAACCGGTGAGGGCAATAGTGGGGTCTGGGAAGTGGGCTGAAGACAGGGTCGGGGGCCTTGGCAGGATCACACTCTTAGCTTCTCCTCCCCACTCCCTAGCTCCTCTAAGGATGTGCCTCTTACCATCAAGGATCCTGCCGTGGGCTTCCTGGAGACGATCTCACCTGGCTACTCCATTCACACCTACCTGTGGCGTCGCCAGTGATGGAGTGGATACTCAAGCTCAGCCTGGGCATTAAAGGGACAGAGTCAGCTCACACGCTGTCTGTGGCTAAAGAGGGCACAGCAGAGCCAGGGTGAGCTTACAGCGAAATAATTCCAAGGGCAGTGGTTTGGGTGATTCACTTTCCCCTCTAGGTGGTGCCAGGGGCTGGAGGCCCCTAGATAAAGATCAGTAAGCCCCAGTGTCCCCCCAGCCACCATGCTTATGTGAACGTGCACTGTGTGCTACTTGTTTTGGAAACTGGGCCTGGGCCCAGGCTTAGGGTGAGCTCACTGTTGTACAAACACAAGATGAAGGGTGAGGCTAAGGAAAAGAAGAGACTAGGAAAGCTGGGCCCAAAACTGGAGACTGTTTGTCTTTCCTGGAGATGCAGAACTGGGCCCGTGGAGCAGCAGTGTCAGCATCAGGGCGGAAGCCTTAAAGCAGCAGCAGGTGTGCCCAGGCACCCAGATGGTTCCTGTGGGACTAGCCAGGAAAAATGGCAGCTCTTAAAGGATAAAATGTTTGAGCCCAGTCAGTGTGAGTGGCTTTATTCTGGGGGGCAGCACCCCGTATCTGGCTGTACCAGCAAAGAGGAGGCACGGGGACCTCTGGAATGCATGAGAGTAGAAAAACCAGTCCTGGGAGTGTGAGGACAAATCATTCCTCTTCATCCTCCTCAGCCATGCCCAGGGCCCGGGTGCCTGGGGTCCGAGCAGGTGTTGCCCGCTGGATGGAGACAATGCCGCTGAGCAAGGCGTAGCCCACCATGGCTGCCAGTCCTGCCAGCACAGATAAGATCTGGTTCTGGCGCCGGTATGGCTCCTCCTCAGTCTCTGGGCCTGCTGGTGTCTGGCGTGGCGGTGGTACCTCAGCTGAGGGTCAAGGAAGGAAAGTGAGTTAGGGGAACTAGTTCTTGGATCCCTGCCCACTCTCCCCAGGGCTGCCCCTCCCATCTGCCCCTTACCTCCATCCCAGGGGAAGTAGAGACTGAGGATGTGGGTACAATAGGCACAGAGGTTGTGCAGCCCCCGCAGGTGGGCCTGCAGCTTCCCACTGGGCAGCTTTGCCTGCAGCAGCAGGGCCAAGTAGCTAAAGACAAAGGCGTCCAAGGAGGCAGGGCTGGAGCAGAGAGAGAAGGGTGGGATGGAGGAGAAGCACTGGGGCAGAAGGGGTAAAGATGGAGCTGGAGGAAGAGTCAGCCCTTGAGGTGGGCTCTGGGCAGCAGGCGGCCATCAGGGAAGGACAGGACACACAGTTCTAGACCTGGTATTGGGAGAGATCCCCAGGTGGTGCCAGCCTGGCCCTGAATAGGGCTCTATCCCAGGGCTGCATAAAGGGCACATTCAGTGCCCCACAGCTCTTCAGGCCCCTCCTGTACCTGGCTGCCCTCCCACCTTACCCTTTTGTACCTCTGAGAAGGCTCTGGCCCCACACACAGCCCCACTGTCAGCAGGCCAGTATCTGTCCCAAGGACCTCCTGTCCAGGGCCTAAGCCCACCCCAGCTCCAGCCCCAGCTGCTCCATCTGAACCTGTATCTTCTTCCAAGCCACCCATTACCCTCTTGGAGTCAGACTCATGCATCTCCAAAGAAGACTTCTGAGAGCCCAGGCACTGAGAGAGCAGGGTCAGACACTCCCGAGCCTCTCGGTACAGCTGTAGGGACGACACAGGTAGGCTTGCAGCTGTGGGAACAGTTCCACCTCCCCACCTAAGCACTCCCATTCCTGGCCAGCATCCTTGGGGCTCATCTCATACAACAGCCCCCGGTCTCAGAGCTACCTCCTTCTCCAGCTCTTCCTCATCCTCAGGCATGTGCTCCCCACTCAGCAGCTCTAGCCGTTCCATGTACTGCCGCTGCATGCGGCCATCAGGAAGAAGTTGAGGGGAAAGGGCATAGCCTCTGCATACCACTTCCAGGTCACTTCCACATAGTTCTTGGTGTCTATCCAGAAAGTATGTACCTGGATGGGGTAGGCAGGAAGAAACAGGCAGGTCTGAGCCAGTGCACCTGTCTGGTTCAAGGTGGGCTTCTGACCCCCATGCTGTCCTGAGTCTCTGGGTGGGTCTATGTGTGCCCAACCCCTCCCCTGCTAACCATGGGTGCTGGGAGGTCTGGGCACACTCACCAGCACCGGGAGCAACTTCTCCTCCAGGAGAGACATGAAGGCCAGGGTGTCTGCCCCTTGCCGAGCTGACAGATCATCATCAGCATTGTACTTCTGTGGAGAAAATATCCATGGCGTGGACACTGGGGGCCTGCAGCGGCACTTCACCAGGGAGGAAGGAGTCCTGTCTGGAACCCCCCTCACTGGCCTGAGTGTAGTGGAGGTAGAGCAAGGAACTTTCCCTGCCAAGGCTCCCTTGCCTGGGCCCAGCCAGTAGCCTGTTGCTGTTGGCAAAAAACCTGGGCCTTGGAGGCCCAGGACCCACTGGCCGTCAAGGTCCTGCGCCCATTGAGGAGACGGAAGAAAGGTGGGGCTCCATACTAGGAGCAGCTCCCAGAATTTCCATGGAAAGCTGGAAGGACGCCTGCTGATGGCAGCTTTCTAACGGTAACTTCCCTGACCCAGACACCACAAAGCTAGCACAGCGGAGCTCAGATGCAGGCTGGGACTTGGTCCATGCCTCAGGAACCAGGGAAAGCCATCCTCACACTCCCTGGATCAGGGAACCCACGCCCAGGGCCCCCCAGCTGGTTCTCTCAGTGCCCAGCTCTTGGCTATTTATTCCACTTCATTCCATGGCCCAGACACCACTACCACATACACATTCCACCCATACCCCCAGGTCTCAGCCTGCCCTACCTTCCCAGGCTCCAGTCCCTGCTCCTCAGCATCCCCCTCCACATCCTGAGTAAACTTTGTCCCCAGATAACCTCTTGAGCATGATCCTTAAATCTCCCTGAGCCTCAGTTTCTCCCGTGTGGAATGGGGGTAAGAATCTCTTTCTCGGCCGGGCGCGGTGGCTCAAGCCTGTAATCCCAGCACTTTGGGAGGCCGAGACGGGCGAATCACGAGGTCAGGAGATCAAGACCATCCTGGCTAACACGGTGAAACCCCGTCTCTACTAAAAAATACAAAAAACTAGCCGGGCGAGGTGGCGGGCGCCTGTAGTCCCAGCTACTCGGGAGGCTGAGGCAGGAGAATGGCATAAACCCGGGAGGCAGAGCTTGCAGTGAGCTGAGATCTGGCCACTGCACTCCAGCCTGGGCGACAGAGCGAGACTCCGTCTCAAAAAAATAAAAAAAAAGAATCTCTTTCTCTCAATGCCCCTGTGTTAGGAAATAATTTAGAATACTTTGGAAACTGGAAAAGCTCTGTTCACACCTAAGGAATCAGGGCAGTGGCCCTGGCCCCACCAGGAACCTTGTCTTTTATCTGGATCCTCTCTTTTCAGGCTTCTCAATTAATTCCCCAGGTCCTTAACCTTTGGGAAATTAGAAATGAGGAAGAGCGTCCCACTTCTGACACTGTGTTCCCTCTTGGAACCTGACCATCAATGCTAGAACCCTTGGAAAACATGCTGGCCCAGCCCTCTAGTTTTACAAATAAGGGAGTGCCAGCCCTGAGAGGTTATGTGGCCTGCCCAAGATCACATAGTCGATGGCAGAGTAAAGAGCAGAGCCTAGGCCTCCCCACTCCTCTAGTAATGCTCTTTCATCTTCTCCAACCTAGCTGTAAGTCTTGTCCATCCTGAGCCCCATATCTAGCCCAACCTAGTCCCTGGAAACAGGGAAGTGGCCCTTAGAAATCTCTCTCCAGTGCCACCATCAGAGGCCAACTGCTGTCTTCTACTCTCCTTCAGCCTGTGCTCCTCTCCCTCCCTGCCTGACAGGCAGAAGGTACTATGCCTCTGGATATCCCCACAGTGCCCTGAGCTTCATCTCTTGCCGACTGCTTTAATACATCACAGTGACACTGTGTGTGTCTCCACCAGCAGACTATTGCTCCTTGATGCTCTGGGTCACCTACATCTAGCATGGCATATATCTGGTGCTCAATAAATGTGTATTGTACAGAATTGACTGAACTTCTCTTACTGGCAGCCCCCTCTTTCCAAGTCACCTACCTCTTTTCGAAGGTGGAGAGAAGTATACCAACCAAGCCCTTAGCTGCTTGTCCATAGATAGTTGCAACACATTCCTGCCTATCTTCTGCTTCTCCTCTTGTACACACCCTTCCTAACCCCCAAGGGATACTGGGTACCTGAAGGGTTCCGCCAGGGGTTGCTGATCTTGTGCAATATGGTGCACAAGAAACTTTTAAGAAAAAAGAAACTTTCAAGACACTCTTTCCAACCACTAATCGTATCTCTGCTCCTTTTCACAGCAATAGGTTGTCTTTTTCTTCCCTCCACACTTAAACATCCATTCTCTTCTCTCCCATCCCCATCAGACTCCTTCCCCAGTCTTTCCCCAGCCACTGCTCTGAACAAAATTTGAGTGATCAAAAGTGGTGTCAGACCCAGTGACCATTTATCTGCCTGCATCTCACTTGACCTTGAAGCAGCAATTAATCTCCATAATCAGCATCTTCTTGAATTTTTCACTTTGGGAACATTGCTCTTCTACTTTGTGCTCTGGTTATCCTTTACAAGCTTTTAGACCTCTCCTGAACTGGTTAACAGTAGAAGGCCCCAAGGCCCTCACGTAAGCTGTCTTCTTTTTTTGTGTTTTTTCTTTTTTTTAAATTTTTTTTTTGAGACGGAGTCTCGCTCTGTCGCCCAGGCTGGAGTACAGTGGCGCAATCTCAGCTCACTGCAAGCTCTGCCTCCCAAGTTCACCCCGTTCTCCTGCCTCAGCCTCCCAAGTAGCTGGGACTACAGGGGCCTGCCACCACGTCTGGCTAATTTTTTGTATTTTTAGTAGAGACTGGGTTTTACCTTGTTAGCCAGGATGGTCTCCATCTCCTGACCTCGTGATCCGCCCACCTTAGCCTCCCAAGTACTGGGATTACAGGCGTGAGCCACTGCGCCCAGCCGTCTATTTTATTTTATTTTATATTTCATTTTATATTTTATTTTTGAGACGGAGTCTTCCTCTGTCGCCAGGCTGGAGTGCAGTGGAGCAATCTCGGCTCATTGGAACCTCCACCTCCCAGGTTCAAGCGATTCTCCTGCCTCAGCCTCCCAGGTAGCTGAGAGTAACAGGCATGTGCCACCACACCCAGCTAATTTTTTTGTATTTTTAGTTGAGACGGGGTTTCACCATGTTAGCCAGGATAGTCTCGATCTCCTGACCTAGTGATCCGCCTGCCTCAGCCTCCCAAAGTGCTGGGATTACAGGCATGAGCCACCGTGCCCGGCCATCATTTTTTTTTTTAAATGGAGTCTTGCTGTGTCACCCAGGTTGGAGTGTAACAGTGTAATCTCGGCTCACTGCAACCTCCGCCTCCCAGGTTCAAGCGATTCTCCTGCCTACTACTAGGGTCCATGGCTTTAAATACCATCTTTCTATGTGTTAATGCATAACTCCAGCCTTGACCTCTCATGAGCGCCATCCAACTCAGCATATCTGCTTGGATGTCTGAGTATTTCAGATTCAACATGGCCACAACTGAACTTTTTTTGTTTGTTTGTTTTTTTAAGTGGAGTTTTGCTCTTGTTGCCCAGGCTGGAGTGCAATGGCGAGATCTTGGCTCACTGCAACTTCTGCCTCCAGGGTTGAAGCGATTATCCTGCCTCAGCCTCCCGAGTAGATGGGATTACAGGCCCCACTACCTGGCTTTTTTTTTTTTTTTTTAGTATTTTTAGTAGAGACAGGGTGTTGCCATATTGGCCAGGCTGGTCTGCAAATCCTGACCTCAGGTGATCTGCCCGCCTCAGCCTCCCAAAGTGCTGGAATTACAGGTGTCAGTCGCTGCGCATGGCCACATAACTGAGCTCTTGATTCCCACCTCAGCACCTTTTTTCCACTGTTCCCATCTCAGTGGCACCTCCATTACCCATTTGCACATTCCAAAAGCTCAGGAACCATGATGACTTCTCTTCCCATATCCAACACAACCAATCCTATCCCGAATTCATCCACGTCGCACCACCTCCCCAGCTACCTAATTCCAGCCACCCTCTCTCCACAACCTCTAAATCAATCTTTCACTTTTCCCAGCAATCCATTCTCCACTCAGCAAAATGATGATAAAGCAGGTCATATCAAGGCTCTGCCTCAATTTAATGGCTTCCCATTGTATTTAGAATTATCTCCAAGCTCTCAGAGACTACGGTTAGCTACAATCTGGCCCACCTTCTATTCCAGCCAAATTTCCTCACAGCACAAGGACATCTGTACCTGCTGTTTTCCAAGCATGAAACCCTCGGCCTCTATATCTAGTGCTGTCACCTAATTTCAAGTTTTAGCTCCACTCTCACCATTTCAGTGAGGACCTAATCCCCATCCCAGTCATTCTATCACATAGCTTTTTTTTTTTTTTTTTTTTTTTTTTTTTTGAGACAGAGTCTTGCTTTCTCACCCAGGCTGGAGTGCAGTGGTGTGATCTGGGCTCACTGCAACCTTCCACCTCCAGGGTTCAAGTGATTCTCCTGCCTCAGCTTCCTGAGGCTGGGATTACAAGTGCCTGCCACGACGCCCAGCTAAGTTTTGTATTTTTAGTAGAGACGGGGTTTTGCCATGTTAGCCAGGCTGGGCTCCAACTCCTGACCTCAAGTGATCCACCTGCCTCAGCCTCCCACAGTGCTGGATTTACAGGTGTGAGCCACTTCTCCCAGCCACAAAGCCATGTTTTGAGCATATATCACTATCTAAAATTATTTTTTGTTTATACGTTTGTGTCGTCTTATAGAATGTAAGGTCACAAGATCAGAGACTTGCTCATTGAACTGGGTCTAACACATAGTACTTCCTCAACAAAGACTCGTTAAGATACTAACATGGCAGAGTGTGGCCTTGTAAACAGTTTCAGGACCCTGTGCTTGTAGGAGCAACGTGGTGCCCTCCCAAGGAAGACAGGGAGGATGCAGGAGCACTACCCAGACTTCTTGAATAATTCACCATCATAACAACCCAGCCTCAGGAAGGGCTGGGGCACGGCCAGGACAAAACATTAGGTAGGAGGCGGTGGACACTGGGATTCCCATGGGGCAGCTTCTGGGCACTGGACGTTCTCTAACCTGAGGCTCTCTAAAGAGGAAGGTCAGGAATCCCTCTGAGCTTCGGTGGGCTAGACCCACTGTGGGAATTCAATCGCCCCTCACCACCGCCGTCCACTAAGGGTGTGCTGGCGGGAAAGCGCTGAGACGCATGCATAGTTACCGCGTCCGGCACCCTCTCCCTTTCCAAATACGCTTGCGCCCCATCTGGGCGACGGTTGGTCAGCGAGAGTTGTCCGTCTTCAAGCGAACCAATGAGACTTGTGGGCGGGCTCTGAGTCCCGCCTCTGGACGAGTGACTGTCCCTTCTCTGAGTGAGGCCCCGCCCGGCCTCCCCAGGGCTGCTTTTCTGGAGGCTGCGGGTCGTGGGGCTGCATCCTGGCTTCCGTCCCTATTGTGCTGGGCCTCAGTCTCCAGTCCCGCCCACGCGCCTTTGGAGGCTGCGGTGGGATTTTCTTTTGCCTCCGATTGGGGCTGCTGTTTCTCTTCGCCGACAGTAGGCGTTATAAATATTTCGCCCTTTGAATGTTAGCTTTCCCCTCCCGGCGTTCGCACTTAGCCTTTTTCATCATTAGCATTATTTTTAATGGCAAGGATGGTCAAATTTTACTAATGAAGAGATCATAAAATCTTCAAGTCTTTGTATCCATTTGCTTTTTGAGGGGTGGAGTGGGAAGAAAGTTATATAATTCATGCATTCTTCGGACATGTGACAAACGTTCGCGGAGCGCGGCGAGGAGCCCCAGGGTCAGGATGCACACTAGGGCTGCACGTGGGAGCCAGGACGGACTGGACTGGTCCCTACTCTGCCCGCTGACGATTGGCAGGCCACTGCCTTTCATCAGCTGGGCTCTATAACTGCCATTAAGCCGTTTGTACAGTTAATCACAACAGTGATAAGAGCGACAAAGGAGCTACTCGGGTGGCTGAGGCGGGAGGATCTTTTGAGCCCAGGAGTTCGAGATCAGCCTGGGGAATAGAGCGAGATCCTGTCTCAAAAAAAGGGGGGAGAAAAAGTGAAAAGATGTGAGGGTTATGCGTTTGTGTTAGAGGAGATGTGTGGGGTGGGGAGGCGGCGGGGGGGCGAGGTTGTTCTTAGAGAAAGTGACATGGGGTAATTCTGAAGGAGTAAGTATTAACTAGGCTAAGCGGTGGGGAAGAGTGGTGTGTGCTGAAGGAAGTGAAGAAGAACCTGGCAAGTTCATGGCAGGCTGTAATTGGATGTTGGTCTCCCTCCACACTTGCCTCCTACAGTCTGATTTCTACACAGCACCCAAAGTGATCTCTTAAAAATACACATCTGATCTTGTCACTTCCCAGCACCAAACTCTACAGTGAATTTCCATTTAGAACAAAATTCAGACTCCTTACCATGGCCACCAAGACCCTACACAATCTGGCCTCCCAATTTCCTTCTCCAAGGTCACTTTTTACCACTATCCATCTCACTCACACTGCTCCAGAACTCTCTATGCTTTCATTTTATTTTTCTTTCTTTCTTTCTTTCTTTTTTTTTTTTAGACGGAGTCTTGCTCTGTCTCCCAGGTGGTGTGATCTCCGTTCACTGCAACCCAGAGCAGTGGGGTGATCTTGGCTCACTGCAGTCTCCGCCTTCCAGGTTCCAGCAGTTATGCCTCAGCCTCCTGAGTTCCTGAGTAGCAGGGATTACAGGTGCGTGCCATCAGGCCCAGCTAATTTTTGTATTTTTAGTTAAGAGATTTATTTATTTACTTATTTTGAGATGGAGTCTCGCTCTGTAACCCAGGCTGGAGTGCAGTGGCGTGATCTCGGCTTACTGCAAGCTCCGCCTCCCAGTTCATGCCATTCTCCTGCCTCAGCCTCCCAAGTTGGTGGGACTACAAGCGACTGCCACCACGCCCGGCTAATTTTTTGTATTTTTAGTGGAGACGGGGTTTCACCATGTTAGCCAGGATGGTCTCGATCTCCTGACCTTGTGATCCGCCCGCCACGGCCTCCTAAAGTGCTGGTAGTACAGGCGTGAGCCACCACGCCTGGCCTTTAGTAGAGATTTCATCGTGTTGTCCAGGCTGGTCTCGAACTCCTGACTTCAAATGATCTGCCCATCTCAACCTCCCAAAGTGCTGAGATTACAGGCAAGAGCCACCACACCTGGCTCAGTATTTGTTTTATTTTTGTTATATTTATTTATTTAGAGACAGGGTCTTGCTCTGTTGCTCAGGCTGGAGGGCTGTGGCAGGAACACAGCTTACTGCAGCCTCCACTACCTCAGCTCAAGCGATCTTCCCACCTCAGCTGAGACTACAGTTGTGCACCACCATGCCTGCCTAATTTTTTCGTTTTACCGTGTTGGCCAGGTTTGTCTCAAACTCTTGGGCTCCTCTGTCCTCCTACTGAGAGACAGGACTAGCTGGATTTCCTAGGCCGACTAATCCTTAAGCCTAGCGGGGAAGGTGAGGGCATCCACCTTTAAACACGGGGCTTGCAGCTTAGCCCACAACTGACGAATCAGAGAGCATAGTAAAATGTTAATTAGGCAAAAACAGGAGGTAAAGAAATACCCAATCATCTATTGCCTGAGAGCACAGCGGGAGGGACAAGGATCAGGATATAAACCCAGGCATTCCAGCTGGCAGCGGCAACCCCCTTTGGGTTCCCTCCCCTTATATGGGAGCTCTGTTTTCACTCTATTTCACTCTTTTAAATCTTGGAACTGCACTCTTCTGGTCCATGTTTTGTTACGGCTGGAGCTGAGCTTTCGCTCGCCATCCACCACTGCTGTTTGCCGCCGTTGCAGACCAGCTGCTAACTTCCATCCCTGTGGATCCAGCAGGGTATCTGCTGTGGTCCTGATGCAGCCAGGCGCCCATTGCTCCCGATCAGGCTAAAAGCTTGCCATTGTTCCTCCTCAGCTAAGTGCCTGGGTTCCTCCTAATGGAGCTGAACACTAGTCACTGGGTTCCACGGTTCTCTTCTGTGACCCACGGCTTCTAATAGAGCTATAACACTCACTGCATGGCCCAAGATTCCATTCCTTGGAATCTGTGAGGCCAAGAACCCCAGGTCAGAGAACACGGGTTTGCCACCATCTTGGAAGTGGCCCACCACCATCTTGGGAGCTCTGGGAGCAAGGACCCCCTGGTAACACTACCTTAGCCTCCCAAAGTGCTAGGATTATAGGCGTGAGCTACTGTGCCCACCTGGTGTTCAGTATTTGAATCCATATTTCCTGTAGCTGCAACCAAAGTCCCTCTGTTAGGTCTCACTTCGACTTTAATAATTGTGTTCAGGCTGGGCACACTGGCTCACGCCTGTAATCCCAGCACTTTGGGAGGCCGAGGCGGGTGAATCACCTGAGGTCAAATGTTTGAGACCAGCCTGGCCAACACGGTGAAACCCTGATTCTACTAAAAATACAAAACATTCTCCGGACATAGTGGCGGGCGCCTGTAATCCCAGCTACTTGGGAGGCTGAGGCAGAATTGCTTGAACCTGGGAGGAGGAGGTTGCAGTGAGTGGAGATCACGTCATTGCACTCCAGCCTGGGCTACAGAGCGAGACTCTGTCTCAATAATTAATTAATTAATTAATTGTGTTCAGAGTCAGCATCATTCTTCCTTAAGTTCACCACTCCTTTGTCAGGAACACTCCCTAAAACACTGACAAGCAGGACCTTGAATAGTGGGGTATGGTTGGTAACAACTCATCCATTCAACAGACATTGAGCACCTATTTTGTGCTTGTCTCTAAATGAAGAGCTGGTTGTATTATTTATTTTTTTAGATGACGGGGCTTTCCCTATGTTGCCCAGGTTCGTCTCAAACTCCTGGGCTCAAGAGATCCTCTCGCCTCGTTCTCTCAAGTGGTTGAATATACAGGCTCCAGCGACCATGCCTAGAAACGGGAACCATGAAATTTGCTTTGCAACTGTTTACAACCTTTAAGGAAGACTGAAAAGGCATTCCTGAAGCATGTGAGAGGCCGTCTGTATGACCTGATGACTCAGAACGCTTGGAATTTAGATTAGGATAGATATGAACTTAGGCCTCACTCTGTCACATATTTAACTTCTCTAAGTCTTACTTTTCTTATCTGTAATGTAGAGTTGTCAGGCTAATGCATGTAACAAACACTCATGAAAGATGGACTATTATCTTGCAAAAAATTAGAAGAGAGCAAATGAGGTACAAGGACCTTCCATCTGCAATGGGCTGTACAGTGAATGCTGTGGTTACTGTTGAAGCATTGGTAAATCACATGAATCCAATGGGAAGACGTAAGGTCACCCTAAGGTCAGACTCGGTGGCTCACGCCTGTAATTCCAGCACTTCGGGAAACCAAGGCAAGAAGATTGCTTGAGCTCAGGAGTTCGAGACCAGTCTAGGCAACCTGTTTCTACAAAAAGTTAGAAAATTAGCTTGGTGTGGTGGTGTGCACTTCTGGTCCCAGCTACTCAGGAGGCTAAGGTGGGAGGATCCCTTGAGCCCAGGTGGTCGAGGCTACAGTGAGCCAGGATCACACCATTGCATTCCAGCCTGGATGACAGTGTGAGGCCCTGTCTTAAAAAAGACAAAAACAAACCAAAAAAATCCACATCCTAGTGGGTAAGGGGCAGCAGAGGTCCCACCCAAGAGTGAAATCACTTTTGGTGTCAGTAATCAGAGAGCGTAATATACCCTCAGGCCAGAAACCAGAGCTGAGTGATGGCTCACGCCTATAATCCCAGCACCTTGGGAGGCTGAGGCAGGTGGATTGCTTGACGTCAGGAATTCGAGACCAGCCTGGCCAACATAGCAAGACCCTATCTCTGAAAAAAAATTCAAAAATTAGTTGGGCATGGTGGCATGTGCCTGTAGTCCCAGCTACCATGGAGGCTGAGGTGGGAGGATCAATTGAGCCTGAGAGGTCAAGGCTGCAGTGAATTGTGATTGTGCCAAGACCCTGTCTTTAAAATAAAATAAAATAAAATAAAATAAAATAAAATAAAATAACATAACTAGAGCTGAAAAGACAGGTTCTAGGTTAACCGGTAGTAGTTGTTCATTCATTCATCTGTATAATAAGTACTTTTTTGAGCACCTACTCTGTGCTCAATGAGTATGTTCTGGAATGAACAAGTGTCTATTTGACTTGAACACCGACCATAGAAGTAACTAGCAGTGGAACTGGGAGGGGCACTCTCCATGGGACCTAAAGACTTAGGAGCCTGTGATATGATACCTGTCAGTGTGCAAGGGCTGGAGTTTGCTGAGTCAGACCTATACTCCAGGACAGGTCTCGCTGGGATGGGATCAAAATTGCTGCTGGGTCAGCTGAACTATTTTTGTACTTCTGCTTTTCACTTATATTTATGTCTTCCCTAGGTATATAGCTGTCTTCTTTTGTTTGCTTGTTTTTCTGAGAAACAGAGTCTTGCTCTGTCACCCAGGCTGGAGTGCAGTGGCGCGATCTCGGCTCACTGCAAACTCTACCTCTGGGATTCAAGCGATTCTCCTGCCTCAGACTCCCGAGTAGCTAGGATTACAGGGGTCCACCACCATGCCCGGCTAATTTTTCGTATTTTTAGTAGAGATGGAGTTTAGTAGAGACAGGGTTTCACTGTGTTAGCCAGGATGGTCTCCATCTCCTAACCTCGTGATTCGCCCTCCTCAGCCTCCCAAAGTGCTGGGATTACAGGCATGAGCCACCACACCCAGCCACCGGAGACCCCTTTATACCAAAATATATATATATTTGTAAAGAGTCTCCCTGTGTTGCCCAGGCTGGTCTTGAACTCCTGACCTCAAGGGATCCTCTTGTCTCAACTTCTTAAAATGATGGGGTTACAGGTATGAGCCACCATACCAGGACTTAGCTAACTCTTTTTCAAGTGTTATACAAAGGGGACAGAGAAACATCATTGTGGCCACCTAGTATGCCCCTATTGGCCACTGCAGTGAGGCCTAGGTGTTTGAGGAGAGGCACCTAGGGTAATGGCGCTCAGGCATACCCTAGGAGCATTTTGGAAATTTGTGGGGCATCTTTAATAGAGACAATGATTAGGAGGCACTTTGAGAATTTAGTGGATGGAACCCAGGAAAGGTAGACATTCTGCAAAGTGTAGTACATTCATGCACAAGGAAGAATTCACGCATTTCACCTAACAAATATAAAATCAAATATAAATCAGTAGGACTTTATTATAAAATATTGCAGAAAAGTTTCATAAGAATTTTTTGTAGAAAAAGCCCAAACAGGGGCCGGGCGCGGTGGCTCAAGCCTGTAATCCCAGCACTTTGGGAGGCCGAGACGGGTGGATCACGAGGTCAGGAGATCGAGACCATCCTGGCTAATACGGTGAAACCCCATCTCTACTAAAAAAATACAAAAAACTAGCCGGGCGAGGTGGCGGGCACCTGTAGTCCCAGCTACTCGGGAGGCTGAGGCAAGAGAATGGCGTGAACCCAGGAGGCGGAGCTTGCAGTGAGCTGAGATCTGGCCACTGCACTCCAGCCTGGGCGGCAGAGCGAGACTCCGTCTCAAAAAAAAAAAAAAAAAGAAAAAAAGAAAAAGCCCAAACAGGGCCGGGCGCGGTGGCTCAAGCCTGTAATCCTAGTACTTTGGGAGGCCGAGACGGGCGGATCACGAGGTCAGGAGATTGAGACCATCCTGGCTAACACGGTGAAACCCCATCTCTACTAAAAAATACAAAAAAACTAGCCGGGCGAGGTGGCGGGCGCCTGTAGTCCCAGCTACTCGGGAGGCTGAGGCAGGAGAATGGCATGAACCCGGGAGGCGGAGCTTGCAGTGAGCTGAGATCCGGCCACTGCACTCCAGCCTGGGCGACAGAGGGGGCTCCGTCTCAAAAAAACAAAACAAAACAACAACAACAAAAAAAAACTAAGTTTATTTAGAAAATAAAATAGAATATCCTCAAGGACAAATCACATTGTACAGGAAATATGAACTGTGAAATAATATTCACCCTGGAATTTTTTTTTTTTTTGAAACAGACTGTTACTCTGTCTCCCAGGCTGGAGTGCAATGGCACAATCTCGGGTCACTGCAACCTCCGACTCCTGGGTTCAAGTGATTCTCGTACCTCAGCTTCCCGAGTAGCTGGGATTACAGGTGTGCACCACCACTCCCAGCTAATTTTTGTATTTTCATTTCAGATGGGATTTCGCCATGTTGGCCATGAACACCTGTCCTCAAGTTATTCACTGCCTCAGCCTCCCAAAGTGCTGGGATTATAGGCATGAGCTACTGTGCCCAGCCACCCTGGAAAAATTTTACAAAATGAAGTATAAAAAGAAGAAAAAGAGGAGCGGGCATGGTGCCTTCTGCCTGTAATCCCCGCACTTTGCAAAGTCGAGGCAGGAGATCCTTTGAGTTTAGGAGTTTGAGACCAATCTGCGCAACACAGCAAGACCCTGTCTGTACAAAAAATACAGACGCTAGGCTGGGCGCGGTGGCTCACGGCTGTAATCCCAGCACTTTGGGAGTCCGAGGCCTGCAGATCATGAGGTCAGGAGATCGAGACCATCCTGGCTAACACGGTAAAACCCCGTCTCTACTAAAAATACAAAAAATTAGCCAGGCGTGGTGGCAGACGCCTGTAGTCCTAGCTACTCAGGAGGCTGAGGCAGGAGAATGGCGTGAACCCGGGAGGCGGAGCTTGCAGTGAGCTGAGATCCTGCCACTGCACTCCAGCCTGGGCAACAGAGCAAGACTCTGTTTCAAAAAAAAAACCAAAAAACTGGAATTAGCCAGGTGTGGTGGTGTGCGCCTGTAGTCCCAGTTACTCTGGAGGCTGAAGTGGGAGGATTGCTTGAGCCCAAGAGGCAGAGGTTGCACTGAGCCGAAATCAAGCCACTGCACCCCAGCTAGAGCAACATATGGAGACCCTGTCTCAAAAAAAAAAAAAAAAAAAAAAAAAAAAAATTGGTCGGACGCAGTGGCTCACACCTGTAATCCCAGCACTTGGGAGACCAAGGTAGGCAGATCATGAGGTCAGGAGTTCAAGACTAGCCTGACCAACACGGTGAAACCCCATCCCTACTAAAAATACAAAAATTAAGCCACTGGGTGTGGTGGCTCATGCCTGTAATCCCAGCACTTTGGGAGGCTAAGGCCTGCAGATCACGAGGTCAGGAGATCAAGACCATCCTGGCTAACACGGTGAAACCCCATCTCTGCTAAAAATACCAAAAATTAGCCAGACGTGGTGGCAGACGTCTGTAGTCCCAGCTACTCAGGAGGCTGAGGCAAGAGAATGGCGTGAACCCAGGAGGCGGAGCTTGCAGTGAGCTGAGATCTGGCCACTGCACTCCAGCCTGGGCAACAGAGTGAGATTCCGTCTCAAAAAAAAAAAAAAAGGTTGCTCAGTACCTGGCCAAAACAGAAGAGGCTCACTCACTGTACACAGAGGGAAAGAGGAAGGAGACGGTTTAACTTCTAAACTCACTAAAGCAGGAAAGGCAAATGTGGAATGTGCTCAGGAAATATCTGTGAGATGAATGAATTTGAGGGAAGTAAGGTGCTAGATAATTACCTGCCCTACCAGAACAAATCCTGTGCAATGTTTCCTTGAAAAGCAGGAAGTCAGGCTGGGCGCTGTGGCTCATGCCTGTAATCCCAGCCCTTTGGGAGGCCAAGGCATGCGAATCACCTGAGGTCAGGAGGTTGAGACCATCCTGGCTAACACGGTGAAACCCCATCTCTACTAAAAATACAAAAATTAGCCAGGCATGGTGGTGCGTGCCTGTAGTCCCAACTACTTGGGAGGCTGAGGCAGGAGAATTGCTTGAACCCAGGAGGCAGAGGTTGCAGTGAGCTGAGACAGCCACTGCAGTCCAGACTGGGTAACAGAGTGAGACTTCATCTCAAAAAAAAAAAAAGAAAGAAAGAAAAGCAGGAGGTCTGAAAGAGGTGGATACTGACATAGTGAAGCAACTAGTTCAGTTCTACAACTTGACAGCCACACCTGTGCCAGGCTGTCTACAAGGATATTTAGAATGAGTAAGACATTCCTTCAAGGAACTCCAGGAACATAGGCCTAATATATTGCAATGTTTAGTGTCAAGCAGTGCACTAGAGACACATTATCACACTCAAACCTCACAACAATTCTCTGAGGTAGGAGTTATCACTCCCCTTTTATAGATGAAACAGGGGCTTAGAGTGCTTGATTTATTGAAGGTCAAACAGCCAGTAAATGGTGTAGGCAGGATTCCAACCTTTCTGTCTCACTAAGACTGTACAAAAAAAGATACAAACAACAGACAAATAGTTCCCAGGTGCCTACCAAGTTGCCAGGCACTGTGTTTATCTCACTGACCCCTTTGAGGTTGTGGCATTGCCTCCATTTTCTACGCGAGGAAATAGGGTGAGAGCTGGGGTTAGTCTGGTCATGACTGTGTGTGCCATTCCCGCTAATCTCATTTGATGTGGTTCATGAGGCAAATGGCATAGACAACTTCCTTCTCACGTCCACTGAGCATATGACTTTTTACAACACTTCCTGGTTTCTGAATTACTTTACAAACCTCCCTGTCCTGTGAGGAAGGAAGAACGGTTATTACAATCTATATCTAGAAGCCAATTGCCCTTTAGAGATATGGCTGCAATTGCCTCACTGCCTGTGTCATGTGACTCTCCCAGGCCCTTAGTGATTCAATGAGGGATGCTGCAGAGGAGCCATGCTGACCACTTCCTCCCTCCTGTCCTGCCATCCCACTGCTGGTGTCCCACCCTCCTTGTGCCCTACACTTCCCTGGCTAATAACCCCCCTCACTTTTTCCTATGTGAAGCCATCCTGGATAATTCCCCACCCAGGGATGGTCCCTCCTCATATCAGAGAGCTCTCCATGCACACCTGTTACTTTTTGTTTTTACCTGTAAATATCTACGTGCCTGATTTCCATACCTCATACGCCTCTACAGGGCAAAGACTGTGTCTTTTGTTTATTTTTTTGAGACGGAGTCTCGCTCTGTCGCCCAAGCTGGAGTGCTGTGGCACGGTCTCCGCTCACTGCAAGCTCCACCTCCCGGGTTCACGCCATTCTCCTGCCTCAGCCTCTCCAGCAGCTGGGACTACAGGCGCCCGCCACCGTGCCCGGCTAATTTTTTGTATTTTTAGTAGAGACGGGGTTTCACTGTGTTAGCCAGGATGGTCTCAATCTCCTGACCTTGTGATCCGCCCGCCTTGGCCTCCCAAAGTGCTGGGATTACAGGCGTGAGCCACCGCGCCCGGCCTAAGACTGTGTCTTAAACATCACGATAGCCTTAGCATTTTGTGTAGTGAAGGTTTTGTTTTGTTTTATTTGTTTGTTTTTGTTTTTTAGTATCAGCTTTATTTGTATCATTTTGAAATTTTTATCAAAAAAGCAGTGTGCCTGCTCGGGTTCCCATCCTCTGGGATTTAGGAACCTTTACCCCATTCTCCATCCAAATCTGTCTTCTGTGTTCTAGGCTCTTCCTAAAGTTGTCATTCACACATACCTTCGAATTTTTTTTTTTTGAGACGGAGTCTCACTCCGTTGCCCAGGCTGGAGTGCAGTGGCCGGATCTCAGCTCACTGCAAGCTCCGCCTCCCAGGTTTACGCCATTCTCCTGCCTCAGCCTCCCGAGTAGCCGCGACTACAGGCGCCTGCCACCTTGCCCGGTTAATTTTTTGTATTTTTTAGTAGAGACGGGGGTTTCACCGTGTTAGCCAGGATGGTCTCGATCTCCTGACCTCGTGATCCGCCCGTCTCGGCCTCCCAAAGTGCTGGGATTACAGGCTTGAACCACTGCACCTGGCCACCCTCCAGAATTTTAAAGGGTGTATAATCTGTAACAACTCAGAGGAAGCCAATTGCCCTTTAGAAATATGCCTGCAATTCCCTCACTTCCTGTGTCATGTGACTCTCTCAGTCATCACATGACCCATCCACACTGGGAAGCCAGAATTACCTGCAGGACTAACCTAGTGCCTGTAGCTATGGCAGGTACCTGCATCCTTGTTTTTGTTTAGTGGATCCTCTATCCTTCAGAGACTCTGGAACCCCTGTGGTCTTCTCCTCATCCAATGACCCTGAGGTGATGGAGTTTTCCAGAGAGGTAAGAGAGAGCTCCCAATCAGCACTGTCACAGTGCTTCTGGAATCCTGGCACTGGAATTCAATGAATGACAGACTCTCTTTGAATCCAGGGCCATCATGGCTCTTTGAGCAAGGCACAGATGGAGGGAGGGGTCGAAGTTGAAATGGGTGGGAAGAGTGGTGGGGAGCGTCCTGATTTGGGGTGGGCAGAGAGTTGTCATCAGAAGGGTGTCTGTGGGCCTTGTCCTAATGAATGTGGGAGACTAGGCCATGGGCACCCAAAGGCAGCTGAACCCTGCCCAGGAGAGTAGTTGAGGCGGGAGAGGGGCTTGCTTTTCAGCCACTCCTCATTCTGTCCTCAGGAATGTCCCAAGCCTTCGGGTAGGGTAAGCATCATGGCCGCCAGCCTCACAGGATTGCTTCTACTTCAGGCAGTGTCTTGGGCATCAGGTAAGTGAGTCAAGGCAGTGGCGAGGTAGCACAGAGGCTCCCTTCTGCCTCGTAGTCCTTTGGTAGCCTTCCAGTACTCTGGTGGTAGACTTTTAATAGGTGCTCAATAAATCCTTTTGAGTGACTGAGACCAACTTTGGGGTGAGGAGTTTTGAAATCGTCTTGTCAGGCCGGGCGCGGTGGCTCAAGCCTGTAATCCCAGCACTTTGGGAGGCCGAGACGGGTGGATCACGAGGTCAGGATATCGAGACCATCCTGGCTAACACCGTGAAACCCCGTCTCTACTAAAAAATACAAAAAACTAGCCGGGCGAGGTGGCGGGCGCCTATAGTCCCAGCTACTCGGGAGGCTGAGGCAGGAGCATGGCGTAAACCCGGGAGGCAGAGCTTGCAGTGAGCTGAGATCCGGCCACTGCACTCCAGCCTGGGCGATAGAGCGAGACTCGTCTCAAAAAAAAAAAAAAAAGAAATCGTCTTGTCTCTCCGAGCAGCTGTGTCCGTTCTCCACATCCTCATCAGACCTCACCTCTGCTTGTGCTCCCTCCCTCCCAGGTGGCACCCCTGCATCCCTAAAAGCTTCAGCTACAACTTGGTGGTCTGTGTCTGCAATGCCACATACTGTGACTCTCTTGGCCCCCGACCTTTCCTGCCCTTGGTACCTTCAGCTGCTATGAGAGCAGAAGCAGTGGGCGTTGGATAGAGCTGAGTACGGGGACCATCCAGGCCAATCGCACGGGCACAGGTAACCATTACACCCTTCACCCCCCAGGCCAGGCTGGGTCCTCTTAGAGGTAAACGGTGTCAGTGATCATCAAGGAGTTTCTCCCCTGGGCACTGAGACCCTTATTCCCTGTGGATGTCCTCAGGCCTGCTACTGACCCTGTAGCCAGAACAGAAGTCCCAGAAAGTGAAGGGATTTGGAGGGGCTATGACAGATGCAGCTGCCCTCAACATCCTTGCCCTGTCACCCCCTGCCCAAAATTTGCTACTTAAATTGTACTTCCCTGAAGAAGATGAGGAGGAAGGGGACAAGATGACAGTGCCTTTGACACTTTTCTTTGCCCTTTCTTTGGATCCTGACTTCTGCCCATCCCTGACATTTGGTTCCTGTTTTAATGCCCTCTGAAATAAGATTTCCCTGCTTATCATCTGCTAACTATTATGGACTCAGGCACAGAAAGGCCTGTGCTTCACCCAGGTGCCAGCCTCCACAGGTTCCAACCCAGGAGCCCAAGTTCCCTTTGGCCCTGACTCAGACACTATTAGGACTGCCAAGTGATAAGCAGAGTCCTGCACTTTCCTATTGACTCAGACTACCATATCTTGATCATCCTTTTCTGTAGGAATCGGATATAACAACATCCGCGTACCCATGGCCAGCTGTGACTTCTCCATCCGCACCTACACCTATGCAGACACCCCTGATGATTTCCAGTTGCACAATTTCAGCCTCCCAGAGGAAGATACCAAGCTCAAGGTAGGCATTCTAGCTTTTTCAGGCTCTGATGGCCCTGATGTCTGGGGGTTGAGAAGCTGTAGGGTAGGTCTGCTTGTAGAGACGTTTTGTCCCCTGCTATTTTGTCCCCGGGGTGGGAGGGTGGGGGCTGATGGCTGAACCGGATGCACTGGTTGGGCTAGTATGTGTTCCAACTCTGGGTGCTTCTCTCTTCACTACCTTTGTCTTTAGATACCCCTGATTCACCGAGCCCTGTAGTTGGCCCAGCATCCCGTTTTACTCCTTGCCAGCCCCTGGACATCACCCCCGAGGCTCAAGATCAGTGGAGCGGTGAATGGGAAGGTGTCACTCAAGGGACAGCCCGGAGACATCTACCACCAGACCTGGGCCAGATACTTTGTGAAGTAAGGGATCAGCAAGGCTGTGGGATCAGGACTGGCCTCCCCTTTGGCCACGCTGATCTCTGTCCCAACCCTCAACCTGGTTCCACTTCCAGATCTGCCTCTCCTCAGCTCACCTTTCTACCTTCTGGTCCTTTCAGACTTGGACCCGTCAGTCTTGCCCACTCCATCAGGCTTCCTGTTCTCTCAGTCTGGCCCACTTTCTTGGCCGGATCATTTATGACCTTTCTCTTGCCAGGTTCCTGGATGCCTATGCCGAGCACAAGTTACAGTTCTGGGCAGTGACAGTTGAAAATGAGCCTTCTACTGGGCTATTGAGTGGATACCCCTTCCAGTGCCTGGGCTTCACCCCTGAACATCAGCAAGACTTCATTGCCCGTGACCTATGTCCTACCCTCGCCAACAGTACTCACCACAATGTCCGCCTGCTCATGCTGGATGACCAACGCTTGCTGCTGCCCCACTGGGCAAAGGTGGTTAAGGCCCAGACCTGCATGGTGCTCCACTGAACTTCAAATCTAGCCTCCAAATGACTGGCTCCCAAACTTAGAGCAATTTCTCTACCCAACTGTGGATTCCTAGAGCACCATTACCCTGGACCTCCAGGGCGCCATGGATCCCACAGTTGTCACTTTAAACCTCTCTAGGCTTGGGGTGGTAGCTCATGCTTATAATCCCAGCTCTTTGGGAACCCAAAATGGGGGGATCACGTGGACCTAAGGAGTTCAAGATGAGCCTGGGAAACATGGTGAAACCCCATCCCTATAAAAATAAAATAGAAAAGTTAGCCGAGTGTGATGGTGGCACGCCTATAGTCCCAACTATTCTGGAGGCTAAGGTGGGAGGTTTAATTGATTCTAAAATTTGAGGCTCCAGTGAGCTGTGATTGTGCCACTGTACTCCAGCCTATGTGACAGAGTGAGACCCTGTCTCAAAAACAAAAACAAAAAATCCCTCCCAAAACTTCTCTAGTTGCATTCTTCCCACCACCCATCTTCAGGATTCCTACAAGAGGAAATAGAAGTTCCAGAAGCCTGTGTACAAGGTCCAAGGTCACTTGCTTTTCCTTTGCAGGTACGGACAGACCCAGAGGCAGCTAAGTATGTTCATGGCATTGCTGTACATTGGTACCTAGACTTTCTGGCTCCAGCCAAAGCCACCCTAGGGGAGATACACCGCCTGTTCCCCAACACCATGCTCTTTGCTTCAGAGGCCTGTCTGGGCTCCAAGTTCTGGGAACAGTGTGCGGCTAGGCTCCTGGGATCAAGGGATGCAGTACAGCCACAGCATCATCACAGTAAGCCACCCCAGTCTGCCTTCCTGCAAAGCACACCTCAGACCCCTTAGTAGTCTCACCAAAGACTGACAGACCTTTCCTGTCCAGCTTCCCCCGGCTAGCCTGCCCCTTTTGGGCAATTCTGGGGAACCATGATTCCCTGTCTTGCCTTTCCTTCACAGGTCTGCACACGTCATTGCCCCTTTTGCAACTACTAAGGCACTTGCACCTGCCTCAGACTTCTCAGCTCCCCTTGAGATGCCTCAATCTTCACACCCCCCACTCCTTAGCAGCTAAGGAATGTGCCCCTCACAGGGCTGAGCTACCCACAGCCACGTCTCCCTCATGTGACCTTTACCTACAGTCTCTGGGGACCCCCAGTGTTGAGCCTTTGTCTCTTTGCCTTTGTCCTTACCCTAGAACCTCCTGTACCATGTGGTCGGCTGGACCGACTGGAACCTCGCCCTGAACCCCGAAGGAGGACCCAATTGGGTACATAACTTTGTTGACAGTCCCGTCATTGTAGACATCACCAAGGACACGTTTTACAAACAGCCCATGTTCTACCACCTTGGTCACTTCAGGTGAGTGGAGGGCGGGCACCCCCATTCCATACCAGGCTTATCATCTCCTACATCAGATGGCTTACATCACTCTACACCATAAGGGAGCAGGAAGGTGTTTAGGGTGGAACCTCGGGAGGGGCACACCCATCCCCTTTTGCACCATGGAGGCAGGAAGTGACTAGGTAGCAACAGACAACCCCAATGCCTGAGGCTGGACTGCGATGTAGAAAAGCAGGGTCAGTGCCCAGCAGCATGGCTCCAGGTCTAGAGACCCAGGACAGAGCTTCTGCAGGAGTTATGGGGTGGGTATATGGGTGGGTGACTTCTTAGATGAGGGTTTCATGGGCGGTACCCCGAGGGACTCTGACCATCTGTTCCCACATTCAGCAAGTTCATTCCTGAGGGTTCCCAGAGAGTGGGGCTGGTTGCCAGTCAGAAGAACGACCTGGACACAGTGGCACTGATGCATCCCGATGGCTCTGCCGTTGTGGTCGTGCTAAACCGGTGAGGGCAATAGTGGGGTCTGGGAAGTGGGCTGAAGACAGGGTCGGGGGCCTTGGCAGGATCACACTCTTAGCTTCTCCTCCCCACTCCCTAGCTCCTCTAAGGATGTGCCTCTTACCATCAAGGATCCTGCCGTGGGCTTCCTGGAGACGATCTCACCTGGCTACTCCATTCACACCTACCTGTGGCGTCGCCAGTGATGGAGTGGATACTCAAGCTCAGCCTGGGCATTAAAGGGACAGAGTCAGCTCACACGCTGTCTGTGGCTAAAGAGGGCACAGCAGGGCCAGGGTGAGCTTACAGCGACATAAGCCCAAGGGCAGTGATTTGGGTGATTCACTTTCCCCTCTAGGTGGTGCTAGGGGCTGGAGGCCCCTAGATAAAGATCAGTAAGCCCCAGTGTCCTCCCAGCCACCATGCTTATGTGAACGTGCACTGTGTGCTGCTTGCTTTGGAAACTGGGCCTGGGCCCAGGCTTAGGGTGAGCTCACTGTTGTACAAACACAAGATGAAGGGTGAGGCTAAGGAAAAGAAGAGACTAGGAAAGCTGGGCCCAAAACTGGAGACTGTTTGTCTTTCCTGGAGATGCAGAACTGGGCCCGTGGAGCAGCAGTGTCAGCATCAGGGCGGAAGCCTTAAAGCAGCAGCAGGTGTGCCCAGGCACCCAGATGGTTCCTGTGGGACTAGCGAAGAAAAATGGCAGCTCTTAAAGGATAAAATGTTTGAGCCCAGTCAGTGTGAGTGGCTTTATTCTGGGGGGCAGCACCCCGTATCTGGCTGTACCAGCAAAGAGGAGGCACGGGGGCCTCTGGAATGCATGAGAGTAGAAAAACCAGTCCTGGGAGCGTGAGGACAAATCATTCCTCTTCATCCTCCTCAGCCATGCCCAGGGCCCGGGTGCCTGGGGCCCGAGCAGGCGTTGCCCGCTGGATAGAGACAATGCCGCTGAGCAAGGCGTAGCCCACCATGGCTGCCAGTCCTGCCAGCACAGATAAGATCTGGTTCCGGCGCCGGTATGGCTCCTCCTCAGTCTCTGGGCCTACTGGTGTCTGGCGTGGTGGTGGTACCTCAGCTGAGGGTCAAGGAAGGAAGGTGAGTTAGGGGAACGAGTTCTTGGATCCCTGCCCACTCTCCCCAGGGCTGCCCCTCCCATCTGCCCCTTACCTCCATCCCAGGGGAAGTAGAGACTGAGGATGTGGGTACAATAGGCACAGAGGTTGTGCAGCCCCCGCAGGTGGGCCTGCAGCTTCCCACTGGGCAGCTTTGCCTGCAGCAGCAGGGCCAAGTAGCTAAAGACGAAGGCGTCCAAGGAGGCAGGGCTGGAGCAGAGAGAGAAGGGTGGGATGGAGGAGAAGCACTGGGGCAGAAGGGGTAAAGATGGAGCTGGAGGAAGAGTCAGCCCTTGAGGTGGGCTCTGGGCAGCAGGCGGCCATCAGGGAAGGACAGGACACACAGTTCTAGACCTGGTATTGGGAGAGATCCCCAGGTGGCGCCAGCCTGGCCCTGAATAGGGCTCTATCCCAGGGCTGCATAAAGGGCACATTCAGTGCCCCACAGCTCTTCAGGCCCCTCCTGTACCTGGCTGCCCTCCCACCTTACCCTTTTGTACCTCTGAGAAGGCTCTGGCCCCACACACAGCCCCACTGTCAGCAGGCCAGTATCTGTCCCAAGGACCTCCTGTCCAGAGCCTGAGCCCACCCCAGCCCCAGCCCCAGCTGCTCCATCTGAACCTGTATCTTCTTCCAAGCCACCCATTATCCTCTTGAAGTCAGACTCACGCATCTCCAAAGAAGAACTTTTGAGAGCCCAGGCGCTGAGAGAGCAGGGTCAGACACTCCCGAGCCTCTCGGTACAGCTGTAGGGAAGACACAGGTAGGCTTGCAGCTGTGGGAACAGTTCCACCTCCCCACCTAAGCACTCCCATTCCTGGCCAGCATCCTTGGGGCTCATCTCATACAACAGCCCCCGGTCTCAGAGCTACCTCCTTCTCCAGCTCTTCCTCATCCTCAGGCATGTGCTCCCCACTCAGCAGCTCTAGCCGTTCCATGTACTGCCGCTGCATACGGCCAGGCAGGAAGAAGTTGAGGGGAAAGGGCATAGCCTCTGCATACCACTTCCGGGTCACTTCCACATAGTTCTTGGTGTCTATCCAGAAAGTATGTACCTGGATTGGGTAGGCAGGAAGAAACAGGCAGGTCTGAGCCAGTGCACCTGTCTGATTCAAGGTGGGCTTCTGACCCCCATGCTGTCCTGAGTCTCTGGGTGGGTCTATGTGTGCCCAACCCCTCCCCTGCTAACCATGGGTGCTGGGAGGTCTGGGCACACTCACCAGCACCGGGAGCAACTTCTCCTCCAGGAGAGACATGAAGGCCAGGGTGTCTGCCCCTTGCCGAGCTGACAGATCATAATCAGCATTGTACTTCTGTGGAGAAAATATCCATGGCGTGGACACTGCGGGGCTGCAGGGGCACTTCACCAAGGAGGAAGGAGTCCTGTCTGGTACCCCCCTCACTGGCCTCTGAGTGTAGTGGAGGTAGAGCAAGGAACTTTTCCTGCCAAGGCTCCCTTGCCTGGGCCCAGCCAGTAGCCTGTTGCTGTTGGCAAAAAGCCTGGGTCTTGGAGCCTGCTGGCCGTCAAGGTCCAGCGCCCAATGCGGGGAAGGAGGGAAGGCTCGGCCGCAAACTAGGAGCAGCTCCCAGAATTTCCATGGAAAGCTGGAAGGACGCCTGCTGACGGCAGCTTTCTAATGGTAACTTCCCTGACCCAGACACCACAAAGCTAGCACAGCGGAGCTCAGATACAGGCTGGGACTTGGTCCATGCCTCAGGAACCAGGGAAAGCCATCCTCACACTCCCTGAATCCAGGGAACCCACGCCCAGGGCCCCCCAGCTGGTTCTCTCAGTGCCCAGCTCTTGGCTACTTCATTCCATGGCCCAGACACCACTACCACATACACATTCCACCCATACCCCCAGGTCTCAGCCTGCCCTACCTTCTCAGGCTCCAGTCCCTGCTCCTCAGCATCCCCCTCCACATCCTGAGTAAACTTTGTCCCCAGATAACCTCTTGAGCATGATCCTTAAATCTCCCTGAGCCTCAGTTTCTCCCGTGTGCAATGGGGGTAAGAATCTCTTTCTCTCAATGCCCCGTGTTAGGAAATAATTTAGAATACTTTGGAAACTGGAAAAGCTCTGTTCACACCTAAGGAATCAGGGCAGTGGCCCTGGCCCTGCCAGGAACCTTGTCTTTTATCTGGATCCTCTCTTTTCAGGCTTCTCAATTAATTCCCCAGGTCCTTAACCTTTGGGAAATTAGAAATGAGGAAGAGCGTCCCACTTCTGACACTGTGTTCCCTCTTGGAACCTGACCATCAATGCTAGAAGAACCCTTGGAAAACATGCTGGCCCAGCCCTCTAGTTTTACAAATAAGGGAGTGCCAGCCCTGAGAGGTTATGTGGCCTGCCCAAGATCACATAGTCAATGGCAGAGTAAAGAGCAGAGCCTAGGCCTCCCCACTCCTCTAGTAATGCTCTTTCATCTTCTCCAACCTAGCTGTAAGTCTTGTCCATCCTGAGCCCCATATCTAGCCCAACCTAGTCCCTGGAAACAGGGAAGTGGCCCTTAGAAATCTCTCTCCAGTGCCACCATCAGAGGCCAACTGCTGTCTTCTACTCTCCTTCAGCCTGTGCTCCTCTCCCTCCCTGCCTGACAGGCAGAAGGTACTGTGCCTCTGGATATCCCCACAGTGCCCTGAGCTTCATCTCTTGCCGACTGCTTTAATACATCACAGTGACACTGTGTGTGTCTCCACCAGCAGACTATTGCTCCTTGATGCTCTGGGTCACCTACATCTAGCATGGCATATATCTGGTGCTCAATAAATGTGTATTGTACAGAATTGACTGAACTTCTCTTACTGGCAGCCCCCTCTATCCAAGTCACCTACCTCTTTTCGAAGGTGGGTGATGATCTTGTGTGGAACAGAGATGACCTCTCCATTACTGGTCCGAAGGGCAGGCAGAGTTCCTGATATTGAGAGAGAAGTACACCTACCAACCAGACCCTTAGCTGCCTAGTCATACATAGTTGCAACACATTCCTCCCTATCTCCTGCTTCTCCCCTTGTACATACCCTTCCTTACCCCCAAGGGACACTGGGTACCTGAAGGGCTCCGCCAGGGGTTGCTGATCTTGTGTACCTTCAGTGGAGCACCAGTAAATCTGGCATAGGTCTGCAGGGAAGGAAGCAGAAGTCAGAAAGGCAGGGCCATGGCCCCCACAGCAGTATCAAGAAGAGAAATAACATTTATTGAATACCTTATGTGCCATTCCCTGTACTTAGTATCTTAGTCTTGAAATAAAAGGGGGAGTCATTACCATTTCTATTTGCAAATGGGCAACACAGGGCTCAGAGAGATTACAGACATGTCCATGATTACAGGTCAGCCAGGAAAATCCTTTCCTCTTTCTCCTCCCTTTCCATCTACCTGGTGGACATCTATCCTCAGAAGCTTTTCCTAACTAGTATCCCTCTCTTGGAAGCACTGACCATGCCCTTCTCTTTGGCAGTATCTATGATCTGTTCCTATTTTACTTATACGTGAATATTTTATTATATTTATTTGCTTACCTATCTGCCTTTCTGTAAACTCAAACGGAGGGAACATATTTTATTCATCTTTGCATGGCAATATTTAATATTTGGAAGAAATCTAATAGATGCTCTTTAAAGCAAGGAGTCAATGAATAAATCAAGCAAACGAGTCTGTCTGATTGCTAAGCTCTTTCTAGAAAGCCTGGCTGTGAGTCGTTTGGTCCAACAAACAATAGGCTCAGTAAATGCTGTTAAGTGAGGAGGAAGAGGAAAAGGGGGCTGAGGAGAAGGCAGGAATTCCAAGCTAGAGTGGGTCCCTGAGAGAGTCCTGCCTAGTAAACCTGCGAATGGAGAAAAAACGCCCAAAGAGAAAGATCTCCGCAAGGTCACACAGCCAGTGAGTGGATGAGCAAGGACTAGAACCCATCACCTGAACTCCCAACCAGGCTTCTTTTCGTTGCTGCATTAAGCCTAGAAATCTACAGCATAGGGCATTGAGCCCATATCGGCCACGTACACTCTTTGACTGCCTCAGTTTCCCCCACTGCGCCCGTGGTGAGTAGCCCTGGCAAAGTTTGGATGCCCGGCTAGTTCGGCCCCCTCCCCAGTCATCAGGGCACAACAGAGTGCGCCAGCGCCATCCCTCACCAGCACTGCAAGGCTGTCCAGGTCCACTGAGGGCAGCCCCCAGCCCCCTGACCAGCAGAACAGCTCCATGGGCGCCGCCATCTTGCCCGCCCTCTGTCCCGGAAACACTTCCTTGTGTGCTCCTGCCCTGCCCTGCACGGACCCGCCCCCTACCACCGCCCCTCCGGTAGTTGCGGTCAGGGGGCCGGGGGAGGTCCCCGGGGAGGCGAGGCTTCTTCTGGTCCGACTGGCAGCTGAACTGCGGGGGACTGGGCCGCGGGCCTCCGGGGAGGGCGGCCGCCGGCCCATCCAGAGGTGGCCCACGTAGCGGGACAGCGCTAGCGGGACAGCGCTGTCGGCCCGGCGCGCCTCAGCGAGTCACGGCGCCTCGGCTGAGTGAAGCCCCGAGCCCCTGAAGGCGCAGCAGGCTCAGGAGAGCGGGGTCTTGTGCGCCTGGGCCAGGTCTGAGGGCTCTTGCCAAACTGCACGTGGCCTGTACTGCTCCGAGGCCCCTTGGGGCTCGTCCCCGAGCGGGGACTGCGGGGGGGTCCCCCGAGCAGCATGTTTTCCACAGCGCGTTATGTTTGGAGCGGGCCCTGCGCCGCCTGTCGCCATGGAAACAAAACAGGGGCGGTGGCGGCGGCCGGAGGCAAGGCCGGGCTGGGGCTTGGGTGGGGGAGGGGAAGAGCGGCTCGCAGGCTGTTGCTTAGGTAACGGGAACTCAGGCGCCCCTCTGCTTCATCTGGGTCACGGCCCATCCGCTAGTACCCACAGTGTTCCACAGTCTGGTCCTTGGCTCCTCGCCTGTCCCCCTGGTCTTCTACGCCTGTCCCTGGTGTCCCTTTCCTCTTTCCTGGTTTCTTCACTCCGACCTCACCACTGCTTTAGATTCTCCCTTCAGTTCCCGTCAGACGCTTCCAGACTCCCAAGCTTTCCTAGGAATGAGGGAAAATGGAGAAACAGGCACGTATCAGGGGACCCTCACCCTAATAAAGAGCACTTGCTCCGCCAGAACATCTAACTTCATGCCATGTGGGCATCCCTGGGCACTATAGCAAGCTAGTTTCGGCCACTCCCTTGGCATCCTTTCCTGCCAGCTGTGGAATAATGCCCACTGTCTAGCACTGCCCCTGCCAGGGGTGCTTGCCTCCCACAATCGTGGCTTCCAGAAAACAGTAGCATTCGGTAGTGCTGTGTGCGGAGACCCCCAACAATGTAATGACTGCGGAGAGGGAGGCACCTGGGGGAGGATCATTAGGGAGAGGTAGAAGGCAGGGAGGCCTACAGGATTCTTTCCCAGTGCCCCTGGTTCCCAGAGCTGATGATGCCTCCAGGGTGATTGGCAGCTCTTTGTTTCAGCCCCCCCTCACCCGCCTGCTGGCCCCCCCTCCAACTCTGTCCCTCCGCCCCCTGGCTCCTGCTCTCTCCGCCTAGCCTTTTCCCCTCCCAGCTGCCTGCCTGCCAGGGGTAGTGAGCCGGCTGAAAGGCATGGAGACGCAGGAACTTCGGGGGGCCCTGGCTCTTCTCCTCCTTTGCTCTTTCGCATCTGCCAGTCAGGACCTGCAGGGTAAGCCTGTCTCCATCCTCTTAGACCGCTCTGTGCGTCTTCCCCATTTTCCCTCAACCCAAGTAGCAGAGAGCATGTGGGCAAGGGGAGAAGGAAGAGTCCAGAAACTGAGCCAGAGGAAAACGTTAGACTGCCTAGGGTTGGTGAAATTATGGCCTGGTGGACAGGAGTGGGCACCACAGAGTAGTGGGGGAGTTGGAACGGGCCAGGGTCAGGCATGAGGCCAGGGCAGAGGACTCAGGAACTGGATGCTCAGGCTGCCTGGCTGGGGTGGTTCCTGAGCATCTGTAGGCACCCTAGGGTCTGGGAGAGCAGCCTGAAGGTGGGCATACTGTAGGTCCCTGGGCTTCGTCCCTTTGGGCTCCTGGCTGCCCAAGGACAGGGCGGGGGTGGGGACCAAGAAGCCTGGGCTCTCCCGGAGGTCTGGTGGTGGGATGGGCCAATGGATGTGGGAGAGGTAGCTGGAGCAGATGACACAGGCATAGATTCTTTACTGGCTGGAGGGAAAACCACAGATTGGCCAGGACACAGGAGGCAGAGGAGCTGGGTCCTACATTCCCGTGGGAGATAGCCCAGATGGTGGGAGGGTCAGAGCCCTCGGTGGGCAACTGTTCTTATCCAGAGCGAGTGTGCTGTGCCCCTAGGATGGGAGGAGGGGAACTAGGGTGTGGAACGAGCCAAATCCAGGAGTGGAAAGAGAAACTGCCTCCCGTTTCTGCGTTGTGGGAACCAGGTGCCACTCCTGAGGGGGATCAGCACAGCATCTCCTTTGCGCCACCTGGTGGGGGCATCTCAAATGTGTGGGGTGCTGTTTCTGTGTTTCCAAGTGCGCCTCAAACCTGCAGGTTCCCAGAAGGTGGTAATAGGCAATAATGGGGAAAGGAAGGCACAGCGGCTCTGTCTTCTGAGAGCAAGAGTTGAGGTTTTGTTTTGTTTTGTTTTTTTTGAGACGGAGTTTCACTCTTGTTGCCTAGGCTGGAGTGCAGTGGCGTGATCTCGGCTCACTGCAACCTCTGCCTCCCAGGTTCAAGCGAGTCTCCTGCCTCAGCCTCCTGAGTAGCTGGGATTACAGGCGCCCGCCACCATGCCCGGCTAGTTTTTGTTGTTGTTGTTTTTGTATTTTTAGTAGAGACGGGGTTTCACCATGTTGGTCAGGCTGGTCTCAAACTCCTGACCTTAGGCGATCCACCTGCCTCAGCCTCCCAAAGTGCTGGGATTACAGGTGCAAGCCACTGTGCCCAGCCAAGGGTTGAATTTTGAGGGGACTAACACTGCCTGGTGATGGGAGTAGGGGGTGATGTGGGCTCAGGGGAGGGCATACCTTAGCATTTGATCCCATTCTCTAACCTTGATAACCCCTGCCTGACCAGTAATTGACCTGCTGACTGTGGGCGAGTCTCGGCAGATGGTAGCTGTGGCAGAGAAGATCCGGACAGCCCTGCTCACTGCTGGGGACATCTACCTCTTGTCCACCTTCCGCCTGCCCCCCAAGCAGGGTGGTGTCCTCTTTGGCCTCTATTCTCGCCAAGACAACACGCGATGGCTGGAGGCCTCTGTTGTAGGCAAGATCAACAAAGGTGACTGGTGGGCATCTCCTTTCCTGCAATGGTGACCTCTTTTAAGCATTCTCCCTCATCCCTACTTCACAAGTGCTTCCTCATTCTCCTTGGCCTCCACTGGGGACCAAGGTCCCATCAGGCTGTGCCCAGACATCAGGGGCGCCTGGTATGGGGTGCTTACAAGGTGCTTTAAGAGGCCATGTACCAGGCCGGGCGCGGTGGCTCAAGCCTGTAATCCCAGCACTTTGGGAGGCCGAGACGGGCGGATCACGAGGTCAGGAGATCGAGACCATCCTGGCTAACACGGTGAAACCCCGTCTCTACTAAAAAAATACAAAAAACTAGCCGGGCGTAGTGGCGAGCGCCTGTAGTCCCAGCTACTCGGGAGGTTGAGGCAGGAGAATGGCGTAAACCCGGGAGGCGGAGCTTGCAGTGAGCTGAGATCCGGCCACTGCACTCCAGCCTGGGCGACAGAGCGAGACTCCGTCTCAAAAAAAAAAAAAAAAAAAAAAAAAGAGGCCATGTACCAAACAATAGGGTGAGGCTTGAGTCCTGATATTTGTAGGGATGGGAGATTGTACTTGGGGATGCTTGGAGGGAGGGTGAGGCATGTCTCTGTGCCTCAGCGGTGATATAGAAAGGTCTTTCAGATCCCTGGAACAGTTCAGTGGCCACAGAACCAGCTGTCACCATAGGACAGAGTCATCTGATACCAATGAATACTAAGAAAGTATTTGTCTCTAAACCAATTTTTTCCAACAGAGTCTCGCTTTGTTACCTAGGCTGGAGTGCAGTGGTACAATCTCAGCTCACTGCAACCTCCACCTCCTGGGTTCAAGCGATTCTATCTCAGCCTCCTGAGTAGCTGGGACTACAGGTGCCCACCACCACGCCTGGCTAACTATTGTATTTTTTTTTTTTTTTTTTTTTTTTGAGGCGGAGTCTCGCTCTATCGCCCGGACTGGAGTGCAGTGGCCAGATCTCAGCTCACTGCAAGCTCTGCCTCCCGGGTTTACGCCATTCTCCTGCCTCAGCCTCCCTAGTAGCCGGGACTACAGGCGCCCGCCACCTCGCCCGGCTAGTTTTTTGTATTTTTAGTAGAGACGGGGTTTCACCGTGTTAGCCAGGATGGTCTCGATCTCCTGACCTCGTGATCCGCCCGTCTCGGCCTCCCAAAGTGCTGGGATTACAGGCTTGAGCCACCGCGCCCGGCCAACTATTGTATTTTTAGTAGAAATAGGGTTTCACCATGTTGACCAGGCTGTTCTCGAACTCCTGACCTCAAGTGATCTGCCCACCTTGGCCTCCTAAAGTGCTGGGATTACAGGTGTGAGTCACCGTGCCTGGCCTCTAAACCAATTTCAGAAACATTTATTGTGTACCTATTACATACAAGGTGTTGACAGCTACATAGTAGAATTAGGGATGGGGGCCCTAGAGATGTGGTATCCAGCAGAGTTGATCCAAGGCTCAGCTGGGAGGCAGGGGGAAGGGGATAGCACCCATACTGATCTCCCCTCCTGGGCAGTACTGGTGCGATACCAGCGGGAGGATGGCAAAGTCCACGCCGTGAACCTACAGCAAGCAGGCCTGGCCGATGGTCGCACACACACAGTTCTCCTGCGACTCCGAGGTCCCTCCAGACCCAGCCCTGCTCTACATCTCTATGTGGACTGCAAACTGGGTGACCAACATGCAGGCCTTCCAGCACTGGCCCCCATTCCTCCAGCAGAGGTCGATGGGCTGGAGATTAGGACTGGACAGAAGGCATATTTGAGGATGCAGGTGAGCCGGGAGGAAGCTCTGAGTTCTGTGGAAATAGAGTTTGCACCAGTTGGGGAAGGGGTTAGTAGACCTTCCCACCTTACTCTGCTGCTATCCCCCCAGGGCTTTGTGGAATCTATGAAAATTATTCTGGGTGGGTCCATGGCCCGGGTAGGAGCCCTGAGTGAGTGTCCATTCCAAGGGGACGAGTCCATCCACAGTGCAGGTAACACAGAGACTTGTTTGCTGACACTGGACCATGGGTCCTGTGGCCTTTGGTGACTCCTGTCTTCTTGACCTCCCTCTCCCTTAAAACCCATTCCTTTGGCTCACCTGTTCTTAGGGTTTCTAACCCTGTTATTCCAAATCTTTTACCTGACTCCACAATCTCCAATACAGCCATCCCAGAAAAAAAAGCGATCCAAGAGAGGAATTAGTTGCTTGGTCTTGGCTGACCAAGAGATACTGGTCTCGAGTATTTTGTTTTGTTTTTTTTTTTTTGGAGATGGAGTCTTGTTCTGTTGCCCAGGCTGGAGTGCAGTGGTGCAATCTGGGTCACTGCAATCTCCACCTCCTGGGTTCAAGTGATTCTCCTGCCTCAGCCTCCCAAGTAGCTGGGATTACAGGCGCCCACGACCATACCCGGCTAATTTTTGTATTTTTAGTAGAGATGGGGTTTCACCACATTGGCCAGGCTGGTCTCGAACACCTAATCTCAAGTGATCCACCCACCTTGGCCTCTCAAAGTGCTGGGATTACAGGCGTGAGCCACTGTGCGTGACCTGGTCTCGAGTCTTTTATAGTTCCCACTGGCGGCTATCACCAGCAATTTCTCTGAGCATTGCCCATCTGCCTGCTCTCTCTGACAGGGATGTTCAGAAGCTCTCAGCTAAATAAAACCTCCCCAGATATTTGAGGGAGAGCTCTTGAAGAAGGGAATGGGATGGCTGGGTGTGGTGGCTCACACCTGTAATCCCAGCACTTTGGGGGGCCGAGGTGGGCTGATCACTCAAGGTCAGGAGTTCAAGACCAGCCTGGCCAACATGGTGAAACGTCATCTCTACTAAGAAATACAAAAAATTAGCTGGGCATGGTAGTGGGTACCTGTAGTCCAGTTACTTGGGAGGTGGAGGCAGGAGAGTCGCTTGAACCCGGGAGGTGGAGGTTGTGGTGAGCTGAGATCACGCCACTGCATTCTAGCCTGGGCAACAGAGCAAGACTCTGTCTCAAAAAAAACAAAAACAAAACAAAAAAAAAAAAAACAAAAAAAAAACCCACACACACAGAAGGGAATGGGATGTACTGGGGCCCTGGCCCTGCTTTGGGTCCATCCCTTCTGCCATTACCATGCCTAGGAACCAGGAGGATTTGGGTTTTGACTTCCTGTGAAGCAACTCCCTTAGAGGGCCTTTTGCCCTGTGGAAGGAGCTGGCACTGCTTGTCTGCCAGCTCTACCCTCCCAGTATCCAGCACCCCATCTTTATTCTGGGGCTCCAGCCCTGTCCCTGTCCTCACCTTCCTTCTTCCTTACCAGCCAGGCCTCTCTTCACTTCACCTCACCCCTCTGACTATGTTTTCTTCTCCTCTCCAGTGACCAATGCACTGCACTCCATTCTAGGTGAGTAGGCCACACTGAAGCGGAAGCAGGGACGGGGGAGGAGGCCCCAGGCTCTGGCAGCTGCCTGAAACTAAGTCCTCTTCAGTCAGGAGTGTAGTAGGTTTAAAGGCAGAGGTGGGCAGCCGTGGCATGTGCTGGCTTATTGCCCATGGAGGGCCCAGGACTGGTGCTCCAGTACTGAGCCCCGCACACCCTGGGTCCTGACAGGGGAGCAGACCAAGGCGCTGGTCACCCAACTCACCCTCTTCAACCAGATCCTGGTGGAGCTGCGGGATGATATACGAGACCAGGTTTGGGTGGGCCGGTGAAGGGTGGCACTGATTCTGGGGTGGGATGGCAGATGTCAAGTGCTGACTCCTCCCCATCCTTCTCCAGGTGAAGGAAATGTCCCTGATCCGAAACACCATTATGGAGTGTCAGGTGTGCGGTGAGTGGGGGAGCAGGGGAGGCTCCAGATGACAGTGCCACGTTCCCCATCCAATGGCTTTGGCTTTCCCTTCTCGTGGCTTAAATAGTGACCACCGGGTAGCTCTGACTGTGTCCACCCCTCAGGCTTCCATGAGCAGCGTTCCCACTGCAGCCCCAATCCCTGCTTCCGAGGCGTGGACTGCATGGAAGTGTACGAGTACCCAGGCTACCGCTGTGGGCCCTGCCCCCCCGGCCTGCAGGGCAACGGCACCCACTGCAGTGACATAAATGAGGTAGGGGAGGGCAGAGCCCAGAAGGGTACAGAAAACTGGGGTGAGGATGTCAGGAGAAGCCCAAGAGGGTGGGATAAATGCTGGTCCAGAGGAGAGGAATTTGGAGTTTAGGAGAGGTCAGAGGCAAGAAGAGAAATGCAGGATGGGAGAGACAGAAGGCCTGGAGCAAAGACTGAAGGCCACACAGGGAAGGAGCTGGGGAAACTGCAGGGGAGGCTTGAGATGGAAACCAGGCGCATGGGGAGGGAGAGAGGGAACCCCGAGGGAAGCGGGATTGGGACCAGGAGCACAAGGCGGTTGTGTGGGGAGAGCTGCACAAAGGAGAGACCTGGAGCAATGGTTCATGGATCACAGGCAGGGGCCTGAGTTTCCCAGAGGGTGGCCTGACCTCTGCCTTCTCATCTGGTCCCCAGTGTGCTCACGCTGACCCCTGTTTCCCGGGCTCCAGCTGCATCAACACCATGCCCGGCTTCCACTGTGAGGCCTGTCCTCGAGGGTACAAGGGCACACAGGTGTCTGGTGTGGGCATTGACTATGCCCGGGCCAGCAAACAGGTCAGACTGGGTAGTGTGTGTGGACAAGGGATCTTGGCCTTGTAGAGGCCAGGGGCTTCTGGGTTGGACATGGGACCCTTGTGATGAATGGGACATGGATGGCTTTGCATCGGCTTTGGGTCTGGGCTTAATGTTGATGTTCACAGATAAGGCCATACCAGTATCCTCTGCTGTATCTGAGGAGACCCACCATAGGTCTGGTTCCACCCAAAGTCTGCCCCTTCAGGTCTGCAATGACATCGACGAATGCAACGATGGCAACAATGGTGGCTGTGACCCAAACTCCATCTGCACCAACACTGTGGTGAGCTGAATACCCTGAGTGTATTCTGGGGTGGTGGGAATGGTAAAACCCCAACCCTCGCCCCTTCTTACCTTCAAATTTCCTGCAGCCTTTCCTCCTCCCTAGGATACTACACAGATTAGGTGTTCACATGGACTTGGTTTGGAATACTGGTTTGCCTCTTGTTAGCTCTTTGGCCGGTTATTTAACTTTTATGAGCCTCAGCTTCCTCATCTGAAAACCAAAGCTGTTATCCACCCTGAAAGGCTGTCATGAGAACCTAAAGGAGATACTGATGTGCCTGGCATAGCCGAGTGCCCAGCCCACACCCCGCAGGTGGGGCAGTGCTGGCCCTGGGTGCCTGGTGGGCTCACCCTCCTTCCTAAGATGCCGCCTCTCCACTCTTAGGGCTCTTTCAAGTGTGGTCCCTGCCGCCTGGGTTTCCTGGGCAACCAGAGCCAGGGCTGCCTCCCAGCCCGGACCTGCCACAGCCCAGCCCATAGTCCCTGCCACATCCATGCTCACTGTCTCTTTGAACGCAATGGTGCAGTGTCCTGCCAGGTGAGCTAGGCTTCAGGCATGGAAGGAAAAGGGAGAGTCTGGGGAAAGGGGTAGGGCTATGTTTAGGGCTTGGGTTGCAGACCTTCACAGGAGAGAGGTGGGCCTGAGCCCAGGAACTGGTTGGTGGGGAGAATAGAACCTGAAGCAGGGAAAATAGAGGGAGGAGGGGAGCCAGACCAAACTGCTAGCTCCTACCCTTTGTGTTGCCCTAGTGTAACGTGGGCTGGGCTGGGAATGGGAACGTATGTGGGACTGACACAGACATCGATGGCTATCCAGACCAAGCACTGCCCTGCATGGACAACAACAAACACTGCAAACAGGTACAGGGAGCAGGCGGGTGAGGGGGCATAGTGGGGAGCCCAGGCTGGGTCAGGCCAGAACTCATCCATTCTCTTCCCCTGAACTTTAGGACAACTGCCTTTTGACACCCAACTCTGGGCAGGAAGATGCTGATAATGATGGTGTGGGGGACCAGTGTGATGACGATGCTGATGGGGATGGGATCAAGAATGTTGAGGTGACTCCCAGATTGCCCTGCCCCTTGAAGCTCCTCTCCTCTCCTCCTGTCCTCTCAGTGCCTTTCTTACCTCATTTGGCAGCTCTCTAGGAAGGGCCGAATACTCCAAATCAGAGAGGCAAAAACCTCCTGCCCAGGACAAGGAGGCTGGGTGGGTGGGACTGTGCTGAGCAGTTTGTCTATCACAAGGATGTGATCTTAGAAAAGGATACAGTGTGGCCGGGCGCGGTGACTCAAGCCTGTAATCCCAGCACTTTGGGAGGCCGAGACGGGCGGATCACGAGGTCAGGAGATCGAGACCATCCTGGCTAACACGGTGAAACCCTGTCTCTACTAAAAAATACAAAAAAAAAAAAAAAAGAAAGAAACTAGCCGGGCGGGGTGGTGGGCGCCTGTAGTCCCAGCTACTCGGGAGGCTGAGGCAGGAGAATGGCGTAAACCCGGGAGGCGGAGCTTGTAGTGAGCTGAGATCCGGCCACTGCACTCCAGCCTGGGCCACAGAGCGAGACTCTGTCTCAAAAAAAAAAAAAAAAAAAAAAAAGAAAAGGATACAGTGACAAGGTAGGTGCAAGATGACAAGTGATTTAGGGGAGACCTGACCTTTACCCTCCCACCCCTCTGCCCAGGACAACTGCCGGCTGTTCCCCAACAAAGACCAACAGAACTCAGATACAGATTCATTTGGTGATGCCTGTGACAATTGCCCCAACGTTCCCAACAATGACCAGAAGGACACAGATGGCAATGGGGAAGGAGATGCCTGTGACAACGACGTGGATGGGGATGGTGCAGGCCTGGGGCTGAAGGGGTGGCTGGGGGACCTGTAAGAATTTGGATCAGGTAGGGATGACGAAAGGAAGCTAGGAAGTCTCTGTGAACTGGGGAGGCAGGCTTGTGGACGCTGGCCTGGGTGAGGAGAGATTACCTGCAGCAGATGTCAATGGGAATGTGAGGTAGGGCGTAGCGTTGGGCAGAGTGTGGACTAGAGGGTGAGACAAGAAACAGGCAGATTTCCTGACCAGTTGTCCTCTAGGTGGGGAGACAAAGTTCGGGACTTTCGCCAACCTAGGAGAGAGAGTATGGCGTGTTCTAGTAACAACCTTGTGCTACCCATGTCTTCTAGGCATCCCCAATGGATTGGACAATTGCCCTAAAGTCCCCAACCCACTACAGACAGACAGGGATGAGGACGGGGTGGGAGATGCTTGCGACAGCTGTCCTGAAATGAGCAATCCTACCCAGGTACAGGGGGATGGTAAGGACGGGAGGGATGAGAGTACTGATGGATGAAGCCCCAGCCCTTTGGATGGGAAGTGGTCAGATCACCCTCTTCAGAGTTATAAAGAGGAGATGGTGAGAACAGGTCCCTCTCTCTCAGACAGATGCAGACAGCGACTTGGTGGGGGATGTCTGTGATACCAATGAAGATAGGTAAGGTCTTGATCAAGAGATGCAAGGTATTTCTTTTTTTGTTGTTTTTTGTTTTTGAGACGGAGTCTTGCTCTGTCACCCAGACTAGAGTACAGTGGCACCCAGACTAGAGTACAGTGGCACGATCTTGGCTCACTGCAACCTCTGCTTCCCAGGGTCAAGTGATTCTCCTGCCTCAACCTCCCCGAGTAGCTGGGATTACAGGCGTGTGCTACCAAGCCTGGCTAATTCTTGTATTTTTAGTAGAGACAGGGTTTCACCATATTGGCCAGGCTGGTCTCGAACTCCTGACCTCAGGTGATCCACCAGCCTCTGCCTCCCAAAGTGCTATGATTACAGGTGTGAGCCACTGTGCCTGGCAACATGCAAGTTCTTATAGGGGATAGTTTACTTTCCTCTAGTATATCCTTTTTTTTTTTTGAGACGGAGTCTCGCGCTGCTGCCCAGACTGGAGTGCAGTGGCACGATCTCGGCTCACTGCAAGCTCTGCCTCCTGGGTTCACGCCATTCTCCTGCCTCAGCCTCCTGAGTAGCTGGGACTGCAGATGGCCACTACCACACCTGGCTAATTTTTTGTGTTTTTAGTAGAGATGGGGTTTCACCATGTTAACCAGAGTGGTCTCGATCTCGTGACCTCGTGATCCGCCCACCTCAGCCTCCCAAAGTGCTGGGATTACAGGTGTGAGCCACTGCACCTGGCCTCCTATTTTTTTTTTTTGAGACGGAGTCTCGCTCTGTTGCCCGGGCTGGAGTGCAGTGGCTGGTTCTCAGCTCACTGCAAGCTCCGCCTCCCGGGTTTACGCCATTCTCCTGCCTCAGCCTCCGAGTAGCTGGGACTACAGGCGCCCGCCACCTCGCCCGGCTAGCTTTTTTTTTTTGTATTTTTTAGAGATGGGGTTTCACCGTGTTAGCCAGGAGGGTCTCGATCTCCTGACCTCGTGATCCACCCGTCTCAGCCTCCCAAAGTGCTGGGATTACAGGCTTGAGCCACCGCGCCCGGCCTCCTATTTTTTTTTTGAGATGGAGTCTCACTCTGCCACCCAAGCTGGAGTGCAGTGATGTGGTATCGGCTCACTGCAACCTCCGCCTCCAGGGTTCAAGCGATTTCCCTGCCTCAGCCTCCTGAGTAGCTGGGATTACAGGCGCGTGCTACCAAGCTCGGCTAATTTTTTTTTAGTAGAGACAGGGTTTCGTTGTGTTGGCCAGGCTGGTCTTGAACTCCTGACGTCAGGTCATCTGCCCACCTTGGCTTCCCAAAGTCCCGGGAATACAGGTGTGAGCTACTGTGCCCGGGCCATAGTATATTCTAAATTCCTTCTATGATTTAGCTTTCATGCTCTATCGCTATTGAGCGGGAAGTCATTCTTATAGTCATCCCTCCATTCCTACTGCCGGACCTTCACCTCACAAAACTGACTGCCAGAGGTCGATTATATGGAGAGTAGACTCCAGAGGCTCCCAGGCAGAAGCAAGGGGAAGGACAAGGAGTACCTTTAAAGCCTTTATTTCGTACCTGTTCTTCTGATTAGTGATGGGGATGGGCATCAGGACACCAAGGACAACTGCCCACAGCTGCCAAATAGCTCCCAGCTGGACTCAGACAACGATGGACTTGGAGATGAGTGTGATGGGGATGATGACAATGATGGCATCCCAGATTACGTGCCTCCTGGTCCTGATAACTGCCGCCTGGTACCCAATCCCAATCAGAAGGACTCAGATGGTAAGCCTGGGGACCCAGGGCGCGTTAGACTGGTGTTGCCTTTGCCCAGCTGGAGGCAGCAAGCCCCGTTGGGAAGTGAGCAACGGCAAGGTGGGGAAAGAAGTCAGGAATGCAAGGCCCAACAGGTGGTATTATTGCCTAATGGCAGTGGCCAGGGTCTTCCTGAGTACCCAGCCTCACTCTGCCCAGGCAATGGCGTTGGTGATGTGTGCGAGGATGACTTTGACAATGATGCTGTGGTCGACCCCCTGGATGTGTGTCCCGAAAGTGCAGAGGTAACGCTTACGGATTTTCGGGCCTATCAGACCGTCGTCCTGGATCCTGAGGGTGATGCTCAGATTGACCCAAACTGGGTTGTGCTCAACCAGGTACTCGGGGCAGTGGGCTGGGCAGGTGCTATCAGACAGGGCTACTGGGGCGGGGGGGGCCTGGGAGGGATAGCACACCTGCATCACAGCTTTTTCTTTACTATAAACCCCAGGGCATGGAAATCGTTCAGACCATGAACAGTGACCCTGGCTTGGCAGTTGGTATGTAAGGGATATATAGTTCAATCACTTCCAAATGGAGGAATCCTATGGGGCAGAGGGTAGGGGAGGAAACCAACAGGGAGAATGGGCAAAGTGGTGAGAGAGAAGGCAGTGGCACAAGCTGGCCACACACATAGCAGGCATCCTTTCCCAACTTCACCCCACGATGGGCCACTAGTAGCTTTGCTGCCCCTGACCTTTATCCCACCCCCACCCCAGGATACACGGCCTTCAATGGTGTGGACTTTGAAGGCACCTTCCATGTGAACACAGTGACTGACGATGACTACGCAGGCTTTCTCTTCAGTTATCAAGACAGTGGCCGCTTCTACGTAGTCATGTGGAAGCAGACGGAGCAGACCTACTGGCAGGCTACACCCTTTCGGGCGGTTGCCCAGCCTGGGCTGCAGCTCAAGGTCCCCAACTGCTCAGATTCCCCAACCCAGGGCCCTTTCCCAAAGCTCTCCTCTGCAGCCCCAGGGCCTCCCCCACTGCTTGACTGGGAACCCTCTTACCCAGACATCTGGCTTGGAGCCAGCTCTCTGGGGCCCCAGGGCATTTTCATGACTGCCTTGACTCCCTTTCTCACCTGCACTTACCGACCTGTTGTCTCCCCTCACTCCAGTTCTGCAGTTGACCCACTGTCTTTGCCAATGTCTCCCAGGCAGTGACATCAGTGTCTGGCCCAGGTGAGCACCTCCGAAATGCCCTGTGGCATACTGGCCACACCCCCGATCAGGTACGACTACTGTGGACGGACCCACGAAATGTGGGCTGGCGGGACAAGACCTCCTATCGCTGGCAGCTTCTGCACCGGCCTCAAGTTGGCTACATTCGGTAAGGAGAGGGGCTGAGCCCACCTGTGGGACTCAGGCTGGGCCTGTACTTCCTCTTTAGATGGGACTCACCAGTGACCTCTCCATGGGTGGGGACTGCAGCCACTTCTCTTCATCTCCCTTCTCACCACGGACACAAGCACCTATGAGTGATGTTGGTGAAGTCACTCCTCCTCCATGACCTATTTTCCCCTCTGTAAAATGAGGGCATTGGGTTAGATGCCCTTTACAGTTCTCCAGAAGCCTCCAAACCCAGGCCAATCTGTGGAGGGGCACATCACATCTGGTCCCTTAGTTGGTATGGCCTGGAATCTGTCTTATCAACCTGGATTAAAGATCATCTGACCTGGAAGGGATCATCATTTACAGAAGAGAAAACCAAGGCCCTGACTTCACAGGCCTCGGTTCAGCACTTTGTTCACAACTTTGCATTCCTCTCCAACAAGTAGCCCCAGTTGGTGGGGATGAACAGGAAGGGAGGGGAAATGGGTCTGCTTAGAGGCTGGACTTTCCGTGGCCAAGAGCCCAGAATCCAGGAACCTGGGTTAGTTCCCCTTTAAGGTGCCTGGGGCTGTGGGGTGCCAGGACAGGGGATAAAAGGGGGTAGACTAGAGCCTGGGAAGCGGGTGACTTCACCCCCAAGCCCATTGTGCTTATCGTCATGGCAACCCAATCCTCGCTTGGAATGCGGCTGGTGCTTTGAGATGCAAAAGGAGCTGGACAAAGAGCTGGGGCCCCAGGCCTGAGAAAAGCACCCCCCTTCCCTCTCCTTTCTGCCTCCCTTTCCCTCCCTCCCTTCTCTCTCAGGCCTGGTGAGCTCAAGGGGGGCTGGGGAAAAGCAGGGCCCCAGGCATGGTGGCAGAGTGCCCACTGGCACCCTAGCACCAATGGACACTCCTATCCTGGAATCCTGGACAGGGTGAAGCTCTATGAGGGACCCCAGCTTGTGGCAGATTCTGGGGTGATCATTGACACATCCATGCGAGGGGGGCGTCTTGGTGTATTCTGCTTTTCTCAAGAAAACATCATTTGGTCCAATCTCCAGTATCGATGCAATGGTGAGGTGACTGATTGAGATCAACCTGATCCTTCATGCCTTGCGGGAGAGCCACATCCTCTGACTTGACTTATTTCCCCTTCAGACACAGTGCCTGAGGACTTTGAGCCATTCCGGAGGCAGCTGCTCCAGGGAAGGGTGTGAGGAGGAGGCCACCGGATTCAGAATTCAGAATTTTAGACCCTTTGGCCTTGGGGTCCACCCTGGAGACCCTGAGGTCTAAGCTACAGCCCCTCAGCCAACCACAGACCCTTCTCTGGCACCCAAAAGGAGTTCAGTTCCAGAGGGGTGGTTGCCCCACTGTTCAGGGGATGAGTTTTCAAGGGGTATTACTCAGGCACTAACCCCAGGAAAGATGACAGCACATTGCCATAAAGTTCTGGTTGTTTTCTAAGCCAGTGCAACTGCTTATTTTAGGAATTTTCCGAGATAGGGTGGGGAAGTGGAAGGAATCGGGGAGTAGAAGAGAAAGCTTGGGAGGGGGGAAGTTAGGGATCTAGGGGAAGTTTGGCTGATTTGGGGGTGCGGGTGGGGGAGGTGCTGGATGGAGTTAAGTGAAGGATAGGGTGCCTGTCGGAGGATGCCCGAAGTCCTCCCAGCCCCACTTACTCACGGTGGCAGCGGCGACACTCCAGTCTATCAAAGATCCGCCGGGATGGAGAGCCAGGAGGGCGGGGGCTGCCCCGCTAGGGGTAGGGGGGAGGCCGGGGGGGCCGGAGGCCGGGACGAGTGCAATATTGGCGGGGGAAAGAACAACACTGCACCGCGTCCCGTCCCTCCCGCCCGCCCGGGGCCCGGGACCCGGGATCCCAGGATCCCGCTCCCCACCGCCTGAAGCCGGCCCGACCCGGGAACCCGGGGCGCGCTGGGGAGTTGGGAATTGGGTTCACCTTGGAGGCCAGAGAGACTTGGCGCCCAGAAGGCAAAGGGAATGGTAAAGGGGAGGGGGTAGAAGAACGGGAGTTTGCGGAGTCCCGGAAGGCCGCTTTCCGACGCCCGGGCGTTGAGCGCGCTTGCTCTTTAAGTACTCAGACTGCCGGGCGCGGAGCCGTCGCCATGGTGACGCGTGTCCCAGCAACCGAACTGAATGGCTGTTGCCTGGCAATGCCGGGAGTTGAGGTTTGGGGCCGCCCACCTAGCTACTCTGGTTTTCTCCGGCCTGCGAGTGGGGGGCTCCCCGCCTCCCCGGCCCGCGTTCCCGGGCGCGCTGACGTCAGACGCCCCCAGCCCGCCGAACGCCCGCCCCGGGGTCTCGCCGCGCACAAAGCTGCGCCTCGGGTACCGAGCGGCGCGCGGGTGGGAGCGGTGGTCTCTCGTCTGCTGATCCGATGCTCTCCAATCCCGTGCCTCGCCGAAGTGTTTTTAAAGTGCTTTCCAACCTGTGTCTTTGGGGCTGAGAACTGTTTTCCGAATACAGGCGGAACTGCTTCCGTTGGCCTAGAGCGCAGCCTGCGACTGCGGGACCCAAGTTCCACGTGCTGCCGCGGCCCGGGATAGCTTCCTCCCCTGGTGCACTGCTGCCGCACACACCTCTCGGCTCTTGCGCATTACGCACCTTACGTGTGCTTTTGCCTCCCACTACGTGCCTACCTGTCCCCAATACCACTCTGCTCCCCAAAGGATAGTTTTGTCCCTAAATCCCATTCTGTCACCCCAACTACTCTCTGCCCTCCCCCACCTTTTTGAGACGGAGTCTTGCTCTGTCTCCCAGGCTGGAGTGCAATGTTGCGATCTCGGCTCAGAGCAACCTCTGCTTCCTGAGTTCAGGCGATTCTCCTGCCTCAGCCTCCTGAGTAGCTGGGATTACAGCGCCCGCCACCACGCTCAGCTAATTTTTGTATTTTTTAGTAGAGACAGGGGTTTCATCAACTTGGCCAGGCTGGTCTTGAACTCCTGACCTCGTGATCCACCTGCTTCGCCCTTTTAAATTGCTGGGATTACGGGCGTGAGCCACCGCGCCCGGCCCGATCTGCCTCTTAAGTACATAACGGCCCACACAGAACGTGTCCAACTCCCCTGCCCACGTTCCAATGTCCTCTCCCACATATCTCAGTGCCCCTTCCACATACCTCAGGACCCCACCCGCTTAGCTCCATTTCCTCCAGACGCCACCACCACGCGTCCCGGAGTGCCCCCTCCTGAAACTCCCAGGAGTCCACCATGCTGTGCGTTCCTCCCTCCCTGGCCACGGCAGTGACCCTTCTCTCCCGGGCCCTACCTCCCTCTCGCGGGCTCTCGCTGCCCCACTTAGGCAGCACTGCCCTTACTCCTCTCCGCCAGGTCAGAAAGGCCCCTCAGCCGGCGCGGTCCAGCCTCGCAAGGCTCCTGGTGACCACTAGAGGGCGGGAGGAGCTCCTGGCCAGTGGTGGACAGTGGCAAGGAAGGACCCTAGGGTTGGTTCATCGGAGACCAGGTTTCCTCCCTTAAGTGGAAATTTCTTCCCCCACTCCCTTCTCAGGAGAATGCCAAGGAGGGAACCTAGGCTGCTGGAAAGTCCGGCTGGGGCGGGGACTGTGGGTTTCAGGGTAGAACTGCGTTTGGAACGGGACAGGGAGCGGTTAGAAGGGTGGGGCTATTCCGGGAAGTGGTGGGGGCAGGGAGCCCAAAACTAGCACCTAGTCCACTCATTATCTAGCCCTCTTATGTCTCGGCCCTGCTCTGCTTCAGTGGACCCAAGGAGAGCGGGGAAGTGGAGTGGGAGACCTAGGGGTGGGCTTCCTGGCCTTGCTGTACAGAACCTCGACCTAGCAGGCTTTGTTCCCCATTCCCACCTTAGTTGTTGCCCTGGGGCTAAAACTAGAGCCAAGGGGCCCCAGGTTCCAGACTGCCCCTCCCCACTCCACCCTGGAGCCAGGGAGTGGTTGGTGAAAGGGGGAGGCCAGCTGGAGAACAAATGGGTAGTCAGGGGGTTGAGCGATTAGAGCCCTTGTAGCCTACCCAGGAATGGTTGGGGAGGAGGAGGAACAGGTAGGAGGTAGGGAAGGGGGAGGGGGCGGGGTTTTGTCACCTGTCACCTGCTCCAGCTGTGCCTAGGGCGGGCGGGCAGGGGGGAGGGGGGCCAGGGGGACCGGTATAAAGCAGCAGGCGCCTGTGCCCGTTCCACCTCTCAAGCAACGCCTGCCTGAGTCTGTTCTGCCGTCTCCCCACCCAGTTCACCACCACCATGACACCAGGCACCCAGTCTCCTTTCTTCCTGCTCCTGATCCTCACAGTGCTTACAGGTGAGGGGCACAAGGTGGGGAGTGGGCTGCCCTGCTTAGGTGGTCTTCGTGGCCTTTCTGTGGGTTTCGCTCCCTGGCAGATGGCACCATGAAAGGCAAGAATTGCAGACAGAGGTTGCCCTGTCTGTGCCAGAAGGAGGGAGAGGCTAAGGACAGGCTGAGAAGAGATGCCCCCAACCCTGAGAGTGGGTGCCAGGGGCAAGCAAATGTCCTGAAGAGAAGTCTAGGGGGAAGGGAGTAGGGAGAAGGAAGGCTTAAGAGGGGAGAAATGCAGGGGCCAGGAGCCGAGGCCTGTAGGCAGAGAGAAGGAGGCTGCTGCAGGGAAGGAGACAGCCAACCCAGGGGCTGCTGAGGCTGCCCACTCCCCAGTCCTCCTGGTATTATTTCTCTGGTGGCCAGAGCTTATATTTTCTTCTTGCTCTTATTTTTCTTCCAACCCAACCCTATTACTTTAACTTATCACAGCTGCCACGGCCCCTGAACCCACAACAGTTGTTACAGGTTCTGGTCATACAAGCTCTACCCCAGGCGGAGAAAAGGAGACTTCGGCTACCCAAAGAAGTTCAATGTCCATCTCTACTAAGAATGCTGTGAGTATGACCAGCAGTGTACTCTCCAGCCACAGCCCCGTTTCAGGCTCCTCCACCACTCAGGGACAGGATGTCACCCCAGCCCTGGACATGGAACCAGCCACAGGTTCGACTATCACCTTGGGACGGGATGTCACCTCGGCCCCGGACACCAGTGCAGCCCCGGGCTCCACCGCCCCCACAGCCCACGATGTCACCTCGGCCCCGGACACCAGTGCAGCCCCGGGCTCCACCGCCCCCCCAGCCCACGATGTCACCTCGGCCCCGGACACCAGTGCAGCCCCGGGCTCCACCGCCCCCCCAGCCCACGATGTCACCTTGGCCCCGGATGCCAGTGCAGCCCAGGGCTCCACCGCCCCCCCAGCCCACGATGTCACCTCGGCCCCGGACACCAGTGCAGCCCCGCGCTCCACCGCCCCCCCAGCCCACGATGTCACCTTGGCCCCGGATGCCAGTGCAGTCCCGGGCTCCACCGCGCTCCCAGCCCACGATGTCACCTCGGCCCCGGACACCAGGCCGGCCTTGGGCTCCACTGCTCCCCCAGCCCACGATGTCACCTTGGCCTCAGGCTCTGCATCAGGCTCAGCTTCCACTCTGGTGCACAACAGCACCTTTGCCAGGACTACCACCACCCCAGCCAGCAAGAGCACTCCATTCTCAATTCCCAGCCACCACTCTGATACTCCTACCACCCTTGCCAGCCACAGCACCAAGACTGACGCCAGTAGCACTCACCATAGCACAGTACCTCCTCTCACCTCCTCCAATCACAGCACTTCTCCCCAGTTGTCTATTGGGGTCTCTTTCTTTTTCCTGTCTTTTCACATTTCAAACCTTCAGTTTAATTCCTCTCTGGAAGATCCCAGCACCAACTACTACCAACAGCTGCAGAGAGACATTTCTGAATTGGTGAGTATCAGCCTTTCCTTTCCCATGTTCCCCTGAAGCAGCCATCAGAACTGTCCACACCCTTTGCATCAAGCCTGAGTCCTTTCCCTCTCACCCCAGTTTTTGCAGATTTATAAACAAGGGGATTTTCTGGGCCTCTCCAATATTAAGTTCAGGTATAGTTCTGGGTGTGGAATCAGTGTGGTGGTTGGAGGGTGGGTGTTGGTCATGACTATAAGGAGGGACTGGTGCACTCAAGGTTGGGGGAGAGTCCTGAGCCAGAGCTGGGACCCGTGGCTGAAGTGCTAATTTCCCTGTGACCAGGCCAGGATCTGTGGTGGTACAATCGACTCTGGTCTTCCGAGAAGGTACCACCAATGTCCACGACGTGGAGACACAGTTCAATCAACGTAAAACGGAAGCAGCCTCTCGATATAACCTGATGATCTCAGACATCAGCGGTGAGGCTACTTCCCTGGCTGCAGCCCAGCACCATGCTGGGGCCCCTCTCCTTCCAGTGTCTGGTTCCCCACTCTTTCCTTAGTGCTGGCAGTTAGAGGGGCACCTCCTCTGGGAGACTGCCCTGACCACTGCTTTTCCTTTTAGTGCGTGATGTGCCATTTCCTTTCTCTGCCCAGTCCGGGGCTGGGGTGCCAGGTTGGGGCATTGCGCTCCTGGTGCTGGTCTGTGTTCTGGTTGTGCTGGCCATCGTCTATTTCATTGCCTTGGTGAGTGCAGTCCCTGGCCCTGATCAGTGCCCTCCCCACCCCGGCCGGTAGAAGGCACTCCGTGGTCTGCCATAACCTCCTATTTCCCCAGGCTGTCTGTCAGTGCCGCCAAAAGAACTATAGGCAGCTGGACATCTTTCCCGCCCGGGATGCCTACCATCCTATGAGCGAGTACCCCACCTACCACACCCATGGGCGCTATGTGCCCCCTGGCAGTACCAATCGTAGCCCCTATGAGGAGGTGAGATTGGGCCCCACAGGCCGGGGGAGGCAGAGGCTTTGGCTGGGCAAGGATTCTGAAGGGGGTACTTGGAAAACCCAAAGAGCTTGGAAGAGGTGAGAAGTGGCATGAAGTGAGCAGAGGAGGACCTGGCAAGGATGGGGGGGCAGAGGTCAGAGGAGTTCTGGGGGACAGGCCTGGGAGGAGACCATGAAAGAAAGGGGCCCTCAAGAGGGAGTGGCCCCACTACCAGAATTCCTAAAAGAGCATTGGCTGTCCACATTCATGCTGGCTGGCCCTGGCTGAACTGGTGCCACCGCAGCAGTTTTGTTTTATTTTGTTTTGGTTTTTTTGCACCCGGAGGCAAAATGGGTAGAGCACTATGCCCGGGGAGCCCTTCCTGAGGAGTCACAGGGGTGAGCCCCTGTGCCCCTAATCATCTCCTAGGAATAGAGGGTAGACCGAGAAAGGCTGGTGTAGGGGGAGGTTTCCCAGGTAGAGGAAGAAGTGTCAGCAGACCAGTTGAGCCTGGGTGCCAGTGGGGTTCTTGGGAGCTTCAAGGAAGCAAGGAACCCTCCCTCCTTCCTCTCCTGGCTTTTCTCTGTGGCACCTAGTAAATAATTACTGCAGCCACCTGAGGGTGGAAAACCACTCCAGGTTGGGGAGGAGAGAGGAGTTTATTTTTCTTGCTCCTATTTTCCTCCTCCTGGAGACCTCCCTCTCTCAGTTTTACAAAGACACAGATACACACACACACACGCACACACACACACACACCCCTACACACCTTCTTTGGCTGGAACAACAGAGAATGGAGGGACAAAGTGGCTGATTAGAGCCAAGGAGAGGAAGTGAAGGAGAGCAGAGGGAGGAGGGCAGCCCTGTTTACAGTCACCGGCTGGTGGGGTGGCAGGTGCTCTCTCTGAATAAGCCCTTTGAGAGCTGGCCAGGACCCTGGACTGATTACCCCAGCCTGGTGTGGCATCCAGGGGCTCTAGGAGGTACCTTCTGCTCCTCACCCTGGATCTCTTTTCCTTCCACCTAGGTTTCTGCAGGTAATGGTGGCAGCAGCCTCTCTTACACAAACCCAGCAGTGGCAGCCACTTCTGCCAACTTGTAGGGGCACGTCGCCTACTGAGCTGAGTGGCCAGCCAGTGCCAGTCCACCCCACTCAGGTTCTTCAGGGCCAGAGCCCCTGCACCCTATTTTGGGCTGGTGAGCTGGGAGTTCAGGTGGGCTGCTCACAGCCTTCTTCAGAGGCCCCACCAAGTTCTCGGACCCTTCTCGGTCTGTGGAAGCTCATGTGGGCCCTTGAGGGCTTATGCCTGGGAAGTGTTGCAGTGGGGGCTCCCACGAGGACTGGCCCAGAGAGCCCGGAGATAGCAGGGGACCTGAACAGGACTGAATAAAACGTGGCCTCCCGCTGCGCCAACTTCTGATCTTTCATCTGTGGCCCGTGGGCAGCAGGGCAGTCAGAATGTGTGTGAGAGGCCTGGGGGAGGAGACAGGGAGGCCAGGAGGCGGTAAGGAGCGGGTTTGTTTGAGAAGCAGGAGCTTTGAGGAGGAGGTGACGTTGGGATGTAGGGGTGGCCTGAGGAGCCACCTCTGGCTAACCCTGGCAGCACAAGCGGAAGGAGGAAACGAAACCCAGGCGGGTTTTGGAGGACTAGCGTGACTGGGCTCCGAGACTGGGATCTGTGTGACAGTGGCTCTCCCCTCTCCTCACCTGGCCCATGCCCTCCTTGCCCCCTGGCACAGTGCCCCCAGATGGCTCTATTCTTAGCTGTCCGAGTGTGAAGTAAATCCTTGGGCAGTGATAACAGCCCAGAGTCAACAGGGTTGAGATAAGCAGAGGCTGGGTCAGATCCAGGCGCTGGCACCAGGCCCAGCCCCGTCCCTGACCCCGGCTGCCCCACCAGCCTGCTGCCCCTGGGGTGGGCTCCACAACACCCTGGGAATGGGGAAGTGGTTCTGGTTCCCTGATCCCTTTGGGCCCAGCCACATTGCCTGTCCCCTCAACCGCATTCCCCCAGGGCCTGGTGGTGCAGGGCAGGCCCGGATGCCCTGGTTGGGGCCTGCTGCCAGCAGCCAGAGAGCTATGTCTCCTGGCAGCTGTGGTGGGCTCAGGCAGGGCCAGGACACGTGTGGCAGGAGGCTTAGAGCGCCTAGCCTGGGGCCTTCCTCCCTCAGGCACCAGATCCTTTGGTTGCCCCTGCCCAGAACCACAGCCTAGCACCCTGCTCCCTCCCGCCCACCACACCCAGCACAGAAACTAACAGGAATGACTGTGCTCAGGGAAGGCAGAGATGTGCCTGGCATCACAGTTTATTATTTATAAACCATGACAATAACAGCTGTTGCTCAGCACAGGCCTAGCAGAGCCCACTGCAGGAGGACGGCAGTGGGCACCAGAGGCCTTGCCTGGCCAAACCCAATGGGAACACCCAGACTCAGCTGGGTCCCCAAGGGAGACTTGGCACATTGGTGTGGGTGCGGGACAGGTAAAAGCATGCAAGAGGGAGAAGAGGGACGTAAGGGGCATGCAGCTGCGGGGGGTCGGGACCCAAATAAATAAAGCAGGATGACAGGGTCCCCTTCCCGTCACCAGGAGTGCCTGGACAGCTTCCAGCCCCAAAGTCTGCCTGTCCCAAGGCTGTAGTTCAGCATCAACAGGGCAGGGAGCTTGGCAGGGCAAGGGCAGAGCTGGAGATCATGCCCAGTGTTTCAGGTGCCCGGCCCAATCAGCCTGGGGGGCACAGGACAGGGATGGAGAAGGGGCTGTCTCCATAGCTTGGGTAACATGCCAAAGGCAGGTCATAGGGCAGACTCAGTGGGGGTGGGGGCCTGGCTAACAGGCAATAGAGAGAAAGGGGGCCATCCAGAGAGGTGGGCAGAAGAGAGCCCCTGGGTCAAGAGAAAACCGTGGGAAGACACAGACACGGGAAAAGGGGCAGGGCCACATGGTAGGAGAGTTTAGGGGAGAATCTGCCAGGTGGCAACAACCCGGCGCCAAGAGGTTTGGGGGCCAGGGCCCAGGAGGACCCCAGGTCTGCATGAGGGGCCTGGAAGGCTCAGTCCAGCTTGGCAAAGCCCCCAATGGTGACTTTCCTCTCAGGCTTAGTGCCCACTGGTTCCTGGAGCTGTACTGCGCCACCCCCAATGAAGCAAAAGGCAGGGCACACAGGCCCTGAGCAGTCCAGGGGGCACTCCAAGAGCCCACGGAAGGACACAGCATCCAGGAAGGAAACCCGGCCCCGCTCGTAGTCCAGGCAGATGCCCAGGCGGGGCGGCAGGGGCACTGTGCAGCCCGCTGCAGGGCCGTCCCTCCCTGTCAGCCCTGCGTTTGAGCTTGCCCCCGACCCCAGCAGGATCTTCCCCATGCCAATGGTTAGGAAAGCAAAGGGCGGCGACGCCTCCACTGTGGCATCCTCGGCACCGCTGTCGTGCCCGCTGTCCGGGTCGTACCTGCAGAAGCGGGTGTTGGGGACGAGATTGTTGAGGGATGGAGTGACAGATGAGGTACCAGAGGGAGACGCTGGAAGGATGGAATGTTGAGGAGCAAGAAGTTGAAGGGATGGATTTCGGGTGTTGAGAAGTAAACGCTGAAGAGGCAGGGGTTAGAGTATAGGCTCAGGAGTTTGGGTTTGGTGGAAAGAGAGCGCTGAGAGGAAAGCACATTGGCAAGAGGGGCTGGGGGGACGGGAAAGACATGGCATTGGTATAGCACGTGAAAAGGCGTCGAGAAAAATGGTGTTGGGGAAATCATGCTGGGGAGATGGTTCTGAGGATGAGAGGACATTGGAAGAATCCGAAATTAGTGACTAAGAAGAGAAAGGATGTTGGGAAGGTGGGTGTCGGGAGAGAGATGAGGGTGGATTGGTGTCACAAATGAAGGGTGTTAGAGGGATGCAGGGTTGGGGACAATGGGGTTTAGGAGGGGATTTGTGTTGGGGGGAAAGCATTTTGAAGAAATAAGGTGTTGGGGGATAGAGTGCTGAGGAGAAGGCTTAGGATGAAAAGCATTAGTGGGAGAGTTTTAAATAGGGAGTTGGGGAGAGGAGGGTTATGGAGGTGAGATGTTTAAGGGAAGATATATATATATATTTTTTTTTTTTGGACGGAGTTTTGCTCTTGTCACGCAGGCTGGATGGAGTGCAATGACACAATCTTGGCTCACCGCAACCTCCACCTCCCAGGTTCAAGTGATTCTCCTGCCTCAGCCTCGCGAGTAGCTGGGGTTACAGGCATGTGCTATTTTTTTTGTATTTTTAGTAGAGATAGGGTTTCTCCATGTTGGTCAAGCTGGTCTTGAACTCTCGACCTCCAGTGATTTGCCTGCCTCGGCCTCCCAAAGTGCTGGGTTTAGAGGCGTGAGCCACGGTGCCCAGCTAAGGGAAGAATTTTAAGATATGGGTGAAGGAGGTCTTGGAGAGCAAAGGTTTTACGGAGAAGGGATGTTGGAAATGGAGTGTTAGGAAGAAAGGATACAGATGCTTGGAGAGATACAGATGCTTGGAGAGATGGTGTGTTGGTCCAGAGTGGCAGATGGTTGGAAGGAAGCAGAGATGGCTCCCTCTTCTATCATCCCTTTCCCTGACCACACACCACGCTCTGAAAATCAGTCCTCAAAAGCCCTTTTGCTGAGCCCATGCCTCTCCTGGCCACAGGCCTCCCAGCCTGGCTTCCATACTCCAACTACTTCCTCCTAATCCCCTCCCATCCCACCCTAGCAAGTCTGTGCTCCGCTTGCCACCCCTTCCGCGCCCCTCACTTCCACCAGGACCCCCATACTCCATCCCTTCCAGAGGGGTCTGACCTGGGGCTGATCACATCGGGGGCACCCTGGAAACTTTCTTGAAGCTTGCTCTCCAGCCCGACGCCCACCTTGACCAAGTAGGAGGCTGGGTCTACAGCGCAGGCCCAGTAGCTGCGGCCCTGGGTCACAGCCACGTTGCCCAGGACCACATCCACACTCAGGTGGCAGCCGGTCAGCAGCCGGTCAGCAGCCAGCAGCAGGGGCAGCCCTGGAACACTCCGTACTGCTCGCTGGTCCTTGCTGATGGCCAGCCGCTCTCGGCTTGCACCCCAGCGGCCGTCGAGGAAGAAGTGCAAGACTGGAAAGAGGGAGAGGGTTGAGATGGAGGAAGAACTTCAGGGACAAACACTGGCACTGGGGGCTGTGAGACTGCGGAACAGGGAACACATTGCAAGGGTGGTTCAGTCACCAGGAACAGGCAGGGGGTTCAAGAGAACAGGACATGGTAAATCGGAAAGGGAGGCATGAGGAAAAAAGAAGGGGGCATTCCAAATGGGCATGGGACCCCAGAGAGTTTCTGTGATGATGGTGGGCACAGAAGCCAGTGCTCTGGACCTGGCTGACTCATGGGGTTTCCTCCAACCCCTTACTTGTGGCCAGCCCCATGGACAGTTCCCACTATTCTGTTCTACCCGGTGACATTCCCATCACCATCAATCTATGCCTTCCAGCCCATACTCTGGGTTCACACCTGGCCCTTATACCCAGTCCCTACTTGGGTGGCAAGGCTTCCCTCTCATGCCCACCCCCTGGAGTTCGAACTATTTTCTAGTCACTTTAGTAACATTCTTGAGCCCTAACCATGAGCCAGACACTGTACTCAGACTTCCATGCATCGTCTCACACCAGCTGAATTTTTGTAAACCTATGAGGTAAGCATTATCATTTTTTAAAAATAATTTTTTTTTTGACACGGAGTCTCACACTGTTCCCCAGGCTGGAGTGCAGTGGCACAATCTCAGCTTACTGCAACCTCCGCCTTCCAGCTTCAAGCGATTCTCCTGCCTCAGCCTCCCAAGTAGCTGGGATTACAGGCACCTGCCACCACGCCCAGCTAATTATTTTTATTTTTAGTAGAGATGGGGTTTCACTATGTTGGCCAGGCTGGTCTTGAACGCCTGACCTCGTGATCCACCCGCCTCGGCCTCCCAAAGTGCTTGGATTACAGGTGTGAGGCACCATGCCCGGCCAAAAATAATTTTTTTTTACATATTTTATTGATCGATTGATTGAGACAGAGTTTCACTCTTGTTGCCCAGGCTGGAGGTGCAATGGCACAATCTCGGCTCACCGCAACCTCTGCCTCCCAGGTTCAAGTGATTCTCCTGCCTCAGCCTCCCAAGTAGCTGGGATTACAGGCATGTACCACCACACCTGGCTACTTTTATATTTTTAGTAGGTTTCTCCATGTTGGTCAGGTTGGTCTCAAACTCCCAACCTCAGGTGATCCACCTGCCTTGGCCTCCCAAAGTGCCAGGATTACAGGTGGGAGCCACCTCGCCTGGCCTTTATTTATTTATTTATTTTTTCCGAGACGACAGAGTCTTCCTCTGTCATCCAGGCTGGAGTGCAGTGGCGCAATCTCGGCTCACTGCAACCTCCGCCTCCCGGGTTCAAGCGATTCTCTTGCCTCAGCCTCCTGAGTAGCTGGAATTGTAGGCATGCACCACCACGCCTGGCTAATTTTTGTATTCCTAGTAGAGATGGGGTTTCACCATGTTGGCCAGGCTGGCCTTGAACTCTTGGCCTTGTGATCCGCCCTCCACGGCCTCCCAACATGCTGGGATTCCAGGCGTGAGCTACCTCGCCTGGCCTATTTATTTTTTTAGAGATCACGTCTTGCTATGTTGGCCAGGTTGGTCTTGAACTCCTGGCCTCAAGCAATCCTCCCTCCTTGGCTTCCCAAAGTGCTAGGATTACAGACATGAGCCGCTGCACCTGGCTAGTATTATCATTATCCCTACAAAAAAGGACTCTGAAGTTCAGAGAGGGTGAAAAACTTGCCAGAATTCACTCACACAGTTGGCAAGAGGTAGAGCTGGGATTTGAACCCAAGCAGTCTAGCTCCAGAGTTAGTGTGTGTGAGACCTACTATGTTATATGGCCTCTCTAGTGGCCACCCGAACCAACCATCAGGGCCTGGGCCCTGGCATACCCCATGCCCTTTGCACGACCACCTGTGCCTGCTCACTCACCAGGTGCTGGGGGCGTGTGCAGGTGCACATCCTCACTGTACTCGCCGTAGCCGGCCTTGTTGCAGCCGCGGACGCGCAACACGTACACAGAGCCCGTGTCGGGGTTCTCAAGCAGGGCACTGGTGCCCCTCACCTCCTCCCGCCTCTGCCAGCGGGTGGGGCCCGGCTGGGCAGGCACATCTGTGCGCCGGAACTCAACGGTATAGTGCCAGGCAGGTGGTGAGTGGGGTGGCAGCCGCCAGCACAGGAAGATCTGATCATAGGCAAAGGTGCGCTGGGTGTCAATGACGGGGGCCTCAGGCACTGTTGGAAGAGACAGCGGGGGTCAGTCAGGGCCTGGCCACTGGCCTGGTATGGAGGACAGGGACAGGCAGGAAAAGGGAAAGCAGCGGGAGCCGGGGGGGTGAGTGTGGGTGAGAGGGAGCTGGGGAAGGGCTCATCTCAGGACTGGGCACAGGAGAGGCAGGGCAGGGCCCAAAAGAGAACGAAGCTGGAAAGTGCTGGGCTGGGGGTGAGGACACCTGTGTGCTAGTCCTGGGCTGCTGCTACCTCACTCTGGCCTGGAATAAGTCACTTCCCCTTTCTGGGCCTCAGTTTCCTCCCCTGTCAAATAAGGGTATCAGATCAGGTAAGTTCTGGGGGCCCTTGCAGCTCAGACATTGTATGAGTTAAGAGGAGCCCCAGGGAGGGGCAGGCAAAGGCCACTGGAGCCCACAGGCAAGAGGGCGCCGAGCAGGAAGGAAGAGAACCAGGCTCAGAAGAGAGATGCAGGAGGCAGCGAGGTGGAAAGTGGGGACAACAGAGGGACAGAAAAGCTGAGGGCAGGGGTTGGAGGTCAAGGGAAAGGAAGTGCAAGGCCAGAGGGCAAGGGTCACAAGGACAAAAGGTCAGAAGGGCCAGGATTACGCAAGCGCCTGAAGAAGGCAGAAGAGAGACAGGGCATTGGTCCAGTGGGAGGACCACGAGGTCGGGGCAAGGCAGGAAAGAGAAGGAAGCAATGAGTGGTTGGCCGAGATGTGTGGGAGCAGCGGGGTGGGAAGGGGGCCCGGCGGCGGGCAGGGCCCCCGGGGCAGGGCCGCTGACTTGCCTGGGGTGCTCCGGAGCAGAGTCCGCGGTGGCCACAGCCTACAAACAAAGAGAGGGAGAAGCAGCGCTGAGCGCGGTAGGACGGTGTGGCAGGGTGGGCTGGGTGGGAGGAATGGCTGGCCAGGCCGGGCAGGAGGCCGGGGAGGTCCCCGGTGGGCACTGCCCCCCGGGCCCGCTGCTGGGGAGGAAGGGAAGAAGGCTCTGGTTGGGCATGGGGCCTGGCCATCTCCTTACCTCGCAGGAAGTTAAGCTCTGTCAGCAGCTTCATCTCACGTCCCACGTCGAGTTGGCAATGGCGGAAGGAGGAGCTGGCAGCTGGCCGGAACGTCTGGAGGGCTTCAGTAGCTCGGGCAATCCTGGGATGGGGGCAAGAAAAGGTCAGGCACTGCCATCTGGGCAGCCACCCTGCCCCTCAATTCTGTCTTGCCTGCCCCTAGAGCCTTGGGAACTGCTTTGGGAGCTGGTATCAGTTTGGCCTCATGAAAATCCTCAGAACCCCAGTTTTCCACCTGGAAATACTGTAGACATTGTCCTAGATGTTGGTCACACCCATGATGTCCCTGCCCCCCTAGGATCCCATGCCCCTGAGTACCTGTTGTGCAGCTGCTTGGCGGCTTGCACAAAGCAAGGCTGGTCTGTTTCCTTAAGTACTTCCTGGGCATAGCCCACCAGACCTGAGCCATCCAGCAGGCTCCGGTGCTCCTGGATCTGGGCGCTGAGACGGGCCAGCCGCTCCTGCTGGCATTCTTCAATGGCCTGAAGCAGTGATGCCCGCTTCTCCTCCAGCACAGCCCCCAGCCCCCGCACCAGCTGTGATACCTCCTCCTTGGCCTGCTGACCACTCACCTGCCCAGGGAGCAACACCCAAAGGATGCATGACTTACTATCTTCTTTTTGGAGGCAGCACTTGTGCTGGCCTCCTTGGACACCACAGCATGGCTAAGGTCACAAGGGATCTGGGGAAATGCTGCTCACCCATTCCTACAGGGCCTGGGCTCATGGTTGCAATGGGACCTCTAGATGGACTCAACTCCTGGTCATTTGTGCCAACCTTCCTGGATCCCCACATCATAATCCCTGCCCCTTAGTGACTCATCCAAATGAACAAGGCCATGGCTACCCTAATGTCCACTTTGACTGCACTAATTAATGTCCACTGGCATCTATGCCATCCTTAGTTGTCCATCCCCATGTCAGCCAGCTCAATCAACCTGTCAGAAGGTATCAGTCATCACCTCACTCTAGTACTGGGGATGTGTGCCATCCTTGGTAGGCACCTGAGCCTGAGAGCATCTGAGCTATGCATAGGGTTTTTTGAGCGATGCGTGTGGGGTTTTTCGAGCTCTCTGCTGAGCTATAGCCACCCTGCTCCCCCTGCAGCCCAGGTACAGCCTGGCCTGGGGCACTGGTGTTCCTGCAAACCTGGTTTAACCAGAACCTGGACACCTCACGGGCTTCCTGAGCTAGCAACGAGGTGATTGGGTCATGACCACCCACACCCTCTTCCTGCCCCTACTCCCAGGCAGGGCCCAGGGCCCACCTCCGTGCCCTCCCTCACCTCGGTGTGCCTCACGGCCTCCTCCAGCTCACAGATCTGGGTCTGTACCGTGTCCTGGTTTCCCAGGATGTATGTCAGGCTCTTTGTCAGCTTGTCCTGAGGGGGAAGAAAGAGGTGGGCATCATGCCCAGCTCTGCAGAAGCCAGCAGTTGGGAGGAGGTGCAAGAGGGTAAGAGTGTGAGTTAGCACTAGGGTTGGATAAGGGGGGTCCTTACCTTGAGGGCCTGGTAGGCACTGAGCACTGGTGTGATCTTGTGCCCGCTGTGGGTGCGCCGCACCCGGCAGAGTTGACATACCAGCCGTTGGCATGTCTTACAGTAGTGGGTCACCTCTTCCTTGTGGTCTGGGCACATAAGACCCTAGGGACACAAAGAACAATGTGATGGTCAGACAATGGTGTGGGTAAGGGTACTGTGCTACCACTACAGCAGTTTGGTGCCCTCCCTCCACTGGCAAGATGGGAGTGGAGACATCTGCTGGTGGTGCTCCACAGTGCCACCTGGTGGTACATAGTGGCATCAAAGAGAGCCTTTCCTGCAGTTTCCGGGCGGTGCCCATTTCACCAGCATTGCACCTCCTTTCATCTCTCTCATTGGGATATGTGGTAATAACAGTAATAATGATGCCAATTAATCTTAGCCTGGTAGTTAATAATTAACCTTGTCCATCTTGTTTACTGCTGTATCTCCAACACCTAGAATAGCACCGTGCACATAGGTGCTCATTAAATATTTGTTCAGTGAGTGAATGCACACAGACCTTTTCAGTGTGCAGATAGTGAACAAACACTATCTCACACCTTCCTCTCAGCAACCCTTTAGGTATGGACATTGCAGGGCAGATACTACAATCCCCCTGTAGTAAATGAGATGGAGGCCCGAAGTTGTTGAATGATTTGTTACAGATAACAGAGGTAGGTGCTTAGCATTGAAAAACCCTTCCCACTTCCTTTTGGAAACCCACAATGCCAGGCACCCCCACCCACCTGCAGCAGCATGTCCCTCCCTCCCCAGGCCTTGGAAGGGCTGGCTCACCTTGGGGCGGAAGGAGAGGGTGGGCAGGGTGGGCTCATGCTGGGCTTTCTGCGTGCCCCAGGGGTGGAAGAGCTTGAAGCACTCATTGCAGAAGGTGGCACGGCACTCTGTGCAGCCCTTGGTGGCCTCTAGTGGTGGGGGCTTGCACAACTGGCACAGGATGGCGCCTCCCACACTCACACTCTGGCGGTACCGCTCCACCACACGTTCCAGGGTCAGGTTCCGGAAAAGCCCTGCCAGACCCCGCTCCCCAAGCTCCACATCACCTTGGCATGCTGGACACGGGAACATGATCACCTGGGGGTGCAAAGCACCTCGCTTCCTCCCAGGGTATGTCCCAAAGCCTGTGGGTGAACCAGGGAGGTAGAGGACGTGAGAGTTACAGCTGGCTGGGTGTGGGGAAGCCTGTTCAATTAAATTAGATTTTCATTGTGCCAGAGCTCAGCTCTCATTAGAGCCTGCGTAAGCAGTATCTCCACCCCCTAAAAAGACAGACAGATGCCCCTGACCAGTGATGGACTTCTTCCATCTTCCTGATGAATAGCTCAGCGTTCCCATCCCCACCCTACAGGCCCCAGTCCCACCTGACTTAAGCAGCCGGTCCAGGCGGTCTGGCTTGGGGAGAGTTCTGCGGGAGAGGCGGGGGCTGCGGGTGGAAGGGGTGGAGGCAGGAGAGGTGGGCTCAGAGCTGGGGTCCCCACCATGTCCTATGTAGCCCTGCTGGCCCAAGACCTCCCGGGCACAGGCCTGGCACACGTTGTGGGTGCAGGGCAGCACTAGTGGCTGCTTGTACATCTCTTGACACACTGGGCACAGCAGTTCCTTCTCCATGTTCTTCATGCTGGTCTGTGGAGGGACCAGGAGGCTAGGTCAGCGCTTGGACACCTAGGCATACCTCAGCAGCCCCTTGGCTGCCCTTGGATACCCTAGGGGTCTGAGGAAGGAGCAAGACAAGCTACCTGCAGCTTTTCCCCAGCACCTGCCTTGGGCTGGTTCACAGACCTTCCCAGACCTCTGTCCCTTGCTGCTTTCTCCGCGGCAGAGCTAAAGGCCCAGAGGAGGGACGGTTGGACCTTGTGCCTGCTCCAGCCTCAAGCCCAATCCCCATTTCTCCAGGCAGCTGGCAGCCCCCTCACCTGCCTCCATCCCCCATCTGTGGGCAGCATGCCCCTGGCATTTTTCTCAAGGACACCGCCCATTCTGCAGCTCCATGCAGACCCCCACTCCTTTCTCCAGCAGCACCCCCATGTCGTGATTCCCGATAGTCAGGCGAAGCTGGCATTCCATCCTGCTCGCTCCATACGTCCTCCCGCCGCGGCTCCGGCCTGCGGCCACTCCAGCCTCCATTCCCTATCCTTCACTTCCCCATCGTTCTCCTCCAATCCCTCTAACCAACCCATTCCCCTTCGCCCCCATCAGGCCCTCCCGCCCTCTCCCGCAGCGCAACCCGGTCAGCGGCACCCGCTTCTCCGAGCTAGTGGGGGAATCAAGAGCCCCGCCCACTCGCCCCCTCCCCACCGGAAGTCCCCTCCCCCTCTTGGTGGCGAGAGTGGGGGTCCTCAGGCTATGCCCCACCCCCACACCTCACCTTGGTCCCTCTCTTCGCAGCCATCCCGGTCAGGGGCGCAGCTGACACAAAGGAGGGAGGGACAAGGAGGGGGGGAGGAAGTGGTGGGGGGGAACACGGTTGGCACCGCCCCTGGGAGAGCCGGGCAAGGGTTGCCATGACAACCGCAGGCTCGGAAGCAGCCTTGAGTGGGGGTGCGTGGGGTGGGGTCTTGGGGAGGGGTCCAAATTGGGATCTGCACTGTGGGGCGGCTCCTACATCATCCCCCACCTGTCCTCAGTTTTCTTGGAAAATATCCAAGCTCACACTTCCCCTCCTCATAACAGCGCCTTTCCCCTGAAGCCCCAGCCCTGGTGCACTGCTGGAGGCCACCCCAGCCCATCCGCTGCGTCTGGGCTGCTCCTAGCTCCTCCTCACGCCCCAGCACACCGACGCCTTCAAGGCACTCACCTCCGGGCTGCTCCCGGGATTACCCTCTCATACCTGCATCACGACCCTCCCAGCCGTTTCTGCCATCGCTAGCCCCCTGTCTACATCCCAGCGTCTTCCTGGATCCCCACCTGTTCCAGGTCCCAGCTTGCCACAGAACCCTATACGCCCCCTCCCCTTCCCTCGACCCCACCTTAACTCACACTGATGCGGACCAGTGCGTCCATGATGGAAGTGAAGGTCTGCATATCCTCACCCTCTGCCATGGCCCTACCGTGCCCGCCCGCCCCTGGGTGCCCGATCCCGGCTGCGGCTGCGAATCCTGGGCTTAATGCAGGAGCCCAGTGGGGGTGTGAGGAGGGCTGGGGGGTGAGGTGTCACTGCGCATGCTCCAGGGACCAGCCTCGAACAGTGCCCGTCGGGGTAGGGGGTGGGAAATAGTTCTCCCCACGTGGTTCTCGAAAGCCGGTCGGGGGGGTTGGGGAATATGGAAAGGTATTTGAGGGGGGAGCCATTTCTTATATTCTCGTCTTTCATTGGCTCCTAATTTTACTCATATAAAGCGGGGGATTAGTTTCGGAGGAAAATGGGTTCCTGGTTGGGAGCACTAAATTTTGGGTTGAGAGATGTTGAGGTAATGGTCATGGGGCAGGGAGGTTTGAGGAACGTGCACTAGATATGACAGAAATGGCAAAGAAGACAGAGATGGGATAGATGCCACAGGCACGGGCCCAATGACTTAAAGAGATAAGTGCAGCTTGTACAGAGTGTCCGCGGACGCACCAGGTATGAGGAAAGCCTGGGGACCAGGGCGGTGGCCGAGGATGCCCCCTCGACGCATTATTTCCTCCCTGTCGCAAGAGGGCGCTGCGTCCAAGCACGGAGAGGACGAAAGAGGAGAACGCGGGGAGTAGCAAGTCCGCATTAAGCGCTAACGCATGCGCATAGCTAATCGCACCCGCCTCAGCTTCCCTTTCTTGGCCAGAGGCGCCGGTTGGACTCACGGGAGGGGCATGATGGGTAACGGGACTGGTGGGGTCCCCAGGAAGTGCTAGAGGGGGTCGGGGTTTGGGTGGAAAAGCTTTCCTTGTCCTCTCCCGGCAGAGCTGACGTGTCCTGGTTTCCACCGGGAGCGGGCATTTCCACTGGACGGGAGGGTTCGGGGTGTCAGGGGCTGGGGAATACCTAGGGGTTGCCGCGCGGTGTGGGGAGTTGGGGCATGTGGCTGCAGTCCCGGGAGTTCTTGGAGGGGGTCGGCCCACCGAGCTTCTGGACCGGCCGATCTGCCCGTAGCTTGCCGGAGGGAAGGCGGAACTTGACTCTCCGTCCCTTCTCCCATCCCCTCTAGTGGTAGGTACAGGCACCTCGCTGGCGCTCTCCTCCCTCCTGTCCCTGCTGCTCTTCGCTGGGATGCAGATGTACAGCCGTCAGCTGGCCTCCACCGAGTGGCTCACTATCCAGGGCGGCCTGCTTGGCTCAGGTCTCTTCGTGTTCTCGCTCACTGTATCCTCCCTGCGGTTGGAGGGGGCGGGCCACGTAGGCATGTGCCCTTCCCCTTCCCCACACAGCTCTGCCCCAGTTGCACGCCCTACTCCTTAACTCCCTCAACCAGGCCTTCAATAATCTGGAGAATCTTGTCTTTGGCAAAGGATTCCAAGCAAAGATCTTCCCTGAGAGTAAGTGAATATTGGAGCTTGAGTGTTTGAATTTTCTCCTCTTTAACCTCCTGAAACATGATATTGAATTTCCAGATGCTTAGGTTTTTTTTTTTTTTTTTTTTTTTTTTTTGAGATGGAGTTTCGCTCTGTCGCCCGGGCTGGAGTGCAGTGGCCGGATCTCGGCTCACTGCAAGCTCCACCTCCCGGGTTCACGCCATTCTCCTGCCTCAGCCTCCCGAGTAGCTGGGACTACAGGCGCCCGCCACCTCGCCCGGCTAGTTTTTTGTATTTTTTAGTAGAGACGGGGTTTCACCGTGTTAGCCAGGATGGTCTCGATCTCCTGACCTCGTGATCCGCCCGTCTCGGCCTCCCAAAGTGCTGGGATTACAGGCTTGAGCCACCGCGCCCGGCCAATGCTTAGGTATTAAAGGTTGTTAAGGAGAAATATATTTACTAAAGCTGTCTGAAGACAGATGACGCTTTTCGATTCTGCATCTTGTATAGCTCTTGGAGTTGGAGCTGGAAGAGAAAGCCTTTGAAAGCAAGAAACTTTGGTACCTTTTGGCCAGCTCCCAGGGAAGGTTTGAGGGGAACAGGCAAATTTGGGCTGATGTTTTGCATCTGTTCGCTAGGAGGTGGTCCTTGGTCCCACCAGAAGAAGCAGCAGGACCAAATTCACTGTGGAGTTCTGATGTGAAATTGACTCAGTATTAGAGAATTCTACTTATTTGAGGAGATTGTGAAGAGTCTAAATACTAGAGGCACCAAATTTCCATGGCAGCAGGAATCCTGACCAAATCAGAATAACTGTTAGATTATTTCCTGTTTGGAATAATTCTTGTTCAATTGCTCATGTAATCAAGAATCAATTCAGTTATTTATGGAGAATTAAGTTTATAAAGCAAATTAAGCGTCAAGACCAGATTACTTAAGGAATGCCATGTGCTCAGAAATTCACAGCAGATGCAATCTCATGTAAAGGCTTCATCTGGCAAAACAAAGATCTATCACAGTTGCCCTTAATCTTTTCTTTTCTTTTCTTTTTTTTTTTTTGAGACAAGGTTTTACTCTGTCACCCAGGCTGGAGTGCAGTGATGTGATCATGGCTCACTGCAGTCTTGACCTGGACTCAAGCAATCTTCCCACCTCAGTCTTACCTCTTATCAGTAGCTGGGACTACCAGTGAGTGCCACCATACCCAGCTACTGTTTTAAGTTTTTGTAGAGATGGGGTTTCACCATATTGCCCAGGCTGGTCTCGAACTCCTGGGCTCAAGTGATCCTCCTGTTTCAGCCTCCCAGAGTGCTGGAATTACAGGTGTGAGCCACTGGGCCTGGCTGCCCTCATTTCTTTGCACCACTCTAGGACTTGCTTTCTCCGCATAGTCCTTTTGCGGGCTTCAGAGTTCCTTCCATCCAGTAGCCCTGGGACTTCTCTCTGTTAGATTTTGTTTCCATATATATTATCTTCACTTGCTTCTTTTTTTTTTTGAGATGGAGTCTCGCTCTGTCACCTCTGCTGGAGTACAGTGGTGTGAACTCAGCTCACTGCAGCCTTTGCCTCCTGGGTTCAAGCTATCCTCTGGCTTCAGCCTTCCAAGTAGCTGGGATTACAGGCATGCGCCACCATACCTGGCTAATTTTTGTATTTTTGGTAGAGACAGGCTTTCACCATGTTGGTCAGACTGGTCTTGAACTCCTGACGACAGGTGATCCACTCACCTTGGCCTCCCAAAGTGCTGGGATTACAGGTGTGAGCCATCGTGCCCGGCTTTTCAGTTGCTTCTGGAAGAAACCGTTGGCTGAGTGGGATGGCACATGCCTGTAATCCTAGCACTTTGGGAGGTGGAGGCTGGCAGAGCGCTTGGGCCCAGGAATTCAAGACCAGCCTGGGCAACAGAGAGAGACCCTGTCTCTACAAAAAATACAAAAATTAGCCGGGCATAGTGGTGTGCACCTATAGTCCCAAGTACTTGGGAAGCTGAGGTGGGAGGATCGCTTGAGCCCAGGAGGTCAAGGCTGCAGTGAGCTGAAACTGCACCACAGCACTCCAGCCTGGGTGACAGAGTGAGATTCTGCCTCAAAAATTAAAAAAAAAAAAAAAAGAAAGAAAAAAGATACCATTGTGGTGGGGCAAAGCTCTTGGCCCACTTCGCCTTCTCTGCCCTCTCCACTTGGGCAGGTGCAGCCCTGTGTGTCCTTGCTTTTGTCCTCTCATCTTCTCTCCCATCATATTCCAGGTAACCTAAAATCCTTTCCTGCCCCCATGAACAAGTGAATCCAAGCACTCTGCCCTCCAACCTGTGTCCAGGGAGCAAGGCCCTCAACTTCCACCACTGGTCACCCAGCTTAATGAATTGACTCTCATTGTCTGGCTTCTGTTGGAAAGGGCTTAACTGGGTTCCCCAAATGGGAACACATCTTGCCCTTCAGACTCTGTTGTCCATCACCTTTCCTTTTCCCTTTTATGGGAGGAAAGCCAGGATAGGGAAGTTACATGAGATTTGGGGCAGAGCTGATTAAAAAAAAAGCATACATCTACATCCATGTTTTTTTTTTTTTTTTTTTCTTTGAGACAGGGTCTCACTCTGTTGCTCAGGCTGGAGTGCAGTGGTGCAATCATAGCTCACTGCAGCTTTGAACTTCCCAGCTCAAGGGTTCCTCCCACCTCAGCCTCCTGAGTAGCTGGGACTACAGGCATGTGTACCAGTGTACTACCATGCCTGGCTATTTTTTTTTAATTCAATTTTTTTTTTTTTTTTTAAGAGATGGGTCTCATTTTGTTGTTCAGGCTGGTCTCAAACTCCTGGCTCAAGTGATCTGCCCACCTCAGCCTCCCAAAGTGTTGGGATTCCAGGTGTGACCCACCGCACTCAACCTCCTACCTCCATGTTCTGGGTATCATTAAGGTCATCTGAATCCTCCTGCTGTTGTCATGCATACCCTTCTAAGCAGGTTCCCCAGGATTCAGAGAGCCCCGGATTTCTCCTGGACTCCACATGCGGATGCCTAATATTTCCATTCTGACCGTTGCCCTCCTTGTTTCTTCTTGCCTCCCTAGTTCTCCTGTGCCTCCTGTTGGCTCTCTTTGCATCTGGTCTCATCCACCGAGTCTGTGTCACCACCTGGTATGTTCCTGACAGCTGGGTAAGGGGTGTAGCATTCTGTTCTTTGGCACTGGATCCTACTCTGATGGTTTCAGACTTTTTCCTTCCACAGCTACCTCTCCCTCTGTTCTCCCTCTTTTGTCCTTCCCCATTTTCCTAAACTTGAACTTGGATTCTTTCCCTGATGCTAGTATCTTCCCTAGGAGGCACTGGGCTGGCAGCATGCCCACTGGTGCCATGACCTTTCTGTCTTCACCATATAGCTTCATCTTCTCCATGGTTGGTTTGTACTACATCAACAAGATCTCCTCCACCCTGTACCAGGCAGCAGCTCCAGTCCTCACACCAGCCAAGGTCACAGGCAAGAGCAAGAAGAGAAATTGACCCTGAATATTCAATAAAGTAGATTCTTTGTAGCTCTGTGAGTTGTGATATGTTGTGGACCTCATCTACCAGTGCCCAGCTTAGGTGTACAGAATGTTAAGACATTTAGGCACCTTCTGTTTTCAGACCTTGGGAATGGTGAGGCTTTCCTTCCTCCCACATTCATTTTTACCAATTATCTGCTGAATACCGTCAGTGCTGCTGGAATGGCATATACTTGTGTGAGTCTCATCATGGAAGAAAAGTGCATGAATGTTCTGCAGTCATGATCTTTGGGGAAAGGGGTAAAGGCTGCAATGCAGGAAGGCCGGCCTGTCAGTACCAGAAGGGATCTTGGAGCAAAAGAGTAAAGGAAGGAAAGGTCCCGTACACCTATACTGTTTCATGGGGTTCCACGTGGTATCTTTGCCACTCCAGCTCCCTTCCTTGAGCAAATGAGCCCCCTCCTGCAAGTGCATAGATGGGACTTCTCTCCTGATGCTGTCCCTGGGACCTATCTGTTCTACTCCAGAATGAACATATGCCTGTGTTTAGAAAGACTCCCCAGGTGGTCAGCTGCTCCTTGCCTGTTTGTTCTGGTGCCTTCATTTTTTTCTCCGTCTTGTAGCCAAGACACTGGGAACTTCCTAAGTTGTAGTGAAGTATATAAAACAATAGGAGCAAGGACATCAACTTCCGAGCCAACCTTGATACAAATGCAGGTGGCTACTTGCACCCTGCCCTGTCTGTGCTCTGTCATGAGGAACAACTCTGTGCAGAGTGCCTGTCCTAGGTGCCGTCCCTTGTGCTGAATGATGTGGGTTTTAAGGTACACACCTCGTCTTGGTCAGTTTTGTCTTTTCCAGAGCCTGATAATGGACAATAAAAACTGGTGGGTTGGGCCAGCCGCAGTGGCTCAAGCCAGAAATCCCAGCACTTTGGGAGGCCGAGGTGGGTGGATCACTTGAGGTCAGGAGTTTGAGACTAACCTGGCCAACATGGGGAACCCCATCTCTACGAAAAATACAAAAATTAGCCAGGTATGGTGTTGTGTGCCTGTAGTCCCAGCTACTTGGGAGGCTGAGGCACCATCATTGCTTGAACCCAGGAGGTAGAGGTTGCAGTGGGTGGAGATTGTGCCACTGGACTCCAGCCTGAATGTGAGACTCTGTCTCAAAAAATAAAAAGGTGGGTTGGTTGAATGAAATAACCTGTCCTGACAAACAAAATCCTGTCCATAGGTGCCTGAGTTAGGGAATAAGACCCAGTGAAGATGAAGAAGTGAGTAGAGGAGTTTTGGTCAAGGATTAGAGACCACCCCACCCCACTCCCATCTTTGGCCAGAACCCTAGATACTTTCCCTTCTGTAACCTGGCCAAGGTGGAAGTGCTAGGCAGTTTATCCAAGACGCCTGCAGGGGGCGCTATGGATTCACATCTCCCTCCTGGAGGCTAGCGGCACCCTCCCAGACAAGCTAACCCTGAGGGCCGGGAGTGGCATTAGTTGCTGCTGGGTCTGTCAGTGTAGAAGCCAGCCTTCTTGGAAGACTCAAAAGACTGGTCCATTTGGAAGGACTGAATCCTGAATTAAACCTCTTCTCCTCCTAGGCTGGGATTGGAGGCAGAAAGTTTAGTGGAGACCAGAGAGAGCCTCCCTGAGAGGATGGCCACTCTAAGCTCTGACTCACCGTATTGATGGTTGGGGAGGGCAGTGGGTTGTGATATGAGACCCTGTGGGAGAGGACGAGGTTGTCCAAGTTGGTCTCTGGGCTTAAGGGGAGGCTGGGTTGGTTCTAAGTCTCACTGTCAAACCTCGACTTTGCCCTAACGCAAAGTGGGAGCACTGGGCAGAGGGTCAGGTCCCAGAGCAGGTGAGCACAGACACAGCCTAGGGAGGGGAGGGGGGAAGAGGGTGGCGCGGGGTGGGTGGGTAGTCTGGGGATCCGGCCAGCAGAGGGCACCATGCCTTCCACAATGAGAGCTGGCTTGGGTGGGGACCAGCAGGGAGTATCATCTCTATGGCTAGAAGAGGGTGGGGAAGAGCCGGAGAGCAGGTGCCAGGGCAGTGCCAAGGAATCTGAGCACCTGCTGCCACCCACTGCATAGGCACCAGGGGCAGCATGTGGCCCAGGAATAATGACGCCTTCCTCAAGGAATGAGTGCATTTACAAGGCAGGTTGGCGCCAACGTCGCAGCTCTGCACCCTGCCTGGTTGCAGGCTGGCTGCACCTGACCTGCCAATTAACCCTGGCAGGGGTATCACAGCCACCTAATCACCATCATTAAGTAAGGGGGTGTGAGGACTCCATGGCTGCCAGAGCCCTGAGGGTGAGAAGGGCAAAGGTGCTAACCTCTTGACCCCTGGACTCCTGGGGCTCAGTTCCACCCCAGAGGAGGCGGTAGGCCTGAGGGAGAGAGAGGCGTCCCCGCCCCTAGGGGACAGAGGGAAGCCAGATGTTTCCTCCTGCTCCCTCACACGTGGCCCTGACACCCGCTGGCGCCCACAGCCAGCTCCGGAAATAGGAGTAAATAATGCAGGGGATGGGGGTGCGGGGAGTGTGGAGGACAGTGGGAGGGCGTTGGCTCTGTGGGTTCCTGGGGGCAGAAGTGATGCCTCCAGAGAAAAGGGAGGGCAGTGGGAATGTGAGACCAAGGGCAAGGAGGCTGAGTCCCTGAGGACTGGCACTTAGGCGGGTCAGGGCGGGGGGTGCGGGGGGGGTGCCCAGGGCAGGCAGGGAGGGGGAGTCTGCGCCAGGCCTTGGCTCCAGCCCTTTCCGGCCCTTATTGTCCTTGGTGAGAACAGGACGCTGTCCCGTTCCCACTGCCGGGCTCCCCCAGCTCTGCTCCCCAGGGGCTCGGGAAGGATGTTGGGAAACAAGAGAGAGCCAGAGACCCGTAGAGACAGAGATGCTGAGAGACACAGAGACAGATACAAAGGGGAAAGGTTCAGTCAAAAGCGGTCATTGAAGCTTATTGTGAGCCCAGTGGGGCCTGAGCGCTGTGGGAACCTCGAAAGAATAGGAAGCCTGGAGGCCCTGCCCTCGGGGACCTCCGGGCTGGCCTGCCCCGTGCGCACCCCTCCTTGACTTAGGCTTACTAGGATCTGCCTCCCAAGCAAACAATGGTGGGACTCTCACATAGGCACAGTTGGGGCGCTTAATAGCTCTGCTTTAGGTACCTTTCTTTGCTTTTCTCCCAGCAGACTGGAGGTTCCTCAGGGGGCAGTGCTGGGATCAGGATCAGGTTCCCAAATCCACCCCCGCACCTCCCACCCCCAGGGCTGAAAGCCAGCTGGCCACACAGAGGTTGCTCTGTAAATGCTATTTGGTTGAGTTCCTGCAGAGGCAGAGAGAGAAGCCCCCCAAGTTGGCCCTATGGGTAGGCATCCCATCACTTCGGGTGAAGGGTCAGGTGGAGGAGGCCTGACCACTGGCAAGAGGCAGAGTTCAGAGCTTTTGGCAGGGTTTGAAGAGTCAGCTATTCCCACCCCAGCCTCTGCAGGGGGCCAGGGGCAGGGTGGGAAATGACCCACAGATCTCAGCAACTGCTCCCTTGGAGACAGGACTTCTGAAAGATGGAGAGAAGTCTAGGTCCCTACTGTCTGTGGAGGTTTCAGATACACTTGGAAATGAAAAACAGGCACGTTTACATTTGATAAATTAACTGTTTTTCTTTTTTTTTTTTTCCGACCGTCTTTCCCAGGCTGGTCTCGAACTCCTGGCCCCAAGTAATCCTCCTGTCTAGGCCCCACAAAGTGCTGGGATTATAGGCGGGAGCCATTGCACCCAGCCAGATTAACACTTTTTCACACAAAATTACAATACAATTATGCCATCCACAAGACCCCTATTTTATTTTTTGAGACGGAGTTTTGCTTTTGTTGCCCAGGCTGGAGTGCAATGGCGCGATCTTGGCTCACGGCAACCTCCATTCACCTCCTGGGTTCAAGTGATTCTCCTGCCTCAGTCTCCTGAGTAGCTGGGATTATAGGCATGCACCACCACGCCCAGCTAATTTTGTTGTATTTTTAGTAGAGATGGGGTTTCACCATGTTGACCAGACTGGTCTCAAACTCCTGACCTCAGGTGATCAGCCCGTCTTGGCCTGCCAAAGTGCTGGGATTACAGGCGTGAGCCACCACGCCTGGCTATCCAGAAGATCATATATATGGTCATATATAATCATATATATAAGATCATATAAATCCAGAATTTATAGAAAATTTTCCTTTACAGGGAACTGCAGGTCCTATTTTATAATTTAAAGTCTTGTGACAGGAACTTAAACAAATTTACAAGAAAAAAAAACCCCATTAAAAAATGGGCAAAGGGGCTGGGCTTGGGGTCTCACGCTTGCAATCCCAGCACTTTGGAAGGCTGAGGCGGGCAGATCATGAGGTCAGGAGTTTGAGACCAACCTGACCAACATGGTGAAACCCTGTCTCTACTGAAAATACAGAAATTAGCCAGGCATGGTGGTGAGTGCCTGTGATTCCAGCTACTCAGGAGGCCGAGGCAGGAGAATCGCTTGAACGTGGGAGGTGGAGGTTGCAGTGAGCCAAGACTGCGCCACCGCACTCCAGCCTGGGCGACAGAGCCAGACTCTGTCTCAAAAAAAAAAAAAAAGAAAGCCTCCAAAAGTGGGCAAAGGACATAAACAGACACTTCTCAAAAGAAAACATACATGTCACCAAAAAACATATGAAGAAAAGCTCAACATCACTGATCATTAGAAAAATACAAATCAAAACCACAGGGACACCATCTCATGCCACTCAGGATGGCTATTAAAAAGTCAAAAAACATCCGGGCATGGTGGCTCACGCCTGTAATCCCAGCACTTTGGGAGGCTGAGGCAGGTGGATGTCTTGAGGTCAGGAGTTCCAGACCAGCTTGACAACATGGTGAAACCCAGTCTCTACTAAAAATTAAAAAATTAGCCAGGCATGGTGTTGTATGCCTGTAATCCCAGCTATTCGGGAGGCTGAAGCAGGAGAATCGCTTGAACTCGGGAGGCAGAGGTTGCAGTGAGCTAAGATCCTGCCACTGCACTCCAGCCTAGGTGACAGAGCGAGACTCTGTCTTTAAAAAAAAAAGTCGGAAGCCGGGCGCGGTGGCTCAAGCCTGTAATCCCAGCACTTTGGGAGGCCGAGACGGGCGGATCATGAGGTCAGGAGATCGAGACCATCCTGGCTAATACGGTGAAACCCTGTCTCTACTTAAAAATACAAAAAACTAGCCGGGCGACAAGGCGGGTGCCTGTAGTCCCAGCTACTCGGGAGGCTGAGGCAGGAGAATGGCGTAAACCCAGGAGGCGGAGCTTGCAGTGAGCTGAGATACCGCCACTGCACTCCAGCCTGGGTGGCAGAGCAAGATTCCGTCTCAAAAAAAAAAAAAAAAAAAAAAGTCGGAAAACAGCAGATGCAGGCAAGGTTGCGTAGAAAAAGGAACGCTTTTACACTGTTGGTGGGAGTGTAAATTAGTTCAACCATTGTGGAAGACAGTGTGGTTATTCCTCAAAGACCCAGAGGCAGAAATACTATTTGACTCAGCAATCCCATTATTGGGTGTATACCCAAAGGAATATAAATCATTCTGTTATAAAGATAAATGCACGTGTACATTCATTGCAGCACTATTCACAATAACAATGACATGGAATCAACCTACATGCCCATCGGTGATAGACTCATAAAGAAAATATACACCATGGAGGTACATATACACCATGGAATACTATGTATGTATACGCCATGGAATACTATATACACCATGGAATACTATGCAGCCATGAAAAGGAATGAGATCATGTCCTTTGCAGGGACATGGATGGGGTTGGAAATCATTATCCTCAGCAAACTAACACAGTGACAGAAAACCAAACACCACATGTTCTCACTTACAAGTGGGAGCTGAATGATGAGAACACATGGACACATGGTGGGAACTACACCACTGGGGCCTTTCAGAGGGATGGGGTAGGGGAGGGAGAGCATCAGGAAGAATAGCTGATGGATGCTGGGCTTAGTACCTGGGTGATGGGATGATCTGTGCAGCAAACCACCATGGCACATGTGTACTTATGTAACAAACCTGCACATCCTGCACATGTACCCCTAAACTTAAAATAAAAGTTGAAGAGGCCGGGCGCGGTGGCTCACACCTGTAATCCCAGCACTTTGGGAGGCCAAGATGGGTGGATCACCAGGTCAGGAGATCGAGACCATCCTGGCTAACACGGTGAAACCCTGCCTCTACTAAAAAATACAAAAAAAAATTAGCCAGGCGTGGTGGCGGGCAACTGTAGTTCCAGCTGCATGGGAGGCTGAGGCAGGAGAATGGCATGAACCCGGGGGGCAGAGCTTGCAGTGAGCCGAGACTGCACCACTGCACTCCATCCTGGGCGACAGAGCGAGACTCCATCTCAAAAAAAAATTAAATAAAATAAAAATAAAAGTTGAAGAAAAAGAAATGTCTTCTGATAATAGGCAAACCAGATTCATTGTACTATTCTTTCTACTTTTGTGTGTGTGTGTGTATATAGCTATTCTCCTGCCTCAACTTCCCAAAGTGCTGGGATTACAGGCCTGAGCCACCGAACTCGGCCTACCTTTTGTATACATTTGAAAATTCCATAATAAAAGTTAAATCAATTTTATGGTAAGTCCTTACTTTCTGTTCTATCAGAGTAACAGCGTGACTGTAACCACACTTGGAGATAACGTCAGAAGTCTAAATTTGAGGCCTTATGTTGCAATAAGGCCTGAGCCAAATGGCCCTCACGGTCTGTGAGGAACCCTTCTTTGAGAACTCCTCTTTTTTTTTTTCTTGAGACGGAGTCTCCCTCTGTCGCCCAGGCTGGAGTGTAGTGGTGCAATCTTGGCTCACCGCAACCTCCACCTCCTGAGTTCAAGCAATTCTCCTGCCTCAGCCTCCCGAGTAGCTGGGATTACAGGCGTGCACAATCACACCCGGCTAATTTTTGTATTTTTAGTAGAGACAGGGTTTCACCATGTTGGCCAGGCTGATCTCGAACTCTTCACCTCAGGTGATCCACGTGCCTTGGCCTCCCAAAGTGCTGGGATTACAGGCGTGAGCCACCACACCCAGCTGAGAACTCCTCTTATATCAGGTAAGTTGGGAGAGAAGAGCCAGCAAAGGTTACCCTATCCATTTTAGGAAGAGGCTGCACTGTCAGGAGGGCCTGGAGGGCAGGATTCCTGTCCATAGAGGCCCAGATCCTACAGAAATAAACCCTTGCACATTTCCCTTTTCTGGGTTAAGCATCAACATGGGGGCTAGGTGTGTTGGCTCATACCTGTAATCCCACTACTCTGGGAGGCCGAGGTGGGCGGATCACCTGAGGTCAGGAGTTTGAGACAAGCCTGGCCAATATGGTGAAACCCTGTCTCTACCTACAATACAAAAATTAGCTGGGTGTGGTGGTACATACCTGTAATCCCAGTTATTTGGGAGGTTGAGGGAGGTGAATCACTTGAACCCAGGAAGTGGAGGTTGCAGCAAGCCGAGATTGTGCCACTGCACTCCAGCCTGGGCTACAGAGGAAGACTCTGTCTCAAAAGAAAAAAAAAGAGTTACCATGGGGCCTCAGGATTTTTCAAGGGAATTACTGAAACCGAGGTATGTGTATGTCTGTGTGTGAGGGTACTAGGAGTGACACCCCAGGGAGACCCCTCATTTCTGTTTTCAGCCTCCAGCCCCAGGGGAAAGAGCCCACTTCTTGAAATCAGACAGACTTAATTTCTAGTTTTGGCTCTGACAGTTACCAAGCGAGGGTCCTTGGGCAAGGTGAGTGATCCCTCTGCACATTAAGTTCCTTAACTGTAAAATGGGGATAATAATACCTACCTCAGTGTGTGGTAATGTAGATTTTAATTAAATAACAGTGCAGAAGAGCCTAGCATTGCACTTGACATACTAGGCATCTGACAAATGTTATTTCTTCCCTTTGTGATGACAACAACCACCTTTAATTGAACATTTACCACTTGCCAGTCACTGTACTCGTGCTTTACAGATATTCTCAATTTTAACCCTTCCACCAACCTTATAAGAGCAACATTCTTGGTTAATTTTATGCGTCAAGTTGGCTGTCACAATGCAGTGACAGAATGTGGTCACACATTCTTTTGGATATTTCAGTGACAGTGTTTTTGGATGAGATTAGTATTTAAGGCCGAGTGAGGTGGCTAATACCTATAATCCCAGCACTTTGGGAGGCATGGGTGGGCGGATCACCTGAGGCTGGGAGTTTGAGACCAGCCTGGCCAACATGGTGAAATCCCATCTCTACTAAAAATACAAAAATTAGCCAGGCATGTGCCGGGCACAGTGGCTCACTCCTGTAATCCCAGCACTTTGAGAGGCTGAGGCAGGAGGATCACGAGGTCAGGAGATCAAAACCATCCTGGCTAACATGGTGAAACCCCATCTCTACTAAAAATACAAAAAATTAGCCGGGCGTGGTGGCGGGCACCTATAGTCCCAGCTACTCGGGAGGCTGAGGCAGGAGAATGGCGTGAACCCAGGAGGCAGAGCTTGCAGTGAGCCGAAATCACACCACTGCACTCCAGCCTTGGCGACAGAGCGAGATTCTGTCTCAAAAAAAAAAAAAAAAAAAAATTAACCGGGCATGATGGCGCGGGCCTGTAATCCTAGCTACTCGGGAGACTGAGGCAGGAGAATCGCTTGAACTGGGGAGGCGGAGGTTGCAGTGAGCTAGGATTGTGCCACTGCACTCCAGCCTGGGCATCAGAGCAAGGCTCCGTCTCAAAAAAAAAAAAAAAAAAAAAGGAAAGCAAGAGATTAGTATTTAAATATTTAAATTGGTAGGGTTTAGGTAAAGAAGATTGCCCTCTGTAATGTGGTTGGGTCTCATCCAGTCAGTTGAAGGTTCAAACAGAACAAAAGTCTGACCTTCCCTGAGCAAGAGGGAGTTTAGAAGCACAGAGCGTCGAGACTTGAACTGCACCTTGACTGTTCTCTGGGTCTTCAGTCTGCCCACAACCCTGCAGATCTTGGATTTACCAGCCTCGATAATCGTGCGAAACAATTCCTTTTTTTTGCAGAGATGGGGTCTCACTCTCACTTAGGTTTGAATGCAGTGGCACTGTTATAGGTCATGCAGCCTCACACTTCTGAGCTCAAGTGATCCTCTCATCTCAGCCTCCTGACTAGCTGAGACTACAGGCAAGCACCACCAGGTCCTGCTAATTTTTAATTTTTTATTTTTTTGTAGAGACAGAGTCTTGCTATGTTGCCCAGGCTGGTCTCAAACTCCTAGGCTCAAGTAATCCTCCCACCTCAGTCTCCCAAAGTGCTGAGATTACAGGAGTGAGCAACTGTGCCTCTCTCTCTCTCTTTCTCTTGCCATATACATATATATGGAAAGAGAGAGAGTTCCCGAGGGGCAGCACCAGGATCACACACACACCCACCCTATTGGTTCTGATCATCTGGAGAACTCTTGTCTAATACACCCTGTTTCAGTAAAATGAAATGGGGTAAAATGAAAGGAAGTCTGATCTGCTCAAGATTATACACAACTGATAAATGAAGGCAGAATTGGAGTTCACATTCAGATCCATCTGTGCCCACCATGTTGCTTAACCAACATGACTACAGTGCATGGTTACTACATACCATCTGGCTCCTGCCACCTCTCTGATGTTGCCTCCTTGCTCTCTTCCCCACACTCACTCCATCCTGCCCCCAGCCTCTGAATGTCCCCTGTGCCAGGCATGTTTCCACCTCACGGCCTTTGCACTTGCTGTTCCTGTGCCTGAAATGCTTTCTCAGCAGATATCTACACTTCTGTCTTCTGTATGTCATTCAGGTTTCTGTGCAAATGTCTCCTTCTCAGACAGGCCTTTCTAATAATGCTATATGACATGACACAGTACAGCCTGTCACCCTCTAGCCCCTTACCTTGCTATACTTTTCTTCATAGTACTTTTCATTACTTGATGAATATGTTATTTTTATTTTTAGTAGAGATGAGATCAATGTTGCCCAGGCTGACGTTGAACTCCGGCCTCAAGTGATCCTCCTGCATTGGGCTCCCAAAGTGCTGGGATTACAGGTATGAGCCACTGGGCAGGTTTAGTTGGTATATTAAATACTTTATTTTTATCTTGTCTGTCTCCCATCACTAGAGTATAAGCTTCATTGAAGGCAGAGAATTTGTCTATTTTGTCCACGAGAATGCCATTTGGCATAGAGTAGCTGTTCAACAAATGTTTATTAAAAGAAGAACCAGGCCGGGCGCGGTGGCTCAAGCCTGTAATCCCAGCATTCTGGGAGGCCGAGACGGGCGGATCACAAGGTCAGGAGATCGAGACCATCCTGGCTAACATGGTGAAACCCCGTCTCTACTAAAAAATACAAAAAACTAGCTGAGCGAGGTGGCGGGCGCCTGTAGTCCCAGCTACTCGGGAGGCTGAGGCAGGAGAATGGCGTGAACCTGGGAGGCGGAGCTTGCAGTGAGCTGAGATTCAGCCACTGCACTCCAGCCTGGGTGACAGAGCGAGACTCCGTCTCAAAAAAAAAAAAAAAAAAAAAAAAAGAAGAACCAAGGGCCAGGTGCCGCAGCTCACTCCTGTAATCCCAGCACTTTGGGAGGCTGAGGCGGGCGGATCACCTGAGGTCGGCAGTTCGAGACCAGCCTGACCAACACGGAGAAACCCCCCTCTCTACTTTTTTTTTTGTTTGTTTGTTTTTTGTTTTTTGAGACGGAGTCTCGCTCTGTCACCCAAGCTGGAGTGCACTGGCCAGATCTCAGCTCACTGCAAGCTCCGCCTCCCGGGTTCACGCCATTCTCCTGCCTCAGCCTCCCGAGTAGCTGGGACTACAGGCGCCCGCCACCTCGCCCGGCTAGTTTTATGTATTTTTTAGTAGAGACGGGGTTTCACCGTGTTAGCCAGGATGGTCTCGATCTCCTGACCTTGTGATCCGCCCGCCTCGGCCTCCCAAAGTGCTGGGATTACAGGCTTGAGCCACCGCGCCCGGCCGCCCCTCTCTACTAAAAATACAAAATTAGCCAGGCATGGTGGGGCATGCCTGTAATCCCAGCTAGTTAGAGGGCTGAGGCAGGAGAATTGCTTGAACCTGGGAGGCGGAGGTTGTGGTGAGCCGAGATCGTGCCATTGTACTCCAGCCTGGGCAACAAGAACAAAGCTCCATCTCAAAAAAAAAAAAAAAAAAAGAGAAGAAGAAGAAGAAGAAGAACCAAGAACCCCACTGGCAACACACCACTCTTGTACTTTGAGCTTTTTGTTGAAACTCAACTTCTACCCTGCATCAGCTCCAAATTGCTGAATCCTCAGAATGATCCAGATGTTTATCTCAGCCGCTCAGACCTGTTGCTGAGTCTGTCCACCTTCAGGCTATCATCTTTTCCCATCTTGGTCTCCTGTAGCTTATCTTCTCTAGGAAACCCTGACTCACCTAGCCCCTTCTCCAATACTCCCCTTTTAAAAGTTTGTCTGTAATTTTGTAAGTACTTGTTTTTGTTAATTACATGTGCTTTTGTCCTGTTGCCCTATGGAACTGTGGGTGCCCTGAGGGCAGGGATGAAGTCAACACAACCTGACTACCTGAAACCTTCCCCAAGGACCTAGTAATTAACTTGACACCTGTGGAAATCCAGAAATCTCTACTGCTTGACAGGCACACAAGAGGGTTGCTCATCCCTCTAAGGGGTGGGGCCACTACTCGAGGGACCAACTCTTCCCCAACACAAAGACTTTTTTTTTTTTTTTTTTGAGATGGAGTCTCTCTCTGTCACCCAGGCTGGAGTACAGTGGCGCAATCTCGGCTCACTGCAAGCTCCGCCTCCCGGGTTCACACCATTCTCCTGCCTCAGCCTCCTGAGTAGCTGAGACTACAGGTGCCCGCCACCTCGCCCAGCTAATTTTTTTTTTGTATTTTTAGTAGAGACGGGGTTTCACCATGTTAGCCAGGATGGTCTTGATCTCCTGACCTCGTGATCTGCCCGCCTCGGCCTCCCAAAGTGCTGGAATTACAGGCGTGAGCCACCGCGCCTGGCAGTTTTATTTGTTCTTATTGGATAGATGCTCCCCAACTTATACTGGTTCAATATATGATTTTTCAATTTTACAATGGTGTGAAAGTAACATTCATTCGATAGAAACCCCAACTTGAGTACTCATACGGCCATTCTGTTCTCACTTTCAGCATAATATTCAATAAATTATATGAGATATCAGTAATTTATTATAAAATAGGCTTTGTGTTAGATGATTTTGCCCAACTGTAGGCTAATGTAAGTGTTTTGAGCATGTTTGAGGTAGGCTAGTCCAAGCTATATGTTCAGTGGTTTAGGTGTCTTAAACTCATTTTAACTTACAATATTTTCAATTTATGATGGACTTATGGGAATGTAGCCCCATCAGAAGTCAGTCGAGAAGCATTTGTATAATAAAGTGTCAACATGTTGGAAGATTGGCATCACTTGGTGAGTCAATATGAATATCTTCAAATATTACAAAATTACTCAAGAGTAAGGGATCTATGCAAAGTGCAAGAGAAACCAATGAATCGTAATATAACAGAGTATGAAAAGTCCATTGATACAGTTTTATTTATTTATTTATACTTATATAAAATGGTGGCCAGGCATGGTGGCTCATGCCTGTGATCCCAGCACTTTGGGAGGCCGAGGCAGGCAGATCATTTGAGGTCAGGAGTTCGAAACCAGCCTGGCCAACATGGTGAAACCCCATCTCTACTAAAAATACAAAAATTAGGCAGACATGGTGGTGGGTGCCTGTAATCTCAGCTACTTGGGAGGTTGAGGCAGGAGAATTGCTTGAGCCTGGGAGGCGGAATTTGCAGTGAGCAGAGATCATGCCACTGCACTCCAGCCTGGGCGACAGAGAGAGACTGTCTCAAAAAAAAACAAAACAAAACAAAACTGTTTTATTTTTCATTTTTGTGGGTACATAGTGGGTGTATATATTTATGAGGTACATGAGATATCTTGGTGTAGGCATGCAATGTGTGATAATCACATCGTGGAAAATTAGGTATCCATTCCCTCAAACATTTATCCTTTGTGTTACAAACAATCCAATTATCGTCTTTTAGTTATTTTTAAATGTACAATTGAATTATTATTAACTATAATCCCCATGTTGTGCTATTAACTACAAGGTCTTATTCATTCTAGCTATTTTTTTGTACTCATTAACCATCCCTACACCCCACTACTATCCTTCCCAGACTCTGATAACCATCTTTCTATTCTCCGTCTCCATGAGTTCAATTGTTCTTATTTTATTTTTATTTTTATTTTTGTTTTTGTTTTTTTACTTTATTTTATTTTATTAAAAAAAAATTTTTTTGAGACGGAGTCTCACTCTGTTGCCCTGGCTGGAGTGCAGTGGCGTGATCTCGGCTCACTGCAACCTCCCAGGTTCAAGCGATTCTTCTGCCTCAGCCTCCCGAGTAGCTGGTACTACAGGTGCGTGCCACCACACCTCGTTAATTTTTTGTATTTTTAGTAGAGATGGGGTTTCACTGTGTTAGCCAGGATGGTCTCGATCTCTTGACCTCGTGATCTGCCCATCTCAGCCTCCCAAAGTGCTGAGATTACAGGTGTGAGCCATTGTGCCTGGCCTATTTTTTATTTTTTATTTATTTATTTATTTATTTATTTATTTATTTATTTTTTTTTTTTTTTGAGACGGAGTCTTGCTCTGTCGCCCAGGCTGGAGTGCAGTGGCCGGATCTCAGCTCACTGCAAGCTCCGCCTCCCGGGTTTACGCCATTCTCCTGCCTCAGCCTCCCAAGTAGCTGGGACTACAGGCACCCGCCAACTCGCCCGGCTAGTTTTTTGTATTTTTTAGTAGAGACGGGGTTTCGCCGTGTTAGCCAGGATGGTCTCGATCTCCTGACCTCGCGATCCACCCGTCTCGGCCTCCCAAAGTGCTGGGATTACAGGCTTGAGCCACCGCGCCCGGCATTTTTTATTTATTTTTTGAGACAGAGTTTCATTCTTATCGCCCAGGCTGGAGTGCAATGGCATGATTTTGGGTCACTGCAACCTCCGGCTCCTGGGTTCAAGTGATTCTCCTGCCTCAGCCTCCTGTGTAGCTGGTATTACAGGCACCCGCCACCATGCCCAGCTAACATTTGTATTTTTAGTAGATATGGGGTTTCACCATGTTGGCCAGGCTGGTCTTGAACTCCTGACCTCAGGTGATCCACCCACCTCAGCCTCCCGAAGTGCTGGGATTACGGGCATGAGCCACTGCCCCCGGTCTGTTTTGATTTTTAGAACCCACAAATAAGTGAGAGCATGTGATGTTTGTGTTTCTGTGCCTGGCTTATATCACTTAACATAATGACCTCCAGTTCCGTCCATGTTGTTGCAAATGACAGAATTTAATTCCTTTGTGTGGCTGAATAGTACTCCATTGTGTATATGTGCCACATTTTCCTTATCCATTCATCTGCTGATGGACACTTACGTTGCTTCCAAATCTTGACTATTGTGAACAGTGCTGCAACGAACATGCGGGTGCAGGTATCTCTTTGATATACTGATTTCCTTTCTCTTTTGGTATACACCCAGCAGTGGGATTACTGGATTACATGGTAGCTCTATATTTAGTTTTTTTGAGGCATCTGTAAACTCTGCTTGCACTAATTTACATTCCCACCAACAGTTTAGGAGGGTTCACTTTCCTCCACATCCTTGCAAATATTGATTATTACTTGTCTTTTGGATATAAGCCATTTTAACTGGGGCAAGATGATATTCCATTGTAGTTTTGAGGTGCAGTTCTCTGATGATCAATGATGTTGAGCACCTTTCCATATGTCTGTTTGCCATTTGTATGTTTTCTTTTGAGAAATGTCTATTCAAATCTTATGCCCATTTTAAAAATCAGATCATTAGATTTTTTTTCCTAAAGAGTTGTTTAAGCTCCTTATATATTCTGGTTATTAATCCCTTATCAGATGAGTAGTTTGCAAATTTTTCTTCCATTCTGTGGGTTGTCTCTTCACTTTGTTGTTATTTCCTTTGTTGTGCTTTTTAACTTGATGTGATCTCATTTGTCCATTTTTGCTTTAGTTGCCTGTTCTTATGGTATATTACTCAAGAAATTTTTGCCCAGACCAGTGTCCTGGAGTTTCCTCAATGTTTTCTTGCAGCAGTTTCATAGTTTGAGGTCTTAGATTTAAGTCTTTAATCCATTTTGATTAGATTTTTGTATGTGGTGAGAGACAGGGGTCAAGTTTCATCCATTTGTTTTCCTGTGCAATCTGTCTCCCTTGTTTCATTCTTCTGCATATGAATATCTAGTTATCCCAGCACCATTTATTAAAAAGAATGTTTTTTCCCCAATGTCAAAAATGAGTTCACTGTAGGTGTGTGAATTTGTTTCCGGGTTCTCTATTCTGCCATTGGTCTATGTGTTTGTTTTTATGCCAGTACCATGCTGTTTTGCATACTATAGTTCTGTAGTATAATTTGAAATCACGTAATGTATTCCTCCAGTTTTGTTCTTTTTGTTTAAGATAGCTTTGGCTGTCCTGGGTCTTTTGTGATTCCATACAACCTTTAGGATTGTTTTGTCTATTTTCGTGAAGAATGTCATTGGTATTTTGATAGGGATTTCATCAAATCTGTAGATTGCTTTTGGTAGTATAGACATTTTAACAATATTGATTCCTCCAATCCACGAACTTGGAATATCTTTCTATATTTTTGTGTCTTCTTCAATTTCTTTCATCAGTGTTTTATGCTTTTTCTTTCTTATTTATTTATTTATTTTTGAGATGGAGTCTCACAATGTTGCCTAGGCTAGAGTGCAGTGGCATGATCTTCTCTCACTGCAACCTCTGCCTCCTAGATTCAGGCGATTCTCCTGCCTCAGGTTTCCGAGTAGCTGGGACTACAGGTGCACACCATCACACCCAGTTCATTTTTGCATTTTTAGTAGAGACAGGGTCTCAGCATGTTTGCCAGGCTGCTCTTGAACTCCTGGCCTCAGGTGAATCACCTGCCTCAGCCTCCCAAAGTGCTGAGATTACAGGCATGAACTACTGTGCCTAGCCTTTCTTTCTTATTTATTTATTTTTGTAGAGATGGGGTCTCACTATGTTGCCCAGACTGGTCTCAAACAATCCTCAAACAAAGCTCAAGCAATCCTCCCACTTTGGCCTCCCAGAGTGCTGGCATTATAGGCATGAGCCACAGCTCCCAGCCTCATCAGTGTTTTATAGTTTTCATTGTAGAGATCTTTCACTTCTTTGGCTAAGTTAATTCTGAGATATTTAACTTTATTAGTGGCTATTGTACATGGCATTACTTTCTTGATTTCTGTTTCGGATTGTTAACTGTTGTCTTAGAGAAATGCTACTGATTTTTGTATGTTCACTTTGTATCCTGCAACTTTACTGAATTTGTTTATCAGTTCTAATGTTTTATGTGTGTGTGAAGTCCAGGTTTTTCCAAATATAAGATCATATCACCCGCAAACAAGGATAATTTGACTTCTTCCTTTCCAGTTTCGATGCTCTTCATTTCTTTCTCTTGTCTGATTGCTCTAGCTAAAACTTGCAGTACTATACTGAATAACAATGGTCAAAGTGGGCATCCTTGTCATGTTCTAGATCTAAGAGGAAAGGCTTTCAGTCTCTCTGCAGTCAGTATTTTACTAGCTATGGGTCTGTCATATATGGCATTTAATATGTTGACGTATGTTCCTTCTATATTCATTTTTTGAGGGTTTTTATCATGAAGCGATGTTGAACTTTATCAAATGTTTTCTTAGCATCAATTGAAATGACCATACGGTTTTTGTCCTTCATTCTGTTGATACGATGCATCACATTGATTGATTTGCATAAGTTGAACCATCCTTGCATCCCCGGGATAAATCCCACCTGGTCATGATGAATGGTCTTTTTTTTTAATCTTTTTTTTTTTTTTTGAGGCAGAGTCTCACTCTGACACCCAGGTTGGGGTGTAGTGGCGCAATCTCAGCTTACTGCAAGCTCCGCCTCCTGAGTTCACACCATTCTCCTGCCTCAGCCTCCCGAGTAGCTGGGATTACAGGCTCCTGCCACAACGCCCGGCTAATTTTTTTGTATTTTTAGTAGAGACAGGGTTTCACTGTGTTAGCCGGGATGGTCTCCATCTCCTGACCCCGTGATCCGCCCGCCTCAGCCTCCCAAAGTGCTGGGATTACAGGCATAAGCCACCACGCCCAGCCAATGAATGATCTTTTTAATGAATTATTGAATTTTGTTTGCTAGTATTTTGCTAAGAATTTTTGCATCAATATTTGTGAGAGATATTGGTCTGTAGTTTTCTTTTCTTCATGTGTCTTTGTCTGGTTTTGGTATCAGTAATATCTGCCTTGTATAATGAATTTGGAAGTATTCCCTCCTCCTCTATATTTTGGAACAATTTGAGTAGGCCTGGTATTAGTTATTCTTTAAAATTTTTTTTTTTCTTTTTTGAGATAGAGTTTTAGGTTGGGCGCAGTGGCTCACACCTGTAATCCCAGCACTTTGGGAGGCTGAGGCACGTGGATCACCTGAGGTCGGGAGTTTGAGACCAGCCTGACCAATGTGGAGAAACCCCATCTCTACTCAAAATACAAAATTAGCTGGGGATGGTGGCTCATGCCTGTAATCCCAGCTACTCAGGAGGCTGAGGTGGGAGAAATCGTTTGAACCTGGGAGGTAGAGGTTGCAGTGAGCAGAGACTGGGCCATTGCACTCCAGCCTGGGAGCAACAAGAGCGAAACTCCATCTCCAAAAAAAAAAAAAAAAAAAAACAAGAGAGTCTCACTCTGTTACCCAGGCTGGAGTGCAGTGGCGTGATCTTGGCTCACTGCACCCTCCATCTGCTGGGTTCAAGTGATTCTTCTGCTTCAACCTCCTGAGTAGCTGGGATTCATGCCTAGCTAATTTTTTATTTTTTGTATTTTTAAAAATTATTTATTTATTTACTTTTTTTTTTTTTTTTTTGAGACGGAGTTTCGCTCTGTGGCCCAGGCTGGAGTGCAGTGGCCAGATCTCAGCTCACTGCAAGCTCCGCCTCCCAGGTTTACGCCATTCTCCTGCCTCAGCCTCCCGAGTAGCTGGGACTACAGGCGCCCGCCACCTCGTCCGGCTAGTTTTTTTTTGTATTTTTTAGTAGAGACGGGGTTTTACCGTGTTAGCCAGGATGGTCTCGATCTCCTGACCTCGTGATCCGCCCGTCTCGGCCTCCCAAAGTGCTGGGATTACAGGCTTGAGCCACTGCGCCCGGCCTATTTATTTACTTTTGAGACAGAGTCTCTCTCTGTCGCCCAGGCTGGAGTGCAGTGGTGCAATCTTGACTCACTGCAGCCTCCACCTCCCAGGTTTAAGTGACTCTCCTGCCTCAGCCTCCCAAGTAGCTGGGACTACAGCTGGGTAAATTTTTTTTTGAGATGGAGTCTCACTGTGTCGCCCAGGCTGGAGTGCAGTTGCGCGATCTTGGCTCACTGCAACCTCTGCCGCCGGGGTTAAAGTGATTCTCCTGCCTCAGCCTTCCAAGTAGCTGGGATTACAGGTGCCTGCCACCACACCCGGCTAATTTTTTTTTTTTTTTTTTTTTTTTTTTTTTTTTTTTTTGAGACGGAGTCTCGCTCTGTCGCCCAGGCTGGAGTGCAGTGGCCGGATCTCAGCTCACTGCAAGCTCCGCTTCCCAGGCTCACGCCATTCTCCTGCCTCAGCCTCCCGAGTAGCTGGGACTACAGGCGCCTGCCACCTCGCCCGGCTAGTTTTTTTGTAGTTTTTAGTAGAGACAGGGTTTCACTGTGTTAGCCAGGATGGTCTTGATCTCCTGACCTCGTGATCCGCCCGTCTCGGCCTCCCAAAGTGCTGGGATTACAGGCTTGAGCCACCGCACCCGGCTTCCGGCTAATTTTTTTGTTGTTGTTTTTTGAGACGGAGTTTCGCTCTTGTTGCCCAGACTGGGGTGCAATGGCACGATCTCAGCTCACTGCAACTGCAACCTCCACCTCCCAGGTTTAAGCAATTCTCCTGCCTCAGCCTCCCGAGTAGCTGGGATTATAGGCGTCTGCCACCACACCTGGCTAATTTTGTATTTTCGGTGGAGACCTGGTTTTACCATGTCGGCCAGGCTGGTCTCCAACTCCTGACCTCAAGGGATCCACACGCCTCGGCCTCCCAAAGTGCTGGGATTACAGGTGTGAGCCACTGCGCCTGACCAGTAGTACTTATTTCGTATGGTTGCTGTGAAGATTGACTGAGATAATGCACATGAAGCACTCATCACAGTGCCTGACACATAGGAGTCATAGTGACATAGAGCCGACACATAGTGAATGTCAGCTGTTGTGATGAACCCTAGCTGCCCATTCCTGTAGCAGCAACACAGTAGAATGAAAGTGCTAAGAATATAGTTTTGGGTCCAATGTAACAGCTTTGCTGTTTACCATCTGCACAACCTTGAGCTAGTTACTTACCTTTTGCCCTTTTTGTGTCGTGGTTTCCTCATTCATACATGGGAATAGAAAAGTACCTACTTCGTTTGGCTGGGCGCGGTGGCTCACGCCTGTAATCCTAGCACTTTGGGAGGCTGAGGCGGGCGAATCACCTGAGGTCAGGAGTTTCAGACCAGCCTGGCCAGCGTGGTGAAACCCCATCTCTACTGAAAATACAAAAATTAGCCAGGCATGGTGGCAGGCGCCTATAATGCCAGCTACTCGAAAAGCTGAGGCAGGAGAATCGCTTGAACTCGGGAGGCAGAGGTTGCAGTGAGCCGAGATTGTACCACTGCACTCCAGTCTGGGTGACAGAGCGAGGCTCTGCTCTGTCTCAAAAAAAAAAAAAACCCCAAAAACAAAAAAATTTATAATTTATTATCTATCCTTATATGTGGTGGTGTAAGCCCCTAAAATGTTCTGGGGAGTGGCAGTCTTTCAGGGCCAAGTCTACTGTGTGTGAATAAAATGGACTTCCTGGATCTGCATCTGCAATGCTGGTGTCCAGCCCCTATAGTGCACCAATATTTGAAAGTCATTGTGACCAGTGAGTCCTTGATTGAGAAACCAGAAAGATTTGGGGTAGAAGTGGAGATGCGGCTAGGGCATTGAAGTCGTATAGCAGGTTTTAAAAAATGTTTTTGGCCAGGGGCGGTGGCTCACTCCTGTAATCCCAGCACTTTGGGAGACCAAGGGGGCGAATTACCTGAGGTCAGGAGATTGAGACCAGCCTGGCCAACATGGTGAAACCCCGTTTCTACTAAAAACACAAAAATTAGCCAGGCATGGTGGCGGGCGCCTGTAATCCCAGCTACTCGGGGGGCTGAGGCAGGAGAATTGCTTGAACCCGGGAGGTGGAGGTTGCAGTGAGCCGAGACCGTGTCATTGCACTCCAGCCTGGGCGACAAGAGCGAAACTCCGGCTCAAAAAAAAAAAAAAAAAAAGTTTGGGCTGAGCGTGGTGGCTCACGCCTCTAATCCCAGCACTTTGGGAGTCCAAGGTGTGAGGACAACAAGCTCAGGAGTTCAAGACCAGCCTGACCAACATGGTGAAACCCTGTCTGTAATAAAAATACAAACATTTGCTGGGCGTGGTGGTGCGTGCCTGTAGTCTCAGCTACTCCGGACGCTGAGGCAGGCTAATCGCTTGAACCTGGGAGGCGGAGGTTGCAGTGAGCCGAAATCACACCACCGTACTCCAGGCTGGGCCACAGAACAAGACTCTGTCTCAAAAAAAAAAAAAAAAACACCAGTTTTTATTTGTTTCAATTTTTACTTTAACAAAGGAATGTGTATAGTTTTAAACGCCAACTAGTTCAACAAATTTTGGGGGGGTGGCGGGGCATTTTCAAGTGAAAACCAGAAAACCCACTAAACAAATTCTGAAAGCTGTAACTTCAGTGCGTGCGGTGGCTCACGACTGTAATAACAGGACTTTGTCGGGGCTGAGGTGAATTGCTTGAGCCCAGGATTTTGAGACCAGCCTGGGCAACATAGGGAGACCCCATCTACGTACACACACACACACACACACACACACACACACAGTAGCTGGGTGTGGCGGCCCACTTCTGTAGTCCTTGCTGCTCCAGAGTCTGAGGTGGGAGGATAGCTTGAGTCCAGGAGGTCGAGGCTGCAGTAAACCGTGTTCGCACCACTGCTCACCACCTGGGCAACAGAGCAAGACCTTGTCTCAAAAAAAGAAAAAGAATAGAAAAAAAAAAAAAGAGTTGTAACTCTACAAGGCTTTTAATGAAAAATAACCATTCCCTGCTCCTCTTCTCTAACCCTTACATATACAACCTACATATACAACTATGCTCCAGTTTCTACACTACTTCTTCTGGTACTTACCTCTACATTTCTTCAACAACCCTCCCGCCTAGGCCTCCCAAAGTTCTGGGATCACAGCTCCACTGTGCCCAGTTCCAATTTTTAGTTAAATCAATACTTAGTGTTTACATTGTTACGGCTGTGAAAATTTTCTTCACAGCTGAGCCATTTGTGTTTGTGCTAAGACTGTGAATCTGTAAAAACTGCTTTTGTTAATTAACATCAAAGACATAAGGCTGAGAAACTTCATTTTCTAAAATCATAGTCACAAACTTTGCTGTCTGAAATCAGTCAGTGCGAATGGAACATCCTACTTTTGCTAGAAGTTCTGAGCCACGTGGATTACTTTGGCCTCCCAAAGTGTTGGGATTATAGGCATGAGCCACTGTGCCCAGTCTAGATAGTGGGTTTTTGGACACTATATTCTACATTTATCTTAACTTTGTAATTTCCAAGTGGTCCCTCAGCTTGAACTTCTTCTTGATCCCTTCACTTAAAGTTATGCTTACCTCGAACCTATGAAAACAGTGCTTCATTTAACTTTTAGCTAGCCTATAGTATCAGCTACTCGGGAGGCTGAGGCAGGAGGATCACTTGAATCCATGAGTTTGAGCCCAGCCTGGGCAACATAGTGAGACTTCAACTCTAAATGAATAAGTAAATAAATTTTAAAATATAAATTTTAAAGTCAAGCATTTCCAGTATCCTCTTGTATTAGTTCATTTTCACATTACTGATAAAGACATACCCAAAACTGCAAACAAAAAGAGGTTTGTCCCAGCTACACAGGAGGCTGAGGCAGGAGAATGGCGTGAACCCGGGAGGCAGAGCTTGCAGTGAGTGGAGATCGCGCCACTGCACTCCAGCCTGGGCGACAGAGCAAGACTTCGTTTCAAAAAAAAAAAACAACGAAAAAGAGGTTTAATTGGATTTACAGTTCCACATGGCTGGGGAGGTCTCAGAATCATGGTGGGAAGCAAAAGGCACTTCTTACATGGTGGCAGCAAGAGAAAAATGAGGAAAAAGCAAAAGAAGAAGCAAAAACCCTGATAAACTCATCAGATCTTGTGAGACTTATTCACTGTCATGAAAATAGCACGTGAAAGACTGGTCCCCATGATTCAATTATCTCCCCTTGGGTCCCTCCCACAACAAGTAGGAATTCTGGGAGATACATATCAACTTGAAATTTGGGTGGGGACACAGCCAAACCATATCACCTGTAATGACCATATTTCTTCCTTTTTAATGAGTTGCCCCACAGTTCTTCTAGTGTGTTCTCTCTGTTGCAGCAAATTAATAAACCTAACTGTCAAACTACAGATGTGGTCTTTACAAGACAGGCTTTTATCAATTGTCTTTCCTTTCTTTTATAACTCTTTGTTTCCTCTGAAGTTGATAATTGCCTAATCTTTTCTCTTACTTGATTCTCTCTCTCTCTTTCTCTCTCTCTCTGTATAATAAATTCATCCCCAAAAATGTTCGAAAGAATTATACTCCTTCTTTCAGTGTCTTCACCACCTCAGGTAAATCTTCCGATCTTTCTTTTCTTTTCTTTTCTTTTTTTAACACAGCCTCCTGGAGCCCTTCTTCCTCTGGCTCCAAGTTACATTCGTTGTTGTCCTTGTGAAAATATAACTACCTCTGTTCTAACAATAATCTCAAGCCTTCATGGTTAGTTGTCAATGCAACTGCTTCCCTGACTCCTGCTTTCCCCCTCCATCCAAAGAGGGGTCGAGTCTCGTGATAGCTCTGTATCTCCAAAGTCTATCATGGTAATCAGTAAATATTCTGGCTGGGCGCTGTGGCTCATGCCTGTAATCCCAGCACTTTGGGAGGCTGAGGTGGGCAGATCACTTGAGGTCAGCAGTTTGAGACCAATCTGGCCAACATAGTGAAATCCCCGTCTCTACTAAAAATACAAAAATTAGCCGGGCTTGGTGGCATGCGCCTGTAATCCCAGCTGCTTGGGAGACAGAGGTTGCAGTGAGCTGAGATCGCGCCACTGTACTCCAGCATGGGCGACAGAGCAAGACTTCGTCTCAAAAAAAAAAAAAAAAAAAAAAAAAAAAAGTTCTGTCCAGCCTAGACAGTCTAGAGAGACCCTGTTAAGAACGGAAAGAAAGAAAGGAAAGACACGTTCGAATGAATGAACCAGCGAATGAATGAATGGATTTCAGCTCTGGAGAATTGAGTTTAAGGGGAACAGTATTATATTCCCATCTTGTTGCAACATTTAAGGATGTCCTCAAGTTCCAAGCCAGCCTGGAGCGTACCCCAAGGTGGGGAAGCAGCGCCCAGGCCTCTCCACACCCAGCCTGCTCCGGGTTTGCGGAGCGCAGCCCGCTGGACCCCGCCTAGACTGAGGCGGTGGCCAAGAGTACTCCATGGACCGCCATGTGAACTACAACTCCCAGAAGGCCGCGCGGAAGCGGAGCGTGAGCCAGGGAGGACTTCCGGACGCGAATATCCGGGCCGCGCGGGGAAGGGGAGACGTGGGGCGGAGGTAAGTGTAGGTTGAAAGCTGAACAGAGAGGGCGAGAGATGGGGAGTGGGTCTCAAATATAGAGGGGGTAGCAAGGTGGAAGGGACCCTTCCACCTTTTGTGGGCACTCAAGTTCGGACTGCTGGGATCGGCGATTCCGCTCTGGCTACGGCTGGTTTAAATGCTCTCTCCCTGGGCGGGCTTCGGTTGAGTTTGGTCCGCTTTTCCTTTCTGCTCCTCAGGGGAGCATTGTTTTCTTTTCTCGCAGTGACCATGACGAAATTAGCGCAGTGGCTTTGGGGACTGGCGATCCTGGGCTCCACCTGGGCGGCCCTGACCACGGGAGCCTTGGGCCTGGAGCTGCCCTTGTCCTGCCAGGAAGTCCTGTGGCCACTGCCCGCCTACTTGCTGGTGTCCGCCGGCTGCTATGCCCTGGCCACTGTGGGCTATCGTGTGGCCACTTTTCATGACTGCGAGGACGCCGCACGCGAGCTGCAGAGCCAGATACAGGAGGCCCGAGCCGATTTAGCCCGCAGGGGGCTGCGCTTCTGACAGCCTGACCCCATTCTTGTCCGGACAGCCCTTCCTCCCATTCCCCATTAAAGAGCCAGTATTTTCTAACTTCGTTTAGTTTGAATATGGAAAATGGGTGTTGGGGATTCAATGTACTAACGGTCGAGAAGTGAATGTGAAAGAACCACCTTCCTGAGGCCATCTCAGCCTATATTTTGCGTCTTGCTGGTGTTCCCATTTTTGCTCCCAAGGAGGCAAAGTCGCCTTCTCAAGATCTCTCAGGATGGAAATGACATTTCACTTTCTTGGACCTTTCAGCCCTATAGGAAGTACTTATTATTATTATTATTATTTTTATTTTTATTTTTTTTTTCTGAGACAGAGTCTCACTCTGTCGCCCAAGCTTGAGTGCAGTGGCGCGATCTCGGCTCACTGTAAGCTCCGCCTCCCGGGTTCACGCCATTCTCCTGCCTCAGCCTTCTGAGTAGCTGGGACTACAGGCGCCTGCCACCACGCCTGGCTAATCTTTTGTATTTTTAGTAGAGACGGGGTTTCACCGTGTTAGCCAGGATGGTCTTGATCTCCTGACCTCGTGATCCGCCCACCTCGGCCTCCCAGAGTGCTGTGATTACATGCGTGAGCCACCGGCGTACTTCTTTTTTTTTGAGACAGGGTCTCACTCTTTTGCCTGGGCTGGAATGCAGTGGTGCAATCATGGCTCACTGCTGCCTCACCCTCCCGGGCTCAAACAATCCTCCCACCTCAGGCTCCAGAGTAGCTGGGACTACAGGCATGTGCCACCACGTCGCCAGGCTAATGTTTAATTTTTTGTAGTGACAGGGTCTCGCTGTGTTGCTCAGGCTGTTCTCAAACTCCTGGGCTCAAGTGATCCTCCTGCCTGGGCCTCCCAAAGTGCTGTAATTACAGACATAAGCCACCTTACCTGGCCAGAAGTACTTGCTTGAAGCCTAACTTCCATTCTTCATAACATCCAAGTTTTGTTCTTTTTAAGGCCTTTCTGGGTCTTTCCAACCTTTTGGTTCTTTGAGATACCTTTTCTGACCTACCCTACCAACCTGAGAATAACTGTGGATTTACCCTTCACCAAACCAGACAGGTTTAGAATCATGAGTAGAGAATGAACCATCATGGGCAGGGGTGGGGAACACTTTTATTTTAAGGCATATTCATATCGGCATATAAGGCATATTCATATCAGAATGGCATGATCTTGGCTCACTGCAACCTCCACCTCCCTGCTTCAAGCAGTTCTCCTGCCTCAGCCTCCCAAGTAGCTGGGATTACAGGCATGTGCCACCATGCCCAGCTAATTTTGTATTTTTAGTAGAGATGGGGTTTCACCATGTTGGTCAGGTTGGTCTCAAACTCCTGACCTCAAGTGATCCGCCCACCTTGGCCTCCCAAAGTGCTGGGATTACAGGCGTGAGCCACCACGCCCGGCCTTTTAAGGCATATTCTAAATATAGCACCCCAACCTCCAAAATTAAAAAAAAAAATCTCTAAAAAATAAACGTAATTTCATCTCTTAGGCCCCAACGAATCATCTAAGTAAAGCTCTTTCTTTGGTTCCTTTATCCTCAAAGTCATCTCTTGTTCCCACAACCCACTGCACCTGGGAAGCTGGACAGGAGGCCCAGCTGAAACAAGGAGGTCTCTTTGGTTCAGGTTGGCACTAAGGTGCCCAGTGGTCAGGTGAGCAGCCTCAGGTTTGCAGGAGCCAATAGTTCCTGTCTTGCTCCTGGGGGTACTTCCAGAAAAGCCAGAAGCGGATAAAGCTGGTGACGATTCCTGGAAAGTTGGACACCTGAAATCACAAGAACTGCTATGAGGAGAGGAGCCAGTTTTCTACCTTGCACCCCTGTCACCCCATCCCTGTTGTGCTTACCATGATGTAGGGATCTCTGAGTCGAAACCCATAGAGGCACCAGGAGGCAGAGGTGAGAAGGGTAGCAATGGTGAGTGGGTAGGAGAGACATTGGGTTGATTTAGTCTGAATGACCTTAGCCTGTGGGAAAGAATAAAAGACTCTCTTGGCCCAAGCACATTGTAAAGCTTCACTTGCCTAAGAATTTCCTCAAGAAAAAGGTCAGACACCCTCCCTGATCTGTCACCCAACCTTTCCTGCCTCCCACTCACCCACCTCTACTGCCTTGTCTCCTTCCAGGGTTTGGATCTCCCCTTCCTCGGGGCTGTAAGCCATAGTATGTGGCTATGAGAGCCTGACTCATCTCTCCTACCTCATTGGACATCCCCACTCACCAAGTCAGCCAGTGGTGAGAGGTACATGCTGATGGTGAAGACACTGCAGAAGAGGCCCAGCTGCTGAAGCCGGGCCTCAGGGTTGGGTACCAGGAGCCAAAAGTAGCCATAACCCAGGAGAAGGACCCCTAGCAAGGTTGCAGTCTGTAGGAGCACAACACGCTGCAGGGGAGAGAGTAGCCTTACTTCCAGACGTGCTCTCCGACTTCCCTGCTAGAGTTAATTCATCCTGCCTTCTCCCATGCTCCAATGGGGAAGCCAAACTGTCTAGGCCTCCAGCACTGCACTGTCACAGCTTCTTTCCCACCAACAGCTTGATAGGAAAGTCTTATCCACCCACAACAATGGAGACTTCTAGGGGAGGGAAAGATGTGTTTTTTTCTGTGTGCTTAGCACACACAGTAGGAGCTTAATAAATGCTTGTGTGATTGAGCAGGGAAGCAGAGCTAATCATCTCGTTCTCACCCACGGGTTTTGTCGGAGACAAAACCCCTTTCCCCTTAGCTTGTTGGCAGAAGCCCAGGACAGGCAGCATAGGCATCTCAGGCTAGGCAGAGCTACCAGCCTTGCCTAAATGGGGGCAATGTGTTAATCTCAGAAGGCTGGCTTCATAGAGGAAGGGGACCTGCAAGCCTGGAGGGGCCTTCCTGGAAAGGGTGGCAGTGACAGCTGTTACAGTCTTCTAGGAAGTAGTGTTTGCCCTGCCAGCGAGGCAGGGCGTGCAGCAGAGAGGTGGGTCCAAGGGAGGGCGTCTACCTTCCGAGGGCAGTAATGCAGATATGCCAAGATATACAGGGTCTGAAGCGCAGCACCCACTGTGTTGACGACGATGAGGATCCCGTCTCCCTTCAAGGCCCCATAACTCAGCCAGCCCAGGTTGCTGCAGGGTGGAGGGGAGGGACATAGCTCAAAGGATTCAGTGTGAGAGGAGGACCCAAAGGGCCTCTTTCACTTTTTTTTTTTTTTTTTGAGACGGAGTCTTGCTTCGTTGCCCAGGCTGGAGTGCAGTGGCGCGATCTCGCCTCACTGCAAGCTCTGCCTCCCGGTTTCACGCCATTTCTCCTGCCTCAGCCTCCCAAGTAGCTGGGACTACAGGCGCCTGCCACCACGCCCGGCTAATTTTTTGTATTTTTAATAGAGACGGGGTTTCTTTTTTTTTTTTTTTTGAGACGGAGTCTCGCTCTGTCGCCCAGGCTGGAGTGCAGTGGCCGGATCTCAGCTCACTGCAAGCTCCGCCTCCCGGGTTCACGCCATTCTCCTGCCTCAGCCTCCTGAGTAGCTGGGACTACAGGCGCCCGCCACCTCGCCCGGCTAGTTTTTTGTATTTTTTAGTAGAGACGGGGTTTCACCATGTTAGCCAGGATAGTCTCGATCTACTGACCTCGTGATCCGCCCGTCTCGGCCTCCCAAAGTGCTGGGATTACAGGCTTGAGCAACCGCGCCCGGCCGAGACGGGGTTTCACCGTGTTGGCCAGGATGGTCTCGATCTCCTGACCTCGTGATCCGCCCGTCTCGGCCTCTCAAAGTGCTGGGATTACAGGCGGGAGCCACTGCGTCCAGCCAAGCCTCTTTCACTCTTGCGCCTCCTGCCCCGCCCCCACCTCCCTCTGATAGCCTTTCCCACCGCCGCAGCCGTCGCCCCCTCACTTGACTTCCGTGGTGAGAAAGGGCAGGAACTGGACGTTGTCCACACTCCGGGTCATTCGCATGTGCCTGAGGTCCGAGCTGTAGTGGGGCCCCGAAGGGAGGGGTGAGGGGTGGGAAGGGAGAAGCAGAGTGCTTGAGGCGGATGCCCAATGCCTGTCACCCTTTCCGGACCACTGCAGACCACCCTCCGCCCCCAGCTATCTTGCCTTCTCCCTCAGGCCTAGTGACCAGCCTCGCCCTTGTACCCCGGTCTCCTCAACCCGATCCCATTTTGATCCCGGTTCCGGAAGAGCCAGGTGCTGTGGCTACGTCTCTGCCCCCTCTCTCTCCTTTCCTGACTTCCTAGTCCTCCCCAACCCAGCCGGCCGCTCTCTCACAGGCCGGCGGAGAACATGCCAAGGGTGAAGACCACGCATGCTCCGTAGATGAGCGAGTCCAGAAAGCCGCCCGCCTCCATCACGACCAGAGTCGGATCCCGCACCCAGCGCCCGCCGCCCGCCGCGTGCCTGCGGTGGCGGAGACCTAAGGCAGCCCGGACCTGCGGCGCTGGAGCCCCGCCCCGCGCGCTCGGGCCGTGCCTCCGGAAACTGCGCCGAAGCCCCACCCTCCCTCCGACGCCGAACCGGAACTCGCGCACCTCCCCTCGGAGTGACTGCCCAGTGCCCTGGTCCAGACCTCCTCCATGTCACGGTCGGTCCCCTTCCTAGGAGTCCGCGGGTGTGTCCCCGATACTTGCCGCTCCTCACACTCTGCCTGCCCCTTGGATCATCTAGACGCCCCCGGTCTCAACGGTCGTGTTCCCACAGGCCTGTGCACCTTCGGCGGTGGACCTCCAAACAAAAGCTTGGTAGTTCAACCAGACTTCAGCACGCTTTCCATCCAGAACTTCACATCAGAACCTCAGTTGTCCACGGGTTTGGGAAGTTTTTTTCTGGAGTTTGCTGCTGAAGCCTTTTCTCAAAATAACAGACATTGCCAGGAATCACCAAGCCTTCCTCTTTTGCCCTCCCTCTCGGGCAACAAGGTCAACTTTACGTGACGTGGCCAATGCACTGACGCCTCTATCACTGACCACCCCTGGTCCAATCCACTTGCTGCTGGGAACTTTCCCCCCCAGCCTCCCACACGTCTCTGCTGGTGTGGCTGTGGGGCGGGGCTGCATGCCTCAGCTGGAGTTCCCAGCTTCCCTGACTCACCCAAACAGCATGAGTACCTGAACGGTAGTATGCCAAAGCCCTGCGGTGAGGGGGTGGGAGTGGGGTAGAGGTTGGACAGGAAGAACTTCCAGAGTGGAGTGCAGCTCAGAACCCGAGAGACTGCTCTCAGGAGCACTCCGCTCCTGGACAACCCTCAGAGGACGAAACAACCCACCCTTTTGGCCTGGTGAGGGGCACGCATTCTTTGGAGAGAAAGAAATTCAAACCCAGTTGCTACTGTTGTAGCACACAGAGACTCACTCTTAGCAGGGGCTCAATGGTCATACGTTTTAATAATGGAGTGGCAGAAAAGCATGTCCGAAAAAACACATTGCTTTATTTTGAGACAAAGAACATTGTATAAAAAAACTCCAGTTGTAGAAATCAGGACAGACACACAGCAACTTATATACAGATACTGTACACGTGGGCCCTGCCCTTTAGGCTACACTCTAGGCAGAATGTACACATGGGCACTGCCCTTACAGCTACACTCTTAAGAACAGGTTGGCACAGCCCCCCTGCTGGCACAGCTCTGGGGAGTGCTGCCCCAGGATGGGAGAGAATGCAGTACCTGGCTACAAACTTCTCTGTGGCAGCTCCACAGATGAGGTCTTGCTGGGAGATGCTAGGTCAGCCCAAGCATGCTGCCTCTCCTGTACCTGGCTCCCAAGCAAGAAACTGTTTCTTGCTTTTCCTTTAGTCAGTTCATCTGGGCATCCTGGCTGTCTTCTGAAGGGGGCATCTTTGCCAAGCTTTGCCTATCCACGTGGCCCCTTCCAGCTCAGCTCCCACTGTGCCTTAAGGGACCATGTCTGCACAGCTTGTTTCTTTGGCTTAAAGGCAGGAATGGTGGGAAAAGACTGTCTCCACTTATTTCTCCATCCCTCCGAGGTGAAGGTGGGGATGGCACTGCCAGGCTGGTTGGCCTCCTTCCAGTTGAAACCCTTAATACTGACCCGTTTTGAGGCTGCTAGGTGACAGCTTGTGCCTGTGGTGGGAGTGGTTCCCAGGGATGGGGGCTCTGAAGGTGGCCCCAAGACAGGTTTGGAGTGCCTGTCCCTCTCTTCAGCCCAGTTCCAATCCTTAAGGCCAGGTGTGGCATACACCTTCACGGGGTTTGCAGCAGCAGAAGTGGTAGGAGCAGCACAGTCCAGGCAAGTGGGAAGAGGCGTGGGGCGGCACTGTGACCGATGCTATGTAGAACCCGCACCTCTGGGTCATCTGCAAGGTGAGAGGGCAAAGGCCGCCAATGTGAGTGACTCCACTATTTGCACTGGCCCTCAGCCCAACAGGATTCCCTCAGCCTCTGCCTGGTAAAGGAGCCACCTCCTGTACCCAACCTCTTCAAGCAGACCCCTTCCTGTGCCCCAGGCCCAATCTGCTCCAGCTACCCACCTGCTGCAAGTCTCTTCTCCTGTGGATTGTCATGGGCCTGAGGACTGTGAGCTGAAAGACAAGAGTGGTAGTAGATCAGGTACTGTATCGAAGAGGCAGAGAGCTGTGAGTGTGAGGGGCTGGGCTGCAAGACTTCTATACCATCCCAGATCACCAGACTGCCCAGCATAGAGATGGAAGAAGGAGGCCCACAGGGCCCTGACACTCACTGATTTTGCCATTGACAGTCACTTTCAACCTCAAGCAGCGGTCTTCTTGCTGGTGGATGGGTTTGGCTGCAAGATAAGCCCATAGGGGGTTAAGTAAGAAACCTTTGCTGGAAGAAAATGTAAGCCCAAATGCCCCTTGCCCTGTTTTCTCAGCTCCCTACTCAATTTCATTCTCTTCCCTCTAATCTTGATTCCTACCCTCTTTAGTTTTTGCTAACTTCCTGCCCAGTGTTCAGCCCAGCCTCCCATTCTTTGGAAATAACCCTCAGCTTTGGCGGTGGTGACAAAAAGAACGTAGACAGTGCCCCTCCCCACATTTCATCCTTCACTTCTCCGAGTCTGAATATGTTCCTTTTGCCTGGGCCACTTAATACTACTCCTAGGCCGGGTGTGGTGGCTCACACCTGTAATTCCAGCACTTTGGGAGGCTGAGGTGGGCGGATCATGAGGTCAGGAGTTCAAGACCAGCCTGGCCAGTCAATATGGTGAAACCCCGTCTCTACTAAAAATACAAAAATTAGCCGGGCATGGTGGCACATGCCTGTAGTCCCAGCTACTCAGGAGGCTGAGGCAGAAGAATCAATTGAACCCGGGAGGTGGAGGTTGCAGCAAGTTGAGATCGTGCCACTGCACTCCAGTCTGGGCAACAGAGTGAGACTCCGTCTCAGAAAAAAAGAAAAAAAAAAAAATGTATATATATATATATATATATACACACACAGACACACATATATATATACTACTCCTGCCTAGCCCCCACTGACTGAGTCCTAGATCCATTTTATACAAAACTGATTTCAAAACTTTTTTTTGAGACGGAGTCTCGCTCTGTCACCCAGGCTGGAGTGCAATGGTGTGATCTCGGCTCACTATAACCTCACACCTCCTGAATTCAAGTGATCCTCCTGCCTCAGCCCATTGAGTAGCTGGGACTACAGTGGTGCGCCACCACACCTGGCTAATTTTCGTATTTTTTTAAGTAGAGTTGGGGTTTCACCATGTTGGCCAGGCTGGTCTTGAACTCCTGACCTCAGGTGATCCGCCCGCCTCGGCCTCCCAAAGTGCTGGATGATCTCATAACTTAAAATCCATCAGGCTGTGCGCGGTGGTTCACGCCTATAATCCCAGCACTTTGGGAGGTCAAGGCAGGTGGATCACTTGAGGTCAGGAGTTCAAGACCACTCTGACCAACATGGTGAAACCCTGTCTCTACTAAAAATTCAAAATTAGCTGGGTGTGGTGGCAGGTGCCTATAATGCCAGCTACTTGGGAGGCTGAGGCAGGAGAATTGCTTGAATCTTGGAGACACAGGTTGCAGTGAGCAGAGATCACACCACTGCACTCCAGCATGGGCAACAAGAGTGAAACTCCATCTCAAAATAATAAAGTAAAATGAAATAAAACCCATCATTGGCGAGAGCCCTCAGGATAAAGTCCAAACTCCTTATCACTTTTTAATTCCCCCATGGTCTGTTCTGTCCACCTCTACAGGCTCACATCTCCTCACTGACTGTGTCCCTCCCACTCCAGCCAGGCTGAGCCATAGGAAGTTCCCTGAAGTTATCATGCTCCCTTTGTACGTGTGCCTTCATGCCTGGCCAGCTCCTCTGCCTGTCCTAAGCTCTGGGATCATCTTCCCCACTGAACCTTCTCTGAGCCCCATAGCCTGGCAGGTACCCAGGTCATTTTCCCAAGGCCCCTGTGTTCATGTCTACTGTAGCATACTGTTCTAAGGGTCTGTTAACCTATGTGTGTTTCTTCCCAGCTTCCGTGAGGACAGGGGCTCTGTAGTGTTTTATCTATCTCTGTGCTGGTAGTGCTAAGCAGAGTGCCCAGCACGTAGAAGCTCACTCACATTGGGATGTGGATGAATGAAAATAGAATTCAAGATTGGAAGGAGCCCTCTACTGCTGGACTCTGCACCAAGCATGTACCCAAGCATGTACATGGTGGCAAAAAAAAAACAACAACAACAACAGACACTGTCCCCTCACAGGCACTCACAGATATAATAGTAGCTGTGTCCTTCTTTGAACTCCTTGCCCAGGGTGAAAGGTGTGAAGCGCTGAAACTTCTCAGACAGCTTCTCTGGGCCATGCTTGGCACTGGGCCGGTTGCACTGCCAGCGGACCTGGTCCTTGGACTGGGGCTGGCACAGCTGGTACTCCTCACGCTCCACCAGGTACAGTATGTACCGCTCCATGGCAGCGTCTGCCACAGAGTGATCCTCATAGTGCGGACAGATGATGTCCACGTAGTCATTCAGCTGCACATGTATGGTGTAGTCCTCATTCCGGAACCTGGGACACACACGGGGGAAGAAGCAGGTGGTCATTCAGAAGGCGGGCCAGATCCTTGGCCCTCCAAATGTTTACATGACCTCTCACATTTCACACTAGACCCCAAGAGATTTTTCCAAAGTCTCAACTCCCAATATGTACTGATCTTGATGTCTTACATTTCTCTCTGCCATCTCTAAACATTCCCCTGCACCATCACTGTCTCCTGTTGGTCCTTCAAATAGCATCCACTCAGTATCTTTCAGGTACGAAAGCATTTTCCATAACCCGCGTGATATTTACCCAAGGATGGGCTTCTACCTATTTCTGTAGCTCACTTATCATTCTCTTCTACCCATAAATATTTCCCCAAATCTGTTATACCAGTTGCTCCTTTTAAATGCTGTTAGGCCTCAACCTGAGACCCCACCAGTCTATCCTGTAATCAGAATCCAGGAAACCCTTTCTCTTTAACATGCTAGCCCCAAGCCCCCAACACATCTATGTCTTTACCTTCCTTACTCCTCTCACGTTTCCTCGGACCCACTGAGTAGATCTCACATTTCCTAGCTTCACTTTTCCTCAAAAGTGAAGCTAGTATACCTGGGCCCACAGATAATGCCCCTAGTCCTTTAAGTTAAATCACTCTCATCAATTCCTTCAGCCCCTCTTAAATCTCCTTTTCTAGCTACTCAAAGTTATACGCTGGTCTCCTTTTCCCCTTCTCAGAGCACCCCCAAACATCCCTGTCCTTTTTTCTCCAAAAGCCACACTTCCACCTCCCGCCAGATGAAATGTTGGAGCTCTGGGCTTTGAGACGGCCTCTCCCCTCCTCTCCCCTCCTCCCAAGGTGGAGCCAGCTCCCCTCCCCTAGTTCATTCCCCCTGGCCCCACCGGCTCCAGCCTGACTGCCCACCAGCCCTCCCCACCAGCTCCAGACACCTGGCTCCAGCCTGGGTGGGGTCCCAGTAGGGGGAAACGTGCTCCCCCCAACCCCCGAAGCTGCTCAGTTTCTCTAATTCCCCCAGGCACTGCCAGCTAGAGACTCAGCAGAATTAGCGTCAACTTGCTTCGAACCGAAAGCCCTGGCCACGGCTGGGAGGGCGAGGAAGGAGTCAGGTGGAGAGGACTCTGAGATGGGCACCCACTGCCCAATCAGCATGACCCTGAGAAGCCGGGCTTTGCAGCAGCACACCAGCGCCCAAACTGGGCTTACCAGGCCCCTCCCCCACCCTGGGGAAAGAGAGAGAGGAGCAGAGAGAGGCTTTTAAAATTCCTCTCTGGAGAGATAAACATAGAAGCCATTTCGGAACAGGTATTTCAGCTCTGGGCCTGGCGTCTTTCCCTCATTCCCGTGACGGGCACTGACTCATTCCTCATCCACCTCTGCTACCCGCCCCAGCACTCATGAGAACCTGTGAAAATTTACCTTGTCAAATGTGGACAGCCCCTAGGACCCCAGGAGGACACAGTGCCCACTCACCCCCAACACTGTCCTCCAAACAAAGGGAGCCGGCAGGTCAGAATGAGGGGCCTGCCCTCCAGCACGAGGGAGGCTGGCGCCCTTCTCAGCATGCTGCCCCCGCCTGAGGCCTGGAGATCCCAGGGCTGCTGCCCACTGGCCTGAGTCACCCATGCCAGCCTCACCTACCCCGTTCATTGTAGCCTCATATTTGCCCCCACGCTGGGCCCAGCTTGGCTGCCTACGGACTCTACTCTGGACTGGCGTCTCTTTAGTCCTGGGTATGATAGGGTGTGTGTGTGTGTGTGGCCAGAGGGTCACCCATCAGCCCCCTCTCCTGGGGGTACAGTCTGCTCGACTTAGCCTTCATTTGACTCTTGTTCCCCATCTGGGAAAGGGGGCAGCGGCGTCAGGGAAGGCGGGGAGGTGGGTAAGGAAGAGGCTCCTTCCTGAAAGAGAGGAAACTTGGGAGCTTGGGAACGGAAAAGGCCAGGGTCCCCCCCTCCCTACTCATGGCTTCCTGTCCCCTCCTCCTTCTTCAGTCAACACCTGGAATGGGCATAAACAGGGACTTTGCTCTCTCCCATACTAGGGCAAGATGCATCGGGTCAAGGAGGCAAAGCACAGGGAGCGGGTGGCAGAGGGCTGGCTGGGCCTCCCCAGCATCCATGTGCAGGAGGGCATTGCCCTCTGGGATTGGCAGCTGGCTGTTCTCTCCCCGACCCCAACAAGCCACAAACAACAGACTGCCTCACCAGACGATGCCACAGGGTCAGAGGAAGCTGGCACAACATATTTCTCAAGGGGAGTGGGGGGCAAGCTCGCTAGGGCTGAGAGTGGCTAAGCCGGTGAGATGGCTTTGGTGATAACCAAGCTGCCCAGTTCTCTCCCCGTCCTCCCTACCACCCTCTCCTGTATTCCCACAAATATTGTTCCCATAACTTCAGAAAACTCAAGGGCAAGAACAAAGGGGCCGACAGAGTCTTCCTCCCAGTACCATTTGCCTCACAGCACTAAACCTGCCCAGAAGAAATTAACTCCTTCCTGCCCAGAGCCTTCTGTAATCCCTTTAACCCCTTCTGTTCCTTCTGAAGGATCTCCCTCTCCCAGCTCTTCAATTTTACTACTTGAGAGCCCCATAAACAGGTGATTCCCTCAACCTACCCATGCACAGCATGTGCCTCACTCATGCCACCCCAAAAGACCCCTAGTGGGGGACTTTCCGGGTTTACTTTAAATACAGGGTGAATGCATAATGAATGTCTACAGCCCAGCTCTCTCCTGAGAGGTCCTTTCAGGGTTCCCTTGAACATTCTGCGCACTCTTGATGTCACACCAGGTACCTGTCAGTGTGGTCAGATGCCCAAAGGACACACAAGGAGGGGCGTGGAGGCTTTCAACGTGGGGGGGACCTAGAACAAGGGCCCTGGCTACCAGGGGCGAAGTCTATGCTGGAGGCAGGAACTGCCCAGCATAGGTCCCTCACTTCAGAGTAATAGGGGTACCAGAGAGAAGGAAGGGAAGGGCAGATATAAGCCCATGCAAGTAGACACGGGCAGGTTCCTGTCCCGGGTGGAGTGCTCCCAGATATGAGGGAGAAGTGAGGGGAGGAAAATCTACAGTCGCCCTCCTACCTCGGTCATCTACTCTAGGCTCAGCTAAGGGATTGGCTGGGACAGTTATCCCGGTAGGGAGGGCAGTGCCAGCCGGGAGTCCAGGCTGCCAGTGGGAGACTCGAGGCTTACTTGGGATTTGAACTGTTCCAGAAGACGGTGTGTCGATCAGCAGCGGCCAGACTGCAGCAGAGACCCAAGAGAGGGGCCCAGAGGAACTCCATAGCGCGGGGCCTGGCCAGGCCGGGCGGGGACGCGGGGCTCCTAGGGGTCTGGGTTCCCGCTGGCTTTCTCCGCGGCGAAGTCAGCGTTGGGCTCACAGATCTGGCCCCTTCGCCTTGCGACTCCGCCTTTTGGGCCGGCGCCGCCCGACACCCCGCCCCGCCCTCGCCCCGCCCGGCGCGCGGCTGCCCCGGGGCTTGGGGGCTGGGGAGGTGGAGGAGGGGCGGGCTGGGTAGGCGAGGAGGCTAGGGGTGCAGGAAAGAGCGAAGCGCGCTCCTCTGCCCCGGCAGATCTGCTCAGAGCTGTGTGTTCGCTCACTTGTGGGTCTGCGTGGAGCTTTGTAAGCCTGTCCGGGTGGTGGGCTTGCGTCCCTCGGCGCAGTCGCGTGCGGGAGAAGGGAAGAAGTCGCAAGTGCCAGTCTGCGAACGCGGGGGTGCAGGACCTGGCTTTGCTGCTCCGCGCGCGGACCTTGCAGGGTGCGAGGTTGTTGACATGCCCCGTACCTTTCCGAGCCTCGCATGCCCAGGCTCGGGCGCCGGCGTTCCCACCCTCTCCTCCTCCCCCATTCCCTTCCCGGACTCTGCGCTCGACTGCCCCTCCCCACACACACGCGGCTGTTTGTTTTTGTTGGGTTTGTCAATGTTGTCTTTGTTCTGGAGATTGTGTCATCGCCTAGATGCCGGGAATAAAGTGCAACGCTGTGTGTGATCGAGTGTGTAACGTGTGCGGCCGGGGCTAAGGGCGCCTCTGTCCATCCCATCAGTGCCTGCGCGCAGGAGCGACACGCGGGACCCTGGGCTTGAGAGGGGTCCGTTCTTATTTTAGATACGTTAAAGGGCACTGATGACCTGAGTATGTGTGACAACACACGCGTACACCGTGCAAACGGGCTCTTGAATATGGACTGTGAGAATCTGGGAATGAAGGGTGACTTAAACTGTAACCACACATGAAATACGTGTGATGGCGCGCTAGTGTGAAAGCATTTGTGAGTAGTATCACAGCCGCGTGTGTGGAAGCGTGTGAAACTCTTTGACAGAAGTATGCTAATGTTTGTGAACAGCGTGTGAAGAGGAGGGGAGACGCGTACCGGCGTGCAGCGGGGGTGGGGTGGAGCGGAGGGGTGTTTGTGCGCAGTCCTCAGGCTGCACAGCTGGTGCTGGCCCAGTCTGAGCTGGGGCTCCCAGTCAGTCGGGCCCCAGTACCCGGCTCGGCCCCCTCCCCCGCGCTGTGTAAACAAACCCGCTGGAATTTGCCTCTCGGGGCTCTTCTCCCCGCCAGGATCTGCTGCCGTCTGGAGAGGGCTTGGCGGGCGGGTGTCAGCTCCTGGGGTGGAGAGGGCGGGCAGGTGTTTGATTAGGCTCACGAGTGAGCCTAGAGTGGGAGAGCCGAATGTTGTGCATCTGCGTGCGTTTGGTGGTTTACGTGAGTGATTGTGTGGCTGTGTGAGAGCCGGGTTGGTGCTGTGTGTGTACGCATCCCTAGCCGGCCCTTCCCCGCGGCTGCGCATCGCGGGAAGCCACCGACCCGGGGCCCCTGGCCAGCTCCAGCCCAGCTTACCCGGTTCCCAGGCCGTTTCATCCTCCTATTTTACGGCCAGGCCTGCCTACAGCCCCTGTAATTACGCGGGGCCCGGACGCCGCAGCAAGTCTGGCTCTGACCCCGCCGGGGAGGAGCCTGGAGCTGGGGAGGGCCCAGCCGGCTCTCCACTGCACCACCACGTGCGCTCAGGCCGCTGGAGGCCCTATTCGCTGCGCTTACAATAAATACAGAGCACCAACGGCCTGTAACCCCGCGGCAGGGTCAGGGCCCGGTTTTGCGCACGGCCAGCGCCACCCCCCTCTCCCTTGCGCACCTGCCCCAGGCGACGTGCCCAGCCAAGCGTTTGTCCGAGGTGCGGCCCTCTCCTCCCGCCCAGGACGAAGTCCACCCGCCGACTGGTCCCAGGGCGGCACCTCACGCGCCTTTTGCTCACCTAGGAGGACACGTGGCCCTGGCGAGAGTACTGCATCCCAGTTCGGGCATTCCATAGAGTCAAAGCTCCAGGAGGACATGGGTTTTTGTTTTGTTCATTATCTTATTGCCAGCTCCTGGCACAGCATCTAGCACATACAGTAGATGATCAGTAAATATCTGTGGACTTAGTGAAATCACTCACTGTTCAGTGAAGGAACTTAACTTCTGCTGGACGTAACTGCTTCGAAAAGGAGCCAGCAGAGGGGTTGGAGAGGGGAGGGATGCTGGCAGCTCTTTACAGCGGGTGGCCCCGGTTGCCTCCTGGAGGAGACAGCTTTGGGCCGGATTCCCTGGTTTCTCTGACCGCTGGGACTGGGCGGGGACGTGTGAGGTCCCACGCTGCAGCTGCTTGGGCCAGGCAGGTTCGGGCTCGCTAGGCCCAGTCTGGCGGGGCCACGTCAGCTCTTGCCTGCGTCTAAGTCTGGAGCAAGCTGGGTGCAGAAGCGTGCAGGGAAATTCTGAGCACGACAGGACCTGGAGCCCTCTTTCCCTGCTTTGGCGCTGTCCCCAGTATTCTCATCTCACTTCGGGCATTGATCCCATCACTCCTCTATCCACTCCCCTATCCATATGGGGGTCCATCCTCCGCCCTACTGGAGCAGCCCTAGACACTGAGTGTTGTAATGAACTGGGTGTTGTGATGGGCACCGAGAGTGTAAGGATGGGTTTAAGATAAAATTACTACCTCGGGGAGCCCCCAGGCCAGTAGGGGATATTGACAAGCCACCAGGACAGCAAACTTGCTAAGTGCCCAAGCCCAGACTGCAGTCCTACCACTCACAGTCACACTGCCCTGACCCCTCCCGGAGCCCCTGCGGTGCCTGCTGTGCTGAGGGGAGAGTTGCAGGCACTGTGCCATTCAGACAGAGACAACAGTAGGGACTTCTGTGCCTGGAGACTCGATCTGCTGACCAACTCTGGAGCCCCCTCCCAGTCCCTTCCTCATGCCAGCCCCCACCCTGCCCGGGTGGGTCTGCTCTCCATTCTTGCTTGGTGCTGCCTCTCACCTCAAAGTTGTGTGTCTGTGTTGGCTCCCAGCACGCCACCCGCAGGCAAACATCTGCGCTTAGTGAGGATAGCTGCCTGAGGTGTGTGTCTGTCTGCCTGTCTTCGTCTAGGAAATTCCTCCATGAGTCCTTTCTGGAAATTCCTGGGAGGGCAGGAATTTCCTCAGAGGAAATTCCTCTGAGGCCTTGGGGGAGGCCCTGGCTGCCTGGAGGCAGCATTTCCACTTGGGAACGGGTGCAGGTACTGGATTGCGACTCCTTTGCTGGGTGCCCTGCGGTTTGGGGTGGGGAAGGCCAGAGCTGCAGGGCCCTGGGGCAAGTGAAACCTGGTTCAGCCCCAGAGGGTATCTCTGGGCAATGGGGCGAGGCAGCAGGGGGAGGAGCAGAACCTGGGCTGAGAGCAATCTCTGTCCTACTCCCTCAAGGTCATTTTGAAACATAAAGTATACCCTTCCCCACTTTATTAGTAATGTGCACACATTTTTCAGAAGTTGGAAAATAGGCTGGGCACGGTGCTCATGCCTGTAATCCCAGCACTTTGGGAGGCTGAGGCGGATGGATCACTTGAGGTCAGGAGTTCAAGACCAGCCTGGCCAACATGGTGAAACCCCATCTCTCCTAAAAATACAAAAATTAGCTGGGTGTAGTGGTGGGTGCCTGTAATCCCAGCTACTTGGGAGGCTGAGGCAGGAGAATCACTTGAATCTGGGAGGTAGAGGCTGCAGTAAGCCAAGATCGTACCACTGCACTCTAGGATGGGCAACAGAGTGAGACTCCATCTCAAAAAAAAAAAAAAAAAATAGAGAACAGGAGGGTAAAGGGCGGGGAGGACCACCTGCTGCTCTTAATGTTGGCCTCCCTGCCCTGCCAGCTTTTTGCTGGGGAAGAGATTTTGCTTGCTTTTAGACAATGTAATAAATATGACTCATTTCAATTGTGTGCTTCTTTTTTCCCTTTACAACAGAAGATATTTTCTATGTTATAAACTCTTTGTAAACAATGTTTTTAAGGGAGTGTAATGCTTCACTAGGTGAGTATTTCAGAGTTTGCCATTGCAATGAAAGCAGGACAGAAATGAACATATCCATGCACACTCAAACATCCCTCAGTTGCTGAGCAGTTGGGTTGATTGGCTCTTAGAATTTAGGACTTTTGGCCGGGCATGGTGGTTCATGCCTCTAACCCCAGCACTTTGGGAGGCTGAGGCAGACAGATCATGAGGTCAGGAGTTCGAGAACAGCTTGACCAACCTGATGAAACCCCATCTCTACTAAAAATTCAAAAATTAGCCAGGCAGGCCGGGCGCAGTGGCTCAAGCCTGTAATCCCAGCACTTTGGGAGGCCGAGACGGGTGGATCACGAGGTCAGGAGATTGAGACCATCCTGGCTAACATGGTGAAACCCCGTCTCTACTAAAAATACAAAAAACTAGCCGGGTGAGGTGGCGGTCGCCTGTAGTCCCAGCTACTCTGGAGGCTGAGGCAGAAGAATGGCGTAAACCTGGGAGGTGGAGCTTGCAGTGAGCTGAGATCCGGTCACTGCACTCCAGCCGGGGCGACAGAGCAAGACTCTGTCTCAAAATAAATAAATAAATAAATAAATTAGCAAGGCATGGTGGCGCGCGCCTGTAATCCCAGCTACTCAGGAGGCTGAGGCAGGAGAATCACTTGAACCTTGGAGGTGGAGGTTGCAGTGAGACAAGATCGTGCCACTGCACTGCACTCCAGCCTGGGCGACAGAGCAAGACTCTGAAAAAAATATATGTATAGAACTTAGGACTACTAGGAGGCTGAGCTGGGAGGACTGTGTGAGGCTAGGAGTTAGAAATTAGCCTGGGTGGGCGCGGTGGCTCAAGCCTGTAATCCCAGCACTTTGGGAGGCCGAGACGGGCGGATCACGGGGTCAGGAGATCGAGACCATCCTGGCTAACACGGTAAAACCCCGTCTCTACTAAAAACTAAAAAAAAAAAAAAAACTGGCCGGGCGCGGTGGCTCAAGCCTGTAATCCCAGCACTTTGGGAGGCCGAGACAGGCGGATCACGAGGTCAGGAGATCGAGACCTCCTGGCTAACACGGTGAAACCCCGAGTCTACTAAAAATACAAAAAACTAGCCGGGCGCGGTGGCGGGCGCCTGTAGTCCCAGCTACTCGGAGGCTGAGACAGGAGAATGGCGTGAACCCGGGAGGCGGAGCTTGCAGTGAGCTGAGATCCGGCCACAGCACTCCAGCCTGGGTGACAGAGCGAGACTCCGTCTCAAAAAAAAAAAAAAAAAAAAAAGAAATTAGCCTGGGTGACATTTTGAGAACCCGTCTCTACACAAAATAATAAGAAGAAGAAGTTAGCCGGGGTACATAGTGCATGCTATGCTGGAGGCTGAGGCAGGAGGATCACTTGAGTCTGGGAGTTGAGGTTACAGTGAGTATGACTGTGCCTCTACACTGCAGCCTGGGTGACAGAGCTAGACAGTCTCTAAAAAAGAACTTAGAAATAACCCTGCAATTGCCGGGCACAGTGGCTCACGCCTGTAATCCCAGCACTTTGGGAGGGCGAGGTGGGAGGATCACCTGAGGTCAGTTCGAGATCAGCCTGGGCAACACGGTGAAACCCCATCTCTACCAAAAATACAAAATTAGCCGGGCATGGTGGCACATGCCTATAATCCCAGCTACCTAGGAGGCTGAGGCATGAGAATCGCTTGAACCTGGGAAGTGAAGGATGCGGTGAGCCGAGATAGCGCCATTGCACTCCAGCCTGGGCAACAAGAGTAAATCTCTGTCTCACCAAAAAAAAAAAAAAAAAAAAAAAAAAAAAAGGAAATAACTGTGCCCTGCAATTGACTTTAACAACAAGCATTTATGGAGCACCTACTGTGGACCAGCTTACATTTGGGCATACGGATGTGTGATGAAACTTTGATATTGCCAAACCAAAGCCAGATCCTTTGATACTAGTCCAGTTATCTTCTTTTTTGTTTGTTTGTTTGTTTTGAGCTCTGTAGGCCAGGCTGGAGTGCAGTGGCCCCATCTCAGCTCACTGCAAGCTCCACCTCCTGGGTTTAGGCCATTCTCCTGCCTCAGCCTCCCAAGTAGCTGGGACTACAGGCGCCCGCCACCTTGCCCGGCTAGGTAATTTTTGTATTTTTTTAGTGAGACGAGGTTTCACCGTGTTAGCCAGGATGGTCTCGATCTCCTGACCTTGTGATCCGCCCGTCTCGATCTCCCAAAGTGCTAGGATTACAGGCTTGAGCCACTGTGCCCGGCCCAGTTATCTTCTTGAGAATTGAAGAGACTACAACCTAAAAGATCTGTTTCTACTTAATCATCTATGGGCTACAGAGTAATTTCAACATCCTTTAGCATGGCATTTAAGGCCTTTGGCAACATGGCCCCCACACCACCTCTGTCTCATCCCCTGCCTCTCCCCTGAACATATTCTATAAAATTTCCTCCCCACCTCCCACTCAGAAGGGGGCCAGACTCTGTGGGAGAAAGTGGAATTCTCCCCAGAAGTCCACTGCAGGAAAGAGGAAGTTAGATAAGATGGGAGAATGGAAGGGAGATGAGAGGCAAAAGCTCAGAAGGATGAGACTCAGGTTCCTGCACAGAAAGCAGCAGAAGGTGGTTTAGTTTTATTTATTTATTCATTTTTTTGAGACAGAGTCTCACTCTGTCACCCAGACTGAGTGCAGTAGCGCAATCTAGGCTCACTGCAACCTCTGCTTCCTGGGTTCAAGTGATTCTTGTGCCTCAGCCTCCTGAGTAGCTGGGATTACAGATGCCTACCACCACGCCCAGCTAATTTTTGTATTTTTAGTAGAGACAGGGTTTTGCCATGTTGGCCATGCTGGTCTCGAACTCCTGACCTCAGGTGGTCCACCTGCCTCAGTCTCCCAAAGTGCTGGGATTACAGGCATGAACCATTGTGCCTGGCCAAAAGGTGTTTTATATTGGGGCCTTTTCCACCAGAAATTTACTAATCATTTAAGTCAAACACGATACTGGGAGGCACTGGGGACTCTGAAATACAACCTTGTCCTAAAGAATGTATCATTCTGGGGCTGGATGTGGTGGCTCACGCCTGTAATCCTAGCACTTTGGGAGGCTGAGGCCGGTGGATCACAAGGTCAGGAGTTTAAGAAATGCCTGGTCAACATGGTGAAACCCCGTCTCTACTAAAAATACAAAAACTAGCCGGGCGTGGTGGCACGTGCCTGTAATCCCAGCTACTCAGGAGGCTGAGGCAGAGAATTGCTTGAACCTGGGAGGTGGAGGTTACAGTGAGCCAAGATCACTGCATTCCAGCCTGGGTGACAGAGGGAGACTCCATCTCAAAGAAAAAAAAAAAAGATGAAGAAGGTATAATTCTGGCAAATGTATAATTAGAATACATGACAAGAAGTATAACAGAGGTAGATGTAGCGTAACAAGCTACAGACTCACAGAGGAAGGAAGTTTCTCTGGGGTGAGGAGTGCTTCATAGAAAAAGATCTATTTGAAATGGGCTTTGGAGAATAAGTAGGCATTCCCATTCAGGGAGAAGGGAACAAAGAACACAGGTAGAGAGGTGAGAGCTTGTGCAGTGAATACTCTGGCTCAGCTCTCTGTCCTCTGCTCCCCTGACTCTTGCCACTGGAGGAGATGGGGGGAGCAGAGGAGTGGCAGAGGAGGTAGGGAGCAGAGGACAGAGATAGGTGAGAACTGAGCCATGAGCATGAGGCTGGGAGAAGTCCGGGGTGGCTTGGTGGGCAGGAGTGCTCTTTATGGTTGGGAAATGCAGGGTAGGAACAGGCCTAGGAAGGATGAATGGAGAGTTCAGTCTGGCACATTATATAAATTTCTGCCTGCAAAAACAGAATATCAGCTACTCGAAGTTTAAGTAAAGGGCTTACTTTCCCCCCATAACAAGCAGTCTGGAAGTGAGACAGGAACTCAACAGTGTCACTGAAGGTCCAGTGCTTCCCCACCCCCTGCTGTCCTCAGGACCGTGGTCACAAGATGGCTGCTTCAGCCAGAGAGCTCCATTCTAGCTACAGGAGCCCCAGGAAGGAGGGTAGGGGGCCAGTGGTCCTCTCCTCCCATGGTGCTCTCCCTCTCTCTCTCTCTCTTTTTTTTTTTTTTGAGACGAAGTCTTGCCCTGTCGCCCAGGCTGGAGTGCAGTGGCACGATCTTGGCTCACTGCAACCTCCTACTCTTGGGTTCAAGCGATTCTCCTGCCTCAGCCTCCTGAGTAGCTGGGATTACAGGTGCACACTACCACGCCCAGGTAATTTTTTTGTATTTTTAGTAGAGACAGAGTTTCACCATGTTGGTCAGGCTGGTCTCAAACTCCTGATCTCGTGATCCACCCACCTTGGCCTCCCAAAGTGCTGAGATTAAAGGTGCGAGCCACCGCACCGGCCACCCCTCTTTCTTTTAAAAGCCTAGTCAAATGCAGCTGTGAGAAGGGAGAAAAGAGTAGAGCAAGCAGTTCAATCTGTAACTGACTGTGAACAAGTGAGATAACTCACTACCTTCTGACCAGCCCAAGGCTCTCTTTCATCTGGGAAGGAAATCTTTTCTAGAAACTCCCCAGAAAAGGAACAGAGCTAGCTCATGTGTCCACATGTCCATTGCTACACCCATATCTACAAAGGAGAAGAGAGTGCTCTGACCGGGGCTGGGGCAGGGACCTATCCACCCCTGAATCTGTTCTGCTTCCCAAAGACACTGGAGTTCTATCAGCCTAGAAGTAGGGATTACGTGGCTTTTGGGTAGGCAGTGAATAGTGTCTGCTGCAGTCATGTTGCATTTGAGAAACCAGTGGAACTTCCAGAATGAGTCCCAGGGGCAGTTGGAGGTGAGGGTCTGGAGCTCAGAAAGGTGAGAAGCTCAGAACAATTGTTGCTTGCGGACTCTGAGGCTCATGGGAAATGTTTCTCCTAGACTGCAATGCTTCAGGCAGGGGAGAAGAGCAAAGAAGACATAGGGCCAGGAATCCCTTCCTTGTGATTTTGGCTGGGGAGAAATCCATCCTTTCCAGCTCCTCAACTTTGGCATCCAGGGTGGGAAAGCTGGGTGAGGGACAGCAGGAGGACGTTCACTCTTGGTACAGCGGATAAACCTGTTTTCCACCCCTGGCTAAAATCTCTCACTATAACACAGTATATAAGACCAGGAGTTAGATACTTTTATTTCAGAAGCATTACTTTTATATAATTTTTTTCTCTTTTTCTTTTTTTTGAGATGGAGTCTTGCTCTGTTGCCCAGGCTCAAGTGCAGTGGCGTGATCTTGGCTCACTGCAAGCTCTGCCTCCCAGGTTCACACCATTCTCCTGCCTCAACCTCCCGAGTAGCTGGGACTACAGGTGCCCACCAACACGCCCGGCTATTTTTTTTTTTCTTTGTATTTTTAGTAGAGTCGGGATTTCACCATGTTAGCCAGGATGGTCTCGATCTCCTGACCTCGTGATCCACCCGCCTTGGCCTCCCAAAGTGGTGGGACTACAGGCATGCACCACCACGCCCTGCTAATTTGTTTGTGTATGTTTAGTAGAGACATGGTCTTACCATGTTGGCCAGGCTGGTCTCAAACTCCTGTCTTAGGTGATGTGCCTGCGTTGGCCTCCCAAAGTGCTGGGATTACAGGCATGAACCACTGTGCTCTGACTTTTTTTCTAATTCCAGAAAGAATACACAATTAGTGCAGAAAGCATGGAGAAACACAAATGCAGAGAGAAAAAAAATCACCCATAGAAGTTAAGGCTCAGGAACATGCACATTTCTTGATTCTTTTCCCATGGCTCTGTAAGTTTTATGGTCAATATCTTCGAGAAGTTATAGTTTAATGCCTGTGTTACAACCAACTTGGAATCCCTTACATTTGTGTAACATTTTATTACAGTCCAGTGTTTTCAGTTGTACATTTTATCACATACTATTTCCTCTTTATAGACTCCTACACATTGCGAGGTGGGCAAGGGCAGGAATTATATCCCCACTGACCAGGTGAAAAAACTAAGGCTCCAAAAGGTGATGGTATTCAGGACTCAGATGAGGGGCCAGGCACAGTGGCTCATGCCTGTAATCCCAGCACATTGGGAGGCTGATGTGGGCAAACTTGAGTTCAGGAATTCGAGACCAGCCTGGGTAATGTGGTGAAACCCCATCTCTCTCTCTTGTTTCTTCCTTGGAGACTGAGTCTCACTCTCACTCTCAGTGTGCATTTCCCCTTGCGTGGTTCCCTCACAGGCAGACGGGGGCAAGCCCAGGAAGTAGAGGCTACAGTGAACTGAGATGGCACCACTGCACTCCAGCCTGGGCAACAGAGCGAGCCTCTCTCAAAAAAAAAAAAAAAAAAAAAAAAAAAAAAAAAGAAAGAAAGAAAAGAAAAGAAAGGAAAAAGAAAGAAAGAAAAAGTCAGGGTGAGGGGCTCACTCCTGTAATCCTAGAACTTTAGGAGGCCGGGCGGGTGGATCACCTGAGGTCAGGAGTTTGAGACCAGCCTGGCCAACGTAGTGAAACCTCAGCTCTACTAAAAATACAAAAATTAGTTGGGTGTGGTGGCATGTACCTGTGGTCCCAGCTACTCGGGAGGCTGAGGCAGGAGAATATGGCTTGAACCCAGGAGGCGGAGGTTGCAGTGAGCCAAGATTGCACCACTGCACTCCAGCCTGGGCGACAGAGCAAGACTCAGTATCAAAAAAAAAAAAAAAAAAGAACTCAAGTGGGTACACTTGATGGGGCTTGGATCTACACCATGCTATTCCTTTTATACCCCACTTGCCTGGCTCTCCTGGGGATAAAGGAAAGCCTTGGCACCAAGTGCTGTATCTGCTGGGAGCAAATGTGGGGAGTCAGTAGAGAAGGTAAAGGAAAGAGCTAGAGAGGGGGCTGGGTGTGGGACAGTCTCAGAGGGAACCTGAGGTGGTTTGTGGGACAGGTTCTGAGATGCAGTCCCCCAGGGCTTAAGCTCACCCTGGCCTGTCCCTGCAGGCAGGTGGGAGATGTCCAGATAATGGACAGCTCATTTGTTTGTTTGTATAATAGGTGCTGTGCCTAAGTGTGGCAAGACACACCCAAGCCACATTGGATAAGGCAGCTGGTGAACAGGGAGACAGTGCAGAGAGGGGTGGCGTCTGGGGCCCAGCTGTGGAAACTTGGGAAAGTTACTTAATCTCTCTGAACCTCACCTTTTATTCATCATAAAGTGGGGTCAGGACTACCTTCTCTATGCAATTATTATTATTATTATTATAAATTTATTTATTTTGAGATGGAATTTCGCTCTTGTTGCCCAGGCTGGAGTGCAATGGTGCGATCTCAGCTCACCGCAACGTCCACCTCCCCAGTTCCAGCAATTCTCCTGCCTCAGCCTCCCAAGTAGTTGGGACTACTACAGGCGCCCGCCACCACGCCCCACTAATTTTTTTTTTTTTTTTTTTTGTAGTTTTAGTAGAGACGGAGTTTCACTGTGTTAGCCAGGATGGTCTCGATTTCCTGACCTCGTGATCCGCTGGCCTCAGCCTCCCAAAGTACTGGGATTACAGGCGTGAGCCACCAGCCTGGCCTCCATGCAATTATTGCAGGGATCAAATGAAATAATAGATGTGTGGGCCTGGCGCTAAGCCTGGGGAGCGGGTTGTGCATAAGCACGGAGTGCATTTCCCCTCGCATGATTCCCGCACAGGCAGATGGAGGCAAACGTGCTGATAGTGAGGGTAAGGATATAGGGAAGTGGGGAGGAGTCCCAGGACCACGAATAGTAGTATGTGGTAAATACCCTAGGATGAGGCGGCTGAGAGTACTGAGGTTCCGTGAGGCAGAGTGATGAGTGTGGGAAGTGACTTTTGAGGATTCTTGGGTGGGGATGGTGGGCAAGGGCATTCCATGTCCAAAGGAATCCTATGGGCCACACTGCCCCGCCCCTGTAGGGGCCAGGGAAAGGTGACGGGGAAGGTCCGTCCCCCAGAGCTCCTTCCTCCCTCCTTCCTGGTCCTTTTTCCTCCCCTGGCTCCACTGTAGTCTCCCCACCCTCCCCTGCTCTCCTTCTTCCTCTTGGCTCTGACATCATCAAGTCCACCAACCTGGGCCGGGCACTGGTGGGTCTGGGGGACCCTTTTTTTTCTTTTTTCTTTTTTTTTTTTTTGAGATGGAGTCTCACTGTGTCACCAAGGCTGGAGTGCAGTGGCGTCATCTCGGCTCACTGCAAGCTCCGCCTCCCGAGTTCACGCCATTCTCCTGCCTCAGCCTCCCGAGTAGCTGGGACTACAAGTGCCCGCCACCACGCCTGGCTAATTTTTTGTCTTTTTAGTAGAGACAGGGTTTCGCCGTGGTCTCAATCTCCTGACCTCGTGATCCACCCACCTCGGCCTCCCAAAGTGCTGGGATTACAGGCCTGAGCCACCGCGCCTGGCCAGGTCTGGGAGACCCTGAGCTTCGTCTTAAACAGGAGTAGGACTTGACTAAGTAATGGTAGGGGGAGCGTACAAAAAGCACTGAAGAGACAGAGTTTGGGCAGGGGGAATAGGGAGGAGGCCAGGAACCACCCAGAGAGGTGGGGCAGGAGAAAACAAATAGCTAGAATGCCAGGTGGAATGCGGTAAATTCCTCGGGGAAGGCACACAGCACTGTGGGACTCAAAAAAGAACTCCTCTCCTGGCACAAATCCCCATGTCTGGGGAGGTGTTGGACGTCCTAGGGGAGGTCCTTTGGAGACTGGGCTTATCAGGAAATTGGTTTTAAATGGGCTGAGGGTATTCCAGATTGGGCTGGAGAAGGGCCCTTGGGCAAACCCAGATTGGCTTCAGAAGCAAGCTGAGGGGGTTGTATTTAATTGGGAAGTTGCCCTGGGAATAGTAACAGCATCAGCTCATGTTTATAGAACATGTTCTCTATTCCAGGCTCATTTGAAGCACTTTGTGTACATGAATGCACTTAATCTTCACAGTCACCATAAGAGGTAGGTAGAATCATTATCCTTATTTTATTTTATTTATTTATTTATTTATTTATTTTGAGATAGGGTCTCACTTTGTCGCCCAGGCTGGAGTGCGGTGGCATCATCATAGCTCACTACAGCCTCGACCTCCTGGTTCAAGTGAGCCTTTCCCTCAGCCTCTTGAGTACCTTTGACCGCAGGTGCAAGCCACCAACGCCCAGCTAATTTCTGTATTTTTAGTAGAGATGGGTTTTCCTCATGTTGGCCAGGCTGGTGTCGAACTCCTGACCTTAAGTGATCTGCTGACCTCAGCCTCCCAAAGTGCTGGGATTACAGTTGTGAGCACTTTAAATTTAATTTGCTGAAATAGAGCTCCTTGCAATTTCTTCAAAACACAGGTCTGCTCCTGATTTCCTTGGCTTGTTTATGGTTTGAGTGGGATCACCCCATCTCCCAGGTGCAGTAGCGGGCAATATCCGGAGACTGGCCAGTCCCAGCACAACAGCCCCAGGCCACAGGGATTGGTTTGGGGAAGGGAATGTAGTATAAGACAGGGTAAAGGGGAATCTCCAAAAAAAATTGAGGGGAATGGAAGCTGGGCAAGCAAACAAGCAGATTTAACTAGAAGAGCCTGGTAGCTTGAGGTTGCAGAAAGGAGGGAAGGATGTTTTTGAGGGATGGGAAAACCCAGGCCCAGTTGTTGATAAAGAGGAAAGAAGTGAGAGCCTATACCCAGATCACCTGCCGCTTCCCCAGGCCTCACCTAGGTGAAAAGTTTGGTACTTAGGAGGCTGAGATGGGAGGATCCACTAGAGCCAAGGGGTCTGAGGCTGCAGTGCACTCCAGCCTGGGCAACAGAGTGAGAACCTGTCTTTATTTATTTATTAGTTTTTTTGAGACAGAGTCTCGCTCTTGTTGCTCAGGCTGGAGTACTGTGGCGCAATCTCGCCTCACTGCAACCTCCACTTCCCGGGTTCCAGCGATTCTCCTACCTCAGCCTCCCAAGTAGGTGGGTTTACAGGCGTTCGCCACCACGCCCATATCATTTTTGTGTTTTTGGTAGACACGGGGTTTCATCATGTTGGCCATGCTAGTCTCGACCACCTGATCTCAAGTGATCCACCCGCCTTGGCCTCCCAAAATGCTGGGATTACAGATGTGAGCCACCGTACCTGGCCCCGAGAGCCTGTCTTTAAAAAGAAAAAAAAAAAAAGTTTGGGCTTTGGAGAGAGACTGCAAAGATTTGAATCCCAGCTCCATCACTTATTTGGATATGACCCCTGGGCCAATCACATCTGTGCCTCAGTTTCCTCATTTATGAAATGAGGATGATAATAATAGTGCCCACCCTTTGGATCATGATGAGGATGAAACGAGATAATGTATGTAAAGTACTTAGAACGGCTGGCTTGTTTGGCATATAGAACAACTTCAGGGTTAATATTAATATTGTTATTTTTTTTTTTCCTTTTTGAAATGGAGTCTTGCTCTGTCGCCCAGGCTGGAGTGCAATGCTGCACTCTTGGCTCACTGCAAGCTCCGCCTCCTGGGTTCACGGCATTCTCCTGCCTCAGCCTCCCTAGTAGCTGGGATTACAGGTGCCCGCCACCACACCTGGCTAGTTTTTTGTATTTTTAGTAGAGATGGGGTTTCACCGTATTAGCCAGGATGGTCTCGATCCCCTGACTGCGTGATCCACCCTTCTTGGCCTCCCAAAGTGCTGGGATTACAGGCGTGAGCCACCACGCCCGGCCTGCAGCGAGATTTCTAGTCCTCTGTGAGGATGAGGGTTTTGCCACAGAGCCATTTGGGAGCTTCTTCAGCCCCTCCCGCAGGCAACCACGCTCCTGTGAGGTGTTCCTCCTGGCTGTGGCAATTTCTGACTCCAGTGTGCACACAGCCATCACACTCCCAATAGATGGTCTGCCACGGCCCCCCCGGGACAGCAGCACAGCCAAGTCCTTCTGCAGAAGGCTTGGGCCAGGCAAGGGACCACCTGCCCAGGGTGAGGGCAGTCAAGCATAAGGGAGTGGGAGCTGAGGACACAGCCGTCAATTTACCACACCAGGTGGGGCTGGGCCCCTTGCACAGGTTAGGGGCGAGTCCTGTCTCCAACTCTGGGCTGTACTTAGTCAGTAAAGGTGCAGAGCCAGGCCCCCCAGGCCCCACGGCCCTCATCAAATCCATTCGTCTGTCTTCTCCACACACCCTTCCACAGGTCAAGGACACCAAGATCTTCCTTCCCTCTGCCTCATCCCCTCATCCCTATTTTTCTCTGGACAAACCTTTAAAAAAAAGGGGGGGAAAAAAAAGGCCAGGCACGATGGCTCATGCCTGTAATCCCAGCACTTTGGGAGTCTGAGGCGGGTGGATCACCTGAACTCAGGAGTTTGAGACTAGCCTGGCCAACATGGTGAAACCCTGTCTCTACAAAAATACAAAAATTAGCCGGGCATGATGCTGGGTGCTTGTCATTCCAGCTACTCGGGAGGCTGAGGCAGGAGAATCACTTCAACCAGGAGGTGGTGGAGGTTGCAGTGGCGAGATTGCAACACTTCATTCCAACCTGGGCAAAAGAGCAAGACTCTGTCTCAAAAACAAACAAACAAAAAGCAGCTGGTCGCAGTGGCTCACACCTGTAATCCCAGCACTTTGAGAGGCCGAAGTGGGCAGATCACTTGAGGTCAGGAGTTCAAGACCAGCTTGGCCAACCTGGTGAAACCCTGTCTCTACTAAAAATACAAAAAATTAGCTGGGTGTGGGGCGGGCACCTGTAATCCCAGTTACTGGGAACCTGAGGCACGAGAATCTCTTGAACCACAGAGGCAGAGGTTGCAGTGAGCCGAGATTGCATCCACTGCACTCCAGCCTGGGCGACAGAGAGAAAAAAAGAAGAAGAAGAAAAAAAAATACAACAAACAAACAACAGCAGCAGAAGTTAACTGGAGACCCCCATTTGTGAACCAGTGAGAGGGACAGTGGATGAGGAGGCGGGTGTGGCGTCCTGAGGGCATCCTGTGGATAAGGCACCGGGCCAGGGGCTGGGGCCCTGAGGTTTCACTCCTCCCAGGTCTAGAGGGGTCCATCCTACCCCTGCTGTCAGGAGAGGGGCCTTTCCTCTGCGCCACAGCGCCTGGGTCTAGGAACTGTCCGATTCACCACCAGGAAACCCTCTCCTTGAGATGTTTCTTCATAGGTCATCCCAGAGCCTGCTAAATGCTTTTGTCCTAGGCTGGCTGTGTGGCTGGTAGTCTGTGGAATGGGGTAAGTGTCTCCTCTTCACTGGCTACCAGGAGAGCATATAAAATAAACATGATTTAAAAAGCCAGTGCCCACAGAAGACACAGATGAAATGTAAAAAAAAGAAAATAAAAATAAACAACCCCCCAGAAACCCCAGGTCCCCAAGCTGGGTGGGATGTGGAGTAAGCCAGTTTGCGGTGACATTTATATAAGGGGCTTGGTTCCTCCCTCAGGCAAGTCAAGCAAGTTGTAAAATTTGAGGGCACATTTTAAAATTGTTTAAAATCCTCCAAATGTGTTTCCTGTCTGGCACGGTGGATGGGGCGTTGGTAATACATGTGCATGTGTGGCCTGGAGGACGTGTTAACGACCGGGTTTAGAGGCAGAGATGCAGAAGAGCCGGCAAGAACCAGGGGCAAGAAAAGGGGTCTGTTGTTGTCAGGGTGTGTGTTCCCAGTGTTGGAATGTGTGGAAGGGGCCTCTGGTCCTGCGGGGGTGGTTTAGTCTGGGAAATTAGCATCTTTTTTAAAGTCACTGTATTATAAATCATTAGTTAAAGGCCTTCGGGGCTAATAATACAGGTATGTGGTTTTTACTTCTGAAGCAAGCAGGTGTGATAATATTTGACAACACATCGTAATTAGAATAGAGCGACATGCAGTTTGATAAATTAGATGGTGACAATTAGACCCCCGCACATCGTGGCCTCTACCTTTGCCTAAGCTGTTCCCTCTGCCTGGGACGCCTTCGCCAGCTGTCAAATCCTACTCATCCTTCCCAGCCTGGCTCCATACCATCTCCCCACAGAGCGAATTAATCACTCTCTCCTGGGCCCCTGTGACATTTTGTCTTTTCCAATGTTTACTTTGCTCTTTCTTTTCTGAAATTTAGCCGAGTATGTGTCCCCTTCCCCATCACAAGTCCTCTGAGGACCAGAACTGTGTCTTGGCTGTTGTCTTCCCTGTAGTTCCGTGCCCAGTGTGGGATCTTGGTTAATGTTTATTGAATTAAACTTCTTCTTCTTTTTATAAGGGAATTACTTTGCAGAAAATTTAAAAACCCATATTGACATGGACCCAACTTGGTAAAAGCCATTACACTTAAGCTTGTTTTTCTGAGACAGTCTTGCTCTGTCGCCCAGGCTGGAATGCAGTGGCATGATCTCGGTTCACTGCAACCTCTGCCTCCTGGGTTCAAGCAATTCTCCTGCCTCAGCCTCCTGAGCAGCTGGGACAACAGGTGTGCACCACCACACCCGGCTAATTTTTTATTTTTAGTAGAGACAGGGTTTCACCATGTTGGCCAGGCTGGTCTCAAAATCCTGACCTCAGGTGATCCACCTGCCTCGGCCTCCCAAAGTGCTGGGATTATAGGCGTGAGCCACTGTGCCTGGCCTACACTTAAATATTTTAAAATATTTCATACTCTGAACTTTGCATCATTCGGAGTATAGATGTAGGCTGGTGCAGTGGCTCCAGCCTGTAATCTCAGCACTTTGGGAGAATCGTTTGAGCCCAGAGATTTCAAACCAGCCTGGGCTGGTTTTAGTGATACCACCATCTCTACAGAAAATTTAAAAAATAGCTGGGTGTGGTGGTGCACGCCTGTAGTCCCAGCTGCTTGAGAGGCTGAGGTAGGAGGATCACTTGAGCCCAGGAGGTTGAGGCTACAGTGAGTCAAGGTCATGCTACTGCACTCCAGCCTCAGTTACAGAACAAGACCCTGTCTAAAAACAGACAGACAAACAAACAAACACCAAAATAGAGTACAAAATTAATTGTGTTGAATTTAGAACTGATGGAATTCAAAATATAATTTGAAGAAAATGTGGTTTTATTTAGTTGTTATGATACATAATGCCTATCTTGCAAGGAAATCTTTTGTTTGGTGATAGCATTTATGAGGGGTAAGAAAACCTGTGGCAAATTTGTCTTTATTATGAAATTTCCTGGCACTTGATTGATGAAGGATGGTGCCACTCCAGCCACCGGGCACTATTCTCTGCAGTAGCTTCTGGGCTGGGTATCATGGAACACAGGACTGAGCATGGAAGGAACATGATTCGTATGAATAATTCAAAAGCACCCAAAATGCTGCTTCGTTAAGTGGGAATGTTAAAGGGGGTGGCAATCTGTAAGTCTAGCTGTTGTGTTCAGTTTTTGAAAAAGAGAAAGAAAGAAAAGAAAAGAGAGAGGCTGGGTGCGGTGGCTCATGCCTGTAATCCCAGCACTTTGGGAGGCTGAGACAGGTTGATCACCTAAGGTCAGGAGTTCGAGACCAGCCTGACCAACATGGTGAAACCCTGTCTCTACTAAAAATACAAAATTAGTTAGGTGTGGTGGTGGCTGCCTGTAATCCCAGCTACTTGGGAGGCTGAGTCAAGAGAACTGCTTGAACCTGGGAGGCAGAGGTTGCAGTGAGCCAAGGTTGCGCCATTACAGTCCAGCCTGGGCAACAGAGCAAGACTCCATCAAAAAAAAGAAGAAAGAGAGAGAAGGGAGGAAGGAAGGAAGGAAGAAAGGAAGGAAGGAAGGAAGAAAGGAAGGAGAAACAAAGAGACCTTGTAGAACCTTGGTGTTAAATAGTGAGCCTGTATTGGAACAGCACTGAGGCAGGTGCCTGCTGGGCTCTAACATGAAGGTGGGCATTCATGCCCTTTTGCTTTGCTTCCCTGTTGCCGCCAGGATGTGGCACATGGGAAGAAACAGGTGCTTAGGGACCAGGCAGACCTAGGGTTTAAATACTAACTAGCAATGGTATTGAGTCTCAGTTCCCTCATCTGTAAAGTGAAGAGAATAATAAATACCTCACAAGGATTTGTGACACTTGTAAACTGCCCGGCATAGCACCTGGCAGATGTAAGTGCACAGGCACGTTAGCTCTCCCACTCAGCTTGGCAGACTCCCCTCCAACCTCTCCCTGCAGCCCATCTACACCACCCTTTCTTCAGATTTAGGCTGGTTTCGCAAATGAAAGTATGGGATACCCAGTTAAATTTGAATTGCAGATAAACAACGAATAGTTTTTTAGTATTAAGTATGTCCAATACAATATTTGGGAGATATGCTAAGAAAAAATTCATTCATTACCTGAAATTCAAATTCAACTGGGAGTTCTGTAGTTTATCTGGCAACACTATGCTAAGTTCCACGTCCTCCAGGAAGGACAGCTTGGTGATGTCTCCACCCTCTGAACTCCTGTAGCCTTTAGTGACTTTGACACTTTCTTGACACCCAGGAAGCAACACATTTTTACTTATTAGTAATAACACCTACGACTACTTATCCAGCATCCACAATATACCAGACACAGGGGAGCTTTATACAACCTGTCACATTAACCCTCCAAGGCTGGAAGGAGTGTCACCTTGGGAGCACTGGAGGGTCAGTGCCGCCCAGATGGCACACAGTGGCATTGTGCTTCAGGCTCAAGTCTGCAGGACTGGACTCCAAAGCCCACACTGCAGCTCCTGATGGGCAGTGAGTGAGACTCCCCCCAAGGCCTCTGCCAGTGTCCAGCACACAGTGGCATCTGCTTGGGTTTATGGCTGTAGAGAGTGATGTTCCGAAGCAGCAACACCAGCATCAGAATTGATTTGGGGAATCTCGGGATTGTGATTTGTCCTAAACCACATTATGGCAAAGACATGGGTTTTCAGACAAGAACAGGAATGTTTCTAAACTTCCAGAAATTTCTAGGGGGCTGGCTGTTTGCTTTCGTGTGTGGATAACTCCAGCATTGCTGCCTGAAGTATTGTGACACCAGCCCCTGAGCAAAGTCCTCCTTGATATGGCTTGTGACATGGTGTGATGTGTGATGTGGCATGCACGTGGTGTTTGACACAGGGCTGGAGCTGGTCAGGACTGAAGACATCCACATTCTTATAAGATTTTTTGGTTCAAGTTTGGGAATCAGCTGCGTGCAGCTGTAGTCCTCTTTGGAGGGGATGTTCAGCATAATTAAGCAGCCCTTTCTGATACCTGATCCCCATGGATGCGCTTCACCCCAACACAGAGGACCTGGGCGTGAAAATTATCCACTCCTGGGTCGGGGGCAGGATAGGTTTATGGTCACCAAATGGAAATGCAGCTCCTTATGTTGTTCGGACCTCACTTGTCATATTAATGTTACTTCCTTGCTTGGCTTCGAAGTTAGACAAATGCGGGATGGTAAAGCCCATTCAGTTCCCGGGAGAGAAAGAAGTGGCTGTGACAAGCAGGCCTGGGTGCAGCTAGGGATGCACCTGGGGTGGGCATGGCCTTCCTCCCCGTTAGGCTGGCTGTCTCTTCCTCTCAGCCTTCTTTTGTCTCTTTTTATTCCCATTCTAATTTCTTTATATTTTTACTTTAAAAAATTGTTTTTAGAGGCAAGGTCTCATTCTGTTGCCCAGGCTGGAGTGTAATGGCGCGATCTCGGCTCACTGCAACCTCCGCCTCCCAGGTTCAAGCAATTCTCCTTCCTCACCCTCCCGAGTAGCTAGGATTACAGGTGCCCGCCACCATGCCCGGCTAATTTTTGTTTTGTTTTGTTTTGCTTTTTAACACCAAGTTTCGCTCTTGTTGCCTGGGCTGGAATGCAATGGCGCAATCTCAGCTCACTGCAACCTCCACTTCCCAGGTTCAAACAATTCTCCTTCCTCAGCCTCCCAAGTAGCTGGGATTACAGGCGCCTGCCACCATGCCCAGCTAATTTTTTGTATTTTTAGTAGAGACAGGGTTTCACCATGTTGGCCAGAGTGGTCTCAAATTCCTGACCTCAGGTGATTCGCCCACCTTGGCCTCCCAAAGTACTGGGATTACAGGTGTGAGCCACCACACCTGGCCTAATTTTTATATTTTTAGTAGAGACGGGATTTCACCACATTGGCCAGGCTGGTCACAAACTCCTGACCTCAAGTGATCCCCCTGCCTTGGCCTCCCAAAGTGCTGGGATTACATGCATGCCCAGCCTAGTCCTATTCTTCACACACAGTTGAGAGATCCTTTAATGTATTTAATTTAATTTGCTTATTTTAAAGGGACAGGATCTTGCTGTGTTGATGCTACAGTGCAGTGGCACAATCACAGCTCACTGTAACCTTGAACTCTTGGGCTCCAGCGATCCTCCCACCTCAGCCTCCCAAGTAGCTAGGACTACAGGCACGTACCACCACACCAGGCTAATTTTTTTTTTTTTTTTTTTTGTAGAGAAAGGATCTCACTATGTTACCAGACTGGTCTCAAACTCCTGGCCTCAAGCAGTCCTCCCAGTGGAATTACAAAGTGTTGAGCCATCACACCTGGCCTCAAGAGATCCTTTAAAGTGTAACTCTTATCCTGTGCTCCCCTGGCCAAACCCTCCAGTGGCTCCCAGTCACGTTTACAGTGAAATTCAGATGCACACTGTGGTCTCCCAATCCACTGACGCCTGCCTCCACCATTTCTCAACCCATTTCACTCCTTACATACCATTCTCCAGTCACACTGGGCTTCTTCATGCTCCTCGACCTCCTCGGCCATGCTCCAGCCTCAGGGAATTTGTACTTTGAAACTGAGGAAGCAAAACTCTCCTCCAATACATAATTTGGCTCAATCAAGTGTTCCTTGCAGTGACAGTCTTTCCTGATGGCTACAGCATGCACAATGGAGCACGCTCACACACACACATGCAGACACACAGACACACACGCCTCTTACTCTGTCCTCTTTTTTTTTTTTCTTGGCTCACTGCAACCTCCGTCTCCCAGATTCAAGCGATTCTCCTGCCTCAGCCTCCTGAGTAGCTAGGACTACAGGCATGTGCCACCACGCCTGGCTAATATTTGTATTTTTAGTAGAGACAGGGGTTTCACCATGTTGATCAGGCTAGTCTTGAACTCCTGACCTCAAGTGATCCACCCGCCTTGGTCTCCCAAAATGCTGGGATTACAGGCATGAGACACCGTGCCCGGCCCTATCCTATCTATCTATCTATCTATCTATCTATCTATCTATCTATCTATCTAATATTCTTTTCTATTTTATGTTTCTCCCCAGCTGACTATAAGCTTCATAAGGCAGGGACTTTGTTCCATACTGTAGAGAACATATCCAGAAAAGTTCTGAGCACAAAGTAGGATCTTAAAAAACAGGAAGGGCATTGCTATATTCTCAGGAACACCAAAGTGGCTTTGAAGAGTAGATACATAAAAATGGCAGCCTGTATGCTGCTCCCTTCCCCCTGTTTCCTGAGAGCCAGGTTTACACTTCCAGGAATAAGATTAGAGAACTCTTCTGGAAAAATTCCAGAGAATGGTCTCAGGCCAAAGATTGACATTTAGAACAAATGAGAAGCCACTAGATGTCCTTTTATTCTTGCCTTCCACCCTTACTCCCTTCTGCACCTGCTATTGAACATGTGCTATTCTAGGTGCTGGGACTCTATCTGTAAACAGAACTGCTGTAGATCCTCGCTTGAGGAGCTTACGTTCCAGAGGGCGTGCCGTGGAAAGCCAGGTGTACCGTCACCCAACAGCACTTTGTCCTGCTTCATGCAGAAATGTGAGTGGAGAGCCACCAAGGGGAAAAAGAAATCAAAGGGAAATAGGAATCATTCAGGGAGTAGAAGAAAATCTTTAAAATGGCAATTAGTATTTTTAGAGAGGTAAGAGATTATTCGTAAAATGAGAACCAGGTTATATTAAAAAATAAAATAAGGCCAGGTGCAGTGGCTCATGCCTGTAATGCCAGCACTTTGGGAGGCGGGGCGGGGGGGGCATTACTTGAGGCCAGGAGTTCAAGACCAGCCTGGCCAACATAGTATACTGCCTTCTCTACTAAAAATACAAAAATTAGCTGGGCATGGTGGTGCATGCCTGTAATCCCAGCTGCTCAGGAGGCTGAGAGAGGAGAATTCACTTGAGCCTGGGAGGCGGTGGTTGCAATGAGCCAAGATCGTGCCACTGCACTCCAGCCTGGGCCACAGAGTGAGACCCTGTCTCAAAAAAAATAAACTACTCAGAAATCAAATATAGGTAAGTAAAAACAATTAACCAAAGGAATGGCAAGTCTGAGGGAATCTCTGAGAAAGCAGAATAATTGGACAAAGAGTTGGGGAACAAAGGAGAAAAATAGAAAAATTAGAGAATCAATCCAGGAGACTGAACATTCAACTATAAAAGAGAGGAGACGGGAGGAAGTTATCCAAGAAATAATACAAAACACTTTCTTCCTCCATTTCCTCCTTTCCTTTCCTCCCTTCCTCCCTCCCTCCCTCCCTCCCTCCCTTTTTCTCTCTCTCCTCTCTCACTCTCTCTCTTTCTTTTCTTGATAAGAAGTCTTGCTCCGTTGCCCAGGCAGGAGTGCAGTGTGGCGTGATCTCAGCTCACTGCAACCTCCGCCTCCTGGGTTCAAGTGATTCTCCTGCCTCAGCCTCCCAAGTAGTTGGGACTACAGGTGCCTGCCACCATGCCTGGCTAATTTTTGTATTTTTAGAAGAGATGAGGTTTTGCCATGTTGGTCAGGCTGGTCTCCAATTCCTGACCTCAGGCAATCACTCACCTTGACCTCCCAAAGTGCTGGGATTACAGGCGTGAGCCACCGTGCCCGGCCAAGAAACTTTCTAAGAACTGAAAATTTAGAATGAGTGATAAAGACTAGTATTCATACACAGGATCAGGAATCTGTTCTGACTTGGATTTCTCAATAGCAGCACTAGAAACTGGGATAGCTGAATCAGTGACCTTCAACTTCTGAGGGAATATGTTTTCCAACTTAGAATTCTATTCCCAGCTAATCTAACAATCAAGAATGGGGTTAGTGCCAGGTGTGGTGGCGCACGACTGTAATCCCAGCTCCTCAAGAGGCTGAGGAAGGAGAATCGCTTGAACCCGGGAGGTGGAGTTTGCAGTTAGCCAAGATCGCACCACTGCATTCCAGCCTGGATGACAGAGCAAGACTCCATCTTAAGAAAAAAACAAACAAACAAACAAAAAGAATGGGGTTTATAAAGGGCACTTTCATGATACAAAACATTTACTTCCCATGCAGTGTTTCTCAGGCAGCTTTGGAGCTGTGCTCTACAAAATGCAGGAAGTATTGAGAAACAGAAAGAATGAGACATAGTATCCAGAAAACAATGCTGATATGCCAGAAAGAGTGGAAAGGCATTCCCAGAATGTTGGTGAAGGGAAGCTCCATGATGGCACCAGCTTACCAGAACCAAAGAACCACCACCCCAGATTAGAGCAGAGGAGTACAGGACTCCAGGAAGGATGTCTCCAAGAAAAAAGGGGGCTGCCAGGCTACTGGCTGAGTTTGACTCCATTGAGAGGAAGGATCTATCAGTGAGTTAAGAGATAAATTAATAAGAAGTAAAAAGAAAAACAAACTAAATTAAATAAACCAGGCAATTTCAAAATTTGAATTCATTTTTGAATAGGTAATACATTCACATGGTTCAAAACTCAAAATAAGCTGGCACAGTGGCTGTGCCTATAGTCCCAGCTACTCAGGAGGCTGAAGCTGGAGGATCACTTGAGCGTGGGAGCTCAACGCCAGCCTGGGCTATAACATAGTAAGGCTCCTGTCTCTAAAACAAAAACAAAAACAAACCAGACTCAAGTACCTAGTCTCCCCACAAACAGGCAGCCATTTTTATTAGTTTCTTATGTACACTGCCATTGTGGTGTTGCTGTTGTTTTTTAAATTGTGGTTATGGCCCAGCATGGTGGCTCACACTTGTAATCCCAGCACTTTGGGAGGCTGAGACGGGCGAATCACTTGAGGTCAGCAGTTCAAGACCAGCCTGGACAACATGATGAAACTAAATATAAAAATTAGCTGTCTCTACTAAAATATAAAAATTAGCTGGACATAGTGGTGCATGCCTGTTCCAGCTACTCGGGAGGCTGAGGCAGGAGAATCGCTTGAACCCTGGAGGCGGAGGTTGCAGTGAGCCGAGATCGAGCCACTGCCCTCTAGCCTAAGCGACAGAGCCAGACTCTGTCTCAAAATAAATAAAAATAAATAAATAAATAAATAAAGTGGTTAAAGGCTGGGCTCTGTGGCTCACACCTGTAATCCCAGCACTTTGGGAGGCCGAGACAGGTGGATCACCTGAGGTCAGGAGTTTGAGACTAGACTGGCTGACATGGTGAAACCCCATTTCTACTAAAAATACAAAAATTAGCTGGGCATGGTGGAGCACACCTGTAATCCCAGCTACTTGGGAGGCTGAGGCAGGAGAATCACTTGAACCTGGGAGGTGGAGGTTGCAGCGAGCCGAGATTGCATCATTGCACTCCAGCCTGGGCAACAGAGCGAGACTTCGTTTCAAAAAAAAAAAAAAAGAAAAAGTGGTTAAAAACAACAACACCACATAACAAAAAATTTACCATTGTAACCTTTTTTGTGTGTTTTTGTTTGTTTGTTTGTTTGTTTTGTTTTGAGACGGACGGAGTCTCTCTCTGTCGTCCAGGCTGGAGTGCAGTGGTGCGATCTTAGTTCACTGCAAGCTCTGTCTCCCGGGTTCATGCCATTCTCCTGCCTTAGCCTCCCGAGTAGCTGGGACTACAGGTGTCCGCCACCATGCCTGGCTAATTGTTTTGTATTTGTAGTAGAGATGGAGTTTCACCGTGTTAGCCAGGATGGTCTCGTTTTCCTGACCTCGTGATCTGACCGCCTCCGCCTCCCAGAGTGCTGGGATTACAGGCGTGAGCCACCGCGCCCGGCCATTTTAACCATTTTTACATGTGCAGTTTAGTAGTATTATCTATATTCACATTGCTGTGTTCCAGTGGTTTTTTTTGTTTGTTTGTTTGTTTTTTTGTTAAATAAGGTACAAGTAAATAGAAATACACCAAATACACTATCTTTTATTTCTGGCATACTATATACATTGTTCTACACTTTGCTATTTTCACTTTACAATACATCCCGGAGCTCTTTCTTGGAGAACTTCCTTACTCCTTTGTCTAGTGGCTGAGTTCCATTGCATGGATGTGCAGTAGTTTATGTAGCCAGGTCCTCCATAGGACACTTGGGTTGTTTCCAATACTTTACTATTGTCAGTGAATGCCACAATGAGTAAGTACATACATACTTCGTTTCAAATGTGCATAGACGTCACTACCGGACACATTCCCAGAAGGGGGATTGCTAGGTTAAGGGGTAAATGCATTTGTCATTTTGTTTGGTATCTCCAAATCCCCTTCCATTTGAGTGATACAGCTTTGCTCTCCCACTGGCAACGTATGAAAATGCATGTTCCCTAAAGCCACATCAACAGACTGTGTTGTAAACCTTTGGATTTTTGCCACGCTGATAAATGAGAAGTGCTGTCTTGGTGTGGTTTTAATTTTCATTTCTCTTATGTGTGAGATTGAACATCCTTTTAAACATTTAAAAGCCATTTGCATTTCCTTTCAGTAAAGTGTGAGACTGAGCATCCTTTTAAACATTTAAAAGACACTTGCATTTCCTTTCAGTAAACTGTTCATGTTCTTTGGCTATTTCTCTCTCTCTCTCTCTTTTTTTTTTGAAACGGGGTCTCACTCTGCTGCCCAGGCTGCAGTGGCGCAATCTTGGCTCACTGCAACCTCTGCCTCCCAGGTTCAAGCAATTCTCCTGCCTCAGCCTCCCGAACAGCTGGGATTACAGGCATGCCCCACCACACCTGGCTAATTTTTTTTGAATTTTTAGTAGAGACGGGGTTTCACCATATTGGCCAGGCCCGTCTCGAACTCCTGACCTTGTGATCTGGCCACCTCGGCCTCCCAAATTGGTAGGATTACAGGCGTGAGCCACCATTCCCGGCCTCTTTGGCCATTTCTCTATTGGGTTATTGGTCTTTCCAGTTAGTTATTAATTCCAAGGAAAAGAAAAAGTTTTTAAAGAAATAGAATGAATCATAGTATATTATGTGAGTCAATTGTGAATAATTGTTACAGTTTAATAACCATCTAAATTCTAAATATTGATTTAACCAAAAATTTTGGATTTGACTCTATTGGGAGGGCAGAGGTGAAGTGTGTGTGTCTGTGCATTGAGAGGCAGGACACAGAGAACTGAATCCTCATCTTTCATGAGAGGAAGTCCATAGAGCAGGTCTAACATTGAATAAAGAAAAAGAAAAAAGAGAAAAACAGCAGTGCAAGCTTCTTATTTAGAAATATAAAGGTAAACTGGGTGTGGCGGTGCACAACTGCAGTCTCAACTACTTGGGAGGCTGGGGGAGGATTGTTTGAGCCCAGGAATTTAAGGGTACAGTGAGCTATGATTGTGCCACTGCACTCCAACCTGGGCAACAGAGTGAGGCCCTGTCTCTAAAAATAAAACAAAATAAAAAGAAATATGGGCCGGGCGTGGTGGCTCAGGCCTATAATCCCAGCACTTTGGGAGGCTGAAGCAGGCAAATCACCTGAGGTCTGGAGTTTGAGATGAGCCTGGCCAACATGGAGAAACCATATCCCTACTAAAAATACAAAATTAGCCAGGCATAGTGGCACACACATGTAGTCCCAGCTACTCACTGGGACTACAAAAAAATGAAGGTAAATATCAGAAGGAACTAGAAGATTAGAGAGTGGTTGCCTATATGATGTGAGATTGGGAGCTGGAGAAGGCTGTGCCACTTTCCTTTTTTTTTTTTTTTTTAGATGGAGTCTTGCTCTGTTGCCCAGGCTGGAGTGCAGTGGCACCATGTCTGCTCACTGCTGCAACCTCCTCCTCCTGGGTTCAAGTGATTCTCCTGCCTCAGCCTCCTGAGTAGCTGGGATTACAGGCGTGTGCCACCATGCCCAGCTAATTTTTGTATTTTTAGCAGAGGTGGAGTTTCACCATGTTAGCCAAGCTGGTCTCAAACTCCTGATCTCAAGTGATCCACAAGCCTCAGCTTCCCAAAGTGCTGGGATTATGGGTGTGAGCTGCCATACCCGGCCTCTGTCATTTTTCATCAAAGCTGTTTGGTCCATTTGACTTTTTTTTTTTTTTTAATTGGAGAGGGAGTTTCGCTCTTGTTCCCCAGGCTGAAGTGCAATGGCACAATCTCAGCTCACTGCAACCTCTGTTCCTGAGTTCCAGCGATTTTCCTGCCTCAGCCTCCCGAGTAGCTGGGATTACAGGCATGCGCCATCATGCCTGGCTAATTTTTTTTTTTTTTTTTTTTGAGATGGAGTTTCGCTCTATCGCCCAGGTTGGAATGCAGTGGCGCGATCTTGGCTTACTGCAAGCTCCGCCTCCTGAGTTCACGCCATTCTCCTGCCTCAGCCTCCCAAGTAGCTGGGACTACAGGTTCCCGCCACCATGCCTGGCTAATTTTTTTGTATTTTTAGTAGAGACTGAGTTTCATCATGTCAGCCAGGATGATCTCGATCTCCTGACCTCATGACCCGCCCACCTCGGCCTCCCAAAGTGCTGGGATACAGGCGTGAGCCACCATGCCTGGCCTAATTTTGTATTTTTAGTAGAGATGGGATTTCTCCATGTTGGTTAGGCTGGTCTTGAACTCCCAACCTCAGGTGATCTGCCTCCCTCAGCCTCCCAAAGTGCTGGGATTACAGGCGTGAGCCACTGTGCCTGGCCCCATTTGACTTTTTTTTAGAAACAGAGTTGGGTTCTGTCACTCAGGTTGGAGTGCAGTGACATGATCACAGCTCACTGCAACCTCAGCCTCCTGGGCTTGAGCCATCCTCCCACTCAGCCTCCTGAGTAGCTGGGACTACAGGCATGTACCACCACACCCAGCTAATTAAAAAGTTGTTTTGTAGGGGCAGGGTCTTGCTATGTTGCCTAGACTGGTCTGAAACTCTTGGCCTCAAGCAATCGTCCTGCCTCGGCCTTCCAAAGTGCTGGGATTACAGGTGTGAGCCACTGCACTTGACCCTATTTGACTTTTTAAACTATGTCATGATGTAATGTGTTACTATGATAAAATAAAATTAATTATATACAAATAAAAGGGATGATGTATTCTGGGTGTGGTGGTTCATGCCTGTAATCCCAGGACTTTGGGAGGCTGAGGCCGCAGGATGGCTTGAGCTCAGGAGATCGAGAATAGCCTGGGCAACATGGAGAAACCTGGTCTCTATAAAAAAATATGAGTTAGCTGGACATGGGGGCATGTGCCTGTCGTCGCAGCTACTTGGGAGGTTGAGGTGGGTGAATTGTTTGAGCCTGGGAGGTCGGGGCTACAGTGAGCCGTGGTCATGCCATGGTCCTTCAGTTTGGGGAACAGAGCAAGACCCTGTCTTTAAAAAAAAAAAAAAAGGGCCGGGCGCGGTGGCTCAAGCCTGTAATCCCAGCACTTTGGGAGGCCGAGACGGGCGGATCACGAGGTCAGGAGATCGAGACCATCCTGGCTAACACGGTGAAACCCCGTCTCTACTAAAACATACAAAAAACTAGCCGGGCGAGGTGGCGGGCGCCTGTAGTCCCAGCTACTTGGGAGGCTGAGGCAGGAGAATGGCGTGAACCCAGGAGGCGGAGCTTGCAATGAGCTGAGATCCGGCCACTGCACTCCAGCCTGGATGACAGAGTGAGACTCCGTCTCAAAAAAAAAAAAAAAAAAAAGATGGTGTATACGTGTGTACATTACAATATAAAGCCCCGCCCCGCCCTGTGATGTACAGGAGTGTTTATGCCAGTTTTGGGGATTTTGTTGTTGTTGTTTTGAGACAGAGTCTCTCTCTATCACCCAGGCTGGAGTGCAGTGGCACGATCTCTGCTCACTGCAACCTCCGCCTCCTGGGTTCAAGTGATTCTCCTGCCTCAGCCTCCCAAGTAGCTGGAATTAGAGGCATGCGCCACCACACCTGGCTAATTTTTGTATTTTTAGTAGAAACCGGGTTTCGCCGTGTTGGCCAGGCTGGTCTCAAACTCCCGGCCTCAGATGATCCACCCGGCGTGAGCCACCACACCCAGCCACAACAAGGTCTTTTTTTTTTTTTTTTTTTTGAGACGGAGTCTTGCTCTGTCACCAGGCTGGAGTGCAGTGGCACAATCTCAGTTCACTGCAATCTTTGCCTCCCGGGTTCAAGCAATTCCCCTGCCTCAGCCTCTCGAGTAGCTGAGAGTAGATGGCTGCATTTTACAGGGCAGAGTACTGGAGAGGAGAGAGCTGCACAGCCATCTGCAGGGTCTCCCTCAAGTCTTCAGCTGCGTGCTAAGTGGTACATGCATACAAGGAAGGGATAGGATTAGGGAAAGAACACAGGAAAGACGCAGGAAGGCTGGTGTGGTGGCTCATGCCTGTGATCCCTTAGCCGGGCATGGTAGTGTGAGCCTGTAATCCCAGCTACTCAGGAGGCAGGAGAATTGCCTGAACCTGGGAGGCAGAGGTTACAGTAAGTAGAGATCGCGTCACTGCACTCCAGCCTGGGCAAGAAGAGCAAAACTCCATCTCAAAAAAAAAAAAAAAAGCAAACAATCTGAAGTGCTCACGCAGTGCCAGGAACGCTTTGTGTTCCCACAAACCAGAGTGGAAAGACCTCCTCACAGTTATCACTTTGTGTCAGTATTAATGTATTGCCTATCAGCTCTAAATTGATTTTTCATTGCCTGCTCTGTGAAAATGTAGCTGGGCCCTTTAATTATTTTTCTTTTGCCAGCCCAGCATGATGTTAAGCTTTGTTAATGCAAAGTGCTAGAGACACACTGTGGGAGGAAGGAGATTTTCTTCCTGACTCTGGTGTGCTCCACGAGTCCATAGCACATGTAGCTTCTCAGATGCAGAGAGGGGAGCTGGGAAACAAGGACCATCTTCTCACCTGCTTTTTTTTTTTTTTTTTGAGACCGAGTCTTGCTCTGTCGCCCAGGCTGGAGTGCAGTGGCACAATCTCAGCTCACTGCAACCTCTTCCTCCCAGGCAGCTGTGATTCTAGGCATGTGCCACTGTGCCCAGCTAATTTTTGTATTTTTAGTAGAGATGGGGTTTCACCATGTTGGCCAGGCCAGTCTCAAACTCCTGACCTCAAGTGATCTACCCACCTCAGCCTCCCAAAGTGCTGGGATTACAGGCATGAGCCACCGCGCTCGGCCCCACCTGCTTTAAACAACTAAAACACCCGACAGACTATATGAAACAGTGATTCCAGACATAGGACAATAGGCAGAATGGGGAGAGCTGTTCTTCAGTGTTCCACCTTAGCCCCAGGAATAGTGATCGCTTCTTGTATCTGCTATTCCTGTATTCTTGTTGTTGTTGTTGTTGTTGTTGAGATGGAGTCTCGCTCTGTCACCCAGGCTGGGGTGCAATGACAGGATCTCGGCTCACTGCAACCTCTGCCCTCCCTGGTTCAAGCAACTCTCCTGCCTCAGCCTCCTGAGTAGCTGGGATTACAGGCACCCGCCATCATGCCCAGCTAATTTTTGTATTTTGTAGAGACGGGGTTTCACCATGTTGCCCAGGCTGGTCTTGAACTCCTGACCTCAGGTGATCCACCTGCCTCAGCCTCCTGAAGTGCTGGGATTACAGGCATGAACCACTGCGCCTGACCCCCTATTCCTGTATTCATTTAGAGTTCTGTTTATTTCTTACTAGCCAATCTCTTTTTTTTTTTTTTTTTTTTTTTTTTTTGAGACGGAGTCTCGCTCTGTCACCCAGGCTGGAGTGCAGTGGCCGGATCTCAGCTCACTGCAAGCTCCGCCTCCCGGGTTCACGCCATTCTCCTGCCTCAGGCTCCCGAGTAGCTGGGACTACAGGAGCCGCCACCTCGCCCTGCTAGTTTTTTGTATTTTTAGTAGAGACGGGGTTTCACCGTGTTAGCCAGGATGGTCTCGATCTCCTGACCTCGTGATCCGCCCGTCTCGGCCTCCCAAAGTGCTGGGATTACAGGCTTGAGCCACCGCGCCCGGCCACTAGCCAATCTCTTCTAATTTCAATCCCTTGTTAAGTTAATACCTTTTTACATTAGGCTGCATGTGGTGGGTCACACCTGTGGTTCCAGCACTTTGGGAAGCTGAGGTGGGGGGATTGCTTAAGTCCAGGAGTTCCAGACCAGCCTGGGCAACATTGGGAGACCCTCTGTCTCTACAAAAGAAATTTAAAAATTAGCCAGATGTAGTAGCACATGCCTGTGATCCCAGCTACTCAGGAAGCTAAGGTTGGAGAACCACTTCAGCCCAGGAGGTGGAAGCTATGGTGAGCCATGATTGCACCACTGCACACCAGCATGGGTAACAAAGCAAGACCCTGTCTCAAAAAACAAAATTTTTTTTTTTTTTTACATTAAACTTTCCCTGTTCAAATTGCTATGTGGTTTCTGCCTCTTGACTGGATACTGATTGATACATGGAACATCAAGTAGAGTCCTCAGATGATACTGCCTCAGTGGTGACAGCAAATTAGCCTTAGACCAAAGGCTATTCTCCTCTTGCCAAATGGTACCTAAAAGCAAACCTTAAAAGGATCAATCTGTTTCAAAGTAACTTTAAGTCCCTGAACGAGGCTCAAATATATTCAAAGGAATACAAAAAAAATCTAGCACCAAACAACATAAAATATACAATGTCTGGCATCCAATCAATAATTACCAGGCATCCAAAGACACAGGCAAATAATGACAGAAAGCTGATCCAGAAATGTCACAGAATTAGTAGACAAGGACTTTAGCTCCAATAGCTATTATTAAATACCATCCATATATTCAAGCAGATATGGAAAAACATGAACACGATGTGGAGAGGTGTGAAAGATATAAAATAAGACCTCAATTGAACTTCTTTTTTTTTTTTTTTTTTTGAGACGGAGTCTCGCTCTGTCACCCAGGCTGGAGTGCAGTGGTGCAGTCTCGGCTCACTGCAAGCTCCGCCTCCCGGGTTCACGCCATTCTCCTGCCTCAGCCTCCCGAGTAGCTGGGACTACAGGCGCCCACCACCACGCCTGGCTAATTTTTTGTATTTTTAGTAGAGACAGGGTTTTACCGTGTTAGTCAGGATGGTCTTGATCTGCTGACCTCGTGATCCGCCCAACTCAGCCTCCCAAAGTGCTGGGATTACAAGCGTGAGCCACCGTGCCCGGCCAGAACTTCTAAAGATGAAATGTGTAATATCTGAGATGAAAAGTATACTGGATGGAATTAAAAGCAGATTAGACCCTGTAGAAAAAAGGTTTTTGAAGACTTAGCAATAGAAACTATCCAAGATGAAACACAGAGAGGAAAAAAGACTTAAAAAACAAAAAACCCTCCAAAACCAAAACCCAGAAAATCAGTGAGCTGTGGAATAACAAGTAGCCTGTTTGGAGACCAGAAAAGTGGGTCTAACAGATTCACAGGAGAGATGACAGAAAAAATATCTGAAGGAACAATAGTTTTCAAATTTGATGGAAACCATAAATTCCTATGTTGAAGAAGCTCAATAAACCCTAAGCAGAAGAAATATGAAGACAACTACACCAAGGGTACATCCTAATCTGTCTTTTTTTTTTTTTTTTTTGAGACGGAGTCTCGCTCTGTCGCCCAGGCTGGAGTGCAGTGGCCGGATCTCAGCTCACTGCAAGCTCCGCCTCCCGGGTTTACGCCATTCTCCTGCCTCAGCCTCCCGAGTAGCTGGGACTACAGGCACCCGCCAACTCGCCCGGCTAGTTTTTTTTTGTATTTTTTAGTAGAGACGGGGTTTCGCCGTGTTAGCCAGGATGGTCTCGATCTCCTGACCTCGCGATCCACCCGTCTCGGCCTCCCAAAGTGCTGGGATTACAGGCTTGAGCCACCGCGCCCGGCCCTAATCTGTCTTAATCACTGCTGAACACCAGTGATAAAGACAAAAATCTTTTTTTTTTTTTTTTTTTTTTTTTTTTTTTGAGACGGAGTCTGGCTCTGTCGCCCAGGCTGGAGTGCAGTGGCCGGATCTCAGCTCACTGCAAGCTCCGCCTCCTGGGCTTACGCCATTCTCCTGCCTCAGCCTCCCGAGTAGCTGGGACTGCAGGCGCCCGCCACCTCGCCCAGCTAGTTTTTTGTATTTTTTAGTAGAGATGGGGTTTCACCATGTTAGCCAGGACGGTCTCGATCTCCTGACCTCGTGATCCGCCCGTCTCGGCCTCCCAAAGTGCTGGGATTACAGGCTTGAGCCACCGCACCCGGCCGACAAAAATCTTAAGAGCTGCCAGAGAAAAAAACACATTATGTAAAAAGGAAAAATAGAAGTAGATTTCTCGTTAGAAACAATGCAACCCTGAAGACAGTGGAGCAATGTCTTTAAAATATGAAAAGATAAAAACTGTCAACCTAGAATTCAGTGGAGATATCTTTCAAACAGAAAGATGGAATAAAGATGCATTCAGACATACAAAAGCTGAAAGAATTCATCACCAGTAGACCTGCACTAGAAGAACGGCTTTAAAAAGTCCTTCAAGCAGAAGAAAAATGATACCAGATGGAAATCTCCATCTACACAAAGGAATTAAGAGAGCTGGAAATGGTAAATATGTGGGTAGATAGAAAAGATATTTTTCTGATTTAAAAATTCTCTTTAAAAGATAGTTGGGGGTTTAGAGCAAATCTAATAATGTATTGTGGGGCTTATAGCATATGTAGAAATAAATCCATGGCGACAACAGCACAAAGGTGGAGAGGTGGGGAATGGGAGGAAGGTGTTTGCGCTGAGTGGTGTGATATTACTTGATGGAGATAGACTATAAGTTAAAGAAGCATTGTGTAATCCTGCAAGAATCACAAAAAAATATATAAGTGTAGCATCATGAACCAATAAGGGAGATAAAATGAAGTTAAGATCACAGGGGGCGTGTTGGCCACCCCCTTAGCACACAAAACAGTTGGGTGGGGTTCCCCAGCCCAGCAGCGTCCCATAGAGCCTCTACAGGTGTTTGGGATAGAATGAGTACCGTCAGAAAGAAACTTCCTCTCCTGCCACCTTCTGGCAGTAAATCCAGCCTATTTTTAACTCGGGCCTCTGCTTAAGTGCTTTTGGCTAAAAGAGAATCACTGCTTCTAAGACTCCCAGGCAGCCAGGGTCTCCCCGGCTTCTCTGCTCACTCCAGCCCCTAGAAGGCTCAGGGACTGCTCAAATGTCCCCGACTTCCCAGCCACTTGTCCCAGGAGAGGAGGCTCCCTCACCCACAGACAGGCAGCCCCTCAGCAGGGTGCAGGTGTGAGAGGATCTCTAGGGGATGTCATCTCATGGATACTGCAGGGATGGTGCCACGGAGGGGTGCGAGGGCAGCCCGGAGCGAACAGACCACAGTCTTGCTCCAGGAGGGTGCGCGTGTGCACAAAGGTGCCCTGTGTGAAAAGGGCGTGCTTGTTGTGAGTGTGAATGTTTTTGTGACTGCTTATGCTGTGAAACATAAACACAGCAGCCTCCATCCTTTTGATCATGCTGCCCCCTCTGCTGGCCTATCTCCCCTCATAGTCCCTCCCAGCCAACACCCACACCCTAGCTGGCAAACTGCCAATCATCCCTAATGCCTCTCATCTCTCCCAAAGTCTTCCCTGACAACCCTGGCCAGAGGCCCAGCCAAATGGCCGCCAGACTCTGGGTTGTATACCCAGGGGTTAGCATGATACCTGCTGTGTGCTTAGCCTGCAAGGAGGGAGGAAGACTCTTAAGGCCTCTTTTGGGGGCCGTTTTGGGAGGGCACTGAGAATACACCCTTTTCCCACTGTCAGACCAGGTCCTGCCGGGCCCTGAAGGGCACCCAAGTGACAAGCCTGGGGGCACAGAGGGATGCGAGGGTCACCCTCCATGCCCAGTGTGCTTAATGGTGCAGAGAGGCCAGGTCTGGGGTCTGTGCCCAGAGTGGGCAGTGCTGGTGTCCAGGTAGTCAGTTGTGGGCATGGCCCCATGTGGAGCTGGGCAGCCTCTGTTGATTTCTCCTCAGGGCTCTCCCTGGAGGCTCAGGGTCTGGCATCTGTGTGCGTGTGTGCACATGTACGTGTGTGTGCAGGCATGTCTGTAGTGTGGGAAGAGGCCTTTCTCCTGTCTCAAGCTTAGCTCTTACTCTTCCCAGCCCCCTCCGCTCCCTGTCACCATTGTCTTCTCCTTCACGAGCGCAAGGCAGGAGTGCATAGGGGGTTCCCAAGGTCCCTGGGAAGAATGTGGTGGGCACTGCATGTGATGTTGGGTGTGGGCATGTATCTGTGGGTGCACATATGGATGTGATTGAGAAGCCCCTGCCACTCCTTGTGTTTGTGTATGTGTCTGGGTATATCCTTGGGGTCCTAGAGGTTGTTTTTGTGTCTCCTGTGGCTGTTGAAATGACCTATCGGTTTCCAGAGGGTGTGAATGTGGCTCTGACCTACCCCCTCCCACCTCTTTCCTCTTCTGATTTTCTCCACTCTAGGGTTTGCCCAGTTGGCTTGGCTGGGATTGTCATTGGGTCTGTGTTAGAGAATTGTGTCATCTGTTGAATGCCAGCCCTCAAGTGTGTCACCCAATGTGATCCTGGATGCAAGCACGGCTCAGGGTACCTGGGAGCCCCTTGCCCTGTGTGGGGGCTGGTGTTTGTGTGAGTGTGTTATAGACGGTGGGGAGTTAGTGTGTGCCTAATGCCCATAAATGGCTTGAGTGCGACGGCCGCAAAACGGGTCGAATGTGCACACATGGATGTGTGTGTAAATGATGGATGAGTGTGTGTGCGCGTTCCCTCCTGTGGGTGCCTGGACTGGTCCCTAAGCCCTGTGGGGGGCCTCTCCCACTTCAGCTGTGTGAACAAAGCTCCTGCTTTCCTCCCTGCTTTGCCCCCCAGCCCCCTCTCCCTCAGCACTGAGTTTGATTGACTGTGTGCGGTTGCAAGGTTATGAGATTATATGATTGGTGTGCACTGAAGTGTGTGCCATTGAATGTGAAACTCTAGCATCCCCTGGCCAATGCCAGCCTCTCAGGGGCAGGCTGGTGGACCCCCAGTCAGTTGAACCTAGCTCTCCCAGGTTCCTAGGCTGGCCCATCCATCCTTTTATAGCCAGGCTTGGCGACAGCCCTGTAATTACCTGGGGCCAGATGCGTGGTGAAGGCCAAGAGTTTGGTGTTGACACTCTGGGCAGGGGTCATATCTGCCCCTCCCCCAGGCCACACCAGAGGAAACTGGAGGATGCCAGACCTCCTTGGGGTCAGATCACAGGCCAGATTACCGGGTTCAGCCTGAAGCTGCTCTGCTGCTCTTGGCCCAATGTGTCTCTGGCTGACCCAGCCCCAGCACATCTGGACTATCCCATCCGTGTAACACTTCCCCAGACTGTCGCACGGGCTGCAGACACCGAACCTGTGTTCCCATCACCCTGTTGTGCGACTCGTCCTGCTACAACCTCCCACCTGGGCCCCTCTTGCCAGTCCATGCCCCCAACCCGCTCATGCCCCTCGTTCCCCTCGCATATCCTCCTACCCACCTCATCCCAGTTCTTGTCTCCTGGTCCCAGCTGGTGTCCTTCATTCCAATCCATGGCCCCCCAGCCCCGTCACTACCACCTCCAGTCCACGCCTCTGTCCCCCCTCCACGTACTTCCAGTCCAGTCTGTATCCCTGGTTTGCCAGCTGGACGGAACATGGAGGTTGAGGGAGAATGGTGAAATTTGGTGCCGAGTACGTCTGGGCTGGACGGCTGTGGACTGAGCCCAAGTCCACTCCAAACCCCATGGCATCTACAACTAGGGAAGGAAAAGAAGAGAGTGGGGATACGAGAAATGGACAGAGAGTGGGCTGGCTCTTAGCCCACCCTGCCCCAGGCCTGAGAACAGAGGGTCCTACAGCGCGGCTGCTTGAGTCCCCTCAAGGACCAACACCCGCTCTCAGCCCTTCCGCAGACCACAAACCTTTTCCAAGCTCCCCTCACAGCTCTGGCGGGTCCCAGCCCAGGTGCTGCGCCACCTGGTGGATATCGGCAGACTTGCAGGCCCCGAATGGCAAACCCACGTGGCAGCGAGGCTTAGACCCCAGCCAGGATTGTAAATAGCTCCTTCCCTCCTACCCACGGCGCTGCTGGAGTGACCTCTCACCAGGAAGGGAGGGGCGGGGCAGCTCTGAACTTTACTCTCCAAGCCAAAATATCTGTTCAGTTGTTTGATGTTGCTGTTGTTTTTCACCCTGGGGAGGATGGGAAGAGGAGGGATGTGTGCCATCTCTACCTGTGTTGGGGGCATTAACCTGTGACAGCCTCTGGGAATGCCAGCGTGTCAGATGGCAACCCTCTTTGTGCCCGTGCTGGAGGCGGCCAGTATGAGACAAAACAAGGGTGAAGAAGACCCTGCCCAGGGTAAGGCCGCTGCCCTTGTGGAAGGGGCCCTGCCAGTCTGGAGCCCACACAGTTCACTGACTTGAAGTTCCCTTGCCTGGGGGCTGTGCTTTGGGGTGGGACAGCAGGATGAGCAGAATGTCCAGGCCCTGGGGCACCATCTGGCGGCTACCAGTCAATTGTAAGGGCTCCCAGGTGCTGGGGTTGGGCAGTAGAAAGCGGGGAGCTCTTCCTGGCTTCCCCTTCACCAGCTGTGGCCCTGTTGCCATCTGCTCCACTCCCCCATGTCTTGCTCAGTCCCATATCTGAAGCTGTTCTGTTCTGCCCATTCTATTCTCTCCTCTCCCATCCATCAGTAGGCATTGGGTCTGCACTTCAGGTCTCTTTCCTTCTCTCCCTTCAGTCTCTGCCCTCAGGCCATACCACTGTGCCTGGTTGACATCTCACCACTGCCTTGGCCAGGATGCCCTGGGCTCTGCAGACTTGGTGTCACAAAGTAGGGCCCTGGGCTGGGCACAGTGGCTCACGCCTGTAATCCCAACACTTTGGGAGGCCGAGGTGGGTGGATCACGAGGTCAGGAGATCGAGATCATCCTGGCTAACACGGTGAAACCCTGTCTCTACCAAAAATACAAAAAATTAGCTGGGTGTGGTAGCGGGCACCAGTAGTTCCAGCTACTCTGGAGGCTGAGGCAGGAGAATGGCATGAACCCAGGAGGTGGAGCTTGCAGTGAGCTGAGATCGCGCCACTGCACTCCAGCCTGGGCGACAGAGCGAGACTCCGTCTCAAAAAAAAACATAAAACAAACAAAGTAGGGCCCTGTACCAGACAGGCTCAGGGTCACTGGTGTCTGGCCATGTAATTGCAGACCTCTCTCCCCAGTCTCCCTTTCATGCTCTGGGATTGAAAGCCTCGCTGGATGGGAAAATCCTCAGCAGGGTTCCGCAGCTTTTAAAACTGATTTCATTTGTTTATTACTTATTTAGTTAGTTATTTTTGAGAGACGGAGTCTTGTTCTGTCGCCCAGGCTGGAGTGCAGTGGCTCTATCTCGACCAACTGCAACCTCCGCCTCCCAGGTTCAAGCGATTCTCCTGCCTCAGCCTCCTGAGTAGTTGGGATTACAGACATGCACCACACGCCTGGCTAATTTTTGTATATTTAGTAGAGACTGGGTTTCGCCATGTTGGCCAGGCTAGTCTCAAACTCCTGACCTCAAATGATCTGCCCACCTTGGCCTCCCAAGTGCTGGGATTACAAGTGTGAGCCACCGTGCCTGGCCAATTTACTTATTTATTTATTTAAAAGACAGGGTCAGCCAGGTGCGGTGGCTCTGGCCTGTAATCCCAGCACTTTGGGAGGCCAAGGCAGGTGGATCACCTGAGGTTGGGAGTTCGAAACCAGCCTGACCAACATGGAGAAACCCCGTCTCTACTAAAAATACAAAATTAGCCGGGTGTGGTGACTCATGCCTGTAATCCCAGCTTCGGGAGGCTGAGGCAGAAGAATCACTTGAACCCAGGAGGTGGAGGTTGCAGTGAGCTGAGATCATACCATTGCACTCCAGCCTGGGCAACAAGAGTGAAACTCCGCCTCAAAAAAAAAAAAAAAAAAAAAAAAAGTCAGTTCTTGCTCTTGCTCTGTCACCCAGGCTGGAGTGCAGTGGTGTGATCATAGCACATTGCAGCCTTGACCTCCTGGGCTCAAGCAATTCTCCCATCTCAGCCTCCTGAGTAGCTAGAACTACAGGTGCATACCATCACGCCTAGCTTTTTTTTTTTTTTTTGGTAGAAACAGGGTCTCACTATGTTGCCCTGGCTGGTCTTGAACTCCTGGGCTCAAGCGATCCTCTCGCCTCAGTCTTCCCAGTGCTGGGACTACAGGTTTGTCACCACACCTGGATTTTAAAAATTTTTTGTACAGACGGAGTCTTCCTATGTTGCCCAGGCTGGTCTTGAACTCCTGGGCTCAAGTGATCCTCCTACCTCAGCCTCCCAAAGTGCTGGGATTAGAGGCCTGAGCCACTGTGCTTGGCCATTCGTTTTGTTTTTGTTTTTTTAAAGATAGGGTTGACTGGGCACAGTGGCTCACACCTGTAATCCCAGCACTTTGGGAGGCTGAGGTAGGCAGATCACCTGAGGTCAGGAGTTCAAGAACAGCCTGGCCAACATGGCGAAACCCCATCTCTACTGAAAATACAAAAATTAGCCGGGCTTGGTGGCAGGCACCTGTAATCCCAGCTACCCGGGAGGCTGAGGCAGGAGAATCACTTGAAACCACGAGGCGGAGGTTGCAGTGAGCCAAGATGGCGCCATTGTACTCCAGCCTGGGTGACAGAGTGAGACTCCGTCTCAAAAAAATAAAAATAAAAATAAAAATAAAAATAAAAATAAAAGATGAGGTCTTGCTATATTACCTGGGCTGGCATTAAACTCCTGAGGTCAAGTGGTCCTCCCAACCTCAGCCTCCTATTAGACCCACTTTGAATGCCAGCCCTATAATTAGCCAGGCTGTGTGACCCCTGTCTTAGATCCTCATCTGTGTTATTGGAATAGTGAGGCTTACAAAGGTGCATCACTCGGCACATAGGAGGTGCTCAGTAAATGGAAGTTGGCTTATTCTAGTTACTGCCCAAAGCGCTTGGCCCTTTCAGTCTTACCATTCCTGAATTTTTGAATCCACAAGGCCCTCCCTGAGCCCAGCTGGCCAGCCCCTATCCTGCCTGGTCTGGGGATTGAAGCAAGCCTGCAGCCCAGGCCCACTGCTATGGGCTCCCTCATGAGACAAGTCCTCAGTCTGCATGCTTCAAGGCCCTCGAGATTCTCCCCAACAGGACCCAACCCCAGCTCTGTGTATCTCCTCCTCCCTGAAGCCTCTTCCCTTTGTCCCTAGGCAAATGTGTGCTTTTTCTTGGCATTCCCACAGCCCCCAGGCATTTACCCACGAAAGAGCTGGTTGTCAGTTATGTATGTGTGTGTTACCAATTTCTGCTCATACAACACATACTGAAGTATGAGCTTATTCTGGGGTAGAGGCTATATGTTGTGTCTCCAATACCCAGGATAGAGCCTGGCACTTGGCAGGTGCTCCATAAATGTGGATTAAATGCATGGATGATTGGATGGATAGGCCCACCTTTCCTGTCTTTATCAGTATGCAGGGAGTCTCAGACTGGTCTAGTGGCTGCCCCCAGTTCTTTCCCCACCTGCTCTCCCACCCCACACTCCTCCCTGTTCCGCTACTGGGAAACCCACCCACTCTCCAGAGTCCAGCTGAGATTCCATTTTCTATGTTTCATGGGGAGAGAGGAGGAGAAAACACAGTCCCTGCCACCAAGGGCTCACTCTCACAAAGCAGCTGGCAAGAGCTGCAGGGGCACACAGGATCCGGCCTGCCCACACAGTGCCAATTAGAGAGCCTGGGTGGGATGGAGTCCCATGGGTGCACAGCTTGGAAATAAGGTGTCTCCTCCCTGGGCCAGGCACTTGGCTCAGCAAGTGAAGTTGCAGGCACATTTCAGCCCCTGTCTGCACTCCCTTATGCTGCGCTGGCCTGTAAACCCTGACCTTGCCCTGTGGCCCCCGGGAAGTGGCTATTCTCCTGTCTTTTGCTTTCTTTCCCCTCTGCCCTCCTGAGCGATGCAGGGTGGTGTAGTTATGAGCAGCCCCAGCCCCAGCAAACTCCCAGCCCCTTGGGCATAATGTTTGAAATGAGTAAAATTACAAAGGGTTATAAAGGAAGCTGATTATATTGAACGTTATCAAAACATCTACATTTATTGATATAGTAATATATATGCTTTCTTATTAACACATCAAAAATGAGGAAGGCCTAACAACCATGATCATTTCAAAGTACTGAGTGTAAATGGTATTTTGAGATATCTTCAACAACTATAATGCAGCCTGAAAACATCTGTGATTTCTGGTTACAAAGTCACAGGTACTATTAATACTATTATGGCTTGCTGCCCAAGCACACAAGAGAATGTTACATTTTAGTTATAGGCAAGTGAAAATAAAGATAGATTTTTTTTTTCTGTCTAGGTTCTCAACTCCCCTGAAATCCATAGACTCCAGTCAAGAACCTCAATTACAGAATGGAAGGGGAAGAAAAGGTGGAAACCATAATTGATGGAGCCTTTAACTCCTTACGTCATTTAATCCCTACACCAACCCTGACAGAGAGATACCACAACCAGTTTTTCTGGTGGGATACCTGAGAATCAGAGAGGTTGAGTGATTTGCCCAAAGTCAACCAGGCCCTGCTAGGAGGCCCCTGTTACTCATTCCATGCAGCGTCGCCTTTATAAAGAAGATGAGCCCCAGAACAAGGTCTGAACACCTTGTGACTCTTTGGCCCCAGAGACCCACCTACCCAGGCCCTGTGACCTGTGGGGTTTAACAAGTGTAACAGAAGGGTGATGGCCCCTTGAAATCACACACACTCAGTTATTTTTATCTCCAGTTTATTTTTTTTAGACTAAGAGCAGAGTATGAAAGTCACAGCCAAAGCACTTGAAAAAGGCCCAGGAGGATGGGTGGGACCACATAGGGTGAGCAGGGCAAGGTCCTGGGAGATGGTTCCCGGCTCAGGGCTGGAAGGGAGGGGGCGCTGTTGTTTTACGGTCTCCAAAAGTGTCTGTGCGTTGCATAGGTCCTGTCTTCACAGAAGACAAAAGAGGGGCCAGGGGGTCCCCCAGGTGTGGGGGGCCTAGCCTGGTGGGGAAGGGGTCTGAAGCTGGAAGGGGAAGTCAAGAAAGGTCAGGGGGTTAAGGAGGGAAGGGACTCTGTCTGTACATTATATATAGAGATATAGAGTCTGTACATGCCTGCCTGGCACCCCAATGCCCACCCCTTGCCATCCTTGTCCACTGCCCGCCCCCCCAGGGGTGACTACTTGTAAACTTGGTTTCAATCCAAACCACAATCCTGGAAGTGGGAGTGGGGGAGGAGGACGTGCTTATTGCTGTAAACAGGGGAAGGAGACAGCAGGCAGTGCTGCCCCTTGCCCATCTAGTCCCCTCCCCATGTTCTGCCCCTGGAGAGCAATGGGGGTGCCTCCCATGCTTCGATTTGCTCTCTCTGGGGGCATATGTCTCTCTGGGGGGACAAAGGGAGAGGGCACCAGGAGTCAGGGGAAGGTACCAGGGGCCAGGGAGTCCTGAGCACTGCCCTTTTTGGCCCCCAAGTTTGGTACCAAACATTACCAGAGCCACAAGGCCACCTGGGACCCATGGCTGTCCCTGTGCTTGGTCCACTACAGTGCCCTACCTGGGGGTAAGGGGTAGAGGGGGCGGGCACAGATGTATGGTGCAGGCCCCACTTCTAGCCACTGGAGGAGGGGTCTAGGCCCCATTGCTAGGCTTCCCTTGGAGAAGCCAAAGGCTCCCTGCTCCTTCCAAGCCCCGCCCCATCTCTCCCCGCCAGGGGAGGGGGCAGAGCTAGGAGGCCAAGAACGTCATGAGGAAGAAGGCAATGCCCACGGCCAGGGGCAGGTGTTCCCGTTTGGGGCTGGTTCCGCTGATGCTCTTCTCAAGCTTGGGCACCTGAGGGTTCTCTCCCTCAAAGTCTTCTGTGGACAGAGGAATAGACAGACTGGTGAGGGCTGGGTTGCGCGCCAGGGCAGGGGCACGCGGCAGCGGCAGCAGCAGTGGAGCCAGGGACGTGATCACCCACGGGGTAGATGCCCCTGGGAAAGGCATGCGAGGTGAGCAGGCACCGGGGTGGGGGGCTGCGGTTCCAGCAGTGGCCACCAGAGGGCGCTGCGCAGACTCACCCAGCACGTTGATCTTCACATTGGGGCCCATGGTGAACTGGGGGAGAGTGGGGACCGGCTTCTCCCCGGAGTGCGATGCTGCGGGGTGGGGTGCGGGTGGGGAGAGAGGAGGGGAGAGTCAGGGCCAGGATTCCCTCCCCTTGCTACGGCTGGGGAGCAAGCCCCCTTCACCTGTGCCCTCCACCCCCACCCCCAGGAAGCCAGGGGAGCCCCAAAGCAGGGAGCTGAGGATGGGGGCGCGGCTCGGAGCCGAGTCTACTCACTGGAGGCGCAGCAGACGAACACCTTCATCCTCAGACACTTCCAGTGCAGGTTGTGAGTGGGCGTGGCTGGGGAGGAGACAGGGCCCTGAGTCACTTTCGCCCAATTCGTGCCCTGTGCCCTCCCTCGATGGCTCTATTTCTCACCCCCTTCAAACTGTCCCCGTCGGGCGGTCTCCTTCAGGAGCTCCCCTACCCTTTGGACACAGGTCACTGTAGCTCTGCTGTCGGCCCCAGTAGCCCCTTTGATCCCATCCCTTAAGAAACTGGGATCCCTGATGTTCCAACCCCGGAATGTCCCTCACAGAAACAGCGATTCTCCGCAGCCCAAACTTGGGACTGTCACCAAACTCCTCTCTTGGCCCCACGACCTTGTCTAAGCGGAACCCCTGAGGCGCCCCGTGCCCACGCCTTCTCCCGGGTCTCTCAGCCGCGAGACCTGGAGCCCGCCGAGCCGGCCCCGCCCCGGAGCCTCGGGGCTCCAACCCCCGGCTGTCACTCAGACTCTCGCGTTCAGACCCGCCCGCCTGGCCGCCGTCACTCACAGATGTAGTAGTACTCGTGGCCGGCGTGGAACTCGTAGCCTAGCGAGAAGGCGCTGTAGCGCTGGAACTTCTCCGAGAACTTGATGGGGCTGTGCGGGGCGTGCGGCCGGTTGCATTCCCAGCGCTTGAAGCCCTGGCTGGCGTTGCAGGTGCGGTAGCCGTTGCGGCTCACCATGTACAGCACGTACTGCTCTGCCCCGCCTCCGGGCCCCGGACCCGCCCCGGGGCCCACCCCCGAGCTGTTATAGTGCGGGCAGTAAATATCCAGATAGTCGTTCACATTCACCTGCACGGTGTAGCCCTCTCGCCGCAGGCTGTGGGGAAGAGGAAGCGGCTCAGAGAGAAGAAACCCCAGAGCAAAGCCGCTTTCCATCTGACCGCTCCGCAGCCCCTCCCCAGGGTCCGCGTAGCCTCCAGACTTTTCCTCTGAGCTTCCTCGCGGCTCAGCCCTGTCTCTGCCCCCGCGGCCCTAGTGCCGCCGCTCCCCTAACGCTCCTTCCATGCCCTCCTTCTTGGTCTGTCCTTCTCCTGTTGGCCACCAGAGGGTAGCAAAGGCGCAGGGAAGCCCGGCCTGCCTCCAAAGAAAAGGAGGCGAGGGAGAGGGGCGGAGGGAAGAAGGGAGCGTACGCTTTGGTTGCCACAGAAACGGCGCAGGCCCCAGCGACTCCCAGACCCAGGCCCGGATTTCCTCCGTCCATCCCCCATAATTCAGCAGCCGGGAGGAGGGATGGGAGGGATGGAAGCCAAGGGTGAACGTGGGAGGGATCCCTTCCGAGGGACACACACACACCCTCAATCGCTTCTCCCACCATGCTTCCCTGCGGCTGCCAGTCCACCCCCGGGGCCAGTCCAACAGGACCTGCCCTTACAGACGCATGTTTGGCGGTTTCATGCATATACATGCATAAGTTCTATGGCACACACACAAATATGTCCACCGCCCACTTATAGGAGGCAGACACACAGAAAAGCTGGGCTGTATGTGTGCTGGCCCGCATGCCAGTATTGGTTGACCCCACCAATCTGGGGGTCTCTCCCTGCCCTCCCCATACTACAGTATCACTGGCTTCTGTACCTTGAGTCCCGTGACAGAGACCCCACCCTGAGGCCAAGGACAATTAGGCTCCCAGGAACTTTAAACACATGAGGGCGCTAAGGGACTCAGCACCAAGACTACACGTGGCATCATGCCAACCAGCCCAAACTTCTGTCTCACTGTGCAATGTGCACCTCCTTCCTCAACCTGGCACAACGGCCCCCCTTAATGATGCTGGGCAGAGCAGTGGGCACAGGGCCTAGACAAGATGGCTGCGCCTCTTATTTCCCTGATCCCTCTTTGGGACACAGAAGCAGATGCTGGGTCCCTTGTAATCCCCACCTGCCTTGCTAGTCACCATCAAAGTGTTGGTCTTAACATCCTCGATGGCGGTACTGAGCGGTGTGGGGATGGAGAAACCTCTGAATGGAGAGGGGGCAGGGGTTTTCCCTAATTTCTTTAGGGTAAGAATACACATATCTTGGCAGTGCCAGGAGAGTGGTGGACACAGGAAGGCATGGGGTTCTTGGCAAAATGTCAAATCATGGGGTCCCTAGTCCCTGTGAGCTCCCTGAGGGGAGAGACTGGCTCTCTGTGTCACCAGGCACCACCCAGTTCCCCAAATAGTAATTAGATGCATTAAAGAAATGAGCGTGGAGACTTCTGCATGCGGTGGGGCCTTGAGGGTCCCTCTTCACTGACCCCACTTCCTTGGCTTTGCCTGTGCTGTCCCCTCCACCAGCAACCCATTCCAAGTCTGGCAGTGAGGCAGGCAGAGAGCTGATGTTTAGGTACCCCAGTAAGAATTGGCACAGCCTCCTTGGGTCATCAGGAATGCCATCAGCCCCACTCCGTTCCCATGGGAGTAATGGGTCACTCAGGCCCCTCCCTTGCCCTGGCACTCAGGTGGGCAGGAGTCTCGGCCTGGGGCACTGGGAGCAGGAAAACGGGTTAGACCAGGCCTAGCTCCAAGCTGCCATCCTAGGCTTGCCTGTCCATTGCCAACCCCATAGTCTGTTCCTCCCCTCAGGCCTTGGGGAGGCGGCCGCCAGCAGTGAGGGTGCCAGGTCTGGAGCAGCTGCACAGCCACACTGGGATCTCTGTCTCTGAGCCTCACCCATGTTTCCAGTCCCACTCTGAAGCAGCCCCTCCCTGCTGTACCGCCCAGTTCCCCCTACAACACACCCCATTCCAGCAGGGAGGAAGCCAACACCCAAGGTATTCCTACAGGTAATTCCATTTCCTCAACAGGGCAGGACTAGCCTTATAAAAAAGATTGCAGGGCGACCATAGGTGAAGAGAAGCTATCTGTTAAGTACTCCTGCACTGTGTGGCAGGAACAGCCCCTGAAATCCCCCCAAGGCTGGGTATGTGAGAGAAAGACCTGCCGGTGGGGTGGCTGGGCCCAGTTGGTACACAGAGGGCACGCGGACAAACGGGGTGATAGCCAAGGAATTCCCAGACACAACTCTTTGGAGACCCAACGTGTCTGCATGGCTTAGGCACTTTAATTGAAACTGTCATCCTCCCTCCCTCTCCCTAGTAGTGTGGAGAGAGAGGTGCCGCTGGGCCCCTGCGAAGCTCCGCAGCTAACCCCGCCTCCAGGGCCACACCTCCTGCGGAAGGGTGGGGGTGGCCTGGGACCTGGGGACCGGGTTGTGCTCTGCTCCTTCGTACTGTTCTCTCTTCTTACTCCACTTCATCCCCTATAGCCTCTCGCCTCTCTTGCAGAAAGGCGAATGCCGACACACCCCATTTGGAAGGGGTGCCCTCTCACCCCGTTATTTCGGTCTCTCCCGACTCTCACCGCTTCTGAGGCGCATCCCGACACCTCTCTGTCTCTTTCAGTGCCCTGCCGGCCCGCGCCTGGCCTCACTTAACCTGGAGTGTCAGCGGAGGGGCCAGGCGGGCGGAGCAGGGAAAGAGCAAACTTCTCCCCCAGCCCGGAGCAATTAGGGCAGTAAACAGGGTGTCTAACAAGACCAGAGAGTAGGGAAGGTATCCCGGGGCCCCTGAACTTGTCAAATCCTCGCCATCCCCCACCCGCAGCCCCGGCCTTAGATGCCGGGCTGCAGAGTTAAAGGGATGGAGGAAGAACGTAGACCCGGGTTCCTCTTCCCTCTAACGCGCGTCCCCGAGACCGCGCGCCGCCGGCTCCAGCAGGCGAGGCCGGACCACGTGTGCGCGTCGTGGGGTCCGCGCGCCCGGGCTTTGAGGGTGGTGGCGGTGGTGGCGGGAACGCTCGGGGGGCGGCGGTTGCACGCTGAACCCCTGCGCCCCTCAGGCGCCCTGGGCCTCGGCGCCCTGCCCGTCCCAGTCTGGTCAGCCCGGGTCTGGGCGCAAGGCTTCCCTGGGCCGCGTCGGGTAGGGGAGAATCAGCGCGCCCGACACCTCCGCCCCTCCTCCCTGCGACAGCGGCGGCGGCGGCGGCGAAGGTTTATTGATCTGCAGCGGCGGAGAGGAGCGAGAGACCCGCCGAAAGCGAGACACAGAGACGGAGTGAGGGGGAGACACACACGGAGAGGGGAGCTTAGCAGAGGCCGGATTCACTAAAAGGGGAAAGGAAGGGAGACACGGCGCGATAGAGAAGCCAGAAACCGAGAGAGGCAGGAAAGAGAACGAGAACCGAGAGTCTTGGAGAACAGGAGAGACAGGCAGGCCAGAGAGGCCCAAAGACAGCGGAGACGGAGACAGAGACGCGAAGGAGAGAAGCAGAGACAGGGAAGGGTGCAGGGCTGAGACTCAGAGACTGGGAGAAAACACAGAGAAAGACCATCAGGGACGTAGTAGAGCCTCAATAAATATTTGTTGAATGAATGTATGAATGAAACACAGATCACCAACAGAAGCATTTCAGAGATAGGTAGAGAGACAGCCATATAGAAAGATGTTCCTGAGGCTCCTTGAGACAGGGGCGAATACCAACATCTTTGCTCAGCTCTGCAAAGAAATGAAACACAGGCCAGGGGGCATATATTTGGCCATCGGCCGTCCCAACCCGCCTCACCAAGTTCGATTCCCGGCTTAGGGGACTCCTCGACCTCACACTCTAATGCATCCCTCCAATACAGTCTCCCCACCCCTAGTTTCTGGGCCAGGTTGGAAACAGGTCTCTCCTATTCCACGGGACTAAACGGAAGTACTGAGTCGGGGGCAGAGGGCTAGGTCGTGGCCGGTGTGCAGGGCACTGTCCCCAGGTCTGTCAAAGGAGGCCGACGCACGTGTCCCATCAGCACCCTCCCACGTGACCCCCCCAGGAGGCGGGGTCGCAAGACCCTCCCCACGTGACCCCAAGGGGCAGAGACCCTCCGCACGTGACGGGAGGTGGGAGCCAGGAGCCCAGCTCACGTGACTAGGGGGAGGGGGCGCGGGAGCCCGTGGCTCGGTCGGCCCCGCCCCCAGCTACCCGGCCCTCTCCACTCAGCTCCGGAGCACGTCGCTCTCACGATTTATGGGGCCGCGGCTGCCGCAGTGAGGGAGCCGGGGAGCCCGGGCGCAGCGGCAACAAAGGCCCGGGAAGCGAGGCGGGGGCGGCGGCAGTCTCCTGGCCCAGTGTGCGCCCCCTCCTACCTCTGCCGGCCCAGGCCCGCACGGAGTAGAGAGGACAGAAGGGAGGCTCCCGGAACCCGGGCTCCCCGACCCGCTCCCTGAGCTTTCACCTGCGCCCAGGTGTATGCGGGGGAGGGGAACCTGATCAACACCTCCCCCCACCAAACCTATTCCCGCATCCTCCCCTGCTCTGGCTTCCCCTAAGAACGCTGAGGTGCTCCAAGGGTGGCGGGGAACCCGGGGCCCCTCACCTGCGAGCTCTCCACTCCCCGCCAGACTCTAGCGGGGTGGGGGGCGGACGTGTGAGTCTGGGGGAGGGGGCTGAGCTAGATAGAGCTGGAAAGTCAGCCCCCAGCGCCCCCCGGAGTTCTTGGAGTCCCGCTCCGAGGGGGAGGGGCCACGTCCCCACCCCCGAGGTTTCCATGGGAAGCGAGAGGGGGGCGTCGTTGGCTCATCCCCACCCCCAGTCTGACACTCCGGGCGCGAGGAGGGAGAGAGGGGGAGGCGCGGAGCCCCAAACGGAGGCGCGGAGCCCCAAACAACAAAGAGCGGAGCGGCGAGCGGCAACCCCTCCTCCGAAAGGTTGGGGGGTCGCGGCCGCCCGGCCCTCCCGGTCCCCTCCCCTGGGGTCTGGCCATTTGCTCCCTGGTCGGTCCCTGGGGTGGGGAGCCAGAGGCAGTGCTGCCGCCACCGCCCGGGCAGGTGTGACAGTGACCCCCGCGTCCCCAGGGATCCCCCCCTACCAACACAGACACACACTAAGGTGGCCAGGGTGATACACACGGCGGCGTGGCGGGGAGGAGAAGACAAGGGCAGCAAGGACTGAGCAGAATGAGGACCCGGCCCCGCAGCCAGCACCCGGCCGCCGCGCCACACACCCCGGGAAACCACACGGCCGCCCTGACACCCGCCCAGACCGCAGCGGCGCCAACAGCCACCCCAGCCCAGACGCAGCCTGCCGCGCGGACAGCGACCGCAGCCCCTTCCCCGACCCGCCGCCCGCTCCCACCCCCAGACGATCGCCGACGCAGACACACAAATCACACACTCAGACACACACGCACACTGACAGCCGCGCACGCCCGCTCACATTTGGAGCCATTCGCCGTCCCCAGCCCGGGCGTGTGTGTGCGTGTGTGACACACCGACATCTCTCTGCCTCCTTCCCTCTCGCCGGTACCCCACGTTCCCATCCTAACCAAGCAGCATTCCCAGGGCCCCCCAACTCGGCGACCCAGCCCTAGCTCACCCCAGCCGGGCTTATCCACACAACCAAGACAACCCATTCGCCTTCCTTCTAGGGAGGTGCTCGGTCGGACTCTCTGCCTCAGCTCTGGACCCCACTTTTAAAAGCAGGAGTCCTAGACAGAACCCCTGGAAGCCCTCATGGCCAAAAACAGGTCATCCCTGGGCCCAAAAATGCAGCGGCCTATCCCCAGCACACCGCTACCCCCAAACCCCAGCCCAACTGGGGGGACTATGGGACAGGGGCATGCTATTCCAGCGGCGGATGCGGAGAGAAGCCAAGATGGGGTGGGGGACCCCTCCAGCAGCCTCCTCCGCACGGCCCGAGCGCTCCTTACTATAGCCCAACAGCCTCTTCAGACACCCCCGAGTTTCCTAGACGCCCACAGAGTGCGTCCCCCTCTCTGTCCCCTCCCAGCCCCCAGCTCTGGTCTCCCAGGACTCCCACCCCGGGATCCCCCAGGACTTCTCGGGCCCACCGGCTCCCCATCTCACTGACACCGGACGCGCGGACTCCCAGGGTCCCCGACTCACTGCTGGTTGGAGCTGTTCCAGTACACCGCATGCCGGTTTCCCAGCGCCCCTCCGGGCCCTTGGGCCAGCAGCGGCAGCAGCGGCACAGGCACGAGCAGCAGCAGCAGCAGCAGCGGAGCCGCCGCCATCCCCGGAGCCGCCGCCGCCGCCGCCCCCCGACTGAGCCCCGCGCTCCCGGCTTCTGCGCTTCCCTGCTCCCTGCTGCCGCCGCCGCCAGCCTCCAGCCTTAGGCCACGCCCCCAGCCCGTCCCTCCGCCCTCCTGGGCGCGCCCCCGAAGCCCCGCCCCTGGCGCGCCCCCGACAGGTCCCATCCCGCTCCGGCCGGGAGCGCGCGACGCGTGGGAGCTGGGGACAGTGCTACCCCTTCGGGAAAGACCAGCGCATGCCTCGCCTCTCCCTCTTGGGTTCAGTTTGCTACAACTGGTCCTGGGCCTTTTGCTCCCCAGGCTGAATTTCCCAGAAGGATTTGGGAACCCAGGATAAGGATCTCGACCTCAGGGAAGCCCATTCATCTCTGGGAATGGGGGAAAGAAGCAGACTTGAGAAGAAGCTGGGGATCCAGGACCTCTTAGTAAGTAGGGCTGGACTCCCTTCCCTTCTGAACACTGTGGCCCTCTGCTGCGTCCATGCCCCCTTTTCCTGGGTGCATGAGGACTCAGGTGGGCACAGAAGGGTGGTGGAGAAGTCCTCAGCTGGCACCAAGGCCCTGACAGCTGGTGACCTGAAGCCCCCAGCTGAGCATGAGGCTTGTTTTCTTGGAGGCAGAGTAAAAGAGCTCAGCCCCCCAGAATGTCAATACTAGGTGCTGTAAGAGCCTTCAGCCGTCCAGAACCCAAGGCGCAGGAGGGTTCAAGGAGAGAGTCAGCTGGGGCAAAGCAAGGTTCCCTGGACACCTACAGAGGATTCCTTACTGGCACTTAGGCAGGGCCCCTCCCGGGACAGCCAGGGGTGTCCCCAGGCATTCTCACTCCTACTCTCAGAGACGCTGATCCTGAGTCAGAGGGCAGAGCACCTTGTGTTCCAGCTCTCACCACAGTCATTGTCCTCACAGTGACACCCAAGCACACACATCACACACACACATTCAGGAAAAAAGACACAGTAACCCAAAGGCAGAGCCTCTTCAGACACAGATGCCTGACACAGACATGCGGACACACAGGTACACCTTCCAGACACATATAGGAAAGGGCATAGTCAGACTGCCAGAGATCTGGAGACACCCAGGCACAAAGACACCTGAGCGCACACCTATATCCATCCACACAACACACACACAAATCCATATGCATCCCGACACACACAGTTCCTTGCTCTCCTCTCTTCCTAGGAAGTAGAAGTTCAGGAAAAGGGTTCAGAAACCAGACCTAGGGCTATCCGCCCCTTATCTCTTCTCTTTTGGAGAGGCCCAGACGAGGCAGAACCAGGCCTAACTGGGTTATCAGAACACAAGCCAACCACCTGTGTCCAGGGAGACAGGCATGCTGCTACTTTGCTTCTATCCTTCAGGGAAGGGAACATGCAGGCAACCCCCCACCTCCGCATCTGCTTATCTGTGGCAGCACAGGGTCTTGACCACAAGTCAGCCTCAGGTGCTAGGCTGGGGGTAGGGGCGGTGCTATCCAGAATAGGCTGTGTGTCTGACTGCTGCCAGGTGAGAGTAGGCTCTGTCTTCTCTGGGCTCCTCTCCACCCCAGGAGATCTCTTCTTCCTTCTCAGGAGCCAGCAAACAAATTAGGCCCCTTGGGATGGGAGTGGGGAACTTTGCAAACAGCTCTCCCTCCCTCCAGGCTCCTCATCCCCAGAGAGATTTTTTTCACCCAAATGATGCTAACCTGCTTACTCCAGGTGCCACAAATCCCAGCCCCCTCCACTCAAATCATATTCCCTGTTCCACAAGGTCAGCTTCTCTCTGTAGGGGCCCACAGTTGGCAGAGACACTGCCTGTATTGATAGTGAACAGGAACTTGCTTGTTTGGTCTAGGACTTTAAATTCCATTTTAGACAAGTTATATCCCTGTTTATCGAATCTAGGTTCTGCTTAAGAATTTGGGCCTTTTTCTTTAGGGTCTGGGTACTCTTTAGAATCTGTACCCCCACACCCACCCTCCAATAATAACTGAGCCCTTCTCTTAGAATCTGGAGCCCTCTCTACAGGATTTAAGCAGCTCTCTCTATGGGGTTGAAGCCTCTGGTTTTGAAGTTGAGATACTCTCTAGAGGTCCTAGCTAGGCCTGTGTCCATGGGATCTAGTGCTTTGTCTACCTGGGCCTCTATCCATAGGGCTGCTAGCTGATTTGGGCCTTTGTGTGAATTAGAAAAAGGACCCTTCTTTGCAGGCTCAGTCCCTAGGGTGCATCTCTTGGCAAGTGGTGCCTTTGTGCAAAAACAAAGGTGCTGCCTCCTGCAGTGAGAGGTGGCTCTATGTGGCTCCCTGTCTTAGTGAGGGAGCTTGGGCTGATGTCCCCTTCCCCTTGGGTGGCTCCTTTGTGCTATGCATAAACTATACCACCATATATGGCAATTCTGTCTACAGTATATGTGCTTCTATCTATAATGCCTATGTCTGTCTATAGGCCTCTATTCATAAGGTCTGGGCTTCTCTAGGGACTTAGTCCCTGTGTATAAGATCTGAGCCACTGGCCGGGCGCGGTGGCTCAAGCCTGTAATCCCAGCACTTTGGGAGGCCGAGACGGGCAGATCACAAGGTCAGGAGATCAAGACCATCCTGGCTAACATGGTGAAACCCCGTCTCTACTAAAAAATACAAAAAACTAGCCGGGCGAGGTGGCGGGCGCCTGTAGTCCCAGCTAATGTAGTCCCAGCTACTCGGGAGGCTGAGGCAGGAGAATGGCGTAAACCCAGGAGGTGGAGCTTGCAGTGAGCTGAGAACCAGCCACTGCACTCCAGCCTGGGCGACAGAGCGAGACTCCGTCTCAAAAAAAAAAAAAAAAAAAGATCTGAGCCACTGTCCACATGCTGGGGGCCTAATCTAAAGGCCCAGGCCTCTCTCTGTGGCATGTGAGTCATGGAAGGACCCAGGCCTCTATTGATGGGGCCTAGACGTTTGCATGTAACTATAACTCAAATTGTTCCTGACTGCCGGATGCGGTGGCTCAAGCCTGTAATCCCAGCACTTTGGGAGGCCGAGACGGGCGGATCACGAGGTCAGGAGATCGAGACCATCCTGGCTAACACTGTGAAACCCCGTCTCTACTAAAAAATACAAAAAACTAGCCGGGCGAGGTGGCGGGTGCCTGTAGTCCCAGCTACTCGGGAGGCTGAGGCAGGAGAATGGTGTGAACCCGGGAGGCGGAGCTTGCAGTGAGCTGAGATCCGGCCACTGCACTCCAGCCCCGGCGGCAGAGTGAGACTCCGTCTCAAAAAAAAAAAAAAAAAAAAAAAAAAAAAAAAAAAAAAAAAAAAATTGTTCCTGACTGTGATCCACCACAGTAGGGTTATATTTTGTATTGCAGTTCAGTCACACACACACACACACACACACACACACACACACACACTCTCATACACACACATACTCAACTGAAATAATAAGTTTCATGAAACAATACTTACCCTTACTACAGAGGATCCACTATGATATTTTCCTCTGTTCTAGTTTTAAAATTAAAAACAGTAAAATAAAAAGCTGGTTGAGGCCCATAAAATTGACTTCTTGACTTTACCATTCCCAGTGGATCACAACCTATAGTGTGAAAAACTGGTGTCTAAGGCCTGGGCCCTGAACTACCTCTCTGTTGGATGAGGGCCTCTGTGGAGGTTGGAGCTCCCTCCATGGGGCTGGTCCTGTCTTCAGGGCTTCAGGCCTCCTCCTCCTTACCTGCAGGCTGTGACACTTGGGCTTGCTAGCACACTGCTGGCTGCCATGATCTCTCCCAGGGCACTGAGCTCAGCTCCTGGGAGGACTCTGACATGATGCCTCACTCTCCTCCATCCCTCAGGGGCCAAGGAAGCAGGGAGCTGAGCAGGTGTGGGACAGAGGGAGCTCTCAGGCTGTGTGGCCCAAGGCAGCTTCTGGGACAGTAGGTGGCAACCACAGAGCTGAGCTGTGTTCAATAAATCATGGAGGCTAGGGCCTGGGGAAGGGGGAGGTCAGGAGGGAAGCAGGGGCCATGGATAAATAATTCATTAAACAAATAAACAAGGATCGTGTGAGAGGGAAGTCAGGCACACGTGTGAGCAAGAGAGGCAGCTGCCAGCTCCAGGCATGAAATATTCACAGGTTCTGCACCTTGCACAGGGCCCATGTGTGTGAGCCCAGCCCAGGCAGGCTGTTGGTGCAGTCCTAACTGGGAAACCTGGGTGCCAGCAAGTGTGTGTGTCGGCATGGCTCTGAGGATGCTCTAACATCCATGAGTTGACATGGGACTGCATACATGCCTGACAGCAGAGAACATGGGCACTGGTATGTGGTCCAGTTCACAGAAAATTAGGATGCAGGGCTTGGTGGGTGGCATTGGGGTGTAATCACCTCTGATTCTGGTCATGCCCTGATCCCTCTAATGAGTCCAGCAAGCCATGAAGCCTGGAGTGGGGAGGCAGCTCTGGGGTGTTACACTAGAGTTGTGTATGAGTCCTCTGAATGCTATTTCGAGAGAAGCTGAGAGGGAGGCAGTATTGGCTTAGCAATGAACAGCCTGGGCTTGGATTCGAATTCCAGTTCTACCACTCGCTAACTATGCTAGTCACTTAACTTCTCTGAGACTGCTTCCTCATCTGTAAAATGGGGATAATAATGCCCCACCTCAGGGAGCTGGTCGTTATGAGGATTAAGATCTATAATCCCTGGGAAGCACTTAGCACAGTGTTTAGGATCCCAGAGGCACTGGATTAATGGAGGGTTTCTTATAATTAAGAGGTTATCTACTGAGGCCTGCCCACCAAGACCAGCCCAGACTCTTTTCCATTTGTTCTCCCTCATTTCCAAGCTTTCTAATAGCTATCATAGTGACAGATGTGACCTAGGGCTTGGAAAGTATGCAAGGGGTAGGAAAAGATTAGATGGAATGAGATGAGGAGGTTACAGTCAAAAGAGGAAGTCTCTATTCCCGACACTGTGGAAGAAGGGGTCCTTGACCTTCTCCTCAGACCCCAGAGACTTTCCTTAAGCCTTAAAAGTCTTCCTAGATCCAGACTTTCACCAAAGTTTAGCTTTCTAGAAAGTGACTGCAGTGGCTGGGCACGGTGGCTCACGCCTGTAATCCCAACCCTTTGGGAGGCCGAGGGGGGCGGATCACGAGGTCAGGAGATCGAGACCATCCTGGCTAACATGGTGAAACCCTGTCTCTACTAAAAATACAAAAAATTAGCCGGGCGTGGTGGCACGTGCCTGTAGTCTCAGCTACTCAGGAGGCTGAGGCAGGAGAATGGTGTGAACCAGGGAGGCAGAGCTTGCAGTGAGCTGAGATCGCGCCACTGCACTCCAGCCTGAGCAACGCAGCGAGACTGCATCTCAAAAAAAAAAAAAAAAGAAAAGAAAGTGGCTGTAATGCCCATGCAGTGGCTCACACGTGTAATCAATCCTAGCACTTTGGGAGGCTGAGGCAGGAGGATGACTTGAGTCCAGAAGTTTGAGGCTGCCGTGAGCAGTGATCACACCATTGCCCTTCAGCCCGAGCAACAGAGTGAAACCCTGTCTCTTAAAAAAGAAAAAAAGGAAGACAGTGGTTGCAAGGAGGCAGAGAGATTGGAGCAGAGGTCTCTGAGTAGCATCACAACCACCACCCCCAACAAGTCTTCCCTGCCAGAGCTCTGGCCCCCACCCTCTGCCTAGTGGTTGAAGCCTTCCTTGGCAAAAATGGTTGTGTCTGGGCAAAAACCGGAAGGGTGGCACCCCAGAGTGGGTGGGGAGAATCCAGGATGGAGAGAGCCTTGGAGGGCCAGGGTGGACTATCTGGCAGCCACCCAGTAGGCCCCAGCATTCCCAGCCCTCTGTGTCCCCTGGAAAGGATCTGCTCCCTGTGGGAGAGCCAGCAAACAGGTCTGAGCTGGCCTGCTCCTCCACAGACAGAAGAAGAACAGGTTGGGGGAGGGGGCCTGTGATCTTGGTGGGGAGTGGTAGCGGTAACCCCCGTGTCTCCTCTGAGGAGTTAGGGACAGAGAGGACTACAGCCTGGGCACACCCTACAAAGCCTAGGACCCAACCCTTTGCCTTCCTTGGTCAGCCTACTGCCACTTGGGGAGCCAGGGGTCTGGGCCCCCAGGTGTGAAGATGGTGCCTGCCCACCCTTTCCCGAGGAGCCAACATCAGTCTCCACTTCCCCTCCCCTGGGCTGGGCAGGTTCAGGCCAATCTGCTGAAGAGCTTCACAGCAAACATTGATCTGTAATAAAACCACAATGTGTTTCAGGAGAAGGGATTCCAGACACAACACACATACACACTCACACACACACATACGGATGCAAAACATGCCGCTCTGGGAGGGCAGACACCAGCAGTCCTGAAAACACATCCAAACATAGACCCACATTGTGTCAAACTCACAGACATTATTCTACACATCCCCTCTCTGCCACAAACTTTGTCCTTCAAAATCAAAGCCTTCTCTGACGACCTGTTTTCCCCATGTTCCCATAACACTTCGTATATAGCTCTATATTAGCATTTTCACTTTGCATTATAATTACTCATTGGCGAGTCTCTCTCCTTGGGTAATCTGAAGATCCCTTAAGGGAAGTGATCTTGTCTTATGCAAGTGTGTATCCCCAGCATCTAGTATGCAGCCTAGTATTTACTTAGTAGGAGTAGGTGAGGTGCTTAATAATTGTTGAATCAAGGAACAAAAGAATAAATGCCTTCTGACAGTGGGATACCCATTTCTAGGATCCTTCAGAAGCCCGCAGAGGATAACCGTGCATGCTACTCAGGCCTGTGATCCTGCCTTCTTTTCTCTTGGTCCCCTCACCACCACTCAGCTCTCCGGAAGCCCTCCTTTCCTCCCCTTCCCTCAGTGTGAGACCACGAATTTGAGTTCGACTTGAGGATTGGCAGGCAAGGTAAGGGTTAATAACACCTCATTAGTGTTTAATTGGAGAAAGGAAGCTGCTTTGGCACCAGACAGGTGGGCGGGCCTGCCCCTTGCTGCAACCAGGCATCCCTAGTTCCAGCACCCCACCAGGCATGTGGGTGATTTGGCCCTGGAGACCCTCCACCCAGCCGGGGCACCTCCCCTCACCACTGGCTTTGCCAATTTAGTCTTCAAGCAGTATAGACCAGCACTCTCCATCTGTCACCAAACATCCAGAGGGAGAACAAACTCCTTATCCTTTCTTCTGTAGCTGGCTTTGCCCCATCCGTCCCCAACAGACACTGGAGAACTCGAGGAGAGGTGTGATATGAAGGTGGAAAACTGAGGGACAGATTACAGAGCCACTCAGTGATAGATTCCAGAAACAGGCGACAGGGCTGGGGATGTGGAGATGTCTGCCCAATTTGACCTTAAATGAAGAGAATGCAAATGAGATGCAGACGATATGCAGATGAACACAGGATCTCAGTACTGACATTCCTGGTGGCAGCAGCTCTGCACCCAGTACCCCAATGCTGTCGCCAATAACCAACCTATTCCTAATCTTTCTCCGTTAAGTGGTGCTAACCATTACTTTGAAAGACAAAAAGGCTCTCAAGAGAGATGAGCTTGCTTGGGCTAGGGCTGCAGGACCTGGGAAGCTGAGCTCCACTCCAGCTTCCCCACCCCATCCCAAGCTGCCACAGCAGCTCAGGCAAACATTACTCTCCAGGTTGCACTCGGACGCACCGTCGGTTGCTATGGGGACCCCTTCCCCACTTCCAGACCTGAACCAATGGGCATCACCGCTGATGACCTCATGGCCCAGGCCCCGGGATTCTATTGGCTATTTGGAAGCCAGAGTGCACCCTTTTCAATTGCGTCACCGCTGGGGATACCCCGACGACCCCAGCTAGCGTCTGGCCTACTGAAAGGCGCGCTGGAAGCTCACAATGTGCTGAATGAATGAAAAATAAAGAAAGGAAAGAAGGAACTAATAAAAAGGAAGAAGAAAAAGGGGGGAGGTGACAGAAAAAGAACAAAACTTCAGGGTTAAATCTGGAGAGGAAAAGGGAAATTTGCAACCCCAGAAAGTGTGGAGCAGGATTCCCGGTCGCAGAGACTCTCAGGCTCTCAAACAGGGAAAGAGGGCGAGGTAAAGATGAGTGGAGTTTTCGCATCTATTTGGGAGAGACTAGGGCAGGCCCAGCAAATTGAGGGCCCCACCCTGAGCCGCCTAGCGCTACTGAGTTTAGGGGAGATCGGTTACGCCCCAAAACTTTCAGGCCTGCCCAGCCTCCTGGAACCGCGCCCTGGAACACGCCTCGAGGGCTTCTCGTGGGGAAGACCTCCCAGCGCCTGCAGCCCGTCTCGGCCCCATGAGTGGACTCGGTCCTGGCTTTCCATGGGGACGCGCCCCGGGACTGAATCAGCCGCCTGCGCATGCTATGAGCAAAGTGTGTGTAGGGAAGGCCGGCTTGGCCTGAGCGCCTGTGGCTGGGCGGGCCTAAGCTTATGACTCCCCCCGCCCCCACCACCTCCCCAACCCGCTCCCGTGGTAGCTGAGGCATCCGCTCTTGCACCTGCAAGGGGCTGGGCGGCCGGCAGGGGCGTGTGTCCGCGTCAAGTGGGAGCGCCCGACATTTAGGGCGTGCGTCTGAGTGCGGGGAAAGCTGACTCGGCCCCGCGTCTCTTTCGCACATGCGTTCTTATCAGCGGCGCATCCGCGCGCCAGCCCCAGCCGCGAGAGCGAGCGCGCCCGCCCGGTTCCGCGAAAAGAGGGATGGGTGGCCCGGGGCCGCTGGGAGCCGGGTGAGACCCCCACAGTTCTCAATCCAGGGCAAGGGCTGCTAACCAGTCGCTCCCAATCTACTCCGCCTATGGCTTCACTTGGGAGGGGCGGAGGTAGCAGTAAGCCGGTTTCCATGGCAACGTATAGACACTCTCCTGGATGACTGTAAAGATGGAACTTGAACCCAGGACCTGAAGACCTAGCCCATAGCTTCTCCTTCAGCCGACTACACCCTCTCCTTCGAGCCCCAGACCCTCGCCCCCGCTAAAGATCAAGGTTTGGGGTGAAGGCCCTGATACATGCACCTACTTACAAGAGGCGTTTTCTGAAAGGTGGCCTCGAATGGGGGAGGGGACTGACTGGAGTCTGCTCTGCCCGCAGTGTTGCCCTCCACCCAAGGCCTCAGCCAGAGCAATAGAATTAACATGAACGATGGCAGCCGAAATCGGTGCATGGTGGTGGGGGAGAGGACCCCCGCCCGCTCCGAGAGAGACCGGGATCTGACCTAGGTGTGCAAAGGGTGGGGGAGGGGTTCGCAAACCCTAGCACCTCTGTGTCGGTCTCTGGACCCCTAGCGCCCTCCCTCTTGTCTCCCTCCCGCCACCGCCGTCTCCTCCGCGCCCCCGTAACCGTGTTCACACGCTGCCTCTCGCTGCCGCAGCCAGGCCGAGCTAATCAGCACAACATCCACCTATCGATCGCTGGCTCGGTGCCAGGCGGGCTGGCACTGTGCCGGTGGAGGCTGCGGGGCACCGGGGCGGGTAAAGTGCAGCTGCAGGGGAAGCGGCGCCCCTTACCCAGGCACCATCCAGGACACCATTCAGAAAGAGGGCCCCACTTCGCCTTGTGGGGATCATACATAGCCTCGCCTACCAGAGGTGGAAGAGACAGTGTGGGCTGAGAGCAGAGGGGGCCCTCCCTCCTCAGCCCCACCTCCTCCTCCTTATAAAAGCTAGGAACAAAGAGGCCGCTGGGGAAGGAGGCTTTGATCTGACCCCACCTTCCCAGTTCTAGGCCAGGCACCGCCCAGAGTGCCCTTGGGGAGGGGGAGGGATGACCAACTCTCAGGGACCCAGGCATTCTGAAACCCAGATGCTGTCTTTCTATTAATACTACCCCTTGCTTTTGCTGGGCACCCGGCTTGGTGCTACCAGGACTTGGGCAGGGCCCCAGGCGGATGGGCTGTCAGGAGCATCTGCCCCTCCTCAGCACAGGAAGCCAGTTGGGGAGGTGAGAGAGGGTGCCAAGCTCCACAGCTGCTGCTGGCACCCACCCCACATTGCCCAGAGGGGTGCCCACTGAGGCCTGGCATGGATGGCCTGAGCACAGCTGGCATGGAGGTCAGGCCAAGCTAAGCTGAGAGTACAGGCCACAGGGAGTCCTGCTATCAGGGAAGGGGCCTGAGGGCAGTAGGTTGGGGAGAGCAACAAAAAGACGGGTGCTTTATTGAAGGTTTGGTCTAGATACTTATAAAAATACAAACTGGCATGAAATTCAACCTCATGAAGAGTCCGTCTTCACAGAAGACAAGTGAGTGACCCCGTGGGGAGGGCAAGGTGCTGCCCCAGGGAAAAGGCCCACAGGGCACAGATGGCAGGGCTTCTTCTTTGCCCTGGTCCAGCAATCCACCTGTCCCCAGGTCTTCAGCCTTGGCCCCCAGCTGGCTTGAAGATTTGATCGTACCAAATCCCAGTCTTCCTGGGGGATGGGCTGAGACCCTCAGAGCAGCCTGCAAAGCACCTGTGTTTGTCTTGCCTCTGCTTCAGAGTGTCCAAGGCTGTCTGCTGCTCTTCTTTAGCCTGTGATGAGGGGACAGGCACCTGCAAGGGTCACCTCAGACCCTCTGATCTCCCTTGTGCTCCATCTTGTCGGTCTGAATGGGTACCCCCAGTGCAGGCAGCAAGGATCCCCCTCCTTCAGGGGATCTTGGGAGGGCTCTGGCTCCTTGGGGTAAGAGAGAAGGTCTGCTTGGTTCACAGAATTCGCAGAAGACGAAGAATCAGGAGCAGCAGTAATAGCAAGAGACAGAGGGGGCTGGGAGTGTCCCCCCTTCGCCACCCTGATGTGCCACTCTCTCCAGGGCTCCCAACAGGATGGGCTGACTCAGACTCTGTGAGGGGGAGGGGTAGCACTGATCAGTCCTCCCACTTTACCAGCCTCCTTCCTCCCCTTCCCATTAGCAGTTCCCTCCTTTACCATCCTCCAGGGTCTCCCAAACCAGCCAATCCCTTCCCAAGATCTATGACCTCATCCTTTCTAAGCCCCAACTTCCAAGCCTCCCCAAAATTGCCAATAGAGGCAACCAACTCAGCTAAGGCCTTGAAGGGCCTTGCCCCTGGACACGCCATTCTCTTGGCCCAGCTTAAAAAAGTGTACAGTAGGTCGGTGTGATGGCTCATGCCTGTAATCCCAGCACTTTGGAAGGCTGAGGCGAGCGGATCACTTGAGGCCAGGAGTTTGAGACTAGCCTGGCCAACATAGTGAAACTCTCCCTCTACTAAAAAAAAAAAAAAAAAAAAAGCTAGGTGGCGCATGCCTGTAGTCCTAGCTACTCGGCAGACTGAGGCAGGAGAATTGCTTGCACCCGGAGGGTGAGGTTGGAGTAAGCTGAGATTGCACCACTGTAATCCAACCATGGGCGACAGAGCCAGAGCGAGACTCTGTCTCAAAAAAAAAAAAAAAAGTGTGCAGTGAGGCCACACAAGACGTGGTGGCTCACGCCTGTAATCCCAGTGCTTTGGGAGGCAGGAGATCTCTTGAGGTCAGGAGTTCAAGACCAGCCTGGGCAACACAGTGAGCTCCTATCTCTACAAAAAATAAAAAGTAATTTAGCCAGCTGTGAGTTGCGGTTGCCGGCGCCTGTAATCCCAGCTACTCAGGAAACTGAGGCAGGAGAATCGCTTGAACCCAGGAGTTTGAGGCTGCAGTGAAGTATGATCGTGCCACTGCATTCCAGCCTGGGCAACACAGCAAGACCCTGTCTCTTAAAAAAGAAGTGGGGGAGCTGGGGGCGGTGGCTCACGCCTGTAATCCCAGCACTTTGGGAGGCCGAGGTGGGCAGATCATGAGGTCAGGAGATCGAGACCATCCTGGTTAACACGGTGAAACCCCGTCTCTACTAAAAATACAAAAAATTAGCCGTGCATGGTGGCGGGTGCCTGTAGTCCCAGCTACTCAGGAGGGTGAGGCAGGAGAATGGCGTGAATCTGGGAGGCAGAGCTTGCAGTAAGCCAAGATCGTGCCACTGCACTCCAGCCTGGACAACAGAGACAGACTCCATCTAAAAACAAAACAAAACAGAAGTGGGGAGAGGATGGTGCAATAGAAGCTCCCACAAGGCTAAATGGGGAGAAGAGACCACAGCTTGAAGCTTCACCAGGACCCCTGGAGTCTGATGCTCCTAGATTCTTCTCACTCCTTCCCACCTTCCCAAGGCCCCACATTAGCCAGTAGGGTCCATGCCCCCAACCCACTTACTCCTCTCCTTGCAGCAGACAGACACCTGGAGCCTCAAGCACTGGCCAGAACTCTCTGGAGTGGGCACCGCTGGGTAGTGGGAAATTGGGAAGAAGTTAGCACAGGGAGTCACCCCTTTGTATGCCTCAAACTGTTTCAGACCCTCCCAGCTTTTCTTCTCTCCAGGTCCCTGGAAAGCGTTTCCTTACTTTGGGGCCACACCCATGTATCAGGCCCCATCCAGGCCTCTCATCTCCCTGGCCCCCTTTTCTAGCTCCTCCTACTTTCGCCTTACTAGACATTTCCCTCCTCAGTCCTGAGTTCAGCCCTGGCCCCAACCCAGTGTACATTAGAGACCCAGCCCCCTCCTCTTCCCAGGTCTCTCCTTCCCCCTCCCTACCCTTCCCAAGAGGTATCCAGTGTGCCCTTGGCCACTCACAGATGTAGTAGTAAGTCTCTCCAGGTAAGAACTCAAAGCCGAGGGAGAAGGGTGTGAAGCGCTGAATCTTCTCTGAGAATTGGACGTGGCCGAAGGGCAGGGAGCACACCCAGCGCTTGAAGGCCCGGGGGCCCTCTGCCTGGCAGGACTCATAGCCTGGCCAGTCCACCATGTATAAAGCAAATGTCTCGGGGCCCTCAGGGGGCCCTGGGCCTTCATAGTGGGGGCAGACAATGTCTAGGTAATCGTTGAGGCCCAGCTCCACCACGGCGTCTCCTCGAAGCAGCCTGCAGGCATAAGACAGGGGTGGGCTGAGGAGGGGAGGGCACCACACCATGGCCATGGAGGCCAGAGACACCCCTTCTCAGAGGCCCCTGCCAGCCTCTCCCCCACCCATGGGCGACAGAGAAGCTCAGGAAGACCCAAGGTCCCCAGACTGACAACTCTTGAGAGACAAAGAGAGTGCAAGAAATGGATGAGATGATTGATTCACAGGTTCCGAGAGGCTAAGACCTGCAGTGCCCATAACCACACAGCTTAGATGCCAGAAGGAGGGTCACCACACCCTATCTTTCAGGGTGGAGCTGCCACACACCTCTCTAGCCCCAGTGCCCAACACTCAACGTGGTACAGCACCAGGCTTGATCAATGTCAGGTGGATGGATGCTGTGAAGAAGCTGGGCAGAGGCAGGAGGTACAGTTGTACACAGTGCAGCTGCAGATACAGAGGAGGAGACAGGGGTTGGGAAAGGTCTCCTCAAACACAGATATAAAGTGAGGAACACTGTCCTTTAGACTTCAACCCAAGGGTGAAAAGAACATCATGGTAAAAAAAGAATGAGGGAGGCCAGGTGTGGTGGCTAGTATCTGAATCCCAGCACTTTGGGAGGCTGAGGTGGGAGGATTGCTTGAGGCCAGGAGTTCAAGACCAGCCTGGGCAACATGGTGAGACTGTCTCTACCATAAATAAATAAATAAATAAATAAATAAATAAATAAATGCCATGTGTGGTGGTGCAATCCTGTAGTCCCAGCTACTTGGGAGGCTGAGGCGGGAGGATCCCTTGTGCCCATGAGTTCCTGTAGCAAGCTATTATCATGTTACCGCACTACAGCCTGGGTGACAGAGCAAGACCCTGTCTCTAAATTCTAAAAATTAACAACAACAACAAAAAAAGAATGAGGGCGTGGGTGCTAGGTGCCTCCCTTTTTTGGCCAGGAGGAGCAAGTGCCAGGCATGGGGGGAGTCCACATACTACCTAGTCTTCAGTCTTCTCAGCACTCCCTTCCCCACCTCTTGGGAGCTGCCTGGGGAAGCCAGCACAGGTGGGAAGGGCTGGAACAGGCTGCTCCCCACAGTACCACATGCTGCATGAACCACCCCCCCACACCACAAACACAGCGAAGCGTGACGTAGGAAAAGCTTCCAATGGGTGGTCCAAGGCCCACCTGTATCAGTTCTGATTCGAAAGGAAGATTCCTGGGCTTAGCCAGTCCAGACTTACTAGAACGCAAGCTGAGCAAGGACAGGGCCTTGGTTAAGTTTTGTTCTACCGCATTCCCCGTGCCTGGAAAAGTGCCCAGCACAAGACAGTGTTCAATAAATATTTGTGGATTGAATGAATGAGCCAGAAACCTTAAGATTGGGGAGTGAGAAACCTGAATTTTTAACAGGTCCTCCAAGCGATTCAGAAGCATTGGTCTGTGACAGAGATAGAGGAATTCAGAGTCCAAGGACAACAAAAACTCTTATCACTTGGTATTGTAATGACCTGTCTTTACGCAGGCTCTGCTGCCTGCGCCTGTTCTCCAGAGTCTGTGGAATCCCAGAGGGCAGGGTCTTGATCTTCTCATCTATATAGTTAATCCCCTGCAACCTATCACAGGGCCGGGCACACACAGTATGTGTTTAATAAATAAATGTTAGTGAGTGAAGAAATGAATAGACTCACAATGTCTCAAGTAGAACATCAGAAAGAAAAACAGCTGGGAAACAGAAGAGACATGGAGACTTGGGGAGGGGGTTGGAAACAGTAAAATATACTGAGGTTCAAAGGCAGGCAGCTCAGGAGAGAGAAAGAAATAATAGTTTATATCTGTACAGCCTGAGCTTCTTTCACATACATGACCTCACTTACCCCGCCGGACTTCCCAGGGTACTAGGTATTATTAGCCCATTATACAGGTGAGATATATGAGGTTAGGAGGGTCACGAGACTTGCCCAGAGGTAATTCGGCTAGAAGGGCAGGGCTGACACTGGAAAGAAACAGAAGGACCAATAAAGACAGAGATGAAAGCAGAGATAGCAAATGAGATCCGGAAACAGAGCAAGAGCCAGAGTGAGACCCAGGGGGCAGGACAGTAACCCACGCTCTTTCACAAGAGTAAAGCCCCCTCCCTTGATCTCAAGTTCGCCAGCCCCAGCTCTAGCCGGCGGGAGGTTGGGGATGCCAGGAGAGCAGCGAGGGGGGCGGAGCCCGGAGTGCGGGCAAAGCCCCCCCCCAGCTCCATGCTCCAAGACCCCCCTAGACAACCCTTGGGGCTGGGGTCTTCTGCCTGCCCCCTAACACATGCGGGCTGTGGGGAGACCCAGGGCGCGCCTCGCCCCTCCCCCCCTCCCCCCTCCCCCCTTCCTCCCTCCCCCCTTCCCCCCTCCCCCCTTCCCCCTTCCCCCTTCCCCCTTCCCCCTTCCCCCTTCCCCGCCGGCTCAAACAAAGGAGCCCTGACGCGCGGCCAGTTTCAGGCGGCGCCGCGCACAGAGCGGGTGGCGGGCGCGCGCAAAGCCCGGGAGCGCGCAGACTTGGCTAGGCGCTCGCCCGGTTCGGCCCGGCTACCTGGGGTTACTGGAGTTCCAGTAGACGACGTGGCGGACGCTGGAGCCCCCGCGCAGAGGGGAGCCGAGAAACGCGGCCCAGAGGACAGTCTGCAGCAGGGGCAGAAGCCGCATCGCCCCCGAGGTCCGGTTTGGTCTGGCCTGGCAGGTCCCGGCCCGCTTCACAGTCGAGGCGAAAAAGGTACAAAGTGAAGAGGGGGGTTGTGGAAAGGGGGGTGGGGTGCGGAGATTCACAGACCCCGCCCTGGATAACTTTCCGCCAATGGGAGCGCGTCTCCTCCTCTCCATCCAGCGCCAACTCCAGTTAACCCTCTGTGCACCGCAGCGCACGCCGGGTTCGCCAAAGCTTCCGCTGAGGCTGCACCTCACAGCGAGGGGGCGGGGAGGAAGGACGTATTCCAACAGCAGTATTTTTAGGGAGGTCATCCCTTTCGTGTCTGCTTTAGTCCTGGGTAGACTGCCTTATTAGAAGTTTGGAAGATTTTAAATAAGGGTACATAACCTTAGCCTATCCAACCACCTTCATATACTGCCCCGTTTTCTTTGCAAATCTAGGGATAGTGCAAGCGGAAGGGACAACACAGCTTCTGGGACCACCTTCCCTAAAGAGCCTTAGGTGGCGCACTAGATGCTCACTTTGGGATTGGTGTCTGTCCCTTGCCGCTCCACACCTTCGATCCGGGCTGGGGGCCCACGCGGCCCCAGTCCCGAAGACGAAGTAATGAGGTGGTTGCGGCCTGTACAAAGCACCTTTGTTCCGGATCCCTCAGGTGGCGGCGGCTGAGGGGGAGGAGGCAGGTGCGCGGCCTTGGGATTGTGGGAGCAGCCGCCGCCCCGCTCCGCCCTGGCTCCTGGGCTCTGAGAACACCAGCCAGATCCACTTTTCCCAGCCAGTGGTCAGAGTCAGGACGGCAGGTCCAATGGCTTGACAGATTGCGCCGAAAGCCACCCCAGTCTGGGCAGAGGGAAGCCGCGAGCATCCCGGGACACACGCCGACTCTTTCTGGTACTCCCGCCCCACACAGCCCGCCCTCATCTGAGGCAGCAGCGTCTCCTGGCGGCCAGACCTGGAACCGCAGCAGGAGCGACCCGGCTTCTAGAAGCAGACAAACTGCGTAACGCTCCCAAGATGTCACGTTTATTGCAGCTGAGCAGAGACAGGCTGTGCGTACCTCCCTCAACCCCTTCCAACCCCCAGCCGCTCCCCAAACCCCAGCTGCAGCTATGCCGCCGGTCCCTAGAGTGCTGCTTGACAGCGCGTGGTGGTGCCCGGAGCCTTAAGACATCGCGTCCAGCCTCTGGCGCCTTCAGTCATGGTAGGGGACTCCAGAGGGCACGCCCGCCTCTTGAAGTCCTAAGTCCGGTTTGGAGGCAGCGGAACCTCCAGAGAGGTCAGAGGTAGAGCGAGGACACTGTCGGAGGCGGTGGCGCCGGTCTGGAGTGCGGGAAGCCGAGAAAAAAGGGTCAGAGACCCCCTTCCCCCAGGTCACTCGCCCTGCCCACCCATCCCCAGGGCTCCTCCTACCTGGAGGGTAGCGCTAGGGGCGGGATTCCAGCTCCTGGGCCTGGCAGGTCACCGGATGGGCACCGGCCCTGGGGGTCGGCGGGCAGTGGCTTCCTTGGGGGTGGGGGCTTGGCTGGCCCCTGAGACTGAGGGAGAGAAGGCAGGAGGCCGGCTTAGGTGGGGGGGTGTCATGTTGCCCACCCCCAACGCACTGGTGCTGGGGAACACCAGCTTGGGGGCAGCACCATCGGTCACCCTTGTCTGCAAACAAACCTGTCACTATTAAAGGCACCACCTGGATATGTGCCCTCATGCACTGAGGGGGCATCTCGCCACGGCCACCACCGTCATGGCTACCAGCACCACAGCCCTAGATGGGGGGAGAGGCCGTGCCCTTCTCTCCCCACACCGTTACCTTCGGGCTTCTCACCATCGGGTCAGCGGGCAGAGGGCGGGTAGGGGGATTGGGTCGGTCAGCCAGCTCAGCCTGAACAGAGAGAGGGGCAGTGGCTGTGAGAGCATAACCAGGGGCTGTGGACATGCATAGAGATTCCCCAGAGGGGTTCAAGTCAACATGCAAAGTCAGCCAGGGGGCAGGAGAGAATGAGGGCATGCGCAGAGGGTTTGGAGGCATGCCAGTTGATGTCTCAGGGGAGGAAGGTGTAGGTCAACCGCGGGGTCCCTGGCCGACTGCAGTCCCGCCACTGACCACCAGATGGTGGTAGAAACCAAGGCAGGAGGCTCACCCTTTGCTGCTTCTGGGGCTCAGAGTGTCTGAAGGCTGAGGGGCACCCCGATCACCTAATGAAGAGCACCACTGGCAGGGAGCAGGGATGAGAACTGCAGTTGGGTACCAAGCCTCCCACCTGCCTTGGCTCAGGGCGGGCCCTGGCCCAGATTTACCTGGAGTCTCTTGGGCACAGGGTCAGGCGGCAGCGGCCTGGAAGGGGGGGCCGGGAAGCCGAGAGCACTAGCCTGCTGAGAGGGCAGGAGGGGCAGATGGGCACAGAGGGGGAAGAGGAAGCAGAGAGACAGAGTGGGCAGAGAAGGATCAGTGCCCAGGGAGGGCTGGCAGGGGCCCAGGGCAGTGGGTGCTGTGCATGCAGTTATGTAGGTGCATGCAGGTGGGGAGCAAGTGGGGAGGAGGTGTGCACACACTCCCATCATCCAAGCAGAGGGCTCAGGGCGGGGGTGCTCACCAGCCCTTCTAACATGGTGACCTGGGCCCACGGAAGGCCATTCTGAGCACCACTGCCCTTGTGCCCTCCTGGGGTCACTGCTGGGGGCACAGATAGACCCACCTCTCAAAGCCACCTCTTGGCCAGTGGATGGAGCCCAGCAGCCCCTGCTCCAGCTGGCTGCCCTCCCCACTCTTCTGGACTCAGCTTCTCTGCCTGTAGCCAGGGGAGGGGAGGGCAGGGCAGGGCTGGCCCTGACTCCTCTGACTGACTCTTGGGCAGTGCTAGCCTTTCTCTGAGTCTGGAGCCTTTAATGTGCACCCCCCAGGGTCCAAGCTGGATGCCCGGCCAAGGTGGAGTCCCTTTCCTCTGGCAACTGGGACTCACCTTAGTGCCTCGTGCCAGCAGGGCCCTCTGCGGAGGTCCTGGCCGTTCAGGGGGACCAGACTGGGCTGCCCTATGCATGCGGAAAGGCAAGAAGGGAGAGGGCCCAGCCTCAGACCCTGTTCTCTACCTTATGCCATCCTTGAGTGGGGTTAACCCTTTCTTTGCAGGCACTTATGTGTAGTATAGGTAAAATTGTGGTGGGGCCAGTGGGGGGCGTTATTTATTAGCTTGAGGGAAGACCCCACTTATCCAGCACAGGAGCTCCTGGGGAGAAATGGCCCTAGCACTCCAGCCACCCCACAGGGGCACAGCTGTGAGGTAAAATGCTGTGGGTGCATATAGGGAAGGGAGGTGTGGGGTATGGCAGTCAGCAAGTTTAAGGTCCAAGGGGCTTGGGGCTCAGAACCAGGTTGCAGGGGCTGCAGAGGTGAGGCAGCCTTCAGCATTGTCCCCAGTTAAAGGAAGTGGTAGCAGGGAGGTGATGCTCATACCTGTACTGGCAGGTGGGTCCCTTGAGCTGGCAGAGTCGCTGGTGCAGGCGGGCACGGTACCAGTAGCTGGCACCAAGCACCACCAGGACCAATAACACCAGGAGGCTGAGGAGCAGCCCTGTGGTCAGGGAGCTGGTTGCTGTGGGCGGAAGTCAGGTTTAAAGGAGGGCAGGGCTAAGAACTCTAGAGCCATGAAGGCGCAGGGGGCAGGGAGTGAAGTCAAGTGATCAGGGAGAGTGAAGGGGTCAAGGGGCAGACTCAGGGAACCAGCAGAAAACGGGGGTCAGAAAGAGAGGGCCGAGGGGGAAAGATAAAGCATGAGCCACTTTGCCCTCCCAGCCGCCCCTGTCCCCCAACCCCATGCCACCTTTGAGCTGAGTGGTGCAGTCAGGAGGTGCCCAGCCCTCCTCACAGTAGCAGTGCCTGTTGCTGTCACAGACCTAGGAGGTGTAAGGTGAGCAATGAGGAACACTGCACTCTGGAACTATTTCCTTGTCTCTAGCTTTTCAAGATCTCACATTTCTACAACTAGGGGTTGTGCTGGGTATGATGTGTAGAGAGAGCCTGGAGGGTCTTTATCCACACCAGAGCAAATTAGATCAAACTAACACTTACTGAACACCTTCTGTGTGCTGGGCACTGTGGTACATGCTTGCTTTCTTTGTGTTTGTTTTGTTTTGTTTTATTTTAGACAGCAAGTAAGATGGAGTCTCACTCTGTTGCCCAGGCTGGAGTGCAGTGGTGCAATTATGGCTCACTGCAGCCCCGAACTCCTGGGCTGAAGCAATCCTCCTGCCTTGGCCTCCCAAGTAGCTGGGAGCACAGGTGTGCACCAGCAGGCCTAATTTTTAAATTTTTCCTTGATAGAGACGAGGTCTCACTATGTTGACCAGGCTGGTTTTGAACTCCTGGCCTCAAGTGATCCTCCTGCCTTGGCCTCCCAAAGTACTGTGATTTGGCTGGGTGCAGTGGCTCACCCCTGTAATCTCAGCACTTTGGGAGGCCAAGGCGGGCAGATCACTTGAGGTCAGAAGTTTGAGACTAGCCTGGCCAACATGGTGAAACCCATCTCTACTGAAAATAAAAAATTAAGGCCGGGCGCGGTGGCTCACGCCTGTAATCCCAGCACTTTGGGAGGCCGAGGCGGGCGGATCACAAGGTCAGGAGATCGAGACCACGGTGAAACCCCGTCTCTACTAAAAATACAAAAAATTAGCAGGGCGCGGTGGCGGGCGCCTGTAGTCCCAGCTACTCAGGAGGCTGAGGCAGGAGAATGGCGTGAACCTGGGAGGCGGAGCTTCCAGTGAGCCGAGATCGCACCACTGCACTCCAGCCTGGGCGACAGAGTGAGACTCCGTCTCAAAAAAAAAAAACAAAAACAAAAAAAGAAAATAAAAAATTAGCTGGGTGTGGTGGCGGGTGCCTGTAATCCCAGCTAGTAGGGAGGCTGAGGCAGGAGAAACAATTGAGTCTGGGAGGCGGAGGTTGCAGTGAGCTGAGATCGCGCCAGTGCACTCCAGCCTAGGCAACAGAGCGAGACTCTGTCTCAAAACAAAACAAACAAACAAACAAAACTGTGATTATAGGCATGAGCCACCGTGCCCAGCCTGTGCTAGATGCTTTCATACTCACCTCATGTGCCCTGGATGGGGATACTATTATTATAACCATTTGATAGGTGGGGAAACTGAGCTCAGCAAAGTTAGTAACCAGCCTGAGGTCACACAACTAGGAAGTAGTAGAGCAAGGATTAGAACCCAGATATATCTGTTTCCAAAGCCCAGCATCCTTTTCCTCTCTAGAGGCTCTCTGCTCCCCTTCCACTTCCCCCATCCCAGCTCACCCCATGTCCATGGCATTTGCTTCGACATTCCTGTGCCCCCAGGAGATCCACACGCTGGCATCGATGGTCTATGCACACCTGACCCAGGGAGAGAAAAGCCTGGATCAGATTCCTACAGAGTTTTAATGGGACTGGGAGGCCAAAAAGGTTGAGGTCACACCCGGCGCGTAGTGGGTTGATAGGACTTTGCTCCATCTGAAGTAAGAAACTGATTTCCCTTGGAGTCCCTGCCTTTGACATTGGTAAACGGTGAAGTCTGGGCACATCACTATGGTTCAAATGTCCCTTCTCACACCTGGTCTTGCCCACCCAGGCTGCTCACCAGGCCAGGGCCACAGGCTGTGCCAGGCAGAGTCAGGAGGGGCTGGGCCACATCACTGCCCAGGTCCAGGTGCACCCAGCTGCAGTTCAGCTCAGTCCCATTCACATCTATTGTCTCCCAGAGTAGATCCTGGATAGAGCCCAGCAGAGGCTGGGTCCTACCTGTCTGGCACTGGAGTTGCCCGCAAATGGCATCTCTGGGGGAGAGGGGGAAGGGCACACAGGTTAGTAGAAGCAGGGCCAAGACTCCCAGAAACCCAAAGGAGGAGCCAGGTTTCCTCACTTACCTAGGGGTACAGGACACGTAGCCACCACTGGGGTTGCGCCCACAGCTCCCAAAGGCATTTCCCCGGGTATTGGCTGTCTGGAGGCAAAGTGGCGCAGCGGGCTGGGCTCCAGGCCCCCAAAGTGACTGGCACTGCTGGGCATAGGAGGCACAACGCCCATGCATGCACACAGCTTGCCCACCAGCGCAGGGCTCGCCGTCCCCTAGGCTGATATCAGGGGGACACTGGGAGCTGTCTCCTGGGCAGAATTCAGGCAAGTCACAATCCCCTCTGGTAGGACGACACTGCCAGCCAGATGGACGTAGCTGTCGAGGGTGGATGAGCATCAGTGTGGGCACTGGGCAAATCCAGCTAGGGGGTCAGAATGACCCTTTCCACCTTGGCCCCGGCAGGTGAGCTCTGGGTGGCCAGTCTAGTCTCTACCCACCTGGCAATTTTGACAACAGGGTCCGTCGGATGCACACTGTGCTCCTGGCCTCAGCTGGCAGGTTGAGGAATCACAGCAGGGATCGGCGCAGTCCTGTGGGCAGGAGCACGGGGGCCAGGCATCAGAGCAGGTGGGGCCTGTGAGCCTCCCTCCAAGCCCTCCTCCTCCCACAGGCCAAAACCAGAAGGATGCCCAGAACTACACAGCAAGCAAGGGCTAGAGACGAACAATCCATGTGCTGTCCCCACAGACATGGCAAGTAGGAGAGGGGTGGGAAGTCCCGTCAGAACCCGAGAGGAGCTCAGGAGGCTGGGAGAGGGCTAATGAGCCAGGGTGAAGGCACAGAAGTGAGTGGGGCGAGGCTTTGGGAAAGGGGCTCACATCTGGGAAGCCACAGTCACACTGCTCGCCCAGCTCCACAAACATATTTCCACAGAAAGCAGCCATAGGAGGCAGGCTAGGCAGCCGTTCAAAGAGGCAGCTGCCCATTCCATCCAGGAGGGCTTTCTCCAGGGCCTGTCGGCTGCAGTTGCTGAAGTTCAGGCCTGGCAGGAAGCTGGGGAGGGTGGCAAGGAAGGTTGGGGCTGGGGGCCTCTCCCTGCCCCTTGCCCCTCCGCTCTCTCCATCCTGCAGCTACTCACTCTGTGGAGGCCTCCATGATGCAGGTCTTGGCTGGGGCTGGACCTGGACAGGGGCAGCTATTCCCAGGCAAATCATGGTCCAGGCCCAGGCTGTGGCCCAACTCATGGGCTATGGAGGAGGCGACTCCCAGGATGCTGGTGGAGTGGTCCTGTCATTGGGGAGGGATACCGCAGGTCCAGTCCCAGCCTGCCTCCACCACAATGCCCAGATCACCCTCTCTGCTTCTGTTCCCTCCATGTCTGACCTCAAGGGCACTCAGCAGGCACTGCTTCCCTCCTGAATTGCTTCTAAAGTAGGAGAACCCAGGCCTGGATGGCAGAAACCTGGGCTCTAGCTTAGCTCTGTCCCCCTCCCTCACTGTGGGCCCTTGGAGATCACCTCTGTTCTTTGGGCCTCAGCTGCCTTCTACCCTCCTCCAAGAAATGGGAAGACTGCACAGGGGATGACTGTGTACACTGTGACGAGCTGACCACAAGCGAGGGCTCCCTGACTGCAAAGGCCACATCACTCACCTCCACCCTCTATACCCATAGCTTTGGGGTTGGGCAACTTTGTAGAGGGATTTCAGTGCATAAATGCTACCACACTTGGGAGGAACTGAATTGGGAATGAGGAGGAGACCTGGAAATAACTCACCATGTTCACACCTCCTGAGAAGTCAGGAGAACAGATGGAGTTCTGAATGGCCATGCCCACCATAGGCCCAGAGAATGAAGTACCACTGTGGGACAGAGAGGCCAAAGTTCAGGGCAGAAGCCACGGTGGTCAGAGCTTCAGGGGCTGAGGTAGGGTGCTGAAGGGGTGTGAATTTGGCCAGGACAGGACTGGCCTCTCTGGCTGGGTCTGGGCCTTACGTCACCAGCTGGGCACTGTCGTGAGGCAATCGAGGCAGCAAATGTGCCCTGCGCCAGTGGAGAAAGTTTTCGAGGGTGACAGCCGGGTTTGGGCTGATTTCCACCAGGTCACGCTGGGTCCAGGCCTCCAGGCCCACTAGTGCCACTCGTACATTCAGAGGCCGGAAGAACTGAAAGAGAGCTGGGGCTCAGAAGAGGGGCTGTCATGGTCAGGGGCCTGGGGTGGGGGCTGCCCTGTCCAGCACTCACTGTGTCCAGCAAGAGGGCCACTTCCAGTGTGCGGTTCAGCAGGTGCTGGAAATCCCGGTATTTCTGGACCTGTAGGCCAAGAGAGGTGACATGAAAGGCGGCAGGGCAGTGTGGGGGGAGGAGGATGCGCAGGGGCCAGCTGGCTCACCTCAGAGTGATCAGCCACAATCACCAGCTCCACAGTCTTGGTCTCTGTTACCACATCCCGCCTCCACTATGGACAAAAAGAAGTATCAGGCAAACCTGCCGCTTGCAGCCAATAGCTGTGCAGGGCTGACCAAGAGGCAGCCACTCCTACTCTGTGGGTGAAACAGGAGGGTGAAGAGCCCATTTTACAGATGAGCCACTGAGGGCCAGAGGGCCCAGGAACTTGCCAAGGAGGACCAGGAAGTAGATAATGAAGGTCGGAGTAGACCCCTGCTTTTCTGGCTCCAAACTCAGTGGTTTTTTTTCAAATTTTTAAAAAATAATAATTTAGCCAGGCATGGTGGCTCAGGCCTGTAATCCCAGCACTTTGGGAGGCCGAGGTGGGCGGATCACGAGGTCAGGAGAGCCAGACTATCCTGGCTAGCATGGTGAAACCCTGTCTCTACTAAAAAATACAAAAAATTAGCCGGGCGTAGTAGCGGGCGCCTGTAGTCCCAGCTACTCGGGAGGCTGAGGCAGGAGAATGGCGTGAACCTGGGAGGCGGAGCTTGCAGTGAGCCGAGATCGTACCACTGCACTCCAGCCTGGGTGACAGAGAGAGACTCTGTCTCAAATAATAATAATAATAATAATAATAATAATAATAATAATAATAATAATTTGATGGCTGGGCGCCGTGGCTCAAGCCTGTAATCCCAGCACTTTGGGAGGCCGAGACGGGCGGAGCATGAGGTCAGGAGATCGAGACCATCCTGGCTAATACGGTGAAACCCCGTCTCTACTAAAAATTACAAAAAACTAGCCGGGCGAGGTGGCGGGCGCCTGTAGTCCCAGCTACTTGGGAGGCTGAGGCAGGAGAATGGCGTAAACCCGGGGGGTGGAGCTTGCAGTGAGCTGAGATCCGGCCACTGCACTCCAGCCTGGGCGACAGAGCGAGACTCCGTCTCAAAAAAAAAAAAAAATAATAATAATAATTTGAAAAAATCCCAATATCAACTCTTGTCACTTACCATATGCCTGGCACAGTTTTAAGCACTTCACATCTATAGTGACTCATTTAATCTTCCCAGCAACTCTCTGCAGCAAGTAGTTTTATTATCTTCATTTTACAAATTAGGAAATTGGGTTTATATTGCTTTATCACTGGTAACTGTGTATTATCTATAACCAAGTGAGAGCTCTCTGCAAATGGGATCATAAGACAGATGAAGAGTTTGAGCCAAATACAACTAATATGGATAGGCCATTTATTAGTTGTATGGCCTCAGGCAAACCACCTAACCTGTCTCAGCTAGATTTTATTTTATTTTATTTCATTTCATTTTCATTTTATTTTATTTTTTGAGATGAGGTCTCACTCCGTCACCCAGGCTGGTGTGTAGTGGCTCGATTTCGACTCACTGCAACCTCTGCCTTCTGGGCTCAAGCGATTCTTCCACTTCGGCCTCCTGAGTGGCTGGAACTACAGGCGCATGCCACCATGCCTGAATACTTTTTGTAAGGTTTCTTCATTTTAAAATAGAGCTATTGATAGCACGTACCTCCTAGGTATGGGAGGAGTACACGGGCTAATGTTCACAAAGTTCCCAACATGTGGAAAGTGCTCCATTCGCAGGAGCTGTTGTTACTGTGAACACATAGTTCTGAGTGTCTGGGGGTCAGCCCTAAAGACAACCGAAGCCCACTCCCCTGCCATTCATCCTCACCCGGCGAATGTGGCGCTGTCCCAGGGGGTGCTTTGGTGGAGTCTGAGTGTGTACAGGTTCCCGCCAGCTCAGGACACAGGTGTGGCCTGGCAGGTGGAGATCTTGGATTCGGGAAATAATGGGAGGACCTTGAACGTCCCCAGGCCCCTGCTCCAGGGTATAGCTTCTCTCTGGGGACAGGACCACCAAGCCTCTAAGAAAAAAGAAAGGAAGTCAGAAAACATTTCAGCTCCATGCCTGGGTCTCCTTACTTTCTCTACTGTCATCAAATCCGCCCAGTATACCTGAGCCCAGAGCAGGTGCAGATGGACACCCAGGAGCCTGCATATCCCTGCACTCTTCCCTGGTAGCAGCAGTTCTCCTGCAGCACAGGAACAACATTAGTGTTGTCTCAGAGAGCAGACCAGGACTGGAACCGAGGAGTCTAGCTTGACAGTAAAAATATGCAGTGTCTTCTCACCTTCCAGTTACCCCCTTCCTCTTTCCCCTAAGCCAAAAACGGCACAAGAGGGCCTCACTCACCAGAGTGTGTCCCTCACTGACCACCCGAGTGCCATCGGGCTGGTACCACACCAGGATTGGGCGGCCTGGGACCAACTCCCTGTGGAGTGAAGGAAAAGAAGGCAGTGCTCAAGCCACTTCCCAGGTTGTGCATTGACAAGCAGAGGCCTGAAGGTGGTGGTGGGGCTGGGGACCAGGCAACACCCCCCAGCCAACTTTTCCACTCCCTGACACCAGGGCAGCAAAGTATACTGGGTGCGCCACTGACTCTGTTAGTTTATTTGAATTCCAATCTGGTTTTCACCACATACTAGCTGTGTCACCTGGGGCAAGTTATTTAATCTCTCTGTGCCTTGACTTCCTCATGTATAAAATGAGGACAATAATACATGATAGTATCTCCCTTACAGGGTTGTTATGAGGATTAAATGAGCACAAGCACTTAGTACCTGGCACATAATAAATGCTATACAAGTTGTTGGCCATGTGGTCACTGTTGTTGCCACCATCACTATTACCTATTCTGTAGCAGCTCCAGGATATGACTGTCACCATCCAGCTCCAACTTGATCCTCAGGGGCTCAGGCAGACTGGTCTGTGGGCACCAGAGGGCAGGTCACCTCCCTAGACCTGCCCACAACTCCCAGCCTCTCTAACCAGAAAACCTAAGGCCCTCAGAAGAGCACCAGCGATTAGATCACTGGTGGGGGGATTCCAGGGGAGGGGCCAGGAAGCCCTGCCTGGCGTGCAGCATTGTTCTGGGGGGTTGTGTGGGGAGGTCACGGAAGGTATCTGAGCCGCCCCTTCTCGGCTTCCTGCCCAGAGAGGAAGCACCGTGTAGGACCCAGCACAAGCCCCAGCCCTTCCTCTGACTCAGCTTTAGAATGGGGTGGGGGGGTGGTTTGGTAAGGTCCTGACTCTTTCCAAATCCCCCCACTGAAAAAACCAACAACATGAGATGAAGAAAGCAAGTTTGGCTTCACAATTTCCCCAGTGGAGATGGATGGGTTGGGTGGGGCTGAGGCAGACAGATGTGCGTGCAGAGGGAGAGGGAGATAAGTGAAGCCAGGTGCTGGGGTGTGGTGGGAGAGGCAGCTGGGCCTGGGATAGACCCACTACAGCGAGCTCTACCCACCAGCTCCTCAGCCAAGCTTTGGCCTTGAGACACCTGACTATGCAGGGGCGTGTGTGGATTCGTTTATTTATTAGAGGGGAGTGGGAGTTCACCTGAAGCACCTTTTTGAGGCTAATCGGGAGATCGTCCTGAAGGACCTGGGGCTCCAAGGGCCCCCTCGGGGCCTTCTCTGACATTGCCTGCTGCTCCTCGGTGCCACCTGCAGGTCCCAGGACACCCGAAGACAGTACTGAGGAAATCGACAGCACGGCTGGGGGTGGCAGGTGCCCTCAGACCCACCAGTTCCCAGCCGATCAAGGTCCTTAGGCACCTGAGGGGCTTCCGCATTGCATGCTGAGACTTAAAGGGGAATACTGGAAGGAGGGGGTGTCTCTCTAATTTATGGCTTTCCACCCACCCATTCACAAGTCCTCAAGAAAGACTTTCGGCTTGCTGAGGGCCCTCCTTGTCCCCTTCCGGCCAATCCCAGGTTCTCACAGGGACCCTCCTCTGTTCCCACTCCCTCCCAATCACTCTCCCCCCACTTCAGGAACGCCCCCTCTCGAGACTGAGCTAAGCCTTGTGGCCGGGTGCCCGCTCACCCTCCCCTTCGCTCACATCGGAGATGCCAGAAACGCCCATTTCTGGGTGAGCAGTGCAAACACCCCACCTCCCTAAACACCCTCATGCCCAGTCAGGCACACCCGCTGCCTACAGCCTCTGCTTCCTCCCCGAGCACCCCCCAACCCCCCAACACACAATGGCCCTCTCTCCTCCGGACACTCCACCCGCGCCTGCCCTCTCGGTCCCGGCCCAAGACAGCAGCGGGAAGTGAAAGTTCCAAGGAGGAGTTGGTGTCCCAGCCTCTTTCCTGGCCAATTCTCCCTTCTCCTGGCTCCTCTCGGGCCCCTCCCGCTCGGCCAGGCACTGGGGGCAACAGCACCAGGGTGAGGAGTGCCTGGCGGCCCCAGGCCTGGAATACAGGCTAGAGAGAATCCTCTTCACTAAACCCTACAAGCCATGCCCGCTCAGCGCCCTGGCACAGGGTGGAACGGTAAGCTAGGCCCCAGAGCAGCGAAGATGCCAGTCCTGGGGAGCAGCTACCCTCTCACCACGATCTTGAAGTGGCGCTGGACAGGCCCCTCGGTACCTGGTACCTGAGCCTGAAAGTGTCCGCAGGGACCGCGCAGAGGATGACCAGGCAGGAGGAAGGGGGCGCCGGCATCCCCTCTCCTCCCCTCTCCACTCCATCGCCAAGTCACCGGGCCCTAGGCCCAGGACAACGGACCAGGTCGGGCCGCGCTCCGGCTGGGCTCTCCCAGGGTCTCCGTCCGGCCCCATTACCCTAATGCCTTCCGACTTTCCTGCACCTCCCTCCCAGTCCGCCCCCTGACCCACTACAGGCCGAGGACTCACCTATATTTGGGAGCGGCCAGGAAGGCAGAGGGCTGCCCGCGCCCAGGAGCCCCAGGGCCCAGAGCAGCGCCAGCCGCATGGCAGCGGCGCCTGGGGCCGGGCGAGGGCAGCAAGTGCGGAACAGCGCACGGAGGAGCGGCCGGCGGCCGGGTCGCCTCGGAGCACCCAACAGCTCCGCGCAGCCACCAGGCCCCGCCCCGGCCCGCCCCCTCCCACTTGGCCCCAAGCCAAGCTCCGCCCTCGGCAAGGCCATCCCCATTGCGCGCCGGGTGCCTAGGGAGCTGGGACCCCGCCCACTACGCCGGCGCTGCTCGCGCTGCTCGGCGCTGCAGCCTTCCCGCAACTGTGCGGGATGGGAACCAGGGTTCGGTTCGACCGGCTTGGGCGGCACGCCTTCACCAGGCCCCAGGTCTGGACCCCTCCCTAGTAGCTTCGCGGCTCTGCCCGCTGTGCGCGGCATGGCTCTGGAGAGGTCGGGCGGACAGGCTCTCCCGACTGCAGGCGAGGCAGCGCGCGGCTCACCCCAGGCCCGACCCACGTGAAGCATACAGGGCATTTTATTAACCGGGAAGGACGGTGCGGAAGAGCGAGCAGGACGCCTCTTCACCACGCATAGGCAGTGTCGTCGTTGCTGTCACTAAAGGCGGAGGAGGAGAGCTCCTCGCGGGGCGTGCAGACCGGGCACCGCTGCCGCATGTCGTCCCAGCACGACCAGCAGTACACGGCCTCACAGTCCAGCGTCCGGCACACGTAGGAGTCGGGCGTCTCGGGTGCCTGGCACACCACGCAGCGCCGGCGCAGCCAGCGGCGCAGGAGCGGACAGCCGCGGTGCAGGATATCCGCCAGCGGGTGGCGCTGTTGGGAGGTGGGCGTTAGCGCCAGCCGGGGAGCGAGGCGGGAAAGAAGGGGACCTGGACAGCGTTTCCTGACTGAAGTCGGCAGGTTTGACAATGCCTGCATCTTGGAGGAGGCTGGGTTGGACAAAGGAAACCCCTGGAGGGCTAGGGTGCCTCCCTCCCCAACTCTGTGATAGAGAATGGGAGGATGCATCCTCCAGGTTCTCTCCCAGCAGATATCAGCCACAACTCTCATTTGCACTTTCCTGTAAATCATATTATTTGACTCTCACAGTGAGGCTGAGAAGTGAGCAGGCCAGATCGACTGTCACTGTTGCTATCCCCACTTTACAGAGGAGAAAGGTGAAGTGACTCTTAAAGTCACACAGATAGTAAACAATCCAACTTGGGTGGACCCCAGGGACCCTGATTCCAAACAACAAACCTCGTTCACTATGCTCCCTGCCATCCCTCACGACATGTCTCCACACAGTTGTCAGGGATTCTTCATAAGCCACCTTACCCAGGAAGCAGACACTCTTTGCCCAAGAAACTCCAGAGGCCCTGCTGCCTGCCAGACAGGCAGAAAAACTCCTGGGCTTGGCCTTCAGAGCCTTCCATCACCTGGTCCCTTTCTAGCCTCTTTCCCACTTTAGCCCTCCCTGAGAGCTGTCTCTTCTGAGCCAGTTTCTCCTGAGACTAGCCCTGGCACTTGGCATTCCCTTTGGATTCTGAGTCTTTGCACATTCTGCTTGGAATGGCTGTCCCGCACATTGCCATCTGTGCATTCACATTCAGTTTGCTTCACGACCCTGTCAAGGAATCCCAGCATGTTCTTTTTTGTTTTTTGGATTTCATTTTTTCACAACACATTCATTTGGCCCCTATTGTGTGTCATGGGGGCTGGGGCTATCCAGGTACTAGGGAAAAAGCTAAGCAAACACAGCCTCACTTTTATGAACTTTGTTAGGACTGATTAAATAAGAATGGCTGCCACTCATTGCTTATAATATCAGGTCCTATACTAAGATACTGTACGTAAATTATTTCAATTCTAAATTAGCCAGGCGTAGTGGTGCGTGCCTGTAATCCCAGCTACTCGGGAAGCTGAGGCACAAGAATCGCTTGAACTGGGGAGGAGGAGGTTGCAGTGAGCCAAGATCATGCCACTGCACTCCAGCCTGGGCGACAGAGTGAGGCTTAGTCTCAAAAAAAAAAAAAAAACAAAAAAACAAAAAAAAACAGTCGCAGTGGCTCACGCCTGTAATCCCAGCACTTTGGGAGGCTGAGGTGGGCGGATCATGAGGTCAGGAGATCAAGACCATCCTGGCTAACACGGTGAAACCCTGTCTCTACTAAAAATATAAAAAATTAGCTGGGCGTGGCAGCGGGTGCCTGTAGTCCCAGCTACTTGGGAGGTTGATGCAGGAGAATGGTGTGAATCTGGGAGGCAGAGCTTGCAATGAGCCGAGATTGTGCCACTGCACTCCAGCCTGGGTGACAGAGCGAGACTGTTTAAAAAAAAAAAAAATGGCCGGGCGCGGTGGCTCAAGCCTGTAATCCCAGCACTTTGGGAGGCCGAGACGGGCGGATCATAAGGTCAGGAGATCGAGACCATCCTGGCTAACACGGTGAAACCCCGTCTCTACTAAAAATACAAAAAACTAGCCAGGTGAGGTGGCGGGCGCCTGTAGTCCCAGCTACTCAGGAGGCTGGGGCAGGAGAATGGCGTAAACCCAGGAGGCGGAGCTTGCAGTGAGCTGAGATCCGGCCACTGCACTCCAGCCTGGGCAACAGAGCGAGACTCCGTCTCAAAAAAAAAGAAAACAAAACAAAACAAAAAATTCAATTATCATATAAGGCAGATAGTGTTATTATCATCTCTTTTTCAGGTGAGAAAACTGATGCTTGGAGATGTGATCACTGCCCAGGGTCACATATGGAACTTGCTGCGTGCCAGCACCATGTGAGTACAACTCATTTAATCCTTACAACAACCACATGGAGTAGTTAACCCCATTTTACGGAAGGCAAAAACAGGCACAGCAGTTAAGTCATGTGCTCAAGGTCACACCGGTGTCATAGTAATGAGGGAAGGAGCTGGGATTCACACTTAGGCCCTCTGGCACCGGAGTCCCACACCTGACCACCACTCTAGGCTGATCTCCAGTGAGCAGGCCTTAAGATCTCTCCAGTCTTGCCATTCTTCAGAGGGAGAAACTGAGGCTCAGTGAAGACCTTGGCCAAGGTGACACAACGTAATGAGGGAGTTTGGACTGGAGTCTGCTCCCTCAGATTCCATGTGCCTTACCATGTGCCCCTGCCTGAGGCCTTCCTGACTCCCAGCCCACCTGTCTCCTCCCATCCCCTGAACTGCACTGAGCTGCTGGTCTGCAGCCCTCTGGTAGAACCTATGGTTTTGCCTTGGGCCTCCTGTTTCTGTGCAGCCTTCTTGCTTTTCTTTGAGCAGACTATTAAATCTCATTCTCCTTTTCTGCCTGCTTCCTAATGGTCCACTGAGTGTCTTAGGCTGGGCTGAATCCTGGGGTTGAGAAACGGGCACAGCCCTGACCTTAGGAGCTGGATGGTTGGGGCCCTCAGCATGTGTTGCATCAGATCTCACCAGGCTTGGCTGGGTGTGGTGGCTCACGCCTGTAATCCTGGCACTTTGGAAGGCTGAGGTGGGCAGATCACCTGAGGTCAGGAGTTTGAGACTAGCCTGGCCAACATGGTGAAACCCTGTCTCTACTAAAGACACAAAAAAATTAGCTGGGAGTGGTGGCGTGCGCCTGTAATCCTGGCTACTTTTGGAATGGGGGGCTGAGACAGGAGAATCGCTTGAACCCAGGAGGCAGAGGTTGCAGTGAGCCGAGATTGTGCCACTGCACTCCAGCCTGGGTGATACAGTGAGATTCCATCTCAAAAAATAAAAAGAACTCACGAGGCTGGAGTAGGCCTGCGACCATTGGTGGGTGCTGGGTAGACTGAAGGGAGCTGCCCCTTGCCCCACTATACTTAAACCCAGCCAGGAGCCGGCAGCAGCACTCACGCCTGGACTTACTGGAGCCTTCTGCTGTCGCGCCCGTCTCAGGATAGCGGCCCTCCTGAGTTTGGTGAAGGCTGCTCTCCTCCTCAGTAGGTCATTGTAGAGGAACAGGATCCGCTTCTTCTCTCGCTGGGGGCAGGGAGGGGGTCAATGATATTGACAGTGAGGAGGAAGGCATCCCCCAAAGATGGAGTTGGTAGGGAGCTGGGTGCAGCTGGGGAGGGGTGTGTGTGTGCGCGCGCGCGCATGCAGGTGTGTAGGGGTGGAGAGGTCTGGGGTGGGGCAAACCTTGGGGAAGTAGAAGGCAGCGATGACCCTCCGGAGTCGGTAGCCAAAAGCCTGTAACAGGCAGAGACACACTAACAGGCCAATTGGTAGTGCAGCTCTCCAGTAGGCCCTGGCATCCAGGCCCACAGGCTGTGGCAGGCAGGCTAGGGCAGGGGCAGACCAGGGGTCTGGTCAGGACCAGCCAAGGGGCAGGGCAGCCCTGGGTTGGACTTCCCATCCCAGTGGGAGGTGCAGGCGGGGCCTCTGATTCCCCTGGTCTCTTCCGGCCTGCCCCTCACTGCAGAACTGCCCTGTCAGTACTGTAGCCACTGGGCAAAATGTGGCACAGATCTTGCAAATCTCCATCTTGGCTGAACGTCCTGTTGGAGACTGCTGCTCTGGAGGGCTGGGGCCCTCTAGCCCCAAGACCCTGGCCTCCAGACTCCTCTGACCCAAGCTTGTCATGCTCCCCTTATTCAAGCCTACCCAGATGTGTTCCCTGCTCCGATTTCCCCAGCTCAAATGCTCCAACCCCCATCTCTCCACGCCCAGGCCCCCAACTCTTTACCTTGGTGTCTTTTGACCCTTGCCCCACCGCCCTCAATTCCTCTGATCCAAACTTTCAGCATCACTCACGCATGTTGTTTGATTCCATCACTGTCTCTGAGGAGGTGTTTAGGGCCCCAATGGTTTTTCGAAGAAGCCGGGCTAGCATGGAGTCTCCCCCGACCTTCACCTCCAGTTTATGACTGCCTGCAGCCAGGAAGGCGGGTAGGGAAGTCAGGGCAGGTGGGGAAATCAGGAATGTGTTAAGGAGGTGGGGCAGGATGTGGGGTGGATGTCGGGGAGGGGTCAAGACACAGAAATGCTTCTCAGCTGCCTGGGTCTTTCTGTCACTTCGATGAATCCTAACCCCTCCCTGCTCCCTGTTGTAAGTGTAAAGGGGTAAAGAGCCCCCCTCCTCTGCTGTAAGAGCTGTCAGGTTGCAGGGCTGATATATGACCTTGAGGAGGACAGGGAGGGGCTGAATCATAGAAAGGGGAAAAGAAGAGGCAGAAGGATGGCCGGCACCGTGGTGCACACCTGTAATCTCAGCACTTTGGGTGGCCAAGGCAGGTGGATCACTTGAGGTCAGGTCAGGAGTTCAAGACCAGCCTGGCCAACATGGTGAAACTCCATCTCTACTAAAAATAGAAAAATTAGCTGGCCGTGGTGGCTTATACCTGTTATCTCAGCTACTTAAGAGGCTGAGGCAGGAGAATTGCTTGAATCTGGGAGGTGGAGATTGCAGTGAGCTGAGATCGTGCCATTGCACTCCTCCAGCCTGAGTGACAGAGCGAGACTCTTTGTCTCAAAAAAAAAAAAGAGGCAGAAGGAGGAGGCACAGTTGGAAGAACTAGGGTGGGGTGCCTGTGCAGGCATTGGAGTTCTCCAGAGAGTGTCTCTTGGGCCTGGAATGTGTCTGGGGGATGGGCTCACTGCGGAAGGAGTACTGCAGGAAGGAGTGGTGGCGGATGGTGTCGAAGATGGAGTAGAGAGCCCAGTCCAAGCCGCATAGCACCACCAGCAGCAGCAGAATGGGCAGTGTCTCCAGGAGCTCCCTCACCTGGCCAAGGAGCAGGAGGAGCAGAGCTGGGCAGCGCCACCTGTCTGGGCACGGAGCACTCTCTGGTGCCTTTTACCCTCCACCCTCACCTTCAGGCCTGTCTTTGCACCCAGGAGCCCGCACCCCATGCTGTCCTCACCATGTTGCTCATTTCTGAGGCCTGGATGGTGGGCTTGCAGGGGAAGATGACGGTTTTCTCCTCAGCTTTGCGGAGTGGCAGCAGAGTCCGTTTGCCCTGGAAAACAAATATCCACACAGTTAGGAAGCCCAAGGGCCCTCTGCCCTTTCCCCTCTGCCTTCCTGGAACATGAACCCACACAGGGCACATAGCAGCAAGGCTTCCCTGGGCAGTGCCACACCCACTCACCAGCTTCTTCCTGCGGTCATCGATCTGGCAGAAGTAGGTGCTGATGTAGATGTTGTCAAAGCGAATGTCATGGTTATAGCTGTCCATGTAGGAGAAAGACCTGTGGGTGGATGGGCGGGGATGTCTCTGTCTCCTCCAGGTTCTCCTCATCCATCCCCAAACATGAGCTTCCTTGAGGCACAGCCTTTCAACCAACCAGCCAGCATTCATTGAGCACCATCTATGTCCTAGGCCCTGCTAGGCGATGGTGATAATAAGGAGAAGACTCTGTCCCTGCCTTCCAGTTGTGTAGAGGAAGATATCCCCCTACACGATGGGTGAGATATAGCAGAAGTGAGTAGAGGATGAGGTGGGGGCTTAGAGGAGGGCATGGCCAGCCTGTCTGGGAGGGAGTTGCATGTGTGTGTCTGAGATAGGGACAGGCATGCATCTTGCAGGATGAATATCGAGCAGAGTCACAGAGACAGGAAACTCCTGGAGGTTTCAGGAATCACCTAATCCACTGTGACTCACAAGTTCTTGCCTCTTGGCTTTGCCTGCAGCATATCTCCTGGAGGTGTGCTGGGGCAAAACTCATCCCAAACCACCATCTCTATCCTCCCCAATACACCCTGGCCCTCCCTGCCTACCCTTGAGCATGGTGCATGTGTGCATGGGTGCATGCCTGCATATATAACTATCTCCCACGTATTTCCCAAAGCCCCACATAATGCTTCAGTTTGCTAAGGAAAAAATGTTAATTATTGCAAATGTGTTTAAAACTGTAAAAGTACATTAAATATACTCTGTAAAGCGTGCAAAATTAATTTCAATCCTGTTGCTTCTGGGGCCCTGTAAAAATCCACATCGTTGCCTTTTAAACTACTGTTAAGTGCAAAGACATACTGTGAGCGCCCTCTTGTGGAGAGGCTCACAGAGGCGGTGCCTGGGCTTCCTGAGCCAGGGCCTGCTCTCCCGCCAGCTGTCCTTTCAGTGCATGACCTCACCCAGCTTGAAAGCCTGGAAGTACCTTTTGACTCTGTGCATCCTTCCTTCCCTCCACAAGCTGGCTCTGAGCCTTGCTGCACCTTTCCCCTTCCCCCTCCACCTCAAGCCATCTTCCTGCCATGCTTTACCCTGGCCAGGCTCCCTAACCTCTGACCCAGCCTGGCCTCCCTGCCTCCAGACTTCCTGAGGCCATCTTGCCATCACTGCCAGTTCCAGGTCTTCCTGCAGGGCTTTCCAGACTGTTCTGGTCATGCCCACTTCAGTCCTCCAGGCCAGCCTCTGCCCTCTGCACCCCACGGATACCAGAAGCCTTACCCAAGGGACACCCTTCTTTCCTTGACCATCGCTCCCCATCTGCAGCCATTTGGAGCCCAGTTATGGCCCTTCTAGGGGCACCTTCTCAGCTCCCACACACATCCCAAAAGCCAATCCATAGAATGGCCCTTGAACCATCTCTGTCTTGTGGGTATCTCATCATCCCAACTAGACCATTAGCTTTTTTTTTTTTTTTTTTTTTTTTTTGATACAAGCTGTCACTCTGACACCAGGCTGGAATGCAGAATGGAGTGGCACAGTCACAGCTCACTGCGGCCTCGACCTCCCAGTGATTCTCCTGCCTCAGCCTCCCAAGTAGCTGGGACTACAGGCATGTGCCCCATACCCAGTTAATTTTGTTCATTTTTTATAGAGACGAGGTCTCACTGTGTTACTCAGGCTGGTCTCAAACACCTCAACTCAAGCCATCCTCCCACCTCGGCCTCCCTAAATGTTGGGATTACAGGAGTGAGCCATCATGTCCGGTGACCATGAGCTTATCGAGGGCAGGAATAGAGCTCCTTCATCTTTGTCTTCCCACAGGGCCCTAGATACACACATAGCCACTCACTTGCAGTTACTCTAGGCCCCCCACACATGGGCAGACAGAGCAACAGTCCTGTGGTAGCCCTCACCTAAGCCCTGCCCATCTCAGGTGTTTAGGAGTGGAGATGGGAAATAGAAGGTCCAGAGACCAGCAGGGGAGCTAGAGCAGAGCAAGGCCCCGGGGCAGTCCGGCTGGTCACTGGGCTGGGTGGGGTTGAGGACTTTCTTCTAAATGGAGGGAAAGTCGCTGCCAACGCAGCAGGCAGGAGAAAATGAACGCAAAATGGAAAGATAAAAATGGCACAAAGTCAGAGCCAAGGGGAATATGAAGGGCAAGAAAAAATCAAAAGTCAAAGCTAAATGTAAAAAAAAAAAAAAATCAGTATTGGGATAAAGGCTGGAAGGAGGTGGATGAATGAAGGCGGTTGGCCTTTTAAGGCAGTGGGAACATGGGTAATGTTCTTCTGACAAAATGTCCACATTTCCTTTAACTCTGTGTAAATGAACTTAATAAAAACAAAGGTAAATAATACTCAGATTCAGAGGTGGGAATAGGCACTAGGGTTCCATCCTTACAGCCTGCCTTAGGGCAGGGCTCTAGTCCTGGGCAGAGGAGGGCTGCTGTGGTGGGGACCATGGCTTACGTGTGCAGGACCAGCAGGAAAGTGCAGGAGAGCAGCACGTGCAGCAGCCCCAGGGCCCACTCCAGCCGGGCCTCTTGGCGGTGCATGTAGTCCCGCACCTCAGTGCTCACTCGCTCCCAGCTCGCGTTGAGTCCCAGCACCCCAGCCTGCTTCTGTTCCTGGTGGAGGGCACATGAGCAAACTCAGCCTGTGGCCGCCTCGCCGGACCCAGGTCCCACCTCTTCATGACATCTGTCCCCCAGTACCCCACTTGTGTCCCCGGGACCCTTCCAAGACCTCCAGGAGTTGTCACTTCCTTCTGCTCACTACCCTCCTGGACACAGTCTTGTTCCCCTGCACCTACATCAGCTGACATCATCTCGTATCTGGCTGATAGCTCCCGCCCCAGGCCAAGTGTGTACAAACCACAGGTTTGGCACTGTCCCTTCCTCACCACCTTTCCCCTCCCCTGCCCATCTTAGGTGTTCGGGGGTGGAGATGAGAAACAGAGGGCCTCCTCAACACCAGCGACATTCCCCTCCTTGTCCCCCTTCCTCACCCCTGGTCACCTCTTTCCTGTGCTCTCTCACTTGTCCTTTCTCTAGCCCTATTCCCTAATGCCCTCCTCCCACTCCCTATCTACCCCCCACCAACCCTCGCCCTTGCCTTCTACCTTGAAGTCAATATTGGCTGAAAATTCCTCATCCAGGCCACGAATAGACTGGTTGAGGGTGTCGTAGGTCTGCCCAAAGTTGCCTTCCACTGGGATGCGATTGCGGCACCAAACCTCCATCACTGGTGGACAGTGGGCGGGGTCAGGGGCCTCCCTGGGCCTGTCCTCCAGGTGCAGGCCTGGTCTGCCTGTCCTTCTGTGGTCCTCCTCATCCTACTTTTTTGTCTCTCTGCCCATGGCTTGCTACCATACCAACACCGAGTCTTCCCCTCTCTGCTCTCTTTGGATCCTGCCTTCCAGGAACCAGGCCTGAGTTCCCCCATTTTTTTGTCAACCTATCCTCAACCATAACAAACATCAGTAAGGAGAGCCAGCATTTACAGAGCAGCTCCTCTGTGTGCCAGCTCTGCCACCGCCTTCACATATGTTAGCCCCGTAAATCCTCAAAAGCCCTTAATGTGGCTGGGTGCGATAGCTCACACCTGTAATCCCAGCACTTTGGGAGGCTGAGGTGGGTGGATCACCTGAGGTTAGCAGTTCAAGACCAGCTTGGTCAACATGGTGAAACCCCATCTCTACTAAACATACAAAAATTAGCTGGGCGTGGTTGCGGCCACCTGTAATCCCAGCTACTTGGGAGGCTGAGGCAGGAGAATCGCTTGAACCCGGGAGGCAGAAGTTGCAGTGAGCTGAGATTGTGCCACTGCACTCCAGTCTGGGTGACAAGAGTGAAACACCCCATCTCACCAAAAAAAAAAAAAAAAAAAAAAAAGCCCTTGATGCAAGAACTACTGTTATTCTGCCCATGCCCATCTTTCAGATGAAGAGCCACAGCTCACAGCTTTGCTGTAACTCACCCTGGGTCACAGAGCTATTCAGCAGATGGACTGGGCTCTGAGGATGCTGTGGCCTCAGGGCAAAACCCTCCTCATCTGTTGCTTTCCTGCTTGTCACCTACCATGGGTCCCAAGGACTCAGCTCCCTACCCCTGATGCTCCCCACCCCTTTGCAACTGTGCAGACCCTTGGCAATGCCACAGAAGAACTTGAACTTCATAGGCAGGCAGAGCAGGTGGGTGAGGAGTGGGACCCAGATGTGCTTCATGCACTGTTCATGCTTGTGGTCAAACCAACGACGGCAGCTGAGTATGGCCTGGTTTACCACATCTGTAGGAAGGAGCAGGGGTGTCTGAGGTCCCCACATCTTGATCCACAACGCTGGCCCCGCATCCCACCCCACCCTCCACTCCCCAGGGATACCCCTCACAGGAGCAACGCAGCTTGGTCTTCAGCTCATACATCTTCTGTGTTGACAGGTGGAGGCTGGAGGCTGGGGCTTGGTGGGCCTCCCTGCCCTGGGCTGTCTCCCCTGAGTCCACGGCATCCTCAGGTGTGTAGCCTGTCTCGCTATTCACCTGGGCATCCAGGTCCTCAAAGGTGGTGGAGATGTTCCGAGTCTCTGCTCTCAGCAATTCTTTGCTGCTCTGGGATTGGAGATGGAGGGAGGAAAGGGCGAGGGCTGAGGCTTTAGAGCTTCTGCTGCCTGAGGGCCTGTCCTCCCCCAGTAGCCGAGCTTTGGGCTCTCACCCCAGGCTGGCAGGGAGCCTAGGCCCTGAAACACAGCCTCTCACCTCAAATTCCCAGCTGTCCATTACCCTTGGGAACCCCCTCCTCTCCACAGCTGTCTTGTCTGATCCCACATGTCCTGGCTCTGCGTACCGCCGGGACTCTCAGCTCTTCTTCGGTCCTCCCATCCCAGACCCTTCCTGGTCAGTGGTTCCCCAGGTCCTTAGACCTTACCCTTCACCACTAATCTCTGAGATCATTATGCCGTCTGAAGGCCCCGACTTCCAAACCCCTCAGCCCCCATCTCCCCAACTCTCCAGCTCTCCAATTCTCTCAAACCCCAGTCTCCAGCCCTCCAATACCCAACTCTTGAATCCTCTTGTCTTCAAAACTTCTCAGCTACTCAAGGCCAAGGCCCTCAAATTTCCTAGATATTCTAGTTCAGCTGTCCAGAGTACTGACCACTCAGATATTGGGAAATGTGTATAGAGCATGTCCCAATGGCTCAGGGGCTCTCCTGGCATTTAATGTCCCAGGACCAGGGCATATTCTGCAATGTTTGGGAATAGTTCTGCAAAAAATGCCAGTAGTATCCCCATTGGAGAACTGTAAATCCAGGGTGACAACTCCCAGCTCAAGTAAACTTGGCTCCAGGGAGAGGGACCCCCCAGGCCCTGCCTGTGCAGATTCCTGACCAGCAGGTGCTTGAACACGGCCCGTAAGGGGGCTGTGGAGATGCGCCAAGCTGCACGGGTGTTGTTGATCTGCAGCTCCACGGTGCAGCCCAGCGATGCGATCACGTCGTTGAGATTGTGCCGCAGATTGGCCACTGGCCCTGGAGAAAGAGGCCCTGGTGGGTCACCTCCCTGTGTAACCAGCACTTTCTCAAACCCGCTCAGCTCCCCTCTGCACATGGTGCCCATCTCCTAGAACTATACAGTGGTGGGGCCGAGAAGCCTATGAAAGGTCATCTAGTTCAACTCTTGATTTTTTTCACCTTTTTTTCTTTTTTTTTTTTTGAGACGGAGTCTCCCTCTGTCACCCAGGCTGGAGTGCAATGGTGTGATCTCAGCTCACTGCAGGCTCCGCCTCCCAGATTCAAGCGATTCTCTTGTCTCAGCCTCCTGAATAGCTGGGATTATAGGTGTGCACCACACACCTGGCGAATTTTTGCATTTTTAGTAGATATGGGGTTTCACCATGGCTGGTCTTGAACTCCTGACCTCAGGAGATCCACCCACCTCAGCCTCCCAAAGTGCTGGGATTACGGGCATGAACCACTGTGCCTGGCCAATTTTTTCACTCTTATAAACTGAGGAGGCCCAGATATGGGGAGGAGCTCCCTCAGGGACACAGCAAATTAGAGCAGCTGGGATGACACCCTTGCCTTTTCTCCTTCACCCAGCCTGGCTCCCATTGGATGGCCCACCCAGGGTCACTAACTCACTGGCCCCCACATACTCACCCACGTAGATGGCAGCCAAGGCGTATCCCAGGACAAAGAGCCTGCCTTCCTTGCCCAGCATCTTGGGTACTAGCAGGAGGCTAGCACAGCGGATGTGAGGGGAGGTCCCCCAGCCCATGGCTCCCAAACCTGTCAGGAGAGCCCAAGAGGTGGTGAGGCAAAGTGAGGAAGCTGCCTCCCTTCCTCATGTTTACCAGAACACCCACCTGCAACACCCCATTCTGGAACCACCACCATCCTGCCCTTATCCCCATTTACACAGACTCTGATAGACCTGCTAGGCCACTCATTCATTCATTCAGCAGCCACTCACAGAGTTCAGCTATGTGCCAGTCTCTGAAAAGGCATAGAGGGATGGCTAGAACGTAAAAAGCCACAAATGATTGACTTGTGTGTGTTTGTGTTAGGGAAAGGAGTCAAGGTTTTCTGGGCTACAGTCACACTGACCCTAGGTGCTGAGGGAGCAGAGAGAGCAAGAGAAAAACTCTGGAAACGCACTTATGCTCAGAGTGGTCAGAAGAGAGATCAGAGCCCACCTCAGTACTCCCGGTGCTCAGATACCTACAGCACTCGCAGTCCCTGCCTCTAATTTTAGCCCTTAGTCATGTACTGCCTGGTATGTTTTAGCAGTTTCACATGTGTCTCCCTGTGGTCTCTGCAAGGAGACAGTGAACTTCTGGAAGCTCATAATCCAGAGAAAGAGACAGATGAGTAAATAAATGACTACAACACGATGTGCTAAGTGCACAAGGGAGGTGCTTATAGAGCGCTGTGGGAGCCAAGGAGGGAGTAGGTGTTTCTGCAGGGAGGGGTGGGGCCGAGAAGGCTGGACAAAGAGAGAATGTGTCAGCTGGGCCTGGAAGGTGAGTAAGTGTTGTTAGGAGGTGCAGATGGCATTCCAGGCCAAAGGAGCATTATAAGCTGGTCAGGGGAGCTAGAAGATTCCTGTGTTGATGGAGTGTTCACCCAATGACTGCCAAAGCAAATCCCAAATCCTTACACTTCCTCCATCTCCACTGTCCTGGTAGAGTCCCCATCATCTCTTACTGGGACTATAACCTAATGAATCTCCCTATGTCCTCTCTTGCTACCTTACACTTCAGTTTTTATAAGGCAGCCAGAGTGATCTTGCAAAAGCATAAATCAGGTCATGTCCCTTCCCTGCTTCAAACCATTCAGTGGCTTTCTACCACATTTGGTGTAAAATCTAAACTCCCTAACATGGTCTACCTAGCTTGTGATGTGGCTCCTGCCTGCTTCCTGATCTCATGCTATGCAGCCCTTCGCCTGCCCACACAGACCTCGTTGCTGCTCCTTGGACAAGCCAAGCTCATTCCTCATCTCTGATCTTTGCCCTAGCTGTTCCCCCTGTCAGAAGCACTCTTCTCCCTGTTCTTCACGTGGCTGGCTCCACCTAGACATACAGGTTTGTGGCAAACCCTGTCGGGTGCCACCCCACAGTTTTTTTCTGCCTTCTTCCTTGCTAACACAACTTGGGTTTTTTGCAAGGGCAATAGCCTGGCCCTGCCCCAGCCCCTGAGGGATAAATCTGGATCTGTCCAAACCAATCATGGTAGAACAGGACATTGAAAGGGACTAGTTCTGTGGTCTTGGCCTTCTGGCCAAAGACTTGAGCTGAGGCCAATAGTTGACAAATAGTTGCCTTACATTCTAATGAGAGCCCCATGGAGCTACGGGTGTCTTCTTTGAGCTCACCAAAAGAGCAAAACTTGATGTTTACTCCTCTATCCCACCCTGTCTATATAAAAAGACCAGCAATATGGACCAGGCATGGTGGCTCACACCTATAATCCCAGCACTTTGGGAGGCTAAGGCAGGTGGATCACTTGAGGTCAGGAGTTCAAGACCAGCCTGGCCAACATGGCTCTCTCAACTAAAAATACAAAATTTAGCCATGCATGGTGGCAGGCGCCTGTAGTCCCAGCTACTCAGGAAGTTGAGGCAGGAGAATCACTTGAACCTGGGAGGCGGAGGTTGCAGTGAGCCGAGATCATGCCACTGCACTCTAGCCTGGGAGATAGAGCGAGACTCTGTCTTGGAAAAAAAAAAAAAAAAAAATGACTGGCAATGTGGATTTCCTGGAAGGAGAGAAAAGTGGCTGGAATGGGCAGGCAGAGAGGGAGAGTCTGTGGAGAGGATGGGTGTCACATGTCAAGTGAGAGACTCCAGGAGTCCAACAGGCTTCAGGGACTGGTGATGCAGGAAGGGGAACCTGCCTGGTCTCTGTAGACTGGACTCCTGCTGAGTGCAGAGCCTCATGAGACCACTCCAGGGCTGCCTCATGAGACCACTCCAGGGCTGCCACCAGAACACAGAGTGGAGGGAGAGCTCCTGGGAGAGCTCAGCCTCTGCAATGCCTCTGTAGACCTCCCCTGGACGATGGGGGCATACAAGCATGGAGACTGGTATCTGCTTCTCATCAGGGCAGGAGAGAGGCAGCCATAAGGTGCCCTGCTTTTGACGGGGCGTGGTGGCTCATGCCTGTAATCCCAGCTCTTAGGGAGGCAGAGGTGGGAGGATAGCTTGAGCCCATGGGTTTGAGACCTGCCTGGGCAATATAGCGAGACCCCATTCTCCACAAAAAGGAAGGTGCCCTGCTTTCTCTGCCTGGCAGGGCACGGACATGTGCACTTCCAGTCTGCTGGAGGGAGGGATCCAAAAAGCAAGAGGCTGTGGGTGGCCCCTGAAGGGGGGCTTCACTCGAGGTCAGCTAAAAGAACTGCCCTCTGCAGGAAACTGGGCACTGCTGAGGTCCACACACAGCCTCCAAGGAGATGATAATCAGGCCCACTGGGACAGCCAGGGTGTGAGTGCCTGCTACACACAGGCATCCACAGTGGAATTATAACAGCATTGGTGACTTACGACTTTTGTCCCTTTTCCTCTAATTCTTCTAATCTCCCTTCTGGCATCAGAAGAACCAGAAAGGGAAGGAAGTAGAGGAAAAAAAGGAAAGAGCAGGCCACACCCCTTCTCCATTGCAGGACCCCATGCCAGGGAGCAGGCCTGAGTTGGAGGCCTAAGGGATGGGGAGGGCAAGATAAGGAGGGAAGATGCTTGAGAATGGATGAGGTTAAAAGTTTGATGTAGAATGGACTGGACCTCTTTATTCCCTAAAAATAAGTCTTAATTGTTGAAGTAGGACTAGATCTTCTAAAGAAATATAACTAGAGGCTGGGCACGGTGGCTCAAGCCTGTAATCCCAGCACTTTGGGAGGCCGAGACGGGTGGATCACGAGGTCAGGAGATCGAAACCATCCTGGCTAACACAGTGAAACCCCGTCTCTACTAAAAAATACAAAAAGAAAAAAAAAAAAAAAACTAGCCGGGCGAGGTAGCGGGCGCTTGTAGTCCCAGCTACTCTGGAGGCTGAGGCAGGAGAATGGCATAAACCCGGGAGGCAGAGCTTGCAGTGAACTGAGATCCGGCCACTGCACTCCAGCCTGGGCGACAGAGTGAGACTCCATCTCAAAAAAAAAAAAAAAAAAAAAGAGAAATATAACTGGAAATCGGCCGGGCGCGGTGGCTCAAGCCTGTAATCCCAGCACTTTGGGAGGCCGAGGTGGGCGGATCACGAGGTCAGGAGATCGAGACCATCTTGGCTAACACGGTGAAACCCCGTCTCTACTAAAAAATACAAAAAACTAGCCGGGCGAGGTGGCGGACGCCTGTAGTCCCAGCTACTCGGGAGGCTGAGGCAGGAGAATGGTGTAAACCCGGGAGGCAGAGTTTGCAGTGAGCTGAGATCTGGCCACTGCACTCCAGCCTGGGCGACAGAGCGAGACTCCTCAAAAAAAAAAAAAAAAAAAGAAATATAACTGGAAATCTAAGAGGCTGTGTGAAAGGTTATCAATGGAAAAAAACATGTTCGAATATAGTGGGTCAGAGAAAAAGTAGTCTCCTGTTGGTATCCAGCAGGATTAATTCAATAAACAGGTGATGAAATGCTAATTCCATTTCCCTTGCCTGGGACAGGTTCAGGAAAGGGCATGTGTTGCACGCAGTTCTGACCAAAGAGATGTGAGGAAGTCTACTGCGGGGATGATAGGCAAGTTTCCCTTGTTCCTAAAAAGGGACATGAGGAAAGGATGTTTCTTCCTCTTTTTTTTTGAGACAGAGTCTCACTTTGTCACCTACGTCATTTTCCTTTTTTCCTGGCCTCAAATCACACAGCCCAAGACAGTGAAGTTGGGCCTGGGATTGAACTTATATTCCGTTTTTTTTTTTTTTTGAGATGGCCTTTCGCTCTTGTCGCCCAGGCTGGAGTGTGGTAGCACGATCTCCACTCACTGCGATCTCTGCCTCCTGGGTTCAAGCGATCCTCTTGCTTCAGCCTCCCAAGAAGCTGGGACTACAGGTGTGCACCACCACATCTGGCTAATTTTTGTATTTTTAGTGGAGACAGGGTTTCACTATGTTGGCCAGGCTGGTCTCAAACTCCTGACCTCAAGTGATCCACCCACCTCAGCCTCCCAAAGTTCTGGGATTACAGGCATGAGTCATCGTGCCTGACCTGTTTCTTCCTCTTTTTTTTTTTTTTTTTCTGATCTTTGACATTGTTGTATAAAGATGTGATGCCAGAGTTGCTGCAGCTATCTTGTGACCTGAAGAGAAGTGGTCAATAGGCTGAAGATGGCAGAGAAAAGAGAGAAGGAACCTGAGTCCTTCTTGAAGCTACTGAGCTGTTAAATTATCCAAATGGGGCTCGGCATGGTGGCTCACACCTATAACCCCAGCACTGTGGGAGGCCAAGGCAGGTAGATCTTTTGAGGTCAGGAGTTTGACACCTGCCTGACCAACATACTGAAACCCTGTCTCTACTAAAAATACAAAAATTAGCTGGGTATGGTGGCGGGTGCCTGTAATCCCAGCGACTTGGGAGGCTGAGCAGGAGAATGGCTTGAACCTGGGAGGTGGAGGATGCAGTGAGCTAAGATTGAGCCACTGCACTCCAGCCTGGGTGACAGAGCAAGACTCCATCTCAAAACAAAAGCAAAAGCAAAAATAAACAAACAAAACCAAAGCAAAACAACTCGATGCTTGTCATCCTTGTTCACTGCTAAATCCTCAGCAGATTCTCAGTAAGTGCTGAATGAATGAATGAATTGAATTTCTTAGGAGGATCAGAAAACGAGGTTAGACAGGTCAGGAGAGATGAGAGTTTTGAAGGGTTATGGGGTGGGACTATATCATGTGGGTGATGAGGAGTCCCTCAGAATGGAGAGACTCCCTCAGGGCAAGGATGGTGTCTTCCTTCTTAAATTGGCATCCTCTTCCCTTTGGACCTCCCCCTAAAGCCCAGGAGGAGGCTGAAGCCACAGGGGATGCTTGGGTACAGAAGAAACAAGCCCCAGCTCCTTCCTGGGCATGCAGGACGGTCCTGTGTTCCACAGGCCGCTTGAGTGTTCCTGGTCTTTGCCCAGCACTAACCCACCAAGCTGTACAGAAACATCATCTTCTGTTCTTCATAGATGTTCATGGGGTTCACCAGGAGCTGAAAGAGACCTAAGGGCACAGGGTCAAGCCAAGGACCAAAAGATGGGTCCTAGCCCTGGTGCAGCCTCTGCCCACCCCGGACTTTCTGCTTCTGCACTCACCTATGGCCAGGAGCCCCCCAGCGCCTGCCCCCAGCAGGAAAGCAGTGATGGGAAACTTGCCCGGCTGGCGCCATAGGAACCGGCTACAGGAGACTGGCAGCCCCCAGCTCAGGAGCCTCTGCACCACTAAGAGGGGGACAGGGTAGCTCAACAGCCCACTCTTCTGCCCGGGATGGGGTTCATTAGGGTTCAGGGCTTGCAGGTGGTTAGAGGCTGGGGGAACCTGGCATGTGGAACAGTAGGAACTTGGGGGACCCTGGAGGAGGATAAGGGAGCCTGAGGAAGTGGTATGGGTGTAAGGGATAGAAAAGGCAAGGGCTGGGCTGGGGGGCAGGGGGCACTAGACCAGAGAGGTGGAGGCTGGGACACCAAGTTGGGAGACAGTGTGCGGGAGTTCCAGGAGGAGAGATGGGATGAGAGTGGAGGTCAAGGGATGCTGGGTCTCTGCTGAGTGACTCACTGGTATGAGGCTGTTTTCTTCTTTGCCTTCTTGCCCCACTCTGATGATGTTTAATGTCCATGAGTCTGTTTTGGGGAAGCACCACTCATCCCAAGTCTCCTGAAAGACCTCCTTGGACACAAGGTTCTGGTGAGAGAAGAGAGGCGCTGCCTGTCTCTTCTGCCTTACAGGAAGCCTAGACCTGATCTCTAGGCCTTTTCATCCTTCTGCTTCAAAAAGTGGGGAAGGAGATTAGAAACCTACCTATCCCCTCTCCAGTCCTCGGAACTGGGTCAGGGATTCCAAGACACATGCAGTGAAAGCCCTTGGAACCTTAGAATACGGTGAGAAATTCCAGGAGCACGGAAGTCAGCGGGCATCTCCTGGAGACAGGCAGACATTTGGCCTCAGCAGCGATGCCCAAAGTTATGAAGGATGTTGTGCTCCCCTTGAGGGGAGAGGAGCCTAGCATGGCGAGAGCTGTGGTTCGCAGCGTGGGAGGCTTTACCCTGGGCTTGTCTTTGGCCACGGCCTACGGGCTTCTGGAGCTACTGGTGGAAGGGCACAGCCCCTGGGGCTGCCTGGTGGGCACCCTCACTTTGGCCGCCTTCCTCAGCCTGGGCATGGGATTCTCCCGCCAGGTCCGAGCCACTGTCCTCCTGCTGCTGCCTCAGGCCTTCTCCAGTGAGCTTGGCACCCAGGGCTAGGGGGCAGGTCCTGGAGCTGGTGCTGGGGCAAGAGAGATGCTATGGGAGAGGCAGGGGTTCAGGGAAATATTCTGAAGGCTTAAGTGAAATATTCTGAAGGGACTTGCTGCCGTGTTTGGGGCTGGGTTCTTGGTTCTAACGGAGCTGTCGCCCACAGGGCAGGGCCGGACACTACTGTTGGTGGCTGCCTTTGGGTTGGTGCTTCAAGGTCCTTGTGCCAACACTCTACGCAACTTCACCCGGGCTAGCGAGGCTGTAGCCTGTGGGGCAGAGCTGGCCCTGAACCAGACCGCCGAAGTGCTACAGCGGGCCAAGCAGCCCCTTGTCAGTAAGTCCCCCACCTCCACCACTGTCTCCCACAGGTCCTCCTTGCCCCGCTCATCCTGCATGTTCTATAGTCCTTTGGCCTTCTTCTCTGCTGGTGCTAATTGCAGAGCATCTGGGCCTGGAAGGGACTCTCTGGGCACAGTTAAACCCTCTCTCCTTGCTCTCTGGCCTCCCCCACTCCCAGATTAACTATCTCCCAGGCCCCAGAATCCAGGCTCCCCGCCTCTGGTACGGTGGCTTCCTCTTCACTCCCTGCTTAAGGGGCAATGTTGAGAACCAGCCCCTAAAGGAGGAGACTCCACAGTGCCTCTGTCCCTCACCCATCAGGTGCCCTGAACAAGATTAAAGCTATTGCCCAAAAGACCAAAGAGGTGGCTGACCGGGTCCGCAAGTTCTTTCGGTCAATCATGGATGGTGTGAAACACGTAGGTAAGCACATTAGCATGTCTACTCCTGGGGACTCAAAATGCACCCAGTCTTGGCCAGGTGCGGTGGCTCACGCCTGTAATCCCAGCACTTTGGGAGGCCGAGGTGGGAGGATTGCTTGAGCCCAGGAGTTTGAGACCAGCCTTGGCAACATGGCAAGACCCCATCTCTATAAAAAAATAAAAAATAAAACTAGCCAGATGTAATGGCGCATGTCTGTAGTCCCAGCTACTGGGGAGGCTGTAGTGGAAGGATCTCTTGAACCCAGGGGTTTGAGGCTGCCGTGAGCTATGATCGTGCCACTGCACCCCAATCCAGCCTGGGCAACAGAGTGAGACTCCATCTCTAAAGAAAAAAAAGGGGGGGACCGGGTGTGTTGGCTCATGCCTGTAATCCCAGCACTTTGGGAGGCTGAGGCAGACAGATCAGAAGGTCAGGAGATCGAGACCATCCTGGCTAACATGGTGACACCCCATCTCTACAAAAAATACAAAAAATTAGCCAGGCATGTGGCAGGCACCTGTAGTCCTACCTACTCGAGAGGCTGAGGTAGGAGAATCGCTTGAGCCCGGGAGGCAGAGGTTGCAGTGAGCTGAGATTGTGCCGCTGTACTCCAGCCTGGGTGACAGAGTGAGACTCTGTCTCAAAAAAAAAAAAAAAAAAAAAAAAAAAGGCTGAGTGAGGTGGCTCACGCCTATAATCCCAGCACTTTGGGAGGCTGAAGCAGGTGGATCACCTGAGGTCAGGAGTTTGAAACCAGCCTGGCCAACATGTCGAAACCTCATCTCTACTAAAAATACAAAAATTAGCCAGACGTGGTGGCATATGCCTATAATCCTAGCTATTAGGGAGTCTGAGGTGGGAGAATCACTTGAACCCAGGAGGCGGAGGTTACAACGAGCTAAGATCACTCCATTACATTCTAGCCTGGGCAACAAGAGCGAAACTCCATCTAAAAAAAAAAAATTTCAGTCTCCTCACCTGTATCCCTGTTCAGGGCTTTTCAGGCCCCTCCTGGGTGCTGGCTAGTGCTCACTGGACACAGCACAGCCAGGTCCCTGACCACAGGCCTCTCCAGCCCTGGGTGCCAAACCTCTGAGAAGAGGCTGTAGGATTCCAGCCCTGGGTGCCAACCCTGCAACTGTCCCCAGCCAGGGCTCTCCGGAATGTATGGCAGTGGCTCCTGCACATCGGGGATGTGTGCAACTCGGAACTGGGCAACCCTTACCTGAAGTGTGCACGGGTTTTTGATGATGCCAAGGACAGCTGCATGATGGTCATACCACAAGCCTACCATCTGTGTTACGTGCTCATGCCCTTCAAACTGGCGCTCTGTGGACTTGCCAGCCGTGAGAAAACCAGGGCACGCCAGCAGGGAGGAGCCTATGTGTGGTGGGGCAGGGTGGAAGTGTGGGGGTCAGTTGGGAGGACAGGCCCAGGAGGACCATTGGGGGCAATAGAGAGGAATAAGCTTGGTGGGACCAGTATTGGGGGTGGGGGCGGGCAGTAGGGAGGGACTGGTGTTGGGAGAGAGGAGTGACAGGGACGTGCTACAAGGTTTTGAGCAAATGTGGAGGCCAATAGGAAAATCGAAAAGAGGCCCTGTGAGAAGAGGTCTCCAGAGGTGGGGGGCAGGCCTGGCTGTGCTCCTCCTTCGGACACTCAGCAGACTCTGCCCATCAGTGGTCCAGGTGTTCTGCGTCATCCCTAAGTACATTCAGCCCTTCTTGCGCCAGACCATCGGCACCCGTGAGTGACCCCCTCCTGCCACACATGGTGCTCCCTAGTGGTCTCCTTCCCTCATCCCAGTGTGGCCATGGCCAGCCCCCAGTGCTCCCAGCCCATAAAGGAGAATGTAAGAGAAAGAAAGGGGCTCAAGAGATCACCCAGGCCCATATCCATGCTGTACAAATACAGATCAGGAGACTGAGGTCCAGCGAAGGGCCAGTGCCTCACCACAGCCTGCTGTGAGAGCAGGAGCTGGGAACAGAACCAGGGCCTCCTGTCCACACTCCGGTCCACACTCAAGTCATCAAAATCATCCCTTAGGGGCATCTGTTGCATGCCCTCTGTCATGCTGGGTGCTGAGCATGTGGTGGCGATGGCCATATGTGGAGGCTTTGTCCCCTCCTCAGTCCACCTTGACCCAAACACTGGGGGTTCCCAGCTGGTCTGTGAGCTGCACCCCCTAGGTTGTGCCAGGCCCTTCCCTAGGGCCAGCTCCACCCTCTCCTAACTCTCCTTGCCCACGTCTCTCCTGAACCTGCTGGCCCCAGCTGTGATTCAGTTGCTCAACCGGGTGCGTCAGGAGTTTGAGTTCAACATGACAGCCACCCACCACTTCTCCGTGGATCTCAATGCCTCTCGGAGCCTGTCCCAGGTAGCCATGGACCTCCACGAGGCTGTCAGCATGAAGCTGCACCGTGTCCGAGAGGCCCTGGCTCTGATGGGGTTCACCACACCTCTGCTGCTTGTGCTTCTCTACCTCCAGTGAGGCGCTACCAGGCGGCACGGGGTGGGTTGTGCAGGGCCAGGGCTGCAGGGAGCAGCTCATCCCCATGCCACCCCAGCATCCAGGGAGGCTGAAGTGGGGTTGAAGGGGAGATGCCCTGTGGGGTCTGGTGGTAAGGGGCCTCATATGTGCTCTACCTCCCCTTCCCAGAGCCCTATTTTACCGGTACTGTTACCTGAACTGGGACCATTATGACAATATCTACATCACCAGCCAATTCCTGCGCATGGAGGCTGTGCGCTCCACGGCAGGGCTGCCCACAGTGCTTCCGCTCAGTGCTCACGAGGCCAGGCGCTACATCCCACCGGGTGAGGACCCTGAGGACAGGGAGAGCCCAGCTCAGGGAGGCCAGGGCTTCCCCCCACCCCGCTGCCCTGCTCCTAAGCCCCTGCACAGGCAGGGCTCAGGATGGGCTTGGGGCGGGGCCAGAAGGAGGAGACCCAGAGCTTAAGGAACTTTCAGGCTGAGGGAAGACACTGCCTAGTCCTTGGTGAGCCCGCAGTCTGAAAGGAGAACATAGACACCCTTGGAGAAAGTAGCCAGAGACAGGAGAGGCAAATGGTGCTTCTGGGAGCACCCTGGACATCAGGACATCAGGGGATGGACACAGAGCGAGGGAAGTCAAGTTGGGAGGGCTTCCCCAGGTGGGCAGGAAGGGCTAATATGGAGGGGGAGGACTGCCTGTGAGGTGGGGAGACAGGTAAGGGGATGAGGGATGCCCTAGGAGGGAGGGCTCCTGAGACTGGAATGGGCCACAGGGCCAGGTGGAGATGATAGGCAGGCCCCTCCCCTCTAGCCACGGAGCCCCCTCCCCTGAAGAGTGTTTTCCATCCTTGCCGGAGTCCTCACAGCTTTTCTTTTCCATATTCCCAATGAGCAGACAGGCCCAAGCCTGATCGGGGCAGGAGGCCTCTCCAAGAACTGGGGTCTGGTGGATGGGAGAACTGGGGAGCATCCTCCTGACCATCCCACTCCTGCTCAGGCTCCATCTTCTTGTCCCAATGGGAGAAGTTTTTTTACATTCTGGAGACCTTCAACCTTATCCGACACCTCCTCCTCGTGCTGTTCCTAGTCTTCCTAGACTATGCTGTCTTCTGGGTGCTTGACCTGGCCCGGCACCAGCTGCAGGGGGAGATTGTGGCCCGCAGTGAGTGCCTACACGACAGCCTCCTCCCACTCACCCACTGCAGCCCCCTCGACCTGCTCCTGCATCTCCCTGCCTGCTCCCAAGCCTTCTCCTCTTCCCGTCCTCAGTCCTCGTGACTGCCTGAATGTCCCCATGTCACTGTTACTCAGCAGCCCCCAAGTGGGCCACTCTTTCAACTGTATCCTCTGCCTAGTAACACCTGTGTCTAGGTCAAGGTTATAGCATACAGAGTAGTTTAAAATGCAAGCTCTAGAGTCAGATTGGCCAGGGTTCAAATCCCAGCTCTGTCCTTTATTAGGCGGTGACTTTATTAGTAGGCAAGTTGCTTAACCTCTTCAGCTGCAGTTTCCTCCTTTTTTTTTAAGACAGAATCTCGTTCTGTCACCAGGCTGGAGTGCAGTGGTGCCATCTTGGCTCACTGCAACCTCCGCCTCCCAGGTTTAAGCGATTCTCCTGCCTCAGCCTTGTGAGTAGCTGGGACTACAGGCACATGCCACCACGCCCAGCTTAGTTTTGTATTTTTAGTAGAGATGGGGTTTCACCATATTGGCCAGGATGGTGTCGATCTCTTGACCTCATGATCTGCCTGCCTTGGCCTCCCAAAGTGCTGAGATTACAGGTGTGAGCCACCATGCTCGGCATTTTTTTTTTTTTTGAGATGGAGTCTCACTCACTCTGTCACCCAGGCTGGAGTGCAGTGGTGCAATCTTGGCTCACTTCAACCTCTGCCTCCCAGGTTCAAGCAATTCTCCTGTCTCAGCCTCCCAAGTAGCCGGGACTACAGTCACATGCCACCATGTCCAGTTGTATTTTTAGTCGAGACGGGGTTTCACCATATTGCTCAGGCTGGTCTCAAACTCGTGACCTCGGGTGATCCACCCACCTCAGCCTTCCAAAGTGTTGGGATTACAGGCACGAGCAACTGTGCTAGCCCAGTTTCCTCATCTGAACAGTGGAATAATAATGGTAGCAACCTCTCTGGGTCACTGTAAGGAGTAAATTAGATTATGTGTGTTGGGGCCAGGTGGGTGCCTCATGCCAAGTTAAGCAACTTGCCTAGCAACAAGAGTGAAACTAAGTCTAAAAAAATAAGAAGAAGAAAAAAATAAAATAAATTATGTGTGTCAAGTGTCTGGTAAGCCATTAATTGAGAATGTGAGCCAGCTGCGGTGGCTCATGCCTGTAATCCTAGCACTTTGGGAGGCTGAGGAAGACAGATCGCCTAAGGTCAGGAGTTCAAGACCAGCATGGCCAACATGGTGAAACCTTGTCTCTACTAAAAATACAAAAAAATGAGCCAGGCGTGGTGGTGGGCGCCTATAATCCCAGCTACTCGGGAGGCTGAGGCTGGAGAATCACCTGAACCCAGGAGGCAGAGGCTGCAGTGAGCCGATATCACGCCACTGCACTCCAGCCTGGGTTACAGAATGATACCCTGTCTCAAAAAAAAAAAAAAAAAAAAAGGCCGGGTGCGGTGGCTCAAGCCTGTAATCCCAGCACTTTGGGAGGCCAAGATGGGCGGATCATGAGGTCAGGAGATCGAGACCATCCTGGCTAACACGGTGAAACCCCGTCTCTACTAAAAAATACAAAAGAAGGCCGGGCGCGGTGGCTCAAGCCTGTAATCCCAGCACTTTGGGAGGCCGAGACGGGCGGATCACGAGGTCAGGAGATCGAGACCATCCTGGCTAATACGGTGAAACCCCGTCTCTACTAAAAAATACAAAAAACTAGCCGGGCGACGAGGCGGGCGCCTGTAGTCCCAGCTACTCGGGAGGCTGAGACAGGAGAATGGCGTGAACCCGGGAGGCGGAGCTTGCAGTGAGCTGAGAGCCGGCCACTGCACTCCAGCCTGGGCGGCAGAGCAAGACTCCGTCTCAAAAAAAAAAAAAAAAAAAAAAAATACAAAAGAAAAACTAGCCAGGCGAGGTGGCGGCGCCTGTAGTCCCAGCTACTTGGGAGGCTGAGGCAGGAGAATGGCGTAAACCCGGGAGGCGGAGCTTGCAGTGAGCGGAGATCGCGCCACTGGACTCCAGCCAAGTTAAAAAAAAAAAAAAAAAAAAAAAAAAAAAGGGCCGGGCGCGGTGGCTCAAGCCTGTAATCCCAGCACTTTGGGAGGCCGAGACGGGCGGATCACGAGGTCAGGAGATCAAGACCATCCTGGCTAACATGGTGAAACCCCGTCTCTACTAAAAATACAAAAAACTAGCCGGGCGACCTGGCGGGCGCCTGTAGTCCCAGCTACTAGGGAGGCTGAGGCAGGAGAATGGCGTGAACCCAGGAGGCGGAGCTTGCAGTGAGCTGAGATCTGGCCACTGCACTCCAGCCTGGGCGACAGAGCGAGACTCCGTCTCAAAAAAAAAAAAAAAAAAAAAAAAAAGTAAAAAACTCCCAAAAAACAAAAACCAAAACCCCAAACCAAACAATAAAGCACTTGGTTAAGTGTCTGCTACACAGTCAGTGCTCAGTCAATAAATGTTTCTGGGGGCCTGACTTGGTGGCTCACACCTGTAATCCTAGCACTTTGGGAGGCTAAGGCAGGCAGATTGCTTGAGCTCAGGAGTTTGAGACCAGCCTGGTCAGCATGGTGAAACCCTGTCTCTCTACAAAAAAAAAAAAAATTAGCCGGGCGTGGTGGCACGTGCCTATAGTCCCAGCTACTTGGGAGGCTGAGGCAGGAAAATCACTGGAACCTGGGAGGTTGAGGCTACAGTGAGCCAAGATCGCACCACTGCACTCCAGCCTGGGTGACAAAGTGAAACCCTGTCTCAAAAAATAAAATAAATAAATAAATAAATAAATGCTTCTGGGTGGTCATGGAGGACAGGGGTGGTGGTCATGGAGGACAGGGGTGTGGACTCACTGACCATTAAGGTCATTTTAGATGTGGTGGCTTGGATAAGAAGACCAGACACCAGTACCACCCAGCTGGACCATGGGGCCAGTACTAGGAGCCAGAACTGAGGTCAGGCCCCAGGGCACCATGAGGGTGCCTGAGGCATTAGAGGCCCCCAGCCGAGGGTCTGAGTCATCCTATGACCTGCGCTGCTCCACTTCCCTCATTCCAGAAGGTGTGGGCTTTTCTGCTTAGCAACTGCCATGAGTGTCACTCACACAGTGTCTTTGTGCCAGGTCCTGTGTTGGTGTCTATAACTGTGGAAGGGACTGGCTATGCTGGGAATATTTATCGTGACCTGGTGTCAGCATTTGATGTCCTGCAGCAAGGCAACATCAGTATTTTGTCCCGGCGTTGTCTCCTTCGTCCCTCGGAGCCGGACAGCACTGGCTACATAGTCATTGGTATCAACCACACCCTGAGGGCCCTGGGGGAGTGGACACCATGCGAGAAATGAGGGGTGCAGACTGCTGAGGGTTTGGGGGGCATCAGGGGTGGGCTGGCACCTGTGCCTGCTGGTGAGGCTGACTGGCTGCTGTGCTCCCAGGCGTCATGTATGGCCTATGCTTCTTCGTCACCCTGTTTGGCAGCTATGTCAGCCGGCTGCGGCGAGTCATCTGTGCCTCCTACTACCCATCCCGGGAGCAGGTGAGGGGTCCAGGGCTGGGAGCTAGGCCCTGCCCCCTCCCCAGGGGCTTAGCTAGTGGCTGGCTGTTTTGGCTTTGGGAACTGAATTCCTTCAGCAGCCCCAGCCCTCTCTCCTCTGGTTGAACTCCAAAGCAAATGACCTGGACTGCAGACTTTTTTTTTTTTTTTTTTTTTTGAGACGGAGTCTCGCTCTGTTGCCCGGGCTGGAGTGCAGTGGCCGGATCTCAGCTCACTGCAAGCTCCGCCTCCTGGGTTTACGCCATTCTTCTGCCTCAGCCTCCAGAGTAGCTGGGACTACAGGCGCCCGACACCTCGCCCGGCTAGTTTTTTGTATTTTTTTTTTTAGTAGAGACGGGGTTTCACAGTGTTAGCCAGGATGTTCTCGATCTCCTGACCTCGTGATCCGCCCGTCTCGGCCTCCCAAAGTGCTGGGATTACAGGCTTGAGCCACCGCGCCCGGCCTACTGCAGACTTCTGGACCCAAGATGGGGCTGGGAGAAATGGTGCCTCTGGAGTGGGGCTTTCTGAGACAGCATTTACCTCCAAAGTTTTGTTAAAATCACAGGGGCGTTGCGGGGGGTGGGGAATGAGAGATGGGGGAGAGTTGGAGAGTGGAGCTGGTGCCATGGCTCACACCCGTAATCCCAGCACTTTGGAAGGCCGAGGCAGGAGGACTGCTTGAGGCAAGGAGTTAGAGACCGTTTGGGCAACAAAGTGAGCCTCTGTCTCTAGAAAAAAAAAAGAAAAGGAAAAAAAACCGCCAGGCATGGTGATGTGTGCCTATAGTCCCAGCTACTAGGGAGGATCGCTTGAGCCCAGGAGTTCAAGGCTGTAGTGAGCTATGATTGCACCACTGCACTCCAGCCTGGCAATGGAGTGAGACCCTGTCTCAACAAAACAAAACAAAAACCATAGTGGGGGCAGTGTTGGCATGTTGAGGTATAATTAAAAACTCACCATCGGGGCCAGGCGCAGTGGCTCACGCCTGTAATCCCAGCACTTTAGGAGGCTGAGGCGGGCAGATCACAAGGTCAAGAGATCGAGACCATCCTGGCCAACATGGTGAAACCCTGTCTCTACTACAAGTACAAAAATTAGCTGGGCGTGGTGGCACGTGCCTGTTGTCCCAGCACTCGAGAGGCTGAGGCAGGAGAATCACTTGAACCCGGAAGGTGGAGGTTGCAGTGAGCAGAGATTGCGCCACTGCACTCCAGTCTGGCCATAGAGCAAGACTCCATCTCAAAAAACAAAACAAAACAAACAAAAAACCCTCACCATTGGTTTACTCATTTACTAATCATTTACTGAGCATCCACTATATTCCCCTATCTCTATGCTGGTCTCCAAGGATGCCAAGATGAACCAGACACAGTCTGGAGCTCATAGACTCGAGGCAGGCCAGACAAACTTTTTTTCTTTCCTTTTTTTTTTTTTTTTTTTTTTTTGAGACGGAGTCTTGCTCTGTCGCCCGGGCTGGAGTGCAGTGGCCAGATCTCAGCTCACTGCAAGCTCTGCCTCCCGGGTTCACGCCATTCTCCTGCCTCAGCCTCCGGAGTAGCTGGGACTACAGGCGCCCGCCACCTCGCCCGGCTAGTTTTTTGTATTTTTAGTAGAGACGGGGTTTCACCGTGTTAGCCAGGATGGTCTCGATCTCCTGACTTCGTGATCCACCCGTCTCGGCCTCCCAAAGTGCTGGGATTACAGGCTTGAGCCACCGCGCCCGGCCTCCTTTTTTTTTTTTTTTTGAGATGGAGTTTCGCTCTTGTTGCCCAGGCTGGAGTGCAATGGCGTGATCTCAGCTCACCGCACCCTCCACCTCCCGGGTTCAAGTGATTCTCTTGCCTCAGCCTCCCGAGTAACTGGTGGAGACATGTGCCACCACCCCAGCTAATTTTGTATTTTTAGTAGAGATAGCATTTCTCCATGTTGGTCAGGCTGGTCTTGAACTCCCGACCTCAGGTGATCCGCCCACCTCGGCCTCCCAAAGTGCTGGGATTACAGGCGTGAGCCACTGTACCCGGCCAGACAAGCTTTTAATAAGACATTGTAATTTAAAAAGCACTTTTATTTAGGAATGAATAAAAGTGTTATGGAAGACCAGAGGAGAGAGTGGTAACTCCACCTGGGCAAGTCCAGAAGACTTCCCAGAGGAAAGGGCATTTGAGCCAAACTTAGAGGGATTCATAGGAGTTGGACAGAAGGAAAAGGTAGGGAGTGGAGATGGGCTCAGAGGGCATTCCAGGCAGACAAAACAGGCTCAAGTGGGACCCCATCCCTGATCTCCCCGCACCAGGAGAGGATCTCCTACCTGTACAACATACTTCTGAGCCGCCGAACCAATCTGTTGGCTGCCCTGCACCGATCAGTGAGGCGGCGGGCAGCTGACCAGGGCCACAGAAGTGCCTTCCTAGAGCTGGCCAGTCGGTGAGGCCACTGTCTTTCCTATAGGGGTGGGGCAAGAGGGGAAAGAAAAAGAGCCAGGAGTCGGAATGGATTTCTGTCCTCTCTAAGTGTCAAGAGATTTGGTTGAAGAGGACGCCCATTGCATGCCCTTAACGCCGTGAGAGATGGGAATTCTTAGGGATGAGGAGTGAAGGGAGGAAGGAAGGCAGAGCCATGGAGAGGTTGCTGCTGAAGTCAGAGGGATGGAGGATGTACTGCAGGAAGTCAGGAAGTCCTCCCTGCCATTTGGAGGTTGGTGCTGGAGTGGGGAGGCTTAAGCTGGCTGGTCTGGCCTACTTAGTGTCTGTGACCCCTTTCTCAGGTGCCCTTGCCTAGGTCCATTTGTCAGCCACTTTTGGCTGCATCAGGCCTACTGCCTGGGCTGTGGGCAGCCCCAGGATGAGGGAGACATGGAGAACATTGTGTCCTGCAGTACCCCGGGCTGCCAAGGTGAGACTCCCTGGGGCGTGTGCCTCTCCCTGCTCAGACTTACCCCACTTGCATATGACAATCCACTGTGGTCCTTCCTTGATGGACTTCTCTTGCACCTCACCTTTTGTGCCCCTCCCTTCATTACTATGCATGTTCTCGTTTACACAGAGCCCTCAGGTAGCTCATTTTCTCCATGCTTGCCTTTATTCTCCCAGGTATTTATGAATAGGATTTATGTGCAAGTGGCATTGCAGCAGTTCCCTAGTGTGCACCCTTTGACAAGGATGGTTCCTCCAGGGGTGTGAGGGGAGGCAGGGGCTGGCAGCCAGGAAGCACAGAGGGTGGGTGGGTGAGCTTGGGTTCACCTCCATTCCCCCTGGCCTCCGCCAGGTCTCTACTGCCTCACTTGCTTCCGCCTCCTGGACAATACCTGCTCTGTGTGTGCATCTCCCCTCTCCTACCAGGGCGACCTAGACCTGGAGCTGTGAGTCTTTCAGTGACATGGGGTGGCTGGAGTCTGTAGGGGCAGTGGAAGTAGCCACCCTTCTCCCAGGATGTCTGCGGGCCACTGAGGTGAGAGTCTTCTCCAGGGACTCCAGCGATGAGGAGGGCCCTCAGCTATGGCTGGCTGCAGCTCAACGGAAGGACCCTGAGCAGGCATGGTTACTGCAGCAACAGCTCCAAGAAGTGCTCGGCAGGAGCCTCTCAATGGAGTCCACTTCCGAGTCCAGGTAAGCAGGAAGCAGGAGTTGGCACCTGGGAACTGTGAGGCCTAAGCAGGTTCTGTTCCATTTACAAAGGCCTTCCTGGGTGTCTGGACCTTTGCCAGGGCTTGAGAGAGACATGAGGGGAGGAGAAGTAACTGAGGTTTGCCAAGCGGCTGCTCTGTGTTAGCACCATGGCCCTGGAGGAGCTCACCATGCCCTTGGGGAGAGTGACATCGAATAGATAACAGGGTGGACAGTACCCTGATAAAGGAGTGAAGTACACTCTGGACAGCACAGAGGACACAACAGTCAATTTGGGAAAAGGGACATATTAATGAAGGCTTCATAGAAGAGGTGATAAATGAGCTGGATTTTTGTTTTGTTTTGTTTTGTTTTGTTTTGTTTTGAGACAGGGTCTCACTCTGTCACCCAGGCTGGAATGCAGTGGCGCAATCTCAGTTTACTGCAACCTCAACCTCCTGGGCTCAAGTCATCCTCCCACCTCAGTCTCCTGGGTAGCTGGGACATCAGGCACACCACCATGCCTGGCTTATTATTATTTTATTATTATTGTTATTTTGTAGAGACGGGGGTCTCACTATGTTGCCCAGGCTGGTCTCAAACTCCTGAGCTCAAACCATCCTCTCGCCTTGGCCTTCCAAAGTGCTGGGATTATGGGATTATAGGCATGAGCCATGGTGCCTGGCCATGGGCTGGATTTTGGGTGCAACTTGGTGGTTTGTTAGGCTGAGAAGTAGAGGAAAGCATTCCAAGGGGAGGCCTTTGTGGGTTTGGAGAATGTGAGGCATTCAGAAGCGTAGAGCACAAGGGATGGGTGTGACTGGGTAGAGACCTCAGAGAATGCTGGGAGATGAGGTTGGAAGTCAAGGTGGGAAGAGAGGGGCAAGAACCTTAACTTGTCATTTGAAAAGCTTAGGTTGGAAAGTGATATGCTCATATTTGTCTTTTAAGACCATAAACGAAGAAGGCAGAGTGGAGGTTGGGCAGGAGCAGGGAGGTCAGAGAGGAACTTGTCTTAGTCTAGGAGAAGTTCGTGATGGCCTCAGGACTGAGGTGCTGAGTGTGACTGGGATTTCTATGCTTGGGCCTGGGCAGGTGTTAGGGCAGGAAGATAAACAGGTTCTGGTAAAAGACGACTGGCCCAGTTTGAGATCTTTGAGGTGTCTGTAGGGCATCCAGCTGGAGATGCCCAGGGGGGTAGTTAGAAAAGGGCAGGGCTCCGGGCTGGAGGTACATTTTTGGGGGGTTGTTGAGCTAGAGACTGTAAGAGAGAGGATGAGCTAGATCATCCTGGCAGAGGGCATGGCAGGAGAGTGGGAGGGGACAGGGAGGGGAGAGGCTCAAGAAAGCAGGAGAGGCAAACTTATGAAATCAAGTGGGGGATGGGCACAGTGGCTCACACCTGTAATTTCAGCAATTTGGGAGGCCCAGGTAGGCCGATCTCTTGAGTCCAAGAGTTTGAGACCAGCCTGGGCAACATGGCAAAATCCCATCTCTACTAAAAATACAAAAACTTGGCAGGGCATGGTGGCTCACGCCTGTAATCCCAGCACTTTGGGAGGCTGAGGTGGGAGGATCACTTAAGGTCAGGAGTTCGAGACCAGCCTGGCTAACATAGTGAAACCCCATCTCTACTAAAACTACAAAAATTAGCCAGGCATGGTGGCACACACCTGTAGTCCCAGCTACTCAGGAGGCTGAGGCAGGAGAATTGCTTGAACCTGTGAGGCAGAAGTTGCATTGAGCTAAGACTGTGCCACTGCATTTTAGCGTGGGCGACAGAGAGAGGATTGGTCTCAATAAATAAATAAATAAATAAATAATAATATAAAAATTAGCTGGACATGGTGACATACATCTTTAGTCCCAGCTACTCAGGAGGCTAAGGTGGGAGGGATCACTGAGCCAGGGAGGCCGAGACTGCAGTGAGCCAAGATTGTGCCATTGTACTCCAGCCTGGACAATAGTACAAGACCTAGTCTCAAAAAATGAGAAGATTAAAAAAAAAAATAGAAATCAAGTAGGATCATGTGAAGACAGGGGACAGGCAGTTAGGAAATCACTGGAGTGGCTTGTGGGAATGTTTTTCATGGCATTGGGAAGACCAAAACTGGATCTGTCATGATGGGTTGAGGGCTGTCAGGTAAAGAAGACTCAGAAAGGCCGGGCGTGGTGGCTCATGCCTATAATCCTAGCACTTTGGGAGGCTGAGGCAGGTGGATCACTTGAGGTCAGGAGTTTGAGACCAGCCTGGCCAACATGGTAAAACCTTGTCTCTACTAAAAATACAAAAAATTAGGTATGGTGGCAGGCGCCTGTAATCCCAGCTACTTGGGAGGCTGAGGCAGGAGAATCACTTGAACCCAGGAGGCGGAAGTTGCAGTGAGCCGAGATTGCGCCACTGCACTCCAGCCTGGGTGACAGAGAGAGACTCCGTCTCTAAATACATAACATACATACATACATACATACATACATACATACATACATACATAATAAAAGGACTCAGAAATATGGTATGTGGCTCCTGCATCACTGTTGCCAGGAGTTTGATAATGCTTTTAATCTAATGAGTGCTGTAGTTTGAAAAAATGTAAGCTTGATGGTGAAGAGAAAGACAGAGTTAGCTTCACAGAGCAAGAAAGTAGCTTGAAGGGGAGTCAGCACTAAAAGCATTTTCTAGATCTAAGGACAGGAAGATTTAAGCATTTAGGCAGTGTAAAAGAGCGTTGGGGAGGGAGGTTTGGGTTCCAGGGCCAGGTGGACCAGGTGGCCTGCCTTAGAAAGGAGCAGGCTGGCAGAGGCAGAGGGGGAGAGTATACTTTCCCCTGAGCAGCTAAACCCGCTCCACCCTGGTGGCCTTGCTTCTCTCTGGGGAGGAGGAGGCAAGAGCACCTGCTGAGAGAGCAGAGCAGGCGGCTGGGAGTGGAATAAAGATTTCAAGGAGTGGGTGGTAGAGATTGAAAGACCTACAGTGGCAAGTGTGCAAAGAAGCCGACTGGGGAGGTTAAGGGATTTCCAGGTAGCGTCAAAGGCCCAGATGATGCTGGAAGCCGTAACCTGTAATGATTGCTCCAGTGCGCTTGGTTATGTGATTTTCTCTGGCACATGTGGTAGCCATGAATAGGATTCACGGGTGGAGGGCTTTTTCTGGGCAGGTCAGGAGGACAAGATGGAGCGAGAATTGAGGTGTCTTTGGTAAGAGTGTCTGAGATGACTGGGGAAGAGGAGGGGCTAAGGCTCCTGGGGGCAGCCCAGGGTCTGTCTTGATGACGTGTTAGAACAGGGGCAGTGGCCAGGAGGGAGAGTTGCCTGAACAGGAGGGGCTCAGAGAGGGGGCCATGGCCAGGGAAGAACTCTGGAATGAATCCAGTGAAGGGCCAACGCTGAGGAGGATGTCTGAGTGGGAACAGAGATGACAGTCAATAGGACCAAGGAGGTTAGGGATTGAGAGGCCAGAAAATTGGATGGGTCCTCTAATGAGGAGGTTGTAGGACCATACAAACAGCAGGAGTCCAGAGCCGGCATCTTAAACAGATGTGGCAGGTGTCTGGCAGGCCTGAGGAGACAGCCACAGCACTGCTGGTATAGCTGTCGTGGCAGCCAGGGGCTTTGCAAAAATCACTAGGGGCCAGCTGGGTTTGAGAAGGTTAAGCTGCCTCCTCTTGGGAGGACTGCAAAGAAAACTGTCCAGTGGGCACATTCCAGTGTGAATGGGGCGGTGGAGGTCGTGATGAGTGGATAGGTTGAAGGGGAAGCAAAGCTTTCTTTTCAGAGGTTCTAGAGGGCCCAGTGAAAGGATAAGCTGGGTCAGCAGAGGGGACAGCTTGAGCCTTGAGCAGGTGTGACCACTGAGGTCACTAGTGGTTCTGCCCTTCCTACCCATGTGGCCTCAGGCAAGTCCCTGCCCCTGCTCAGCATCAGCCTAAAATCAGAAAATATCTACAGCCATGGGCTGGTACGCCTCGTGGGTCTGAGAGAGCAGGAGTTCCTCATAAAGAACAGGAGCTGGATCTGAACAGATGGGGCAGGGCAGGGGGCAGGGATGCACCTGGGAAGACAGAAGGTGGGTGATCTGGCCACCCCCTTCCTCTCCTCACTAGTGACCTGGATGAGGAGAAGGGGCCTCAGCAGAGGAAGCACAGGCAGCAGCCCTTACCTGAAGCCCATCAGCCTATTAGCATTCTCACCAGCCCTGAGCCCCACAGACCACCTGAGACATCCTCCGCCCCCAAAGCAGCCCCCACTCCAGCTTCAGAACCCTCAGTCCCTCTCTCACCTCCCTCTCTTCCTGATCCTTCCCACCCACCCCCCAAATAAACCAAAAGTGGACACAAGTGTGAATCTTAAATTATTATTATTTCTTCCTGTCGCTTACACCCTTGGTGGGGGGGAAGGGAATAGGAGGGGGGGAGTGCCTCTCCCCCTAAGGCACTGACTGGGAAAGCCGAAAGTAGGGAGAAAGGAGGCCACATTGTCCCCACTCTCTGGGGCTGGGCCCCAGGTCTCCCCAGCCCTGGGCTCCCCCCATCACCTGAAATGCTAAGATGAGGCCCAGGACAACCCGACCTCCCCACCACCCCAATATATTACATCATCACTTTTTAAATAGATACAGGGACTGGTCCCGCTACCCCCTCCCTGTGACCCCTCCCCACTGTTGGGGTACCTGGGCAGCTGTGCAAATGGGCATGGGGGTGCATGGAAGGGAGGAAGAGCACCGGGCCCCTGAACCTGCCCCTTTTAAGGAGGGGGAGGAGCCGTCAGGCCAGGAAGGGGAAATAGTGCAAGGCAGAGCCCAGGCTGCAAAAGGGGTCCAGCACCCAGCGAGGAAGGGGGGGTGTCCCCCACCCCCAGCAGAATTGGGTAGTTAAAAATCTGAAACTAGATTTCAACAAGACCAACAGAAGAGGCTATGTACAGAATGGGGGTGGATTCAATCCTAAGAGAAGAGTGAGGGGATTATTCTCCCCTGCCTGACAGGAAGCCCAGCTGGCAAGGATCTGGGAAAGGGATCACTTTCCCACAGGTCCGCAGCCCCTTTCCCTGCGGCCAAGCGAGAAGTTCTGTGCCCACTGCCTTGACAAGGGGGCGCCGCTCACCAGCTGGGGTGGCTGAGGAGAGTAAAGACAGCTCGCTCCAGTGGCCGCGGGGGGCGCTCGCCCGCTCAGGGCATGGCCGCCAGATGGCGCCGGCTCGCCCGCTCTCCACAAGGCTCTTCCAACCCCTCACCCTGTCCCACACCCTTCGCTGCGCCAGCCCGGGGGCGGCGTGAGTCAGGGGCGGCAGCGGTGGCGGCGGCTCCGGCTCGCACCTGGGCGGGGAGGAGATGGGGAGGAGGAGGAGAAGAGGGTAGGACGCCGCCCGGCCCGCCCTGCCCTCTGGCCCCGGGGAGGGAGCGGCGGGAACAAGACATTCCCTGCCCAGGGCCGCGGGGAGGGAGGGACAGGGAGGGGAGTGGAACGGAGCGGCTCCCCTAGCTGGGCGGGGCCCCTCTCCACTGCCCCCAGGGGCGGGCGAGCCAATCAGGCCACCCTGCCCCCTTCTTCTCCGCGACCCCATGACTCAGCGCCGGGAGCAGGGCGGAGGGGGACTGGGATGGCTCCTTCCTTACAGGCCCAGTCCCCCAGTCTTTCAAGCTTCCACCTGGCTTTCCCCCACCTACCCTTCCTTTGCCGGCCCCCTTTGCATAATTCACTGCCAGGAAAAAGGAACAGAAACCAGGAAGGAGGGGTCTCGGAAGGGAGGGGCAGTCCTTCACCCCCTTACACAGCCAAAACCCCCAAGGGGCATAGGGGCGGGGCAAGGCTTTGGTCCCAAGCCCCCACCCCCTAGAAACCCGCATAGCCGAAGTGGGACCCACAAATCAGAAATACATTATTGCTTCTACTCCCCAGGAGCAGCTGGGGACAGGGACCCCACTTTTACAATAGAGCTGTAAATATATACACAATATATGTATCACTCCTTGGGGGATCACCCCAATTTGGGGAGCCTCTGCCCCAATACCTTCTTAGCTTGGAATTGGAATGAGGGCTCTGGGAGGAAGGGCTGATGCTGACACCAGCAAGGCTCCGTGCCCCAGACCCCTGCTGTGTCTGTCCTGCGTGCTCCCACTGCTTGGCATGGGTGTCCCCGGCCTTGTGCTGCTTCAGCCTGGCCCTCGTCCCTCTTTAAGAGGACTCCATGGCACCTTCAGCCTGGGGTGTGGTGGGTGCCCCTTCCTCCTCATCGTCATCAGGGGGCCCCGGGGTAGAGACCGGGGGCCCGGTGGGGGCTGACTGCTCCCAGAATCGAGCTAGAGAGAGGCGGAAGGTGTCCAGGTGGCCATTGGAGAGATCGAGGCCAGCGGGGGATGCAGCAGCGGTAGAGGGTGGCGGGTAGTGGGGTGGTGCATCGTCCTTGCGGCGCCGTCGGGTGCGCACCTCCAGGCAGTTCTGGCCTTTGAGGTGGCGCTGCAGGTGGTCCTCCTTGGCGAAAGCCTTGTGGCACAGGTGGCACTCATAGGGCCGGTCCCCCGTATGCAGGTGCATGTGGTTCTTGAGGTCGTAGCTGTGCAGGAAGCGGGCTGGGCAGTGCGGGCACGAGTAGGGGCGCTCTCCCGTGTGCTTCCGCATGTGGATCTTCAGCTTGTCGTTCCTGGCACAGGCAGGGGTGAGGGGCAGGGAGGTGTTCAGGATGGGATCCCTGGCTCCTTCTGGTCATACCACCCTGGCCTTGTCCCATCCCTGTCCCTCACCATTTGTTACCCCACTATTGCCCCAGGATACCCTGCTGGCTTACCTCTAGCTTAACGCTTAACTAGGCCTTGCCATTATCCACTCTTCTGCTTCCAGCACTGCCCTCCTGGGCACGAAATCCTTCATGCTCCAGACCCACCCCCCGCTGGCTTGTTTTATTGTGCTCTCCTCATTCCAGTAACCCACTCATGTCCCAGTCCCTCCATGACCACCTACCTCCACCTCGGGTCTCCTAACTCCTTCCCCCTCTCCTCCCACCCTGTCCCCTACCGACGGCCCCTGCCAGGCCCTTCCCCACTTGCTGCTCACCGGGTGAATCGAACACCGCAGACCTCGCAGGCAAAGGGCTTCTCGCCTGTGTGGGTCCTCATGTGGCGAGGCAGTTTGCCTGCCCCATGGATGATCTTGTGGCAGACAGGACACTCCTGAGGCATCTGGGAGCGGCGTTTGCGCACCAGCTTGTCTTGGCCGTCCAGGCCTGGTGCCAGGTTGTCCTGGTGCAGGGAGCTTAGGTAGGCCATCAGATCAGGATCGATGGCATCCTCATCTGAGCCCAGCTCCTCTGGGGACAGCGGGGGCCCGCCACCCTGTGCCAGCCCATAGGCTGGGGGATATACCAGCTCCTCTTCTTCTTCCTCACCCTCATAGGGTTCGCAGCTCTGGGGCCCCTCAGGAGGGGAGGCGGTTCCTGTGGGAGGGCTGTAGCTGTCCCCCAGCCCACTGCCCCCACTGCTGCCCACTCTACCCGCCACCTCCTCCTCCTCATAGGTCAAGGGATGGGTGGGTACTGCGGGCACCTCAGGGACTAGGTGGTTTGCTCTGGCCCCCTTGGTTTGCAGGAAAGCTTTCCGGGGCTTGCGGCTGCGGCGGGCAACAGGCCGAGGTGGCGGTGGTGGAGGTGGTGGGAGGGCCACCTGTGGAGGACTGTCTTCACCATTGGGAACTCCAGAGGCTGTGGCTGTGGCAAAGGCCTGTAGATACTGGCGGGCTCGCTCACAGTCATCCTCGTCTGGGCTGGGAGCTTCTAGCCCACTGCCCTGCAGAATCTCCATGCAAGCAGCGATGACACACGGGATCTCCAGCAGGCGGGCAGCCTGGAGCACAGCTGGCATGTTGGCGCTGCTGGTGGTCAGTGTGGCTGTATAGGCAAATTCAAGGAGGGCGCCTAGTGCCTCTGGCCCTACAAAGTCCAGCTCACACACGCCTGCCCCTGCTCCCCCAGCGGTCGTCCCGCTGCCCCCTGCCCCCATGACAGCTCCGCCACCGCCCTCAGTGAATAGCTTCTTGAAGTAGTGGCTACAGGCAGCTAGCACAGCCCTGTGGGTGCGGTATTCAAGGCCCTGCGTCCGGATGGTGAGGTCACATAGGTGGCCCAGCTGGCGCTGCTCATTGAGGCAGCTCAGGAGCTCACTGCTGTGGTCCGGGAATGGAATCCCAATCAGGTCATCCTCGGGGCTCCCCATCTTCTCCTGCAGAGTCAAATAGAGGGGAGGTTAAAAGTGCTCAGCCCATAGGGGTCTGGGGAAAGAGGACCAACTTTAGCCAATACTTATTGAAGGATGACTACATGCCAGTCACCCTTCTGAGTACTTTACACTCATTTCATCTTCCAAAACCCTCCGAAGTATGATCATCGTTTCACAGACAAGGAAACTGAGGTTCAGACAGGTGAAGTGATTTTCCAACTTAAGTGCAGAACAGTGTTCGAACTCAGGCAGTGGGCCCGGTCCTTGTTCCTAACTACTACACTATTCTATTCTGCCTCTGTGGCAGCAGGAGCCCTGCCTTTCTGGCCTTTTAATAGAGGTCCATCTGTGTCACCTGCCCCCTTCCCCATCTCTTTGGAAGGAGCAGTGGACTGGGAGCTAGGGTGCCTGGGTCCTGGTTCAGGCTTCATAAAGAATTGGCTGAAGGACCGGGGGTGGTACTGGCAGCTGGCCTCAGTCATTTGAAAAGTGAGGTAACGGTCTTTGTAGTGAAACCTCCTCATAACCTGGGGAGAGGCCAATGAGAGAGTTCAGACTCACACTGGACCAAGATCTGCTGGAGGCCAGGCACAGACAGGTGCTTTAACTCAAGTTATCTCTCTCCAAAGCGGCTAGGACACTGTAAAACATATGCAAACAAGAGAAGGCAGCTTCCAAGCATCATCCTCTTCCTCCTCATGCCCCTCCCCTGGCTACCAAAGGTTCATCTCCCCTTCTAGATCCCCCGCTTCTTGAGGCCAAACGGGAAACACAGCTCCCAGCATCCCTCCCCCCACATCCTCCCCTCCCCCATGGGGCCAAGGAGCAGCCACCCTTTGCTGGGGTGTCACTGGCTGGCGCGGTTGCTTCCTGCCCCGCACAGATAAGCATCGCCCCCGCCCCCTCCCCCACTGCCAATAGGCCAAGTTCCAGTCCCACCCCCCAACTCCCCCTCAGCTACTGCCACCCCTCTCTCCGTATTCCAGGGAGCCACATCTCCAGAGGGCCTTGGTCCTGCTCTCTATCCTTTATCCTCCAACGCCCAGCCACAGGAGGGGGGTGCAGAGCAGCCAGCCATCCCAAGGCTGGCAGAGGTGTGGGCAGGGGTTGGGGCCTGGAAGGGGGTGAGACCTGCTTTAAATCCTGGCTCTGCTACTATCTTGCTGAATGACCTTGGGAAAGTCATTTCTCTCTGTGCTTCCATTTCCTCAGCTGTGCAAGGACGGGGTGGAAGTAGTGGCCCCAATGGCTCAGCCCTTCAGCCCTGACATTTTGTGGGTCTGGAGCAACTGGAGACAGTGCTGGGGCCTGGAAAGAGCTGGGCTCTGGAGTCAGCCAGGTTTGAGTTTGAATCCTGTCTCTGCCACCAGTTAGCTCCATGACCTTAAACAAGTGATTTAATCTCCGAGCCGCCTTCCTCGTCTGTAATATAGGATAATTCCACCTGACTCCTAGGGTTGTGGTGAGGGTTAAATGAGACCAAATATGGCATAGTGCCTGATACGCAGTGGGGATTCAATAAATGTTCTGGCCTTGGCCTAGCCTGAGGTCAGATTCCACTATACAGATGGCCTCTGTTAAGAAAACTACTTGGGGACAGGTCAGCCTCCCTCCCTCAAATCACCCTGAGGGAACCAGGCTACTACTAGCTACATGACTTTGGATAAGTCACTTCCTTTCCTGAGGAGGCCTGTTCCTCATATGTAATATTAAAGACTACCCCTATTGATCCTTAGGGCAAGTCCCACTGACATTTTGTCAGTGTCCCCTCTGCCGCGTCAGCAGCTGTTCAGCCCTGGCCATTGATGGGGAAAGGTTTTTTTGGGGGGGTGGGGGAATGAATGGGGGAGTTAAGCCACAAATTTTCTCTTTAGGAGACAAGAACTGCATTCTCTGTGTCTGCCTCCCTGCCTGCCCCCTTCATTGCAAGGCCAGGGCTCCTGCACAGAAACCTTAGGTGAGCAGCACCCGCATGTCCGTCTTTGCTTGTAAGCCACATCTAGGCACCCTTAGATAGCCCACCTGTTTCCACCTTAAGTCCTCAAACCACTTCTCTCCCTAGGAACCAAGCCATCTGAGAGCTCTCCCTGCTCCCTTTAATCCTCCTGACTGTACTTTACAAATGGTACAAGTGGCAAATGGCCCCCAGACTTGGGAACAAACAAAAACCAGGTGGGCAGCAGCAGCAGGAGGAGCAGCAGCAACAGTGGCTGTAGCCACTTAAGCAGCAGTAGGCACCCTCCTGGGCCCAAGTGGATCCTGTCCTTCCTAAGGGGGATGGGTGGGGCTGTCCTCGCTGTCCATTGGCTGGGAGCTGGGCACTGGCAGGCATGTGGCTCACCCCATCCCTCTCCCTCCTTCCCTGCCCACCCCACCCATTCCCGCTGCTAAGCCCGCCTCCTTTCTCCCACCCCAGGGCCGGTCTCCGAGGCAACTTGGTGTGGTGGGGGCGCTGATTGGCTGACCTCACTGTCAGGTCACAGGCTCAGGCTCGTTCACCACGCAACTCACACAGGGATTGGGCAAGGGTGGGTGTTTAACTCCTTAGGCCCAAATCCAATGCCCATGGCCAAGAGGTAGCAATGAAAGAGGGGGAGAGGCAGAGGACATGCGTGGGAAGGAGAGGGTGTTCATAAGGTTCTCTAGCTTCTGGGAAACTCCCCTAACCCTTACCCAGGGCTCTAGCACCCATGCCAATATAGGTGCCACCTGGAGCTATGGTGCTGCCAACCAGGCCAAGGGGCCCTCCTAGGCCCATCATCTGGGAGGGATGGGTGGGGCGAAGGCATCCCCTTTCTTTCTGCCAGGGTAGGGCACTGGTGCCAGGGTGCCCACCCTACCTTGGGCACCTTTCCCACCTCTGCATCCCAGAGGGCCCAGTCCCCTGACGCCCCATGAAGGCGGCCCATCCCCACCCAGTCTGGCATGCCCCCTCTTGCTAAGACCTTGTGGGCATGGGCGTGTGTGGTGGTTGGGGGTGCAGCTGTGCCAGGGAACCGGGCAAGGTCTGTTTGGTCTGTTTGCCTGGTAGGGGGAAGAACTGGGGGCCCCGCCCCATCACTCCCCTCTTTCCCGCCACCCCCCCAGGCTCCCCTCACTGTCAGGCCTGCTAGACCGGCCAAGCCGGTGGGCAGCTCTCTTGAAACTGGGCCCTGAGTCAAGCCTGCCCTATCTTTGGTTGGGGGAAGACTTCAGGGTGAGAAAGTTGGGAGGGGGTAAAGGTGGGAGTGCCTATCACCTACCCTTCACTGCTCAAGGGCACCTGGCAGGGTATGTCCAGCACCAAGAAACCAAAAGGTGGAGGCCACTGGCCCGGTCTTGGAAAGAAAAGGGAGATGGGAACTCTTTCCAGGTGCTGACCTCAGGCAGGGTCCAGTGCAGGGCTGGGGGCCACTAGGGCCAACACTGCTGGCTTGAGCCAGCTGAAGGGCAGGGATAGGAGGCCCTGAACAGGGCAGCTGAGTAAAGCTGGCCCCCCTTTCCCCACCCTGGGGATTAGGGGAGTGAGGCTTAGTGTGGGGGGCAGCAGGCAGAACCAGGATTAGCGGCGGAGAAAATAGATATGGGCCTGAGACACGGGCACACAGAACCCCCCCTCCCCAGGTTCCAAGGCCCCTACCTCTAGGCTCTGCCAGGGAGCCTGAGAGGGGCCTGGCCAGGCTTCTCCAGGAGCAGCAGCTTGGGGTGAGGGAGGATGAGGACCAGGCTGTAACATCTTCCTGCCAGGGATGATGGAGAGACCTGAGGCTCTTCCTAATGCTCCTGGTGCCTTGGCTGGCCACCCCTCCCCCTTACTTCTGTCTCCTTTCTCCCTCCAGCCCCCACCCAACTCCAGCCTCAGGTTCTCTTCCTGTTTTTTTGGAACTAAGTTTGCACGAAGCCAGGGCTTTGGCCTGCGTCTGGACCAGGGGGGTGGGGAAATTGGACAGCCAGTCCAAAGTCCTCAGGGACCCAGGAATCCTTATTCTCCAGCTTCCTCCACCACTTCTCAGGGCCTCTGGGGCCCAAGGGCTGAAGCCATCTGGATTGCCCAGTTGGGGAGGGAAGGTAAAGGGGCTGAGCCTCTTCTCACATGAGGACTAGAAGAGTTTCAAAGAAGAGGTTCTTTGCCCAGGGATGCTCTGACATTTATGGAGCTCTTCTCTCCCCACCCCAGCCCCTCCAAGCTTGTGCATGCCTTCCCCATCCCCCATATGACGCTTCCCCTCCTAACCTCACCACCCCCAGCACTCACACTTCCTGGGGGCCGAGGCGGGGAAGAGAGACCGCAAGCCACGAAGGGGGAAGGAGGCGAGGGGAGTTGGCTGCTTCCCGGTGCTGTGGGGGTTAAGTCTCTGCCCAGCTCCAAATCCCCCAGTCCTGGTTCTGGGGCTCCTGAAATGAGGTAGACCTTAATGCTTCCCTACATTTTCTTTCCATGACAAGCCCTTGCCAATAGCCCCTTAGTCTCCATCAAGGGAAATATGAGGGAGATAAAAGATGGCGGAGGAAGGAATGGGGGCAACCCTCCCAGCCTTCGCACCACTACCTTCGGGTATTCCTTGCCATCAGCCAGCTCTCAATCTTGCCCTTCTCTTGGCCTCCTTGTTCTGTCCCCTCATTGCCTCCTTCGACCCTTGTCTTCCCTCCTCAAGTCCACCCTTTGCATTCCTTCCTTCAGCCCTCCTTGAACTCCGCACCCTCTCCACCACATCAGTGTCCCTAGGCCTCCTCCCAGGAACTGTCCCCGCCTCTCCTTTCTCTTCCCCTTGGTTCTCTCTTGCTCAAACCTCTCCACTTTCTCCATTGGCCCCTTGCTTCGAGCATCCCTTCCTTTCTCCCCAGGCATGTGAGGAGTGGAGAGAGGCAGAGGAATTAAATCAGGGGCCAGGCCTGCCCAACACCTGGTCTTGCCAAAAGATGGTTGAGTTTTGGGCATCCACGCCCCACTTTTGGATGAAGCAGGGGACCAAAATTTGGGAGGCAGTTGGGGAGAATGAGTGGTGGAGGGGGGTTTGCAGCGAGAGCGGATGTGGGGTGGGGGTGGAGGGACAACCTGTGCCTCTCTGCCCGTCAGAGTTTCCAGCCCTGGAGCTGCTGGACTTTCCCCGGAGGGTGCCCACCCTGGACCAGGCAGTTGTCCACTTGGACAGACTCTGGCCATCAGGATTCTCAGCAGGGTCTGCCTGGACAGTGCCAGCTCCCCTTAGGGCCTGAGGAGACCGCACAAGGTGCCAGGGTCTGCCCTGTGCCCACCCCCTCCCCCCAGCCTAGTGTCTCCAGCTGGGTAACCGAGCTGGCTGGTAACCCCACACCCGCCAAGCAGCCAGCAGAAACCTGAGCCCCCCAGCCCCAGAGGACACCCCAGCCCGATCTCCGGAGCCCGGCTCTCTGCCAGCCTGACCAGCCTTCTGGCCTGGCCAAGCAATCACTCAGTCCCTATAGGCTGCTCTTCTGCCTCTCCTGATCCGCTCGGGTCCCCTTAGACACTGAAGCCTCCCCAGATTCCCGCTTCTCAAGCCCTCAGTTCCCTAAACTCTCTTGTGAAGTCTGGGCACCCTCTTCCTGGCCTGTTTTTCAGTCCTCTGACCCTTGGCTAATTCTAGGCCTCCAAGCCCCCCTGGGGCCTGATCTCCCAAGCCAGAGCAGGGCCTACTCACCTGAATGCTGAGGGGCCTGGCGGCAACTCCTCCTGGCCCCTGGGGGCAGCAGGTTGGGACAGGTGGGGGAGGGCCAGGCTTGGGGGGAGGTAGGGTGGCTGTTCCCCGCTCCAGCTCCCTCCTTCAAAGGGGCCGCCCACGACCTGGCCCAGCCCCTCCCCCCTACAGCCTTAACCCTCTGGGTGCTGTCCCCCCTCCCCCCAGCTTGGAGGGAGGGGTTACCGGAGGGCTGGCGGCGTGGGAGAGGGCCCAGAATCTCTGCCTGTGGTGCCTGAAACCCCAGCAGAATCCACCCGCTCCTGTCCTTACTCAGTCCTAAAAGAGGAAAAAGGTGAGGGGTAGGAAAGGTAGGAGCTGGGACAGTCCAGGAGGACAGAGATGAGGAGGAGCAATGGGAGAGGCTACTGGAGGTGGGACCAGGAGAAGGAAGAAGGGAGGGGAGGGGACAGAGGCAGCAGTGGCCAGAAGAGGGAGGAGGGGAACCCTGGACAGTCAGTGCCAGGGGTGACAGGTGCCTGGGTCCCAGCCCCTCAGAATATGTGGGATGGGGACCACAGGGAGGCCCTCTAGACCCCAGCAGGCTCCTCAGTCCCCCTGGGAGCTGGCCGAATTCTCCCTACCTTGTACTGGGCTGGGGCCCTCAGGGGCTGGGCAAGGCGGCACCCCGCCCTCCCCATAGCCTCACCCCAAACCCACTCACATACCACAGTTCCTCGCCCGGGCACCAACCCCTGCCAACCAGGCCAGGGGGCAGCGCTCATGCCAGCCCCCAATAGCCAGGGGGATTGGGGGAACAGAGCTGGCCTGAGGGGGACAGACAGATTGGGGGAGCTGTGGGCACCGAAAGAGGAAGGAGCCGGGAGGGGGCATCTGCTGGGAAGCGCCTAGCCCCACCCCTTGCGCAAGCTGCTGCCACCCTGGCCGGTTGGGTGGGACCCGCCTGGGCCTGAGGGGCAACTCAGGAGGGCTCTGAGCCCAGACATGGATGGGCCACCAAGTTTCACTTAAACAACTCCTGAGGTCCCTTATTCCTGGAATGAGGAGTGCCCTAGTGTCCCCCAGACACTAGGCCATCCCAAGTCCTGCTAGGCTTGGGGGTACCATAGAAATGCCCCCTAAAGTATCCCCTCCCCTTTCCCCCAACAGCTGCTGGCTCAATGCCGCTGGCCTGCTGCCCCTCACCAGCTCCCGGCCCGGTTGGCACCTACCCACCAGGATGCTGGCAGTCCTGCCCTCCTCTCCCTCCTACCCCCCTGCTCCCAGCGCCCCATGCCAACTGTGGGCCTGAGGTGGGGGAGGGTCACCCTGTGCCTTGGTGCCAGTCTGACGGGCCCAGGTCCCTAGGCCCTACAGATAAGGCCTAAGACCCTGTTCTCAAGCCGCCCCCTCAAGAGGTAGCACACTGGTCAGGGCCTACACAGGGAGAGCCTAGGAGGCAAGGGACAGCCCTGTGAGCAGTTAATGAAGGCTCCACACCCCAGGGTGGGGGCCAGTGTCTCTCCCTACCACCAGGTGCCAACCTCCTGGCATTCCCCCTGCCCAAGCATTTGCTTGGGCACCAAAGTCCCTGCAATTCCTGAGAGCCCTAGTGCCTGCAGCCTGCGAGGGAGTGGGGTGGGGCTGCTCTCTGCCCTTTGATCCCCATAAAGGGAGGGAACCAGCCTAGAGGGCAGGGGGCAGGGAGGGAGTTCATGGGGCCCCTCTGTTTCACCCCTGCCAGGGACAGCAGGGCAGGGTGTGGGCATCTTTTGGGTGGGGCCCTAAGGTGAGGACGGGTAGCATGTCTCAGCAAGGGAGATGGATGTCAGTCATAGGTACACGGCATCCCATGGCAATGCAATAGCAAGAATAAAGTGGGGGGATGAAGAGGGTACCCACATTCCAACCCATCCCAGTTCTGGTTTTCACCCTCATCGAGAAACACTTCCAGACTCAGACAAATTGAGAGCTCAAGGACTACAACTCCCAGTGTGCACCACAATTGCTTTGTATGTACCTTGGGAGTTGTAGTACCCCTTGAGAAGCCCTGGGTTCTCCTCTTCCCCAGAGCCTTGCTGATGGGTGGGAAGGGCAGATGACTTGGTCATGAATCTCCAAGGGGGCTAGGTTTAAGAAGAGGTAAAAGGCTAGGATGTCCATGGTGGAGGAAAGAGGACCCCTGCTCCCAGGCAAAGGGGGAGGAAAGGAGGAAGGAAGGAGGAGAGGATGTCTGTTGAAAGGGGCATATGGGTGGGGAGGAGTTGGGGGGACGGTGGAAACAGGAAGGAAATTGAAGCCAGAGACATGAGGTCGAAAGTAAAGGCCTGGGGGAGCCCCACTCTGAGGCCTGTCAGGGACTGGGATGGCATTTCCCCATGTCATTCTGTTGGCCTAGGAGGAAGAAGAGGAATCAGTGATGTCAAAAGATAGTGAATTGATATATTTATGGGGGATCACTGTTTCTTTTGCCTGCCATTAGCCCTCTTTTGCCTGGGGCACCTTCAAACCTTGAATCTGGCATAGATATTTGCTGACTGGGAAGCTCTGAAGGCTGACTGGTTCTGGGGAGGATAGCAGGCAAAGGAAGGGGCTTGGGGAGATCAGAGCTAGGCCTGATGGTGAATATGGTAGAAGTATATGTGGGGTTAGGCCAGGTGTAGTCAGGGCAAGTGCTGGCAAATGACAATGCTATCCTCCAGAGCAGAACCATGGCATCTGGAGGCCTCAGGGAAGAGAGGGCTAAGATGTCCATCCTAAGCTGTGGGACAGGATGAAGAGGGCAGCCCTCTCTGGTCTCCCTGGGGAATTTGTTAAAGGTAGCTTTGTCCCTGTGCCAGTGAATATTAAAGATGGCAATTCAGGGGGCTAGGTGGTAGCTGGGTGCCTTTCCCTAGTAGGGGTGGAGGTCAGAAGTGGGCAGAGGACCTGCTTTGAAGTCACTTCTCCTGGGCTCCCCAAGGCTCTGGGACAGATGCTTGCAGGCCCCAGCCAAGATTCTTGCCAAGACCTGGGCCTGGCTGGGTGTGGGGGTCTTTCTTGTCCCCACCCCACCAAACACTCGATGGTGGATGACAGCAGCTCTATCCCCTACCTCCCAGTCCCCCAGGCCCGCCTTGGCGCCTGGCTGCTTCTGTGTTGGCAAGAGGTGGGGGGGAGGGGGCAGCGAGGCAACTTCAAACTGTCCGGGCAAAACGTCAAGTTTACTCACGAGTTTACTCAGCACAAGGAGGGGGAAGAGGCCAGGGCGGGCACACCCCATGCCAGGGTCCCATCCATCTGCCTGTCCCCACCTTCCTCCCCCACTGTTCTCTCCTGCCCTAGGCCAAAACAGGCATAGGCCCTAAGGCCTGGTGTCAGGGCAGTCTTAACTCTCAGGAAGGTCAGGGAGCCAAGCGGGACAGAGGCAGGAAGCCCCGCAGCAGGCCCAGAGGCTTCTGTCAGAGGGCAGTGCCCTGCCTGGAGCCCATTCACTACTCATCTTGGGACCTTGGTCTTGGGCCAGAAGAATTGGGTCTCTTAGCCATTAAGAAGGGGGCAGTACCAGGCCAAACCTCCTCCATCTGAGCAGTCCCCTGGGCAGTGACTTCTGACCTGAAATGCCCAGTCCTAGGCTGTCCCTCAGTCTGATGCCATCCAGGCAGCCATAGGATCAGGGGCTGGTTTTCTCAGCCTTGGCTTGGAATGGGGGGCTGGCATCCTATCTGACCTACTTCCCTTTCCTCCCCACCTGCTTTGATTCTCTGCTTCTCTCCCCCAGCCTTCACTGTCCCCACCCCAGAGCGCTCCGCCCCCCCATGCCTGCTGGGCCCCCTCCCCCACCCTTCCCCAGGGTGCCAAGTGCAGGCACACAAAGGGCCTGATGGTGCATTGTTAGCCCAGCCCCCGCTGCCCGCCGCGCCCTCCCTGGGCAGGCACTAGGCCAAGGAGGAGCTGGGGGCCCTGGGTGCCAGGGGGCACCATGGGGAAGAAGAAGGGGACAGCACCTGTCTTCCAGATACTGGGGTCTACATCAGCCAGGGCTGAGTAGTGATGAGAGTCCCATTAGAGCACGCCCGTCTCCTTGACACCTGAGCCTAGTGGGCACTGCCTTCTTTCTTCCCCAGAGCCCCATTCTGGTGGTATTAACCCCTTTTTGACCCTTGTGCCAAGGCTGGGGGTGTGTGGTACCCAAGGGAGGGGACAGTGTTTGGGGGTGCCAGCTGGTTGTGTTGTGCCCACAGCAACCATGTAACAGAGGCACGCTGCGGGAGCTGGGGTCCCCGGGGCCAGGGACAGAGGCACTGACAGAGATTTCTCCTTGTTTCATCAGCTGCTCCAGGGGGAGCCCCCTGCCCTTCTCCCCAGTTACCGCTAAGGAGAAACACTAACTACCACCCAGACATAGTCACAAGTATGTCCCTCTCTAGTGCAGCGCAACACTCCTTATGCCCACTCTCTCCTTCCCAACCTGATGCCCACTCCATGCCAGCTCTCCCAGCAGTGCCAGGCGGGTACAGGGGTGACCAAACCAGTTGGTGTGTGTAGGGCAGCAGGAGGCAACCCCATAATCCTCCAGGCCTCATCCCCGCACTCACACATACTCCCTTAGGGAACAGACAGTTCCCATCCTGGTTTAACCCCTCACAGCCCAATCTGGATCCCCCGCCCCTGATAAGCGGTCTCCCTCCTCCAGGAATAAGTTGGGGGAAGGAGGAATAGCTGCGCTGACTCATTCCCGTTCTCGGCTGCAGCTAGGGGTCTCCAAGGCATTCGGGCGGGGGTCAATTCAAGAACACCCTCCACCTGGCCCGGAAGCCAGGACAGCCTGCCGGTCTCCCCCTCTCCCCAGCACCCACTTCCGGTGTCCCAAACTAGGTCAGCAGCGCTCGTTTCCTGTGGGTCAGCTAGCACCGGCGCCTCTGCCCCTCCCCTGCTCCGGACCCAGGCTCCCCGCCCCCCCGCCCCCCAGGGCGCCCCGAGGTCTCACCACGTCTCAGCCGCCCTTTGATACGTGGGGGTTGTGCGGGGCGGGGGGCAGGGGACCCGCCCTCTCTCTAAACACCAGCAGGGCCGGGGCGCCTGGGCAGGCACGTGTCCGGGCACAACCCGCTGCCCACGCCGCCCCCCCACTCCCGCCCCCACCTCGCTCTGGCCGGGACACGTCGCTCTCTTACTTGGGATGGGGTGGGAGGAGGGAGAGAAAGCTGGAAATTGAAAGCAGCGCCCCCCACCCCTTTGAATGGCAGCCTTCTGCCAGGCGCACTCTAGGTTCTACAACAACACAGTAGCGACCCCCACTCTGGGCTGGGGCAGGTGCGCCGGCGCCGGTGGGGGGACGGGTGGTAGGTAGGAGAATTCTTCCTAGTCACCCGCCCTGGCTCTCGGGTTCTGGGGGCATGAGCTGGCGTGGAAAAGGTAGCGGCGGTACTGGAGCCTGAAGGAAGGGAGTGGGATTGAGGGGCAGGGAAGAGAGAGGTCATTCTATGTCGGTTCGGAGGTTGTTACTGAGCCCCGCTACCGCTGGAGAGAGCGCGGCTCTGGATGCGCAAGAAACCGTAGTCCAGCCGGTAACTTTCCCCCAAGCAGCGGCTCCTCCTGCGCCCCCCCAACCCCCATGCAACTGGCCTGGGGCCAACCCACCGCGCCAGGGGGCGCGGGGTGGGGGGGTGCGCGTTGTCCTAGTTAGAGTCCGTCAGCGTTTCCATTCCCTCAACTCGGTCCGGTCTGGGGTCTCCCCCTAAAGTCACGAAGGAGACTGGGGAAACGCTCAGCGTCGCCTCACCCCCTCTCCATCCCGAAGCCGCCTGTCTGTCTGATCCCAGGAGAAGTGCACAGAAAGTTTCTGGGGACCCTCCGCCCAGGGTTGGGGGGCATCCGCAGTTCCTTCTCTGTCTTTCCTCCCAATTAAAACCAATTCCAGAGACCCGGGGTGTTGGGAAAGCACAGGGAAGGGGAGTGGTGGGAATCTGATCTGCATGCGTGTGTATGTGGGGGTCCCACTTACAGGACGGACGAAGGACACTGCAGTAGTCTCGAGTCTAGTGAACCCCGAGCCAGGAGACAAAAGTGGGGTACACTCACCTCTCAGCCGTCGGGTCCGCTGGCTGGAGCTGCTGAGGCTCGGGGTGTGGGAAGAAGCGCGTCCCCCACCAGGCCCGGGGGCTTGGGGCCCTGCTCCGGTCCTGGTCAGAAGGCCGCGGTCAGTTGCTCGCCGCTCGCTGCTGGGGGGCTCCTCCTCCGCCGCCCTCAGCCTCCTCCTGCCGCCCGCCCCCCCTCGGCCGCCAACAGCCGTACATTCACCTGGCTCCCACCCGCCCCCCCCTCAGGGCCCGCCTCACCTGTCCTGCTGTCTCACCTGTCCTCCTGCTTGCTTTCCCCCCATCCCTCCCCTCCCTCCCCCCGCCCCTACCACCCCCCAAACTCCCCCCCCCAACACTTAGCAACACCCTCTGTCACTTCCTGGTTTTTCACCCGCCCCCCCAGGTCCCCCTCCCTCCGCCCAATAAGGACATAAACTTCAACCCCTTCGTCCAGCCAGTCCCTGCAGAGCGCAGATGGGTCCCTCCCTCCTTTTTTGCCCCCTTCCTCCAAACTCTTACTTAGCTCTCCTAGCCTTTTCCACCCTCCTCCTTTCCCTCCTTCTTTCCTTCTCTCTGTCTCCCTTCACCTGCCGCGGTCCCTCTCTCCCCCCCTTTCTCCTCCCCCTATCTCTCCCAGTCCACCTTAACTCAAACTCCGCCCCAGGCCCCCATCCAGCCCTTTGCCGCTGCTCTGCCCGCCCCCTGCACGCCACCGCCCTGTCCGCCCATTGGCCTGAATACCCGCTCATCTCCAGTGGGTCTCGCCTTGCTTTCGTCCAGGGAGGGGGCGGAGCCGAGGGGCTGGCCTGGAACCTGGAGAGGAGGGGGGGAGGGGGCAGTGTCCGCAGCGGCCAGGGAACCAAGCACCCCCTACAGGGGCTCCCTCTCCTCCAAGAGGGGCTTCTGCAGGGTCACGACCTCAGGAGGGAAGGGTATGAGAGGTTAGGGATAGGCTGGGTGGGAGTGAATTGGGGACTTAGGGTCTTAAGGGAGGGGGTCCCGTGAGGGGCTATAATCAGGTCAGGGACCTACAAGGGAGGGGGAGGGGGAGCCACCAGGCCTTCAGCTCCGGCCCCTACGCTCCACCCCCTCTCGGAGGGAGCCGGGGAGTTGAGCCTGCGGGCGCCCTGCGTCCCTCCCCACGCGTGACGGTGCCCCGCGGGGAGGGAAGGGCGCCCCGGGCAAGCAGCCTCTGTGCTGTCGCCAGTGCCCGCTGCGGCCTTGGCATTGTCGGAGGGGAGGGGCCCAGTCTGCGAAGGGGGAGGGGGCGCGCTCACGCTTTTGCTCCCCAACTCCATCCCGCGGGTTCCCTAAGTGGAGAAACTGAGTCTCCACTGAGGAGGGATATCTTGACATAGATTCGCTCAGAGACCCAGGTGGCGAGGGGTGCCTGGATGTTTTGGGATGTGTGTTATGTGTAGGTTTTGGGGAGGACCGGTATAAATACTTGGGAGCCCCCCAACTGAGAAAGGTAGCGGGTGAAGGATGTTTCCGACAGAGCCTGCGGAGCTGCGTACCCCAAAGGGCCCCTCCCACTAGTGTCAAACGGAATCAAATCAGGCTACCTAGGGCCAGGTTTGGCTCCCCCGCGACAAGCCAGGCCGAACCGGGTCGGACTCGCTTTCCCCTCCCAACCCCCCTTCGCAGGGGGCCTCCCTCCCTTTCCAGCAGGTGGCTCCTCGGGACACCAGCTCAACCTGTTGGACCACAATGGGCGGCGCCAGGGGGGCCCTGGCCCTCACCCGGGCTGACCCGGGATCCCCGCGCATGAGGGGCGGAGTCCAGGTCCCTCCCTCCCTCTTTCTCCCTCTCTCCCTCTCCGCGCCGGGCCGTGACTCAGCCTCGGGGCCGCTGCCCTGCTCCCCAGCCAGGGGCGGAAAGTGTGAGGCGCCCCTGAGGGCTCAGGCCAAACCAAACAGCCCCCCACCCCAGACATTATCTCACTGGAGAATTAGGGGGGCTATAGGAAGGAGGAGGTAGCTGCAGGCATGGGGCGCTCTGGCTCGAGTAATCCGCTCCGGGTTTTCCTAGCGTCCCTGACCCCCTTGGGTCCCGAGGCCGGTCACTGCTCCGGGTTTTCTTCTCAGCCCCGCCGGACAGATTCTGGTCCGGAGGGGCCGGGAGCTGGTGGGGTCCAGGCCGGGGTTTTCCCCTTCCTACTCCAGCCGTCCGGGTAGTGCAGGCCTGGCGAACGGCTGTGCTAGGAGCTAGGCGGCAGTGCCACAAGTGAAATGGAGAGGGGGCTGCTTTGGGGAGGAAGGGGGATAGCCAAAGAAAGGGGGCGGGGGACAGGGGGTGGGAACGTGGCCCGGGGAGGGCAGGGCCAGGGCTTCCAGAGGCAATATCAGGGCGGGCTCCCTGGCACCAGCCTTTGGGTACAGAAACTCGAAAGGTGCCCAGTGCCGTACGCTTGCCTCGCCCAACTTCCCCCCTGAGGGTCGCGTTCTGCGTCTGGCTGAACATGACTTATCTTTCTGCGGCTAGATTGCCACTCCCCACTTCATTCCCAATAGTCCTGGAACCCTCAGTTAGTTCCTCAGTGACGCCCACCCTCCCATGTCTCTTTTTTTCTCCTGGTGCAAATAGCTCCCCTCCTTACTCAGAAATCGGAGTGGGGAACCCCTACTTGAAATTCCCTCTTACCCCAACCCCTAACCACGCCAAACGACCGAAACAGCGGCGGTAGAGAAACGCTGACTGGGGACCCCGCCCCCTCCCATGAAGCCCCTGCTAGGCCCCAGGGGCCGGCCGCCCCCGCCCCGCCACCAGGCCCAGACTGGAACTGGGAGCTGGAGGGCAAGTGAGGGGCCTGCAGGGGCCGCCTGGGGATAGGGGAGCGTCCCAGATCTCACGTTAAGACTTAAATTTTTAGGTGACCAGCTAGACTTTAATATTTGGGGAGAGTAGCACGAGTTGGACAAATACTCAGAAAAGGAAGTGTTTACCCTAAGAGAGGGATGAAAGCCCCGAGTGGGAGGACTGAATACCTGGGGCTGGGGACAGCCACTCGGAGTGAGGGCCGGGTGCTCGGACTGACTGGGCCACGTGCGCCAAAGGGTAGAAGCATAGAAGTTAGATGCTTGCGGAACCTGGGGGAAAGAGGCCTTCAGGTGGCGAGAAAGGCGAGGCTTTGCCTGGGCGGGGTCCTGCATGAGTGGGTCTGGGGGACTGTTTCGGAATGTGGGAAACTGAGCTGCAAGCGGAGCGTCAGCCTGCCCGGCGCCCACCTCTTCCCCGCTGCTCCCCCCGATCCTCGACTGCCTCCGCTTCCTTCGAAAAACCCGCCACCCAGGAAACCGCTGGGGGCGCTCAGACCGCAGACCCCCCACGCCCCCCGCCCCCCAGCGCTCCCACCGCGACCGCCCAACCCACCTGAAGGGGCCGTGGCCGCCAGGGGTACCCCCTCCCGCCGACTCCCCTCAACACCTGCGGGTGGCACTATTTATAACTCCGCGCCTATTCCGGGCCTCTGGGTTGGAGCCGGCTGCCGCGCAGCGCTAATCGCCGCCGGGATCTCTGCGCCCCCCAAGGCCGGGGGAGGTAAATTTAGCTTCAGGAAGCTCAGGAGAACATTTTCCAAAACTCCACGTCCCAGAGAAGGCGAGAGAACCCCTCTGCACTCAGCCTCCCTCCGATCAGCCACCAGGAGGCGCAGGTCCCCGGCTCCTCGAACCCAGCCAGCTAGGAGGTATGGTCGCTTTTTTGAAGCTGGGGTAGGCGAAGGGCTGAGGGCGAATGATGGAAAGGAACTAAGGCCGGAGAATGGCTGGAGGAACGAGTACGCTCCAAGGCTGGCGAACACTCTAGAGTCTGAGAGTAACTGAGAAAGTGGGTGGGGGAAAATAACTCACATGCAAGAGAGATGTAAATAGGATGTAAGAGCCTATGCCCATGCCGGGCGCGGTGGCTCTCGCCTGTAATCTCAGCACTTCGGGAGGCGGAGACGGGTGGAACACCTGAGGTCAGGAGTTGGAGACCAGCTTGACCAACATGGTGAAACCCCGTCTCTAGTAAAAATACAAAAATTAGCCAGTCGTGGTGGCACACGCCTGTAATCCCAGCTACTCGGGAGGCTGAAGGAGGAGAATTGCTTGAACCTGGGAGGCGGAGGTTGCCGTGAGCTGAGATCGCGCCATTGCACTCCAGTCTGGGCAACAAGAGCGAAACTCCGTCTCAGAAAACAAAACAAAACAAAACAAAACCTATGCCCTTGGGGGTGGGCCTGCGCTCTGGCGCTGTCAGTGAAATGATTGCCACATCCTCCTTTCTGCCGGCCTGTTGGTGTTGGGAAAACGTGGGACACCCCCACCCACCCACGCCTCCCCACCGCCAGATTATTGCTGTGATACCCAGTTTATTGCCCGCCGCTCCTCAGACCCTTGGGCTGTGATCCCTCTCCTCCACCTGTTTTTCGCATGCCAACGAGGGTCCTGTATCCGATGTAATCCGCCGGGAATCCTGGATATCAGGCTTCTCCTCTTGCTGTTGTACTTGGGGGTCACATCCAGTTGGTCCCTCCTGTCTCCATTCCTACTCCACCCATTCCCCCACCCCCTGTGACCATTAGAGGGCACCGGGGCACCGAGGGGTATGCGAGGTTTTAATGGCAAAGACTGCAATTACTTTTGCACCAACCTAATATTTTGTACCCTCTCTCCTTCACCTCCCTCCCACCTCACTCCACTTGAGTTCCTGAGGGAGTAGTTTGGACACTCAAAACCTGAGTTGCCCTAGTTGGGGAGAGACACTTGTGGGGGAACAGCCACAGAGTAGGCAGCCGTGGGCCAGGAAAGATCTCTTGGCCTGTGTAGATTAGGTGAAAGGGCTGCAGTTGAAACCTCCAAATGGGCTGAGAACAGGGAGCTTAGGGCTGAGGTGGGAAGTGGCATGGAGTGGGTGCAGAGTGGGGTGGTGGTACCCTCCATGCTTTTGCTTGCATGGCCCTGCCTCCAGGCCACTTTGGCCACCATCTGCATGCAACAGCAGCTCAGAAGAGGAAGGCAGGCTCATTAGGAGAAGCAGTGAGTTGGTGATCTGAAAATCTGGGTTTGCTAAATGACTCCTTTACTGCAGTGTGCTGTGTATGTCCTTGGGTGAATCATTTCACCTCTTTGGGCCTATTTCCTTCATGTTAACATGGGATAATTGCTGAAGTGGACTTCCGTGGTGCCCAAAGCACTCTGTATTGTGAAAAGGGCTCTCTGAATGGTATCTGAGGTTTCTGTTATTCTCCAGTCTTTACACTGTCAAAGCCCTCTTTCCCACTCACATTCTCCTTGGGCCACTGGCAGTCTCACTCCCCCTGCTGCTCTCTATCAGCCATCTCACCACAGGCCACAGCCCTGGACTCCGCCTTCCTCTACCCACCACTTCCCCAGTGGTCTCTGCCAGACTTCCCCTCCCCTGGCAAAGGCCCTTGAGCTCAGACCTCAGACTCCAGGATCCACCTCGAGGCACTGCCCCGCTTGCGGGGAGTGAGGCCTAAGAAAGGAAAAGAAGGCAGTAGGCCAGGGCCTGAGTCGGGGAAGGAAGGGCTGGAGCTGGGCAAATAGGGTACAGGCTCTGAGGGGGAAGAAAGAGCCCCAGATTCGTGGGAAGGTAAATTCTGACTACTCCCATCACTGGGACCAGGTAAGAGCCTCTCAATGGACCAGCTAAGAGCACTAAGCTGCATTTTGTGGATGCCTAAAGAGATGCACTGAGGCCGGGCACAGTGGCTCATGCTTGTAATCCCAGCACATTGGGAGGCTGAGGTGGGAGGATCACTTGAAGTCAGGAGTTCGAGACCAGCCTGGCCAACATGGTGAAACCCTGTCTCTACTAAAAATATCAAAATTGGCTGGGCGTGGTGGCTCACGCCTGTAATCCCAGCACTTTGGGAGGCCGAGGTGGGTAGATCAGGAAGTCAGGAGATCAAGACCATCCTAGCTAACACGGTGAAACCACATCTCTACTAAAAATACAAAAAATTAGCCAGGCGTGGGGGCAGGTGCCTGTAGTCCCAGCTACTCAGGAGGCTGAGGCAGGAGAATGGCATGAACCCGGGAGGCAGAGCTTGCAGTGAGCCGAGATCGTGTCCCTGCACTCCAGCCTGGGTGACAGAGCGAGACTCTGTCTCAAAAAAAAAAAAATTGAAATTAGCAGGACATGGTGGTGCATTCCTGTAATCCCAGCTACTCAGGAGGCTGACATAGGAAAATCACTTGAACCCGGGAGACGGAGGTTGCAGTGAGCTGAGGTTGCACCATTGAACTCCAGCCTGGGTGCCAGAGTAAGAATCTGTCTCAAAAAAAAAAAAAAAAAAAAAAAGATGCACTGACCTGCCAGAGATAAGAAATAAGCTCAAGTTAGAGTACTGTAGAGACTAGGCTGCTGTAAAAAAGAATGGACAAGCTCTCCATGTGTTGATGTGGGATCCTGAATCCTGTCCAAGGTTTATCAAAGGAAAAGCAGCAAAGTGCAGAACAATGTGGAGAGTATGTTAACTAACTAGGAAGAGTAATATATCCAGAATCCAGCCACCCCTCACTACTGCTTTTGCTATAAACCTGGTCCGAGACCACCAACATGTCTGGCCTATATTGTGCCATTACCTCCTAATAGGTCACTCGTATTCTGCCTTTGCTCCCCTGAAGTCTGTTCTCAACACAGCAGCCAGCTTGAGCCTTTTAAATAAAAAAACTCATTTCATACTCAACATCCTGCAATAGTTCCTCATTTCACTCAGCGTAAAAGCTCAAATTCTTAGGCTCTCTATGACCCATTCCCAACGCCAGCTCGATTTCCACTTTTTTTTTCCTATAGTGCCTATCATCTAATAACATATACATACTTTAAAAAATGTTTCTAGTTTGTCCTGTCTGCCCCTAAAATGTAAGCTTCACAAGTACAAGGATATGTTTTGTTCACTGCTGTATCCAAAGACCCACACTGATATACAGTATACACTGAATAACTCAATATTTGTTGAATGAATGAAGATGCAGTCTATGCATAGACTGGAATGTTCTCCAAGAAACTGGTAACCATGGTTGCCTCCAGGGGCAGCACTAAGGGACTGGGGGATAGACCAGGAGACTTTCAACTATTAGAGTTCTTTTTTTTTTTTTTTAAGACGAAGTCTTGCTCTGTCACCCAGGCTGGAGTGCAGTGGTGCAATCTTGGCTCACTGCAACCTCCACCTCCCGGATTCAAGTCATTCTCCTGCCTCAGCCTCCCAGGTAGCTGGGACTACAGGCATGCGCCATCACGTCTGGCTAATTTTTTTTTTTTTTTTTTTTTGTATTTTCAGTAGAGATGGGGTTTCACCATGCTGGCCAGGCTGGTCTCAAACTCCTGACCTCAAGTGATCCACCCACCTCAGCCTCCCCAAGTGCTGGGAGCCACTGCACCCAACCTTTTTTTTTTTGTGTGATGGAGTTTCACTCTTGTCCCCTAGGCTGGAGTGCAGTGGCATGATCTTGGCTCACTGCAACCTCTGCCTCCCAGGTTCAAGTGATTCTCCTGCCTCAGCCTCCCAAGTAGCTGGGATTACAGGCACTCACCACCTTGCTCAGCTGATTATTTTTAGTAGAAATGCGGTTTCACCATGTTGGCCAGGCTGGTCTAGAACTCCTGACCTCAGGTGATCCACCCGCCTCTGCTTCCCAAAGTGCTGGGATTACAGGTGTGAGCCATCGTACCCAGCCTGGCCTAAAGTTCTTTACTGTGGGCATATATCACCTTGACAAAAAGAACCTAGAAAAAAAAAAAACAAGAGTTAACTAACAAGAACGCTGAGGAAGAGCTGGTCCCAGGCAGGGAGGAAGAGGGCCCTATCTACCAGTGCCCCAAGTGACAAAGGGCTGGGGGATGATAACTGAGCCCTAAGAGGGGACAGAGAATGCTGGGTAGGGATCCCAGGGAAATACTGAGCAGTCCCATGGCTGGCTCTGAGGTTTGGGGGCTGTGGGTGGGGTCATCAGTAAGCATAAGCGCCCCATGAGCAGGATGACGCGTGTGGCTGATGTGCCTCCACCACCGGAGCAACTCCTGGAAAATGCCTGCTGTGGCTACCAAGAGGAAGTCAAGAGCCAATTCTGCTCAATCTATCTGCTTATGTCCTGATAGGGCTGTGCCATGATAAGCCTGGGGGACCCATGTGGCCACACAGGTGCCTTTCTCTTGTAGCTTTGTATGTGAGCTGGGAGCTCTTGTAGCTCATGCCGTTCTACTTCCTTCAGGAGCTGGGGACTAGCCTCAGCTCAGTGCTTTCCCCAAGATCCTCAGAGGCAGGAAGCTGCCTGGGCAGGTCTTCTATTTGGGAAAGGGCTGGGTCCTCTGGGTTTCCATACACCCTTGGCCTCACAGATGAAGACCCTACTCAAGCTGGGTCCCCTCCTTACCCACAGATTGAGAGGAACCTGGACTGTCTTCCACCCTCCCCACTCAGGAACCAGTGAGTCAGAAAACCTGGCTTTCAATCTTGGTTCTATTCAGGACAAGCTCCTTCCCTCCCTGGTCTGCACCCTGGCTCTCAAAGACCCTTCTAGTGCTGACTTTTTCTGATTCCCCTTTAGACGTTTAGAATCTTGGGCCTCAAGGCCTGTGGATTATATTTATAATTCAGTGATTCTCAAACAGTTATCTTAGGGGACAGTCCATTCTTGGTACTATGAGAGTATAGTGGATCAACCATCTGAGCTGGTGGGCCCACTGTGCCAAGCTTGGAGGAGTGCCAGGTCTTGCCACAATCTTACTGGGGTCCTAGCCAGATCAGTCCAAGCTCCTGCCCACCAGAGGTTCCCCAGAGGCAGGGGTTGAGAATGGAGGAGGCTCAGAGATGAGGCAGGGCCGCCAGATGACACAGCTCAAAGCAGGATCCACACTTCACTCTTTACTCATTGTTTATGGCCCATCCTTGGTCAAGCACAGCTGGCCCCAGGAGTCTTGAAGGCAATTGGGCTGGGGGCTAAAGAAGAGAATGAGAAGCTGAGGCAAGCTCTGCCACAGAAGCTGCAGCTATGCCTCCTGTTTACTCTACTCTGCCCACCTGAGCGATGCCAGCCATGGTGCTGGTGGGGAGAGGAGGCAGTTCCCTGCCACCATTAATCCAGCAGTTCCTTGATACACCAGCAGCAGAGGAGGATGTAGGCGACTTCCTTCAGGGTCCGCTGGAAGCCCTCCCACCCTGTGCCCATCTTAATGACAGGCACCTGCAGCCCAGTGTCTTGAGGAGCCCCTCGGAGGAAGAAAGGTAGGGTTTGGGCTAGGGGCTGTATCCGGGGCTGCATGTGGGCAGCAGTTCTGAGGAAGGGTGTGGGAGCTGCCTCTAGTGCCTTTTATCAACACTGTCCCCACCCCCTTCAGCCTCATGACTACAGAGACAAAGGATCCAGGGTTTAGCAAAGGGAAGGTTCTAGGCCTGGGAACAGGCTGAGTCAGCCCCTCTAGACAGGGATGGGAGGGTGGGGTTAGTGGGAGGGAGGGCCTGGCCACTCCAACTTTCATCCTCCACAGCTAGGCCAAGGCAGCTTCCCCTCTTCCAGCCCGGGTGTTGCCCTGCCTGATTGCTCTTTTCCCAGTGGTTGGCACAACTCCTGCTTCTGCCCTCTGGTGGGCTCCTGCTGAGGCTGACATCGAGAACCATCAGTGAGAGCTCCTTTCCAGTCTGTTCTGCCCCGCCCCTGGGCCCCTTAAAGTGAGCACAGCCAGTCAGAGCTGGCAGCATTTGACCCAATTCTGCTTCTCCCATCCTCTGGAGCAGGAAGACACAGCTAGAGCAACAGGCACAGTGAGAGGCATGGTTTATTGCCAGGTTATATCCTAGAACAGTGTCCTTCCTTTCCTCCTAGGGTGGGAGGTCATGTGCGGGAGTTTCGCTCCTCTTCTTCGTTCTCCAGTAGGTAGGCTGGACGGTACGTGGGGTGTCCTCCTGGGCTCAGGCACTTCAAAGCTGGGTTCCGCACGGTATTCTCCCGACTCCCCAGTGATGTGTATCTGGAGCAGGGAGGGTGGAGGGCAAGCATGTGGTAGGGTGTCCAATGCTACTGGCCCTCCCTATTCCAGCACCCTAAACACTCCCTTACCCATTCCCTTCCCCTAATACCCTTACCCTCGGTCATACAGGATACAGTACGGGACAAACAGCTGACGCAGAAAGTCCCAGATGTCTCTGTAGGTCCAGTCCTGGGAGGTCAGAGTAATAGAATAGTCACAAATGCTCCCCTCTCCCACTTCTACCCCTGCTGTCCTGGGAAGGGGCCCATCGATGGCTCTTCTGCTCCCTTGGCCTCTGACGGAGGGCTTGCCATCTGATTCTCTGGTATAGCTTGCTCTATGTATGCAAAGAGAAAGATAAGGACTTCATCTTCTCCATTCTCTGCTTTCCATTCCTGAACCACCCTCTACTGCAAGGGTGGAGCTCCAGGAGGACAGGCAGAGACCATGTCTGTCTATTTATTTATTTATTTTTTGAGACGGAGTTTTGCTCTGTCGCCCAGGCTGGGGTGCAGTGGCGCGGTCTCGGCTCACTGCAACCTCTGCCTCCCAGGTTCATGCCATTCTCCTGCCTCAGCCTCCCGAGTAGTTGGGACTACAGGCGCCAGCCACCACGCCTGGTTAATTTTTTGTATTTTTTGTAGAGACGGGGTTTCACCATGTTAGCCAGGATGGTCTCGATCTCCTGACTTCATGATCCACCTGCCTCGGCCTCCCAAAGTGCTGGGATTACAGGCGTGAGCCACCGTGCCCTGCCCTATTTTTTTTTTTTTTTTTAGACAGATCTTTTCTGTTGCCCAGGCTGGAGTGCACTGGCATGATCATGGCTCACTGCAGCCTTGACTTCCCTGGTTCAAGCGATCTTCCTGCCTCAGCCTGAGTAGCTGGGACTACAGGCATTGATCAGCCCACCTTGGACTCCCAAAGTGCTGGAATTACAGGTGTGAGCCACTGTGCCTGGCCAGAACTTTCTGTGATGATGGAAATGTTCTATATCTCTACTGTCTAATATGGTGGTCATTTGAAATGTGGCTAGTACAAGTACTAAAGTACTGTATTTTTTTTTGGACGGAGTCTCACTCTGTTGTCTAGGCTGGAGTATAGCGGTGCCATCTAGGCTCACTGCAACCTCTGCCTCCCAGGCTCAAGTGATTCTCCTACCTCAGCCTCCTAAGTAGCTGGGATTACAGGTGCCTGCCACCACGTCCCGCTAATTTTTGTATTTTTAGTAGATATGGGGTTTCATCATCTTGGTCAGGCTGCTCTTGATCTCCTGACCTCAGGCGATCCACCTGCCTCGGCCTCCCAAAGTACAGGGATTACAGGTATGAGCCACTACACCCGGCCTGCAATTTTTTTTTTTTTTTTGAGATAGTCTTGCTCTGTTGCCCAGGCTGGAGTGCAGTGGTGCGATCTCAGCTCACTGCAACCTCCGCCTCCTGGGTTCAAGCAATTCTCCTGCCTTAGCCTCCCGAGTAGCTAGGACTACAGGTGCATGCCACCATGCCTGGCTTTTTTTTTTTTTTGGAGACAGAGTCTTGCTCTGTTGCCCAGGCTGGAGTGCAGTGGTGCGACCTCAGCTCACTGGAAGCTCTGCCTCCCAGGTTCACGCCATTCTCCTGCCTCAGCCTCCTGAGTAGCTGGGACTACAGGCACCCGCCACCATGCACAACTAATTTTTTCTATTTTTAGTAGAGACGGGGTTTCACCCTGTTAGCCAGGATGGTCTCGATCTCCTGACCTTGTGATCCGCCCGCCTCGGCCTCCCAAAGTGCTGGGATTATACGTGTGAGCCACCGTGCCTGGCCACGCCTGGCTAATTTTTTGTATTTTTAGTAGAGACCGGGTTTCACCATGTTGGCCAGGATGGTCTCGAACTCCTGGCCTCAAATGATCCGCCCACCTCGGCCTCTCAAAGTGCTGAGATTACAGGTGTAAGCCACGCGCCCAGCCAGAACTGAATTTTTAATTGTACTTAATTTGAAAAATTGAGGTATCCACATGTTGTCAAATTCATCCTTTTAAAGTATATAATTCAGTGGTTTTTAGTCATAAGTATTTCATTCTAATTAATTAAAATTTAAGTATAAATAAATAATTAGTGGCTATATTAGACACAGGTCTAAGTCACTGTTCTGTCCACAGTAGGAAGCACAATGCCTGCTATTGAATTTGGGCTCAATAAATATTGGTCAAAAGGATGAATGAACAGATAGCACTGCCTTACTTGGATGATGAGGCCCCTTCATCTAGGTTCCAGGCTCTAGCCTCCCGACTACTACAAGTGAGCTAGGGTGCAGTGACTGATGGGGCATGTGAGACTGAAGGCGATCAACCCTCTTCCCCATTACCAGCAGTGGGTTGATGCGCATGAACACAGGCCAGCCTGGGTCTGTGGGGCTGAAAGGGCAGAGGCTACAGGAGTAGGGGTCAGTCCGGCGGGTGCCCATCAGGACAGCCTCCAGCTGGGGGTGCCGTGCCTGCAGTTCACCCAGGGCCTGCTTCATGCTGCCCTCAGCTTCCAACATCTGCAGATTATACCTTAGGAAGAAACAGAAGTAGGGGTCGGGAGTGGGCTCTGTCAAGCTTCTCTTGGAGCCCAAACCTCCAGGCCCCTAGTACCTCTTGATAGTGTCCTGTAGAAATTGTTCCAGCTCAGGGAAAGGGGAGATGCTGCGGATATACAGGATCTGGAGGGGGTTTGGAACGTCAGGTAATTTCCTGTGGAGGGGGAAGAATCCACAGGCTTGCCAGCATGGACAGGGAAATGGCTCTCCTGAAACAGCTCACTGTTCTCTTTGGCCCCTAGAACAGACTCCCACCCCTTCTCCCTTTTCCTTGTCCTTTCCATCCATTAGACCCACTTCCTCTGGGAAGCCCACTCTGACCTTTCACCTCTCAAATCTAAGCACACATCCCTGGTTCAGGTATGTAAATCTCCCATCTCCCCAGTGGACTGTGACCCCCCTGTGGTCAGGGATAGTGGCCTGCACATCCATACACAAGGCCAGGCACATATCATATGCTCAATATGGTGGGAGAATGGAACTGAGAGGTCACCAAGACTATCTCCCTCTTGAACTCCACCTATACACCCCCTTTCCCCTTGCTTTCTGGGATGTGGAACTGGAGAAACAGATCAGGGGTCTTGTCTCCCAGGGGGCAGGCTCACCTCTGCACAGCTGCATGGAAGAGGTGCAGGAGGGCGGTGCAGTCTTTGCCCCCGTTGAAGCCCACACAGAGCTGGGTGAGGCTGTACTGAGTCAGGGCGGTCTCAATGGTCTGTAGGGCACCTGCCACCTTTTTCCCCAGAGAAGACCCTGCCAAGCAGGCAGGGAACAGGGCATCAGATGGACACATATGGCTATCAAAGGGGAGTGAAGGCATGCTGCCCTTGCTTAAACCCTTCGATATCTTCCCAGTTGTCCGAGGATAAAGTCCAAACACCTTCATGCTGCTCACTAGGCCCTGCAGAGTTGGCCCCTGACCTGCCATCTGCCACCCAGCCACACCTCACGGTAGCCTCAGTGTCATTCCTCCGTAGCAGGGGGTGTGGGGTGTGGGCTTCCTTTCAGTCCCCTAAACCCCATGCCGCTTCCTTGCAGGCTATCATTCATACTGTTGGCTTTTGCCCACCTACTGGACCAAATCCTCTTTATCGCTCAGTTTGTGTCACTTGGCCTTCTCTGACCCCAGATCAAGGCTGATCTCCCTGCTGTGGGAGATCACTCCCTTCATCACCCCATGCAGGATCACCTGTTTAATGTCCATCTTTCTTGTTAAAACACTGGTCCACAAGAGCAGGGCATACATTATCCTTTTGGGCCATATCCCCAACACCTAGCACAGTGCTGATAAAAGTAGGTACTCAATCAACGTTTATTGGAAGAATAATGAATTAACAGAAGCTATCTTCTGCCCTCTCCGGGATTTGCAGGAAGCACCCAACAGCCCCTGCATTACTGAGATCTGGGGTGGCACCAATGGCTTTGGGCATACTGCCCCTCCTCCATAAGGTCCCTACCTGATTCAGCGAGTTTGTATACAGCCTCACTGGCCTGCTCCACGGCGTTGGGCATGTAGGGGACCAGCGATCCCTGGGGCAAACGGGTAGTCAGGTAGGCCAGGCATTCCTCCAGGGGTCCTTCTTCCTCTGAGTCTAGAGTCAGCTTCACCTGATAGTAGTTGCTGCCCCAGTCAGGGTAGGAACCCAGGCCAAGCCTACGTCCAAAGTGGGCCTGGGCCTCAGCCAGAATGGGGGCAATGGAGGCTTCATCAGCAGCCACATACAGCTCCTTTGAGTGGAACTGAACAGCTGGGTTTTGGAACAGTCCCTTCAGCCCCTCCAGCACCCGCTGCAGCAACTCTGGAATGCCTGGGAAGAGGTAGACATTTCGGACGGAGACCAGTGGGAATCTGAAGGGATGACCAGTGCGAGGATCTGTGCCGTAATGCAGGTGGGCAGAGGAGGGCACCAATGACAGCTTCTCCCAGCCTTCCCCTCCTAGGGCTTTGGTGGCTGCTTCCAGGTCAGGGTGTGGCTTCAGCTCATCCCCAAAGGCCTGTGCCACTGCCTCAAAGGTCACATCATCATGAGTGGGGCCGATGCCCCCTGCTGTGAGGACATGGGTGAAGCGGTTGGAGAAAGAGGTGACCTCAGCTGCAATGGTGGCTACCTCATCAGGTACAACTGAGACTCGGCAAACCTGGACCCCTAGGGAGCGCAGTGTCCGGCACAGAAAGAAGGTGTTGGTGTCCTGAGTGTGTCCCTGGGGGTTGAAGGGGAGGATGAGGCCGTCAGTACTGTAGGGATGAAGGGCAGGGGGTTGGAGATGATGGCTGCATCCACCTGATGATGCAGTGCTCTGCTCTTTGAAGGACACCACCTCAGGCTGCTGAGGGGCCTGGACTGGACACAAGAGTGGGAAAATCCATTTGTTTGTTTTAAAATCTGGGTCTCTGTCACCCAGGCTGGAGTATAATGGCTGAATCACACAACTCACTGCAGTCTCAACCTCCTGGGCTCAAGGGCCACCTCAGCCTTCCGAGTAGTTGGGACTACAGGTGCGTGCCACCACACTCAGCTCATTTTAATTTTTTTTTGTGGAAACGGGGTGTTGCCATGTTGCCCAGGCTGGTGTTGAATTCCTGGTCTCAAGTGATCCTCCCGCCTCAGCCTCCCAAAGTGCTGGAATTACAGGTGTGAGCTACCACGCCTGGCCTGCTTTCTTCTTTCTGTCCCCACTGCCACCAAGCAGGTCCTTAGCACCTTTCACCTGGACAATGGCAACAGCTTCCTGGCCAGGCTCCCAGCCTCCAGCCACAGTGCTCTGCTCTGTCTCCTCAGTAACCTTTATTAATGCGTCACTGTGATTGCATCACTCTTGGACTCAAAAGCCATTTGTTGTTTCCAACTGTATACAGAATAAAGTTCAAATTCCTTTGCAGAGTATTTGGGGCTGTCTGTGGTGTACACCCTATCTTCTTTTCCAGCCCCATCTCCCTCTAATTGTCTACAATGGGTTTAGTGGTTAAGGGTTTGTGTTCTGATGGCCGGGCGTGGTGGCTCATGCCTGTAATTCCAGCCCTTTGGGAGGCTAAGCAGGGTGGCTTGCTTGAGCTCAGAAGTTCAAGACCAATTGGCACAATATGGTAAAACCCCATCTCTACAAAGAAATACAAAAACTAGCCGGGCGTGGTGGCACATGCCTGTAGTCCCAGCTACTTGGGAGGCTGAAGTGGGTGGACTGCTTGAGCCCGGTGGGCAGAGGCTGCGGTGAGCCGAGATCATGCCACTGTACTCCAGCCTGGGTGATAGGGATCCTGTCACCAAAGAAAAAAACAAGGGTCTGTGTTTTGGAGTAAGAGATTATCAGGCATCAGGCTGGAATCCCAGCTCTATAACTTCCTAGGTATGTAACCCTGGGGAGGTTTCTCAACCTCTCTGACCCTCCGTTTAATCATTAATTGGGCTTTTTTGCCGACCAGGTGTGGTGGCTTATGCCTGTAATCCCAGCATTTTGGGAGGCTGAGGTGGGAGGACTGCTTGAGCCTAGGAGTTCCAGACCAGCCTGGGCAACATGGTGAAACCCTGTTTCTACACAAAAATACAAAAAATTAGCTCTAGCCTGGGTGACAGTGAGATTTTGTCTCAAAAAAAAAAAAAAAAAAAAAAAAAAAAAATGGCTGGGCACAGTGGCTCAAGCCTGTAATCCCAGCACTTTGGGAGGCCGAGACGGGCGGATCACGAGGTCAGGAGATCGAGACCATCCTGGCTAACACGGTGAAACCCCGTCTCTACTAAAAATACAAAAACTAGCCGGGCGAAGTGGCAGGCGCCTGTAGTCCCAGCTACTTGGGAGGCTGAGGCAGGAGAATGGCGTAAACTCAGGAGGCGGAGCTTGCAGTGAGCTGAGATCCAGCCACTGCACTCCAGCCCGGGCGACAGAGTGAGACTCTGCCTCAAAAAAAAAAAAAAAAAAAAAAAAAGGCTGGGCAAGATGGCTTATGCCTGTAAACCCATCACTTTGGGAGGCTGAGGTGGGAGAATTGCTTGAGGCTGGCCTGTTTAACATTGTGAGAACCCCGTTTATAAAACAAACACACACAGAAAAATAAAATTTTAAAAAAGAAAAAAGTGCCAACTTCGTAGGGTTGTTGTGAAGATTAGTAAAATACATATATGTAGCACACTGCCAGGCTCTAGTAGGCACTTAAAATATAAGGGTCATCACCCTGGCCAAAATGGTGAAATCCTGTCTCTACTAAAAATACAAAAATTAGACAGGCGTGCTGGCAGGTGCCTGTAATCTCAGGTACTCGGGAGGCTGAGGTGAGAGAATTGCTTCAACCTAGGAGGCAGAGGTTGCAGTGAGCAACCATTTGCACTCCAGCCTCAGCAACAGGAGCAAAACTCTGTCTCACACACATACAAAAATAAATAAAAATAGGGGGTCAGGGCTGGGTGCAGTGGCTCATGCCTGTAATCCCAACATTTTGGGAGGCTGAGGTGGGTGGATCACTTGAGGTCAGGAGTTCAAGACCAGCCTGGCCAACATGGCGAAACCCTGTCCGTCCCTACCAAAAATTAAAAAAAAAAAAAAAAAAGGGGTCTATTAAGGCTGAGTGCAGTGGCTCATGCCTGTAATCCCAACTACTCGGGTGGCTGAGGCATGAGAACTGCTTGAACACGAGAGGTAGAGATGCAATCAGCTGAGACTCCACCAATGCACTCCAGCCTGGGCAACAGAGTGAGATGCTATCTTAAAAAAAAAGACAAATTTACAAAGAATATTAAAAAAGATTACTATTAAAACAACATTTGGCCAAGCTCGGCGGTTCATGCCTATAATCCCAGCACTTTGGGAGGACGAGGTGTGGGAGGATCACTTGAGCCCAGGAGTTTGAGACCAGCCTGGGCAACACAGCGAGACCCTGTTTCTGCAAAAAAATAAAAATAAATTAGCCAGGTGTGGTGGCTAACACCTGTAGTCACAGCAACTTCAGAGGCTGAGGCAGGACGACTGCTTGACCCTGGAAATGGAGGCTTCAGTGAGCTGTGACTGTGCCACTGCATTCCAGCCTAGGTGACAGAGCAAAATCCTGTCTCAAAAAAACCCTTGTCATCTGCTATGTCCTCTAGTAAGACTTTCCTGATCATTCAAAAGGGATTCATCCCTCCTAGTACCTTCCTTCTAGCTCACTTATCCACTATGCTGAGTACCTTGAGTCATTTCCAAAAAGGCTGAGTAAAACTCTTAAATATACAATACATACACCTGTACCTCCTCTACTCAAGGGGCTTCCTGTCATTGTTGTGTAGCCCCTCTGCCCTCTACCATACTGCTTGGTAAATTTCAATGACCTTTTTATTTTTATTTTTCTTCAATCAGCTCTCAGGTTGAAAAATTGTAGGGACTTTGCTACAAGTTTTTCAGTAGAGTAATTCAAAGAATGAGGGTTAATTTTCCTCCAATATGCTGGATCCACTCCAGGATCCTACTGCAGCAAGGAGGCTCCCACCCTGTCTCATCTCCCTCCATTGAGGGATGTGCAGCAGGTCCTTAAGGACAAGAGAACGCGGCGCCCTCCCCCCTTTTCTGTCCCAGACACACCTTAAGGATCTCATCTCCAACAATGATGATGCCAGCCGTCACGTTGCGCCCCGGGGAAAGTTCAGAGGCCCTAGATGTCATGGTCCTGCCTTCTCTGCCCCTCTGCAAGGCCCTCCAGTAGCCACCCAGACCCCCAAATAGGGGTCGCAAGCACAGGCGGCCCGCCAGGTCTACAGGGCACTGGGGGCCATAGCCTGGGAACAGGGGGTCCTGGGTCGAGGGAACCTGGAGAAGCCAGAAAGGACAATGGGGGAGAGCAGGCGTGCACGTTCCTCCTTAGAGGAAGACCCCAGTCTTCTCTAACCAGATCCTTGACAAGCGACTCCTTTATTCCTGCCTCTTTAATAAACGTGTTCCCCAATCCCAACCCATGCCCTTTTAAATGTCTTCTAACCTTAACTCTAGTCTTAAAAACTCCTTCTCTCTTGAGAACCTACCGCTTTAAGTGTCTTCCGTTTGCTGAGCTGGTCTCCTCAAGTGTCTGCTCTATCTTGGGCATCTGTACCCTTTTAAATGTCTCTTCGGGGCATCTGCCCCTTTAAATGTCTACGTTACCCTGGGCCTTGGCCCTTTTCAATGCATTCGCTCTCTCCACCCCCGGACCAAAATCCCGTCTCTTTCTACTTCAGGCTTCTGCACCCTTTCTAGCCCTGAATCCTTTCTTCCCACCAAGCTTCAGATTACCGACTCACCTGCCTGTTCTGCCCCTTCACCGGGTCTTTCCCTTGTTCCTTTCCTCATGTCCCGGGGCAGCTTCCGTACTTAAAGTCCCGCCTTACTCACACTTAGCTGACATTGAGTGGTGATTTTGGCTGTCGCTTAGACTCTTCCAGGGTCCCATTGGTATATTCAACTGTCGCTCTCAGGTTTTAGCCAGTGGGTGAGAGCAGGGCCTGATTGTTATAGGCGACAATCACGTGGCCACCCCTCACCCGGAAATACGGGGGCCGGACCTTAGCCCACGGTCGGGGGCGGGACCTCGGGAGTTTAGGGCGCGAAAGGAGCAGTGGTTGGAGGTGATGTAAGGTCCTAGGGGTGTTTCTGGTGCTGGATTCAAATTATTGTTATGCATATGTTGCTTTGTTTTATTTAATGGGTCAGTTAGCCATGGTTTAAGCTATTTTCATTCACTGTGACTCTGACACTAGGCTAAGGGCTTTTACTGGAGTGAGCAAGGATCTTATTTTGTAGCAGAAGTTGGAGGGACACGGAGAAAGATTATCACCATTGTCTGTCGGGTACGAAGACCCTGGAGTAGGTGAGCTTTTGGTATGTGGAACCTTAACTTATCTCTAGTATAATAGACAAGACTAATTATTTAAACTTCTTTGACAAGAAAGAATCCAAAAACTCTCTTCCTCCACCTTGCTCCAGATGGTGCTTAGTTCAAATGACACCTTTCCCAGTTATTGGTCTTGTAGGTGCAAATGAGGCAGCGAATAGGGAGTGCCTTACATGTTTACTCTGGATCCTGACATCATCCGAGCTTAGCCCCATTTCAGTTGCCTTTGGCCCAAACGTGCATCTTAAACTTTTTTCCAGTAATAATCTGGGGATCTTCTCATATGCAGATTGATTCAGTAGGTTTGGGTGGGGCCTGAGATCTGCATTTAGCTAGTTCCCATGTGATGGTGATCCCACTGCTCTGTGGACTACATTTTGAATGGTAAGGGCCTGAATTCATTCTTGTTGATTTTTGAGGCGGAGTCTCGGTCTGTCACCCAGGCTGGAGTGCAGTGGCGCGATCTCGGCTCACTGCAAGCTCCGCCTCCCGGGTTCATGCCATTTTCCTGCCTCAGCCTCCCGAGTAGCTGGGACTACAGGCGCCCGCCACCACGCACGGCTAATTTTTTTTGTGTGTATATATATTTTATTTTTAGTAGAGACGGGTTCTCACCGTGATAGCCAGGATGGTCTCGATCTCCTGACCTCATGATCCACCCGCCTCGGCCGCCCAAAGTGCTGTAATTACAGGCGTGAGCCACCGCGCCCGGCCAAATTCATTCTTTGTAGGACTGCTAAACCACACCTTGTCCCAGCACTTTGGGAGGCCGAGGCGGGCAGATCACCTGAGGTCAGGAGTTGGAGACCAGCCTGACCAACATGGAGAAACCCCGTCTCTACTAAAAACACAAAAAATTGGCCGGGCGTGGTGACGGGCGCCTGTAGTCCCAGCTACTCGGGAGGCTGAGGCAGGAGAATGGCGTGAACCTGGAAGGCGGAGCTTTCAGTGAGCCGAGATGTGTCACTGCAGTCCAGCCTGGGCGACAGCGAGACTCCATCAAAAAGAAACAAAAAAAACCCTGTAAGATAGATATCATGCTAATTTTACAGACGAGGAACAGGCTCAAAAAGGTGAAGGTTTGCCACACAATCGCAAAACACAGTGAATGGTAGATTCAGGTGATCAGACGTCTATACCATTCTTTCAAGTAATAAGCCCCCCCCTTTTTTTGAATCAGTCTCTGTTGCTCAGGCTGGAGTGCAGTGGCACAAGCACCATTCACTGCAGCCTTGACCTGGGCTCAAGAGATCCTCCCATCTCAGACTCCAGAGTAGCTGGACCACAGGGGCGCCCCACCATGCCTGGCTAATTTTTGTATTTTGAGTAGAGACGGAGTTTGGTCATGTTGCACAGGCTGGTCTTGAACTCCTGGGCTCAAGTGATTCCCTGCCTTGGCCTCCTAAAGTATTGGGATTACAGGTGTGAGTCCCCGTACTTGGCCCTCATTTCTTTCAATTATAAAAAGTCAACTCTTTGAAAAAAAAAAAGGGGGCAAAACAGGAATTCCACTTGCCTAGTAAACCACATGTTCCAATATCTTTATTAGTAATACAGTTGATATTTGATCCCCTCCCAAAACAGAATACCAAGTCTGTTCTAGTATTTTCCCAGTGGATTCTCAAGCTTAAGTGTACATCAGAATCAGTCAGAGAGCTTGTGTTAAAACATTGCGGTGTCCAACCCTGGGTTTAGGATTCACTAGGTCTAGGTTGGAACCCAATAATTTGCATTTCTAATGAGTTTTCCCGATGTTGATGCCTGCTATTTTAGGAATAAGTGGATGGAAGACAGAAAAAATGGGGGAGATTAATATCCTTACTTAGTACTACTACTTTGTTAGACTAAAGGGGAAGTTATTATTCTGTGGACTGCTTTTTTTAATTGAGACAGCTTCTGTCGCCCAGGCTGAGTACAGTGGCGTGATTTTGGCTCACTGCCACCTCTGCCTGTTGGGTTCAAGCGATCCTTTCCCCTCAGTCTCCTGAGTAGCAGGGATTATAGGCACACACCATGCCCGGCTTATTTTTATTTTTTTGAAGACACAGTTTCACTCTTGTTGCCCAGGCTGAAGCGCAATGGCGTGATCTTGGCTTACTACAACCTCTGCCTCCCAGGTTCAAGCTATTCTCCTACCTTGGCCTCCCGAGTCGCTGGGATTATAGGCATGTGCCACCACGCCCGGCTAATTTTGTAGTTTTAGTAGAGATGGGGTTTCACCATGTTGGCCAGGCTGGTTTCGAACTCCTGACCTCAAGTGATCTGCCCTCCTTAGCTTCCCAAAGTGTTGAGATTACAGGCGTGAGCCACCATGCCCAGCCTGGAATGTTTTCTTAAACAGCTACATTTTGCACCTGTTTTCTCAAAGTTTACTTCTTTATCTACCTGCATAAGATGTCTGAAATTTTTACCCCCCGTCCACACTCCAGACCAATTAAGAATCCTTAAGAATGACTCAGGCAGGCATCAGTACTTGTAAAGCTCCCCAGGTGATTCCAATGCCCAACCAAAGTTAAGAACAGCTGAAAACCTCCCCCAACCGAGGGGCACAGTGAATAGGTCATAGGTGTGCCTATTATTCCTATTAGGAATTGGGACACACAAGCATCCTTTTACCCGTGTGTGCCATTCAAATATTGGGACTATGTTAAAGGCAGTACCCAGACTGTAGGAAGCAGTTCATTTGTTTGGATGAGATGAAGTTGTCCCTATATAACCTCTACCTCGGGCCAGTTAAGAGTGAAATATGTTTCAGTAGATGTTTGACAGCAAGTCTGCTTAAAGTAGATTAAAAATGAGTTATCTGAATGTTAAATAAACCTCATTATCAGCAAAGAGCTGAGCTTCATTATCAAACTGAAGGGCATGTAATTAGAACCATGATATTGATGATGCTCACCCTGAGTGAGGGGAAAAAAACCCTTACAATTACAGCATTAGATTATAAAAACTTCCTCTTTAATCAAGGCTTTTAACATGAACAGATTTCTTGAATAAAATGGAAAGTTTCCAGTACACTGAAACATAAATCCACAAGTCACCATACATACAACACCCGGCAGGAAAAAAACAAAAACAGCAAGTTTACATGATCTCTGTAAAAGCCATGGTCTCAAACTCAGATGCTTCCTCCATCTGCCAAGTGTGTTCTGGATACAGAGCACATCATGGCTTCTGGGGTCACACTCAGCTGAGGCTGTGGGTCCACAGAGCACTCATCTGGCTGGGCTATGGTGGTGGTGGCTCTACTCAAGAAGCAAAGCAGCTACCAGCACATTCAAACAGTGTATTGAACATCTTTTAAATATCCAAGTGAGAAACAAGAAGGCAACATAATAACATTATCAGAAAGATGTTAGGAAGTAAGGACAGCTGTGTAAAGCTTGAGGCTGAAAAGTAGCTTGCCAGCTTCATTTCTTTGGCTTCTTGGGTAGTGGGCGCCGGAACAGCAAGATGTGAGGTTCTGAAAGAGTGAGGGAAATCTAAGAGACAAGCGCACACCACTCTATGTACAACCTATAGTGTATTCCACTACCGTCTCCCCAGCTATCACCCACTCAGATCTTTATAACTAAATAAAGACTTAAGCATATGGCCTTGAGAAGCAGACCCAGAAGTCTGGACTGTCTGCCAAGTACAGAATTGTTAATATCAGTTCTTTTGCTATGTTTATACAGCCCCAGGGTGTCCTTTATTAAGTTTTGCCTGGCAGCTGGGTGTCTGGTGTTTTATCAATAAATATACTTTCCTTTGCTTATTTGGAATACATCCAAGAATGTTTTCTGATGGAGAATGAGGCAGGGGCTATGACCAGGCTATATGTAGCCTTAAAAAGAATACCCTCTGATTGAATGGAAGATTACAGGAGGTTTTTTAGTGACAGGTTGTCTCTGAACTTCCCAGATACTTTAATCTTATTTTTGGTCACTAGCTTTTTTTTTTTTTTTTTTTTAAATCCATGACTAGAGGGGGAAGAAACCAGTAAACTATTTCCTATCTCCCTATTTGGGTTATACAATCTTATTCCTTCATTCTCTCAGCGTAGCAGTTCTATATGGTTGTTTTTAGTCAGTGCACTGACCTGGTTCATGGATCATATAATGGACCCATCCCTGACTCTGCTGAACGCCAAGGTTCCTCCATTCAGATTCAGACATCAAATGGGTTTTAGGGACCAGCTTGGCTATGTCCTTGGGCAGCATGACATGTCTGTAACAGAAACGGGAAAGTGAGGAATTTATGTTAGTACCAGATACAGTCTCAGACAAGTGCCTGTTTACAAGGCCAAGAAAGGAAAGAAAAACTAGTTTCTGATGTCAGAGTTTATATAATTTTATTGTGGGGTAGCAGCAGCTAGAAATACAGGCTATGTTATATAAATTCCGAGAGTATATGAAAAATACAAATTAGTGAATAATTCCAGTGAATAAGCACTTAAGTTCCAGGCACATTTTCTCTGCCTTCATGGCCCTTATAGTCTTCTAGTTGATTGCCTACAATATAATGGGAGCCCCACGGAGCACACAGTGTTAATAATTAGAAGGAAGGAAGAGAAGTTATTTTGTGGAGAGGAAACGCCTTTTATGGAGTACTGTGTGGACAAGTCATCACAAAGGATGAAATGAAATATCTTATCCTTTAAAATCTAAGCCAGGCATGGTGGCACATACCTATAGTCCCAGCTACTCGGGAGGCTGAGGCAGGAGAGTAATATGAACCCAGGAGTTTGACAAAGATACAGTATGAAGTTTGAAATCTTTGATTAAAATACAGAAGAAATAGGCCAGGGGCAGTGGCTCATGCCTGTAATCCCAGCATTTTGGGAGGCTGAGGTGGGTGGATCACTTAAGGTCAAGAGTTTGAGACCAGCCTGACCAACAACGTGAAACCCTGTCTCTACTAAAAATACAAAAAAGAGCTGGGTGTGGTGACATGCACCTGTAATCCCAGCTATTTGGGAGGCTGAGGCAGGAGAGAATCCCTTGAGTCCAGGAGGCGGAGATTGTAGTGAGCTGAGATCTGGGCGATAGAGTGAGATTCCATCTCAAAAAGAAAAAAAAAAAAAAGACAAAAGGGCTGCAGTGCACAATGGTTGTGCCTGTGAATAGCCACTGTACTCCAGTCTGGGCAATGAAGCAAGACCTTGTCTCTTAAAAAAAAAAAAAAAATCTATCCTGAATCTTATCTTCCTAACTCTGGAGGGATATACCTTGAGACTTTTTTTGGGAAATTCCATGCTTTTCTAACCAAGGATAAGTCTCCCTTCATGGCAAAGAAATTATTACCCTGATGTGACTCAAACTAACCCAGATAGTCTTCATCATGCTCAGTGAAAATGTACTAAGTTCTCCCTCTGTGCTAGTAACAGTGGTTTCCCCCCCATTCTCCTAAAAGAAAAAATTCTAGTCCAAATATATGAAAACAGCTCACATTCTAACACCACCCTGGCACGAAATCTGGCTTCAATACATAGACCAAAAAACCCCTCTTAAGCCAAAATGCCACTGTCAAGTTAAAAGTTTCATCTTCTAGGGGATGAAATGGTGATTCCTTTCCAGCTCTGCAAATCTCTTATACGCACATACAGTTTTAAGTTAGTTTAGTTCAGATGTAGAGGAAAACAGCTGAGGAAAAGACAGTTAATTATATCAAAGAGGATCTGGAGTTGTCTTGGTATAAAGATGATTATATATTTGTCAATGCACATCGAGTTCTCTGAAGACCTAAAGCCCTGAACTAGGCTGGGTGAAGAGACAAGAAAAGCAAGTTTTCATTTTATGTTCTCCAACTGAGGAGACAAGGCAACAAACCAGGAAGTGGTCTTAATTATTATAATACAGATTAGCATAATGCCAACATTTTGGAGTCCTGTGTCTTCCCTTATTCCCAATCTAGATTATGCACTTGAAATTTATCAAACCCGAATGCTGTATCCAGTGCCAGGATTCCATCATCCCCACCCTTGGCAGATGGCTATCCAGTGTCTTATAAACAATTTCAGTCAAGAGGTGCTTTCTCCCACATACCTTTTTCTTAGAGTCTCATCTCAGCCTCTGTCCTCTAGGAAGCTTTCCCCAACTTTCCCTCTTCCTTTTTTTTTTCCTCTCAGTATTTTAAGTTTCATGTTCAAGGGTACATGTGCAGGTTTGTTATATAGGTAAACTCCTGACTCGGGGGTTTGGTGTACAGATTCTTTTATGACCCAGGTACTAAGCATAGTACCCGACATTTTTTTTTTTCCTGAACCTCTCCCTCCTCCCAACCTTCTCCCTCAAGTAGGCCCCAACGTCTATTGTTCCCCTCTTTCTGTCCCAGTGTTCTCATCTCCGACATATAAATGAAAACACGTGTATTTAGTTTACTACTAGTTTCGTTTTCAATGGTGGTGAAAGAGTCATCACACTGAATTGGCCCGTAGGACACTCCCCCGCCCCCACACCAAGCCCAGGGAAGAAGACCGAACGAAAGAAAGAAGTCAGCCTCCAAGGCGGTGGCGGCAGGGATTCTCGAAGGGTGGGGTTGTGGGGGGCGTCCTGGAGTTAGCAAATGTAGGGGACTGACTTTCTAGCCCCACCCCAACCCCCGCGCACAGCTAGGAAGCCGCAGCCTTCGGGTCCCCAGTTCCCTCTCCTTATCAAGTCTCGTGTGCTCCCATCACACCCTGTAATGGCTCCTAGCAAAGGGTGTTATCACCTTTCTGGTGTCCGTCGGTACCACTCAGTTTTAAGTTTGTGAACAGCAGAGACCATGTGTTATCCTTGCACTTTAGCAGAACACCTGAAACCTGTTAAGTATTCCGTAACTGTTTCCTCTGATAAAGGGCATCTATTAGACTCATATTAAGTATTTTCTCAATGCTCCTAGCCAGTTTTATTCCATTGCAGTCCCAAGCGGTCCCTTTCCTAACACAAGCCAGACAACCACGCCCCTTGTCTTTTTCACGAGTTAATAAGCAATATTCAACTCTCTCAGCGCTACTCTCACATTAGGGACGCGAGGAAACTCCCAGCTCCGCTTTTGCTACGTTCTCTCACTGGATTCCACAGGATTACTGTGAAACAAACAGTTTCTACAAGGCAAGTTAAGTTTGCCCAATAAAGTTCAGAGAATGATCCAGAAACCCTCATGGGTGTGGGTGGTCAGTACTCTAACCACGCCCACCACTCCCTCCTCTCAACTGAGGGCCGACTCCAAATTCGCAACCACTTTATTGTTTTATGAGAGGCTCCCACCTCCGCGCATGCGCCTTACGCCTTCCACCAATATCACACCCTTGCCGTTCACATCTCGTACGCATGCGCCAATTCTATCGCCTCAGTTCCTGTTACTAATTGCTTGTGCCCTCAGCGGTCAAAGCTCACGACCTCGCTGTTGCCCCCGCGCCAGCACTAACCGATACTCAAACTCCTCGTCGTCGTATTTGTCCGAATAGTAAATTTGTTTGTGCGACATGATCGCTCGGTTTGCTAGCCTTCAGCCCCGCGCCGCCAACCTCCAAGCAACTCCCAGCAGCACGCGCTCCCACCCACTTTGGCCTCGCTTTCAAACACGCCGCCCGCACTTCCTATTGGTCCGTTTGGTTCAAGGCGGGACAGCTGTACTTTCAAGCCTCCGATTGGCTTAGATTTACTTCTCTTGGGTCCTTATTGGAGGACAGTTCTTACGTTTCTCAAGAACGAGCGTGGATCAAAAGTGGGCGTCTTATTGGCCACCACTGCCTCTGTGCGCGATTTCGCGCTACCATTGGCTAACTCGGGAAAGTGGGAAGCGTGAAGGAGGGACGCTGAGGTAGAGGGTCAGGGGGTTAGTGAGGCCGGAAGTGAGTGTAATAAAGTTTCTCCAGGGAGGCAGGGCCCGGGGAGAAAGTTGGAGCGGTAACCTAAGCTGGCAGTGGCGTGAGCCGGAACCAAATCGGCCCACGGTGCGGTGCGGAGACTCCATGAGGCCCTGGTGAGTCTTTACTTTTTTCTCCTTAGGTGACTCACTCTTCCACTCCGGAACCCCTCTCCCGGGACCCCACTTCCGGTCTTCATTTATAAGTCCCGCCCCTGAGACCCCTCTCCCCGGAAGTCCCACCTCCCAACTTCAGGGGGCTCCCCCGAACCCCGACTTGATTTTTATTTTTTGTCTCCGACCCCACCCTGTCGCCCAGTTTTCCTGGAAGTCCCACCCCCAGACACGTTCCAAGCCCTACTACGTGAAACCCTTCGTTACTCCTTCCATTCCCCGAAACTCCGCCTCCTAGCAACGATCCTCCGCTAACTCCTGTCAAAAGGCCTATCTCCCAAAAGGGCAAAACCCTGCTCCTCAAAGAACGATTCGAATTGAAGCCACGCCTCTTCGGGGCTCCGCCCCTCCGAAGCCACGCCCCGTTCGTAATCCGTGTCTGTCCAGAAAGCCTCCCCGTATAGAAGTCTAAAGTTCGCGTCCTAGGGGACCACGCCCCCTTACGAGCTTTGTGGGACCTGGGTCATAAGCTGAAAAGCCTTGTCGTCAATCCCTGAAACTCCACCTGCTTATATTTTCCTGTCCTTTGTCTTTTTTTGGGCTTTGGGATCAGTTTTCCGAGCACTCTCGTGCTCCCCCAGGTGGGAAGTCAAAGTTCCCATCTCTGACTGTGAAGAGTGATATTAAAGGCAGCCGTTTTCCTTTCTTTCTTTTTGTTTTTTTTGAGACGGAGTTTCGCTCTTGTTGCCCAGGCTGGAGTGCAATTGTGCGATCTCGACTCACCGCAGCCTCCGCCTCCTGGGTTCAAGTGATTCTCCTGCCTCAGCCTCCCGAGTAGCTGGGATTATAGGCGCCCGGCACCACGCCCGGCTAATTTTTGTATTTTTAGTAGAGAGGGGGTTTCACCATGTTGACTAGGCTAGCCTCGAACTCCTGACCTCAGGTGATCCACCCGTCTCAGCCTCCTTAAGTGCTGGGATTACAGGCGTGAGCCACCGCGCCCGGCCCCATTTTCCTCTTTCTTAACCTCCTCCAAGGGTAGAACTATTTGAAGGGGCTGAACTTAGGGTTTGGCACAAAAGGGAGAGAGACTTGCTGTCAGACTCCCAGCCTCATCTCCTGGCCTTCCCTTCCCAGGACCAACTCCATCCCACAAGTAGCTCTAGGCCTACCTATCCATAAGTGGATAGGACCATGGATTTGTTGGTGTGTGGCATGTGGGTGTGACAGGAGCAAGTTTTCTACCAGAAAAACGGTGGTTTGGAGTGGGGGTATACAATAGTGCCCTTTTTGTTGTTTGATTTTTTTCTTTTTTTTTAAGGGACAGTTCAGTTGCTGCTTCTCTGTCTCTTCCCCTCCCCCTAACCAGAGTTCTTGTCTGGGCATTCTTCCTGGCCCCGTTTGCCCAGCCTTCCCTGCTGGAAACATTCCTGAGGCTTTCGCCATTTCCTGCCACTTCCCACCCCCCTCCCCTCCTCCCAGTTGGGCTGAGAAGCCACACACAGCTTTTTCCCTACACCCAATCACCTGGACTTCCAGTAGGCAATCTCCTTTCTCCCCATGCACATTTCAACAGTCATACTTCTTTCTTTTCTTCCAAACGCCCACACCCATTGGTCCTTCCCTGGCTCTGGCTACTGCAGGCTCCCACAGAACATCATCTCAACAGATGAGGACATCCTAGTGTGTGTTTGTGTGTTTTGGGGGTGTGAGGCTATGGTGGAATCCTTTCCTCATTCTCTCTGTGCCTGAGAGCTGGCTGGAAAAGAAGTGATAAAATTCCTTCTCAGGATTGGCTGACAGTGACAAAGCTCTTCTGGAATGAGCACTAAGGGGAGATTTAAGAGTTAAGTACAGTATCTAACACACTTCAAGTGTTAATGTTGTTAATCAGGATAATTATCTATATTTTAATCCTCTGAAGTAAATCTAAGGGTAATTCCAAGGTGAGCTTGAGTGAATACGTATTTTTTTTTTTTTTTGAGGCAGAGTTTTGCTCTTGTCACCCAGGCTGGAGTGCAATGGCGCGATCTCAGCTCACTGCAACCTCCACCTCCTGGGTTCAAGCGATTCTCCTGCCTCAGCCTCCCGAGCTGGGATTACAGGTGCCCACCACCATGCCCAGCTAATTTTTGTAGTTTTAGTAGAGATGGGGTTTCACCATGTTGACCAGGCTGGTCTCAAACTTCTGATTTCAGGTGATCCACCCGCCTCAGCCTCCCAAAGTGCTGGGATTACAGGTGTGAGTGTGAGCCACCGTGCCCGGTGGGAATATGTGTCTTTAACTTGCTTTTTCTTTTTCTTTTTTTTTTTTGGTCGCTTTCCAGCTTTGCCTATGGCATTCTCCAGAAGAGCAGTGGCAGGAAGCCGTGGGTGGCAGGAATGAGTTTGGGACTTGTTCCCTGTGTCCAGCTTCAACCCATCTTCTCCTGACACCCCTTTCTCCTGTACTTACTTATTTTTTCTCCTGTCCTTATTGACACAGATGTGTCTTCTGATCTCTCTGTCCCTTCCTAGCTTGTCGTTTCTATTTCTCTTGGAGAACTGTTTCTTCCCCTGGTGTGAGGGACACTGTGCTCTTTGGTGGGGCTTAGGGCCCTGTAAGAGGAGGGATATGAATTGGGGTGGTTTGGAGTGGGAGTGGGGACCTGATTCCCTCATTCTCACCCTTGACAGTGTGCTGTGTTAACAAGGCCTGTGGAAAGGGGAGGGGACAGTGCTTGGCTATGAGCCGTCGGTCTTGGTGTGGTAGATGGCATACCTAGAGAACAAGCCGTGACCAGCATGTCCTCTTGTTCCCCTCTTGCCTGGTAGCTTCCTGATGTACCATCCAGGTTGGACTTTATTCCCCTTTTTTCACCAACTTTGCTTCTCCTCTTGACACTGCTTTGCATCCATTGGGACCACTTCCTTCCCATCCCCACTTCGCTAGCTCCAGTCCACAGCTGTGGTAGCAGAGGATGCTAATGGCCCAGGCTTACTGTATGGGGTAGTGGTTGGGGGTGGCCTGGGCTGGAGGGTGGGGAATTCGAGTGTCCAACCAGAACAGGAAGGGAAATGCTGAGTTCTGAGATCTCCTCCCTTTTCCACCCGCAGCTGCCTCTGTTTCCTCCCTCATCCCCTCTACTCTAGCCTGACTTCCTGCCCCCTTTGGCCTGCCTGTGTCCGGTTTCTAGTGACCCAGACCTCCTATCTCCTTTCTTTCCGTCCAACTCCTCCAAGCTTCCCTCCCACCCCCACTTTCCTTCTCCCCAGATTACTAGTTGTTTGTGTAGGGCAGGGGAGAGGAGCTTGGATAGCCCTACCCCCTGCTCCAGTCCGAGGTTGGGGCGGGGTGGGGGCTCAGCCCCTCTGAGCCTGTGAGTCAGCACTGTCCTCGTGATTGGTCTCTCCCTTTAGCTCTCCGCCCCTGGGGAGGAGCCAGGCAGCTCTGGGTCCAGCCTGTTCTCTTCTCAGCCAGAGAAGAGGCTCCACGTTGGGCGGGGATGGGGCCCGAAACTGTCTGGGTCTGAGCTGGGGAGCGGAAGCCACTTGTCCCTCTCCCTCCCCAGGACTTCTGTGACTCCTGGGCCACGGAGGTCCGACCAGGCTAAGGGCCTGGGGATACCCCCTGCCTGGCCCCCTTGCCCAAACTGGCAGGGGGGCCAGGCCGGGCAGCAGCCCCTCTCTCACCTCAGCTATGGATCTTCTGCCCCCCAAGCCCAAGTACAATCCACTCCGGAATGAGTCTCTGTCATCGCTGGAGGAGGGGGCTTCAGGGTCCACCCCCCCGGAGGAGCTGCCTTCCCCATCAGCTTCATCCCTGGGGCCCATCCTGCCTCCTCTGCCTGGGGACGATAGTCCCACTACTCTGTGCTCCTTCTTCCCCCGGATGAGCAACCTGAGGCTGGCCAACCCGGCTGGGGGGCGCCCAGGGTCTAAGGGGGAGCCAGGAAGGGCAGCCGATGATGGGGAGGGGATCGTAGGGGCAGCCATGCCAGACTCAGGCCCCCTACCCCTCCTCCAGGACATGAACAAGCTGAGTGGAGGCGGCGGGCGCAGGACTCGGGTGGAAGGGGGCCAGCTGGGGGGCGAGGAGTGGACCCGCCACGGGAGCTTTGTCAATAAGCCCACGCGGGGCTGGCTGCATCCCAACGACAAAGTCATGGGACCCGGGGTTTCCTACTTGGTTCGGGTGAGTGAACATCCTCCTTTCCATTCCCTCCCAGACCCCTCCAGTTCTTCTGCTCACTCCAGCTTGGCTGGAATTCTTTTTTCCTGCTGTTCCCCAACAACCCTGTTTCAGTGTTCTGTTTCCTAAACCCTTCCCATCCCTTCCCCAATTCTGTAGCCCCTTCCCTTCCAGCTCTGCCTGGGCCCCCTTCTTTCTTTTGACTCCCCCACCCCCACCCTGCCATGCTTAGCACAATGCCCAGCATGGCAGAAGCTCTTAATAAGTGTTGGAAGGAGTGACTTCTTGATCCTTTCCTCCATTCTTCTCCCGCCTTCTGGAGTTGTCGCTCCATCCCAGTCAGTGCCTGTCGGTCCCCTCCAAACTCTCTCCCCAGTGCGTGAGGTCCTTCTAGCCTGGCTTTTCTTTCTCTCCTCGTTCCCTGTTGTCTTTCACCTTGGTTGTGGGATGTAGACACGGGAAGTGGGCAGAACTTCTTCCTCTTTACTTCTCTTAGGGACCATATGGGCAAAGTCCTAGGGCCCTTTGTGAAGGGACTGGGGTCAGGGAGCGGCTGACCTGCTGTGCTCTCCTCCCTCCCCTTAGTACATGGGCTGTGTGGAGGTCCTTCAGTCAATGCGTGCCCTGGACTTCAACACCCGGACTCAGGTTACCAGGTTAGTGGGGAGGGAGTGGACTGTGGGATTCCTGGGATTAGTGAGGCCATGGGAAAGGGCGGAGGGGAGTGGGTCACTTGGGTACTGCTGGTTGGGGCTGATCTTTGGGTAGCAAAGGGGATTGAGAGAAAGGTGGGATAGTGATTCTGCCTCTTACTGAAAGGAGGCCCCGCTGGCCCGGATCCTCCTTACCTGTCCAGCCTTGGGAGTTGTGGGGAAGGTAGCAGAAGCGGCTGGCAGGTGGAGCTGGAGTAGCAAATGGGGGTTGATGGAAGGTTGCTGCTGCCTTTGCGAAGGGAATGGGACATTTGGTAGCTGGAAGGGGGTGGGGCTATACCCATTGAGGCCCTAACCCAATCAGCCAGGAAGCGGCCTCTCAGTGTCATCAAATATTAAAGGCCCTTAATTCAATCCACCACGACAAAGAGCCTGGAGTGCCCTGGGAGTCTGGCCTGGCTTTCCCCTCCCCCAGCTCTGTGGCAGCCCCAGTTGAGTGGGAGGCAGGCAGGCAGGCGCTGGGTCTGAGTACCCCTCTTTCCCCAGGGAGGCCATCAGTCTGGTGTGTGAGGCTGTGCCGGGTGCTAAGGGGGCGACAAGGAGGAGAAAGGTACTTGGGGTCCTTGGGGATAGGGATGCTGCTGGGAAATGTGGAGGGACAGTGAGGAGGCAAGTGTGGGGCATGTGGGGAGAGGGCCAGGAGACAAGAGTATGGTTTGTCTGTGCTGGGAACCCTCACCTTCTAAGACCCTGGGCCCTACCTTAGCCCTGTAGCCGCCCGCTCAGCTCTATCCTGGGGAGGAGTAACCTGAAATTTGCTGGAATGCCAATCACTCTCACCGTCTCTACCAGCAGCCTCAACCTCATGGCCGCAGACTGCAAACAGGTTGGTGGAGGTGGGCAGGCAGACCAGAAACACTGATGGGGGTGCTAAGGGGAGATCTAGTTAGGAGGCCAAAAACTAGGAAGAGGGCTTGAGAGCAGAAGACCAGTAGGGAAGGAGGAAATGAGGATATGGGATAAGGAACCCAGAGAATGAGACTGGGGCACCAGAGTTCTGGGCCCTGAGGCTGCCTGACACATGGCATTCCCTTCCTTCTCCATCCCCTGCCCTAATTCTCAGATCATCGCCAACCACCACATGCAATCTATCTCATTTGCATCCGGAGGGGATCCGGTGAGTTGGGGAACAGAGCAAAGGTGGTGGGAGAAGAGCAAGGGGCTAGGGATTGGGAAGACATTGATTAGAGAAGTGGGGGTGCTAGGACTGTGGGGATATCTGAAAAGGACTGGGTTTTAGGGGTCAGGAGTAAAGTGGAACTGTAAAATTTTCTGACCTTCCTCCCCAGGACACAGCCGAGTATGTCGCCTACGTTGCCAAAGACCCTGTGAATCAGAGAGGTGAGGCATGGTGGGGAGCACTGGGTGGGTCTGGCTGTTTGAGGAGGTGAGTAGGACCTGGGGTCATCTGTACCCACTCTAAGTAGATCTAAGTGGGGGTTCCTGCCGAGGAAGATGAGGGCCCCCGACTGTGCCTCCTCCCAGTGGGCTCAACTCACTGACAGCCTCTGCTGTGCCCTCAGCCTGCCACATTCTGGAGTGTCCTGAAGGGCTTGCCCAGGATGTCATCAGCACCATTGGCCAGGCCTTCGAGTTGCGCTTCAAACAATACCTCAGGAACCCACCCAAACTGGTCACCCCTCATGACAGGTGAGCAGGTGGGGAGAGTGTGGAGCAGCTTTTGAGACCAGGATTGGGAAAGGAGGGCTGTTCTTCCAACACTTGAGCTGAGAGGTTCAGGGAGGGAATAACCTGTGTGCCTCTGCTTCCCACTTCCTGCTATTCTTCTGTTTCCTGTGGTTCAGGAGGAAAGGCTTTTGAGGCCCTGCTTGCCGCAGGGCCAGCTTTTCTTGTTTGCTCATGGTGGAGCTGTAGTCCGGGGCCTCCAAGTTACATCTCTCTCTGGCTAGGTGGGATTTTTCTATTCCCATTCCTCTTTCTTGCTCATTTCTCTACTTGGCATTCTGTGTTTTCCTGCCTCTAGAAGCCATCAAGACTTTGGGTTTGGGAGGATATCTCTTTTCCCTGAGATTATAATCTTTCCTACCTCAGGCCTTGAGGGATAAGCAGTGGAGCCAGCAGGGATCGAATATTTAGGAGAGGTAAAAATATTCTGGAGCTGGAGCGCCTCCCTGCTGCCACACACACACACACACACACACACACACACCATAGTGCTTCCCTTCCTTGTTGGGAGAGAGCACAGAGATCAAGAGCAAGAGCATTACTTATTTATTTTGAGACAGAGCCTTGCTCTGTAGCCCAGGCTGGAGTTCAGTGGTGCAATCACAGCTCAGTGTAGCCTCCATATCCTGGGCTTGAGTGATCCTCCCACCTTAGCTTCCTGAGTAGATGGGACCACAGGTACATGCCACCACACGTGGCTGAGTAGTAGTATTTTTATTTTGGTAGAGATAAGGTCTCGCTATGTTGCCCTGGCTGGTCTTGAACTCCTAGGCTCAAACAGCCCTCCCTCCTTGGCCTCTGAAAGCGTTGGGATTATAGGCGTGAGCCATTGCACCTGGCCAAGGGGACGAGCTTTAAAGTCAAACCTGAATTTAAATCTGAGCTTAGCCGCCTTTTAGTTGTGAGACGGGCAAATCTTTTCACCTCTGACCCTCATTTTCCTCATATGTAAAATTGGGGAAGGAAACAATACCTACCTTATGGGGTTGCCAGGAGAATGAAATGATTATGTATATAAAACACTCAGCCTCAGGCCTAATCCATAGTAAATACCCAATAGATGGCTGCTGTTCTATTCCCTCCTCCCCTCCTCCTGCCCACCACACATTTATAGCTACACCTTCACTGTCCTGTCCCTCAGGATGGCTGGCTTTGATGGCTCAGCGTGGGATGAGGAGGAGGAAGAGCCAGCTGACCATCAGTACTATAATGACTTCCCGGGGAAGGAACCCCCCCTGGGGGGGGTGGTAGACATGAGGCTTCGGGAAGGAGCTGCTCCAGGGGCTGCTCGATCCACTGCACCCAGTGCCCAGACCCCTAGCCACTTGGGAGCTACACTGGTAAGCTGCTTGGATGGAGGTGGGCTGGACCTAGGGTGGGAGTGGTTGTTTAGGGCTTCTGGTCTCACCTTATTTTTATCCCTGCAGCCTGTAGGACACCCTGTTGGGGGAGATCCAGAAGTCCGAAAACAGATGCCACCTCCATCATCCTGTCCAGGTATGAAGGGAGCTGAGATGGACAGAGCCAGGGAGTGTTGGAGGCAGGGCTGGGGATCACTGTAGAACCTCTCTTTCCTTAGCAGGCAGAGAGCTCTTTGACGATCCCTCCTATGTCAACGTCCAGAACCTAGACAAGGTCCGGCAAGCAGTGGGTGGTGCTGGGCTCCCCAATCCTGCTGTCAATGGCAGTGCACCCCGTGACCTGTTTGATATGAGTGAGTGCTTGTCTTTCCTCTCTGCATCCCCACCTTTCTACTTGGTTCTGGCCCTTCTCCTGCCTATCTGCTCTTTCCTTCCTGACTTCCCTTCCCTGAAGTCTGGGTCTTGGGTGTGTGTTGTGCCCACTACTTTCCCTCACCCTCCGTCTACACTTCCAGAGCCCTTTGAAGATGCTCTTCGGGTGCCTCCACCTCCCCAGTCAGTGTCCATGGCTGAGCAGCTCCGAGGAGAGCCCTGGTTCCATGGGAAGCTGAGTCGGCGGGAGGCTGAGGCACTGCTGCAGCTCAACGGGGACTTCCTGGTGCGGGAGAGCACGACCACACCTGGCCAGTATGTGCTCACTGGCTTGCAGAGTGGGCAGCCCAAGCATCTGCTACTGGTGGACCCTGAGGGTGTGGTGAGTGTGGCAGAGGTGTAGGTGAGGGGTGGCAGAAGGGAAGGTACAGTATCCTACAGTGTATCCCTGTTCCTTCCCTCATTGCTTTCTAGACATTCCCGCTGGGCAGCTCTCTGTGGGCGTCTCTTGCTCTTTAGGGTGTCTGGCATCTTCCTCCAGGGGCTCATCCCTTAGCCTGAACTATGTTCTTTATAGTCCTGGCACTAAAGGGCTGGGCGTGGTGGCTCACACCTGTAATCCCAGCACTTTGGGAAGCTGAGGCGGGTGAATCACCTGAGGTCAGGAGTTTGAGACCAGCCTGACCAATATGGTGAAACCCCATCTCTACTAAAAATACAAAAATTAGCTAGGTGTGGTGGTGGGCACCTGTAGTCCCAGCTACTCAGGAGTTGAGGCAGGAGAATTGCTTGAACCAGGAGGCAGAGGTTGCAATGAGCTGAGATCACACCACTGCACTCCAGCCTGGGTGATAGAGTGAGATTGTCTAAAAAAACAAAACAAAACAAATACGGTCCTGGACTGTCCTCAAATCCCCAGGCCTTATCAGAGCTAGAAGGCAGTCATCTCATCTGTGCCCATTTTTACAAATAAGGAAACCACCCTGAAGAGGTTGTGATGCCCAATGTCACATGGTTAAAGGCTAGACACTGCAAGTTTCCTTTTGTAAGAAGATCCAAGGGCTTCTCCAGCTCCCCAGACTCAGGAGTCAGACCACTGTGCTTTCTCTTATCTGCACTGCCTCACTGTTCTTCAGAACTTTCCTTGTTTAGCCAGGTGTGGTGGCTCATGCCTGTAATCCCAACATTTTGGGAAGCTGAGGTGGGAGGATTGCTTGAGGCCAGGAGTTCGAGACTAGCCTAGGCAACATAGCAAGACCTTGTCTCTAGAAAAATAAAAAAACAAAAAATTAGTCAGGAATGGTGACACATGCCTGTAGTCCTACCTACCCAGGAGGCTGAGGCTTGAGCCCAGGAGTTCGACGTTACAGTGAGCCATGACTGCGCCATTGCACTCTAGCCTGGGTGACAGAGTCCCTGTCTAGAAACAAACTTTTGTCTGTTTTCTACAGCAATCTCAGCCTCCTTTCCTCTTTTTCTTTTTTTTTTTTTTTTGAGATACGGTTTTGCTTTGTCACCTAGGCTGGGGTGTGGTGGCACACCCGGCTAATTTTTTTTTTTTTTTTTTTTTTTTGAGACGGAGTCTCGCTCTGTCGCCCAGGCTGGAGTGCAGTGGCCGGATCTCAGCTCACTGCAAGCTCCGCCTCCCGGGTTCACGCCATTCTCCTGCCTCAGCCTCCCTAGTAGCTGGGACTACAGGCGCCCGCCAGGTTGCCCGGCTAGTTTTTTGTATTTTTAGTAGAGACGGGGTTTCACCATGTTAGCCAGGGTGGTCTTGATCTCCTGACCTCGTGATCCGCCCGTGTCGGCCTCCCAAAGTGCTGGGATTACAGGCTTGAGCCACCGCGCCCGGCCTGTATTTTTGTTGTTGTTGTTGTTGAGATGGGGTTTTGCCATGTTGCCCAAGCTGTTCTTGAACTCCTGGGCTCAAGTGATCTGCCTCCCATAGCCTCCCAGAGTGCTGGGATTACAGGCATGAGCCACCATGCCCAGCCTCCACATCTTTTTTTGCACTGTGTATACTCTTCTGAGACATGCCAACTTTCTCCAGGTCAAGAAAAGGGTATATAGCTCTCAGCTTCACTCTTTCAGGGCTGATGTCACCTTTGCCTTTTCCCACTTCACTGACCTATTTCTGCAACTGTTTCTTTCTAGAGAAACCTCAATGATCAGGACTGATAGGCCACACTCTCCCCTACCATTTTTTTCTCCTTCTTCAAGCCTCTTGTCTGTTTTACCCTCTTCCACCTTGGAGGCTGAGGTCTTATTTGACTCTTCACCTGAATTGACCTTCTTCCTTCCCACCCTCCCAGGTTCGGACTAAGGATCACCGCTTTGAGAGTGTCAGTCACCTCATCAGCTACCATATGGACAATCACTTGCCCATCATCTCTGCGGGCAGCGAACTATGTCTACAGCAACCTGTGGAGCGGAAACTGTGATCTGCCCCAGAGCTCTCTTCCAGAAGATGCCCTCCAATCCCTTCCACCCTATTCCCTAAGTCTTGGGACCTCATTTGGGAGTGTTCTGTGGTCTTGGCCTTGTGTCAGAGCTGGGAGTAGTGTGGACTCTGGGTTTCATATCCAGCTAAGTGAGAGGGTTTGAGGGTTTGAGTCAGAAGCCTGGGGGAGAATCCTGCCTCTCCCCAAACATTAATCACCAAAGTATTAATGTACAGAGTGGCCCTTCACCTGGGCCTTTCCTGTGCCAACCTGATGCCCTTTCCCCGAGAAAGTGAGTGCTTGTCATGGAAAATGTCCTGTGGTGACAGGCCCAGTGGAACAGTCACCCTTTTGGGCAAGGGGGAACAAATCACACTTCTGGGCTTCAGGGTATCCCAGACCCTTCTCAACACCCCCACCCCCCATGTTTAAACTTTGTGCCTTTGACTATCTCTTAGGTCTGATGATATTTTATGCAGAGTTCTTGGGCCCCTGAGTTCAATGACAGGGATGCCAACACCTTCTTGGCTTCTGGGACCTGTCTTCTTGCTCAGCACTCTCTCCGGTTTGGGTTGGGATAACAGAGGCAGGAGTGGCAGCTGTCCCCTCTCCCTGGGGATATGCAACCCTTAGAGATTGCCCCAGAGCCCCCCTCCCGGCCAGGGGGGAGATGGATCCCTCCCTTGCTCAGTGCCTCCTGGCCGGGGCCCCTCACCCCAAGGGGTCTGTATATACATTTCATAAGGCCTGCCCTCCCATGTTGCATGCCTATTGTACTCTACAGCCAAAGTGTAGCCCTTCTTGGAGCCTCTGCCCTGCCTCCCTTTCTGGGAGGGTGGGGTGGGGGTGACTGAATTTGGGCCTCCTGTACAGTTCACTCTCCCAGGTGGATTTTGTGGAGGTGGGAAAAAGGGCATTGAGACTCTAAAGCAGTAGACAATCCCCAGATACCATCTGTAGAGTTGGAACTGCATTCTTGTAAAGTTTTATATGCATATATTTTAGGGCTGTAGACTTACTTTCCTATTTTGTTTTCCATGGCTTATTCTCGAGCACAAAATGGTAATCAATTATTACATTTATACATCACCTTTTTGACTTTTCCAAGCCCTTTTACAGCTCTTGGCATTTTCCTCGCCCAGGCCTGTGAGGTAACTGGGATCGCACCTTTTATACCAGAGACCTGAGGCAGATGAAATTTATTTCCATCTAGGACTAGAAAAACTTGGGTCTCTTACCGCGAGACTGAGAGGCAGAAGTCAGCTCGAATGCCTGTCAGTTTCATGGATGGGAAATGCAAAACCTGCAGTTCCTGAGTACCTTCTACAGGCCCGGCCCAGCGTAGGCCCGGGGTGGCCACACCACAGCAAGCCGCCCCCCTCTTTTGGCCTTATGGATAAGGGACAGTTGACCATTTTCATCCTGGACTCCTTTTGCTGTTTGGATGTTTCCACGGGTCTCACTTATACCAAAGAGAAAACTCTTCATTAAAGTCCGTTATTTCTTCTACCTCTGCCTCTTAATCCTGGGAAACCTATTGTGTACGCCGCGGGCCCTTAGCGGCACAGCGGTGAGGCGGGAGGTCGCGGCCGCCGAGGGAAGCTGGGGGGTCTGCGGAGTTTGGGCGCGGCAGAGTGGGGCGTGTCGCGCCACCGTCCCCATGAGGATGTTGTGTCCGGGGGGCGGAGGCTGGCTCCGGGTGCGTCCAGGCAGGAGCCGGGACTCTCCGGCGCCACAACGCCGGCCCCCGGGCTACCTGGACCTCCCGGGCGCGGCCTCGGCTCGCGCGCGCCCCTCCGCGGTGGCTCCACTGGCCGGGATGGTACGGTCCGGCAGCAGGGCCGCGCTCCGCCGCCCCTCGGTGAGCTGGTGTGGGCCGCCGCTAGCGGAAACGACCCTCTCCACTCGCGTGGTGCCGTGGTAAGCCTCGCCCCTCGCCTGCCGCCTGTTTTCTGGCGTAGAGTCTCGTCCGGTCTTTGCTCCCCCTCCCTGCCGGGCTTAGTGGTGGTGGCCGCGCCGAGTTCCGGTTCCGGTTGCTGCCGCCGCTGGCTGGCGGCGAGTCTGGAGAGAGCGCGCAGTTCGCGCCGCGGCTGTGCGCTTTGGTGTCGTCGCACTTTGAGGTTGCTGCAGCTTGGGGGCCTGTGCTGCCCCTGACTCCCCTTCTGGGCGATGGTGCAGCCCGAGGGCGACTCCATCCCCCGCCGCCGCCGCTAACCCCGGTCCCCCACTCCATGGCCGCCTCGGCGCCGCCCCCACCGGACAAGCTGGAGGGAGGTGGCGGCCCCGCACCGCCCCCTGCGCCGCCCAGCACCGGGAGGAAGCAGGGCAAGGCCGGTGAGAGCGCTGCGAGGGGCGGGGGCTGAAGAAGCCCAGGACTTGGGAACCTCAGAGGGGAGGCATGGTGGGAGGGGGGCGTTTCACAGGCTGAAGGGCTTGAAGGGAGGCTCAGGTGAAAAGGATGGGTGGGTGTAATCCTTCAGGAGTTGGGGACAGGTGTCACACATTGAGGACGCTAGAGTTTGGAGCCACATGGAATTCAGTAGTCACTTGGAGCTTGAGGATATCGAAAGATGGGATATCATTTAAAGGAAGACATAGCTGAGAGTATGATCATTTTCACAATCTATTTTTCATATTGCACTCCTTGTTAGCATTTGATGAATAAATAAGTATGTATTGACGTTAAAGGAGTTCCTCAGAGCATGGCTGAGAGAAAAGAGGTTGGGGAAACCTCAGGGAAACTTGTCTGCGTCTTCCTTTTGCCGCTCTTCCAGGTCTGCAAATGAAGAGCCCAGAAAAGAAGCGAAGGAAGTCAAATACTCAGGTGAATGGTTGGTGGTGGTGGGGGTGGTTCCCGGCAGCCCCTTGGCGGCACACTGTCTACTCTGCCATTCCAGTATCTGTTTGTATCTTGCATCAACTGCAGGGAGGAGAGAGAAAACTGTCTTTCTTGCTTTGTTTCTTGTTCTTTCCCTGAACCTTATAACAAATTTAGGGGAAAGTATTCTCTCCTAAGAGATGATTCGACCAAAGTTCTTACCACGCAGGGTTCCAGTCTTCTCCGTGTTTCCTGTCCTGGTTTCCTCATGATGATAACGTAACACCTTCCACTTTCTGAGCCTTTTTTTAGTGCCAGGGATTGTGCTAACATGCTTTTAACAGTTTGGGGGAGATAGGCATTATCCTTATTTTACGACAAGAAATCTAGGTGTTAAAAATGTTAAATACGAGCTCCACAGTCTTGAGGTTGTTTTTCACGGTCAGAGCTGGGATTCCATTCTAGTTCTGCCCGTTTTTAAAACACAGTTACTGCACTATGCTGGTTCCACTCTCCACCCTCTTTCTCTTGGCTTTTTTTTTTTTTTTTTTTTTTTTTTTTTGGCAGTAACAGAGTTGCTGTGTTGCCTAGGCTGGGTTCAAACTCCTGGGCTCAAGGGATCCTCCTGCCTCGGCTTCCCAAAGTGTTAGCATTACAGGTGTGAGCCACTGTGCCCGGCCTGTGGTCCATATATTTTTTTATTTTTTATTTTTTTTGAGACGGAGTCTTGCTCTGTCGCCCAGGCTGGAGTGCAGTGGCGCGATCTTGGCTCACTGCAAGCTCTGCCTCCCGGGTTCACACCATTCTCCTGCCTCAGTCTCCCGAGTAGCTGGTACTCCAGGCGCCCACCACCACACCTGGCTAATTTTTTTGTATTTTTGGTAGGGACGGGGTTTCACCGTGTTAGCCAGGATGGTCTCAATCTCCTGATCTTGTGATCTGCCCGCCTCCACCTCCCAAAGTGCTGGAATTACAGGCGTGAGCCGCTGCACCCAGCCTGTGGTCCTTATTGATTTTAGGCCTGAGCTGCCCAGTATCAGCCTCCAAAATGTGTATTGTGTTGGTCGTGCTCTCTTGGTTTAGTTCTGTGTTTCCCTCCATGACCCTCTTTCCCTCAACTGTTTCTCATTAGGGCCCTGCATACTCACATCTGACGGAGTTTGCACCACCCCCGACTCCCATGGTGGATCACCTGGTTGCATCCAACCCTTTTGAAGATGACTTCGGAGCCCCCAAGGTGGGGGGTGCCCCTCCATTCCTTGGCAGTCCTGTGCCCTTTGGAGGCTTCCGCGTGCAGGGGGGCATGGCGGGCCAGGTACCCCCAGGCTATGGCACTGGAGTTGGAGGGGGCCCCCAGCCACTTCGTCGACAGCCGCCCCCCTTCCCTCCCAATCCTATGGGCCCTGCTTTCAACATGGCCCCCCAGGGCCCTGGCTACCCACCCCCAGGCAACATGAATTTTCCCAGCCAACCCTTCAACCAGCCTCTAGGTCAAAACTTTAGTCCTCCCAGCGGGCAGATGATGCCGGGCCCAGTTGGGGGATTTGGTCCCATGATCTCACCCACCATGGGACAGCCTCCCAGAGCAGAGTTGGGCCCACCTTCTCTGTCCCAGCGATTTGCTCAGCCAGGGGCTCCTTTTGGCCCTTCTCCTCTTCAGAGACCTGGTCAGGGGCTTCCCAGCCTGCCGCCTAACACAAGCCCCTTTCCTGGTCCGGACCCTGGCTTTCCTGGCCCTGGTGGTGAGGATGGGGGGAAGCCCTTGAATCCACCTGCTCCTACTGCTTTTCCCCAGGAACCCCACTCAGGCTCCCCAGCTGCTGCTGTTAATGGGAACCAGCCCAGTTTCCCCCCAAACAGTAGTGGGCGGGGTGGGGGCACTCCAGATGCCAACAGCTTGGCACCCCCTGGCAAGGCAGGTGGGGGCTCTGGGCCCCAGCCTCCCCCAGGCTTGGTGTACCCATGTGGTGCCTGTCGGAGTGAGGTGAATGATGACCAGGATGCCATTCTGTGTGAGGCCTCCTGCCAGAAGTGGTTCCACCGTGAGTGCACAGGCATGACTGAGAGCGCCTATGGGCTACTGACCACTGAAGCTTCTGCCGTCTGGGCCTGCGATCTCTGCCTCAAGACCAAGGAGATCCAGTCTGTCTACATCCGCGAGGGCATGGGGCAGCTGGTGGCTGCTAACGATGGGTGATGCTGGTGAAGTGGCCCAGGGAAGTGCACATGTCTCTCCCTGCTCTTCCAGGGTGATTTTTTTGATGTCTGGCTCTTGGTCCTTGTTTCCACTGGTTTTCCATCCCCATGGGGCAGAAACAGTTGCTCCTGGGAGCAGAAAAGGAATTGAGGTGGGCAGGCAGAAGAGCCTGGATTGCTCACTGTTTTGGGAAACTTACATGTTGAGATCTACAGAGATCCAGGAAACCAAAGCCCTGCTGAGCAGAGCCATTTTGTGGCTATTTCTGGAGGCCCAGGAGTGTGGCTGCAAGAGAAAAGGGGCTGGAGGAAGATCCGGAGGGCAGGGGTGTTCCCTCTGCTGATGATGGATGCCCCTAACACCTGTGCCTAACACCACTACCGAGCCCCACAGCTCCAGCCTTAGTTTTTGGAGTCAAGTGTTAAAAGGTTTCTGGCCAGAGGAATTGGGGTCTTGCCATCCCTGCAATAGCCCTTTTATGGGCTCTGGGAGACAGCTTTAGGGAATAAATGGGGGTTTTCCCCTTTTTCTACCCACTCCTTTGCTTCCTGCAAGACTTACCCAACTCCTCCCCCCTCAGAGAACCAAATAGCCTGAAGAAGCAGGAGAGTTCCTGGTTATGGCAGTTTCTTGGTGATTTGGGGCTTCAAGACAGTAGGTGAGAGATGCTGTCAGGACATATCTTCCTCATACCAAAGTCACTGGTCCTTTCTCAGCCTCTCTTGTGCTTTTCTCCTAATGACCATATTTTTGCCAAAAATTGGGATATGTTATCTGACAGACCAGAATATTTGAAGTTTGGGCTGTCCTGAAAGTCTGGATTTTGGTGATACCCTCCTCCCCTAGCCCATCTGTTGCACATTATACTCCATGTGTTCTTCAGCTTTCGGTGCCCTTATTCCCCTGCCTTCCTGGCTTGACTGAAGGAAAGCTTGAAAAGGCGCAGAGCCCTTATACCTCATTTCTTCCCTGACAAAAAGATCCAGGTGAGGCCCTGTCACAGCCTGTGGGTGGGTAGGGGATGTGGCGGCATCCTCATTGCCATGGTACTCAAAAGGCAGAGGAGCCTGGAGATTGTTGCTTCTCTGCTATTCTTTCATATCTTGGGCCTGGTGATTAGCAATTCTCATTCCTCTCAGCCAAAGGCCTACACTGGGCTTTATTTGTCCTTTTTTATTTTTTGAGCACTGCCCGCCAGAGACGGGCCTGGGGCCTGATGAGGACCTTAGCGCTGCTCGTTCTCCTTTTTGGTTCATGCATACATTCCTCCATGGGGTGGGGAAAGCAGGCCCTCCTCAGAGAAGTTAGGGGTTCCCCGGCTCGAGGTATAGTGGCAAAGACCTAGTGGTCCCCTACCCCCACTTCTCTCAGTTCCTGGCATGAGGAGAGAAGACCCTGCTCTGGTGGAGCTGACAACCTTCGAGGCCGGAAGGAGAGAGCAGCCTCTGGGCATCGTTCCCAGTGTCCCCCACACTAAAACGGTGTAGGTGGCAACCCTCCCGCCAGCCACCCCGCTGCTCACCTCTTGTGTTTGTGGTTCTGTTTGCCCCATTTATCTGTTGCTATTTTTGTGTTGTCTTTCCCCGCTCCGCATTTTGTAAAATGGCTCCTAGGGGAGTGTCTTTGCCTGGATCTGCTCCCTCTTGCCCTCTCACTCCACTACTTTTTGGAAGAAAGTGATGGCAGAATGCCGTGGTGGTGGGGGGTCTTTTGTACTGTTGGATTAATAAAATGACTTTAAAATCCCAGACAAGGACTCCTTGCTGTTGCTGTGTTAAAAGGCTGGAATGAGCCACTGTCACTGCTGGGTAGGGTGCTTAGGGGTTGAGGATATGTATACTCCCCAGGGTCCCTGGGAGTGGGAATGGCAGATTTGGCCCCTGAACTGACCCTGGTATAAGCCGCTGAGCCTAGGGAGGTCTGTGTTTCCCCGCCCATCCCCCTGTGTCTCAGCTGTGAGAAACTGAGTTTCCTTTCTGAGCATATTCCTGGTCCAGGCCTGGAGCCAGGAGGATTTGGCACCAAAGCCTCTGGAAGACAAGTGCTTGAGCTCTTCTGGGTTTAGCACCCCACCCACCTCCCAGTTGTTTGGGTTAGGGAGCAAGTGTAGCTCTAAGGGTGAGGGGAGGGGCTACTCCTGTTCCAGCCAATTTCATTTTGGGATGTTTTTCAGATCATTCCCGTCCCCCAACCGTTTTTTTAAAAGTAGCAATGGCATCTTTTAAGCAACCTGTGCTGGAGCAGATTGGGGAGAATGGCAGGAGGGCTATTTCCATACCCTGGATTTGCGACCTGTCTCTCTCCCTTCCCCCATCTCACAGCTGTCTCTGTCTATCCTGGGACCAACCTGGCCCCTTGTCTTCGTCATCTCAGAAAACGGCACCCTCTGCCTTTCTCTCAGTTTGGGGGGGGTTCTCTCTAGAAACTGTTTAGACACTGGGAAAGAAGGGCAGGAAACTCAGGATTCAGTTAGCTGAGACCCCGGTCGCCCACCCGGTAAGCTCAAGTTCAGGGGCCCTGCCGCTAGACCTCCCTTCCCCTCCCCCTGACTCTCAATTCCTCCTCTTATTGGCCAAAAGTTTCCGCCCACTTGGGGATGTTGACTTTTCATTGGTCAGTTTCTGGTCACATGATTCTCTTCTCGGGCTGCAAACGAAGGGAAGCCAGCAACAGGTTAAGCTGAAGACCGAAGCAAGAGCTGGGTCAGGTAATGCCTTAGCTGGGAAGGGGTCCACAGATTCCCTGTGACGGGGGTGGAATAAGGAAAAGGGAAGGGGGAACTAATCTAGAAGGAATGAACTGCTTTTGATTTCCGGGCTGGGGGAGGAGGGCCAGGTGCCAACACTAACAAAACAGGAACCCCAGGCAAGTGGCCCTAGATCCTTTGCTTTAGAGGTTTGGAGGCGCAACTGTTAGAAGAGTTTAAATTAACTAGAGACGAGACTTCCTAGCTTTGTACTGAGTGGGAGAGCTCCCCCTTTAGCTGTTTTTTAGAAATAGCAGAAGTCTCTGTCATAATCCTTACAGGAGGTGTTTGTTGAATCCTGCCTGAATGAAAAGAAGGGGGTGGGGGGAGGGAGTGGAGGTGGGTTTTCTTCCAGAAGGTCGATGAAAAGAAAAAGATCTAGAAACACAGCAGGGAAGGGTGGAGATTAGACAGCAGAAGGAACTTCCTAATAAGGCAGTGAGATGCTGGCTTGGGAGAAGAGGGGTATTTTTTTGAATCCTGGGTTAACCTAACCAAGAGAGAGATATCAGGGTTTGGGACCCAGAGTATAGGAGCTTCAGAGTGTCTCCTATTTGGGCCTCATAAGTATTTGTTTTGTTGACCCAAATACCTTTGCTGGTTTCCATGGAGACAGTGGGTCTGACATCACTGTGGTTGCCATGGTGCCTGGTTCTAGAGGACCTGAGCAGGCTGTACACACAGCTAGGGATAAACAGGGACTTCAGCCCAAGCTGCTGCCACTTCCTTCCTGCCACCACCTGTTAACAGTCAGCAACTGGGGATGGGGAGATGATGACAATGGCGGGGGCGGAGCCACAAGCGGAAGGCTGAACAGCTATGGCTCTATGGATACTTAGAGATGCATGCCAGGGTGTCCTGTTGGACTTGGTACAGGGAAGTCATTGCAGCCATTCTCCTGTCTCCGTGTGGGATGGGTGCATGTGTCTGGGAGGATGGGCATTGGGAAAGACCTATCCAGGACTTGGATCTTGACTGGCAGGAGCCACAGGAGGTTATTTAGGGCACCACGTGGGACTTGAAAACAGCTCAAACGGAAGGGGATAATGTGGTTGGTTTCAAAGGTAGAACTGCCGTACTGTCCCAGCCTCACTTCCCTTTTCCTGAGTTTCCTTATAAAGTGCTCGGGAAGCAGTCATTTATCCTCTTCTGAAGGATCACAATCCTACTCTTGAGAGGTCAGCTCATCTATCCTTCCACCTTTATGCCTGGTCCCAACAGGAGCTGCCTGAGGGAACTGTCTTAGCCTTCAATGAAGGGGCGGATCCCTCTCTTCTTACCCTGCTTTGTGTCAGTCAGGCTTTGGAAACTGGAGTGATTCCCTCCCCTGTCCCTATCAAGTCAGAGCAGATTAACGGGGTGCAGGACCATAGCCCTGATTTTTGTCTATTTTTTGCAAGCTATAAAGTGGTGTATATATACATGATAGTTGCCATAAATCCATTTTCCCAGTCACCTTCAAGTTCCCTAACACCAAACTCTGGCGATTACTAAGAAGGTAAACAGAATTTATAATGGAGCTGAGAGTGATGAGGAGACTTATAAAAGGTGCATCCAGGTGGATCTAAGCTATGCCAGTGGTTCTCAACCCTGGGTGCGCATGAGAATCATTTGAGAGGTTTTTAAAAAGACCCACGCCTGGGCCTACACCCCAACTCAATTGAATCAAAATCTTAGGTGATTCCAATGTGCAACCAAGATTGAGAACCATTGAACTAGACCATACCAAGGACTTATGCTGGGCAAGTGGTGGGACATTTAGGGCTGAAGGAGGCCATCAAGTCTTCCTTTGCAGGTCCTGGGGGAGAAGGTAGTGATTGTGTAGGTACCTGGTGTTGTGAAGGGAGGGCTGTGTTGTTTTCCTGCTCTTCTTATTAACAAGGCTTCTTATTGGCAAGTCAAGTCTGTCAACCTTGCTGGGCTTAATCTTCCCTGACTAAAATGTCAGGGGGCTGGACTGGAATTCCCCAGAGCCTTTCCAGCCTATGCTACTTTGACCTTTCAAGGTCAGTTCAGTTTTCCAAGGCCCTGTTGGTCCCTGGAAAAGGCTGGCTTCTCTGTGGCTGTTGGCAGGTTCTGATTTGCAAGGCAAACACTGCTTAGAAGAATTGGGGTATCAGGGAGAGAAGGACTGGAACCAGGCTTGGTTCTGGAGGCTGCTGCCCAGCACTTGAACCTTGGAACCCAGCCAAGGCTGCTTTCTGCATCCTGCCCCTCCTGAAGGGAGCACCCATCCTTAAGAGAGCTTTCTTCTGCAGGTGGCAGCCACAGCAGCCTCAGGGACCTCAGCAACTATGGCCTCCTGCCCAGACTCTGATAATAGCTGGGTGCTTGCTGGCTCTGAGGTAGGAAGAGCAGGCCTGGGAACCATGGGGACAGGGTTGGGGGGTGTTTCTGCAGTGCTGGGCTTCTTTCTTGGTGGGTCCTTTTCCTTAGTCCTGATGGTCACTTGCATCACTTCCTGCTGGCTGTTAGAGGAACTCCAGTAGCAGGAAGAAGGAGATCGGGCCCCAGGGGTCAGGTGTTGGCACTTGGACCATGCTGTGAAGGAAGGGACCAGTTCGGTAAGCCGAGACAAGTAGGGAGGGATTTCGAATGGAGAGACCAATGTGAACAAAGGTCCCGAGGCGATAGTGGGGAAAGCCATGCTGGGGGAGACTGTGGGACACCCATGGGTGATGTGGAGATGTGGATTGGAGCCAGTGTTGGAGTGAGGTTGGGGGCAGAACCTCGGAACCCCTGGAAGAGACCTGAAGGGCCTGGCTGAGGCCTTCAGGCCTCATCCTGATGGGAAATCAACGTGGGGCTTTGGGTTAGAGGGATCAGGACAATCATTGTCTTGGGCAGAGGGTGAAGCCACTGTGCAGCCTGGGTGGGAACAGGGAGAGAGTGTTTTGAACACCCCCTGCAGAAGTCCAGGTAGCAGCTGGTGGGGCAGAAGCCCACTGAGGAGGGAGAAGGGGGCTGGCAGGATGGGGAAATGAGTGGCTAGAGAAGGGATGGCAAAAATTTGTCAAAGACATCTCTGAGAGTTCCAAGACCTTGCGACTTTGTATATTAGAGCCACCAGGAGGGGAGGAGGGGAGGAGCTTGGTTTCAATATGTTGAGTTTGAGGTGCCCTTGAGGAACCCAGCTGGGAGTAAGGAGTTGACCTTGGGGATGATGCTGGAGCAAGATACATGGATTGAGACTCGCTGGCAGAGGGAAGGCAGGTATGAGCAGGCGGGCACCAGGCTCTCAGAGCCCCGGCCTCCTGTTGAGGTGTCTTTGTTGACAGCTGGGGGACCTTGGGCATGCCATTTCACCTCTCTGTCCCCTCTTGTAAAATGCGGGTCATGATTTTTGCCTTGTAGGAGGGACCATGAGAATAAAAATGTTTTGAAAATGGCAAAGACACAACTAAGATGAAGCATTATTCTCTCTTTTTTTTTTTTTTGAGACGGAGTCTCGCTCGGTTGCCCGGGCTGGAGTGCAGTGGCCGGATCTCAGCTCACTGCAAGCTCTGCCTCCCGGGTTTATGCCATTCTCCTGCCTCAGCCTCCCGAGTAGCTGGGACTACAGGGGCCCGCCACCTTGCCCGGCTAGTTTTTTGTATTTTTTAGTAGAGACGGGGTTTCACCATGTTAGCCAGGATGGTCTCGATCTCCTGACCTCGTGATCCGCCCGTCTCGGCCTCCCAAAGTGCTGGGATTACAGGCTTGAGCCACCGCGCCCGGCCTGAAGCATTATTCTCAAAGGGGTAGTTGGAGCCACGGGGTGGTGGCAGGCCAGGGCCCTGTGGAAGGGGAGTAGGCAGAGGGAGGAGGCCAAGGCTGTGTGGCCAGGGCTGAATATTCAGGCTGAGAACACCCTGGAGACAGGCTGTCTGTGGTTGGGGTGGGTTGGGCTTCTGTGAGCAGCTGCTGGGTGTTGGGGGAGTGTCAGGGGCCAGTGGGAAAGGCCAGAAAGGCTTGGGAGATGTAAGTAGTTGTCCAGTTGAGAGGGCAGCTGCAGTGACACCCTGGGAGGCATAACTGTGACCCGTGGGCACCCAGGGAACTTTGTTCTCTTGCCTTCCTCCCACCCTTAATATTATAATATCTGGGTTGTTCATCTGTGGGGAAGGAAGTGCTACTGATCTTGAGGGGAGGGAAATCTAGGCTGTAGCTCACCTCCTGGCAGGGGGGCACCAGGTTTGTGCTGCATCCAGTGCCTTGGTGTGGTGGTGCTTCTCTGTGTAGCGGAAACCTGGCCCCTGAAAGTTCCTCCTCGCAGTGAGTGAGGCTGGGGAATGGCCAAGCACTTGGTGCTGCCTGGAGCCCCTTTTCGGGCCAGCTCATGACTGAACGTGTGTGTTTCTGGGATGTGGACTGGGGCCCCATTCTCGGGTGCAGCCCTTCTCCTTGCACTTCTCCTCCCAGAGCCTACCCGTGGAGACGCTGGGCCCGGCATCTAGGATGGACCCAGAATCTGAGAGAGCCCTGCAGGCCCCTCACAGCCCCTCCAAGGCAGATGGGGAAGAATTAGCTGGGACCATGGATGGAGAAGGTACCAGGCCCTGCTTAGGACGTGCCTTACTGGACAAAGCTATTCTCCATATTTTGGGGTTTCCCAGTTTCCTCAGAGAAAGGGAGGCTGGTTCGTTTTAGTTCCTCCGTTAATCTCAGTTGACAAACTCCTTTTCTCATTCCATCTGGCTTTTTCCTGCCCCTTCCAACCTGGTAGGGGCCCGTGGGAGACAAGAGGACTGCATAGGAAATTCAGCTGGGGCAGTGGGTTTTTCTGGGCCTTTTCTCCTACCACAGGGACACTCTTCCAGACTGAAAGCCCTCAGTCTGGCAGCATTCTAACAGAGGAGGCTGAGGTCAAGGTGAGGAGCTTCCCTGTGGGAAGGAAGGGAGGTAGGGAGGGCTAGCAGCTGCTCACTGCTGCATCTGCATTAGGGCACCCTGGAAGATGATGTTTGTGGTGTGGAGTCTCCTGGTCCCGGAGACACAGTAGTCCAGGGAGACCTGCAGGAGACCACCGTGGTGACAGACCTGGGACCAGACACACAGGACCTGGAAGGCCAGAGCCCTCCACAGAACCTGCCTTCAACCCCCAAAGCAGGTGAGAGTCCTCCTTGTCTCTCTTGTCACTCTCCTTCTAGAAGGTATGGGAGAGGGATCAGCCACAGAGGACATGCTCTGGTCCAGGCCCTGGGGCTGAGCACCTTGGTGCTCTCCTTTCTCACCACTACCCCTGGGACATTGAGGCCCAGAAAGGTTGAATGACTTGACCAAGGTCACACTGCTGGTAAGGGGCAGGGCCCACATCTGGTTGACTCTTTCCTCTCTGCCATGGGGGCCTCCTCTTTTCTTGCCTCCAGAATTCAACCCTCATTCTGGAGTCCCTTCCTTGTGCTGGCCCTGGGCCTGGGCAGAGGGAAGATGAGTGGTTACCGCCTATGTAAGCGGCAGATCAGACTGAGCCAAGGTGCATATCAGACCTAAGAGAGGTACAGAAATATAATTAAGGTACTCCCAAAGGAGGGAGAGGCCATTCAGTCAGGAGACTGGTTGAGGGCAAGGGAGAGGCTGGGACAGTGAGAGGTGACATTTGAGTGGAGCCCTGAGCACAGAGTAGGCTTTTGGTACGTAGGGCAGGGGAAAGAGATTATTTTAGGCCAAGGCTGCAGCATCAGCAAAGGAGTGGGGACCACTTGTCTTGTGCTAAGGAGTTCTGTTCCAGGCTTGTGGCAGAGAAGTATAGGAATTGGTCCCTGTTGAGTGACAGGATGGAGGGCCTGGGGGTCATTTAGGAGGCAACTGCACTGGTCAGGAAAAGATGATGCAGACCTGGGCCAGGCACGGTGGCTTGCACCTATAATCTCAGCACTTTGGGAGGCTGAGGTAGGAGAATTGCTTGAGCCCGGGAATTCAAGACTGCAGTGAGCCATGATCATCCCACTGCACTCTAGCCTGGACAACAAAGCGAGACCCTGTTTCTAAAGAAAATAAAAATTGGCCAGGCGCGGTGGCTCATGCCTGTAATCCCAGCACTTTGGGAGGCCGAGGTGGGTGGATCACAAGGTCAGGAGTTCAAGACCAGCCTGGCCAAGATGGTGAAACCCCATCTCTACTAAAAATAAAAAATTAGCCGGGCGTGGTGGCATGCGTCTGTAGTCCCAGTTACTCGAGAAGCTGAGGTAGGAGAATCCCTTGAACCCGGGAGGTGGAGGTTGCAGTGAGCCGAGATCGCGCCACTGCACTCTAGCCTGGGCGACAGAGCGAGACTCCATCTCAGAAAAAAAAAAAAAAAAAAGAAAGAAAAAAGAAAATAAAAATAGGCGGCTGGGTGTGGTGGCCCACGCCTGTAGTCCCAGCACTTTGAGAGGCCAAGGTGGGTGGATCACCTGAGGTCAGAAGTTTGAGACCAGCCTGGGCAACATGGTGAAATCCCGTGTCTACTAAAAATACAGAAATTAGCCGGGTGTGGTGGTGCACGCCTGTAGTCCCAACTACTTCCCAGCTACCTGGGAAGCTGAGGCAGGGGAATTGCTTGAACCCAGGAGGCAGGGGTTGCAGTGAGCCAAGATCGTGCCGCTGCACTCCAGCCTGGGTGACAGAGGTAGACTCTGCCTCAAAAAATAAAATAAAAATAAATAAATAAAATAAAATAAATAAAAATAAAAATAGGCTGGGTGTGGTGGCTCACACCTATAATCCTTGCAGTTTGGGAGGCTGAGGCAGGTGGATCACTTGAGCTCAGCCTGGGAACCCCATCTTTACAAAAAAATACAAAAAAAAAAAAAAAAAAAAATAGCCGGGCGTAATGATGCATGCCTATAGTCCCAGCTACTCGGGAGGCTGAGGTGGGAGGATCACTTGAGCCTGGGAGGCAGAGGTTACGGTGAGTTGTGATCGCATCACTGCACTCCAGTCTGGGCGACAGAGCCAGACCCTGTCTCAAAAAATAAATAAATAAAAATTAAAAAATATTAAAAAAAAAAAGAAAGAAGATGCAGACCTGAACTAACGCAGGTACAGTGTGGGTTGTGAACAGGGGTAGACTGTCAAGATGTTTCAGTGTAGAACTGTGAAATTGTCTGGATGTGAGGTGGAAAGGGAGGGCTTAGGTTAGCTAGGTGGTGGCAGCGGTGCCTTCCCCTGAATTGGGAAAACACTAGCAAAGAACCACTTTGCAGGGCAGTGTGTTGAATGTTTGGTCCCAGAGGGAGTGGCCAGTAGGCAGTCAGACATACAGGCTTGGAGCTCTGGGATGTCAAGTCAGGAGTTACACACTAAGGACTCATTGCTGAAGCGGGGTGTCAGTGGTGGTGAGAGAGTTGTGAATATGTGTACAGTGAGAAGAGCAGAGAACCTGAAATGGTGCTAGGGAAACCACCGACTATAGGATCAGGGAAGAGCCTGGGAGGGAGAATGGGAAGGAGTGGCCAGAGAGTTTGGAGGGGACCCAGGAGGATATTAATAGCTGCAGAGGTTTGATGCACGGCACACACTGAGGAAGGAGGATACTTTCAGGATGAAAATGGCTTTTATAGCTTGTACATTGACAGCACTGGTCTCCTGCCTCCAAACTGGGCAGGGGCAGTCATCAATGCCTAGGCAGAAGTGGGCAAGTGGGCAGGGTCTTCATGTGCCCCTCTCTGGGGTCAGGGCTGAGGACCTCCCTCCCTGTGCCTTCCTCTGCTTCCCCTCTCTCCCTGTGTCTTCCCGTCTCTCCAGTCACCTCACTGCCCTGTCCCTGTTCTTTCCCCTAGCTTGGATCAGAGAGGAGGGCCACTGCTCCAGCAGTGAGGATGACACCGACGTGGACGTGGAGGGTCTGCGGAGACGGCGGGGCTGGGAGGCCGGCCCACCTCAGCCCGTGGCGCCCCTGGCTGTGGAGAACCAGGCTGGGGGTGAGGGTGCAGGCGGGGAGCTGGGCATCTCCCTCAACATGTGCCTCCTCGGGGCCCTGGTTCTGCTGGGCCTGGGGGTCCTCCTCTTCTCGGGTGAGTGGTACCTCTGAGGCTGGGGCTTTGGGCTTCCACACTTGCCTGCCCTCCTGCCATGTTCTCACCTTATTTCACCTCACCCCTCTCTGAGGGCCTCATCAGACTCCTCTGTCTTTATCCTTAGGTGGCCTCTCAGAGTCTGAGACTGGTGAGTAGGGAGGGGCCTGGCCTGTGCTGGGGGGTTTTGTGTGTTCTTTGGTTCTCTGGGTCAGGAGTAGGGGTGCTGGGGGCTCACATTTACTTCTCAGTTAGTGGCCTTGTCAGCTGTTCAGGGTGCCCCTTGGCCCTTTACCTCACCAGACCTCTCAGCCACAGGGTGGGTCCTGAACAGGAGTGGTGACTGTGTGAATGGGAGGGTGTGGGGAGAATGGGCTCTGTGTGCCTCAGGACCAGTTTCAGGACTTCCCTTTCCCACAGGGCCCATGGAGGAAGTGGAGCTGCAGGTCCTCCCGGACACTGGGTCAGACCCCGAGCTGCTGGATGCTGTAGGGGACAGGCAGGTATATGTGAATGTCTCCAGAGGCAGGTGGGGCCTGGCTGGGGAGAACCTGGGCTGTGGGGTAGCATGGCATAACAGGCTCTTCTGCCCTCAGGATGGGCTAAGGGAACAGCTGCAGTCCTCAGTGCCTCCTGACCATGTCCCCAGCCTGCAGAACATGGGTCTTCTGCTGGACAAGCTGGCCAAAGAGAATCAGGACATCCGGCTACTGCAGGCCCAGCTGCAGGTGGGCATAGGCAGGAGGGGCTGGGCTAGGGTAACCCACCTAGGCCAGGTGTCTGTCCTAGCATTCTCCCCCAAAAGGAATGTTTCCTATTTACCCACACATCCTGAACCTCCCCTCTCCCACTATAGTCAGGGCATTTTCCCAGTTCTTGGTTCACATCCCTGTGCTAAGGTTTGGGCCAGGGCTGGCATACCTGTTCTACATGGTACATAAAACATACATGGTATCACCTGTGATTGACTGGTGTAGTCTGCCTGGAGCACTGTGTGGAAAAGGATTTAAATAACATGCCAAGTGCCATGATCAGTTAACACTGTTCCAGGTACAGGAAGTGGAAACAAAACCGTGAGAGCCACACATTGGTTATCCTTAGGTGAATCTAGGAAATGTGTGCTTATATAGAGACATATATATATAAATATGTGCCGAGACCCAAGATGGAATTTGGGGATCCCTGTGTCTCATTCATGATGAAGATGGGGTAGAGGATGAAAACCAAATCCTCTGGGTGTTCCAGGCCATAAAAGGGGCTCAGGCCACCTGCTCACTATAATGGAATGGAATTGGCGTAGAAAGCATTGGGGCTATCCTGACAAGAACTCTTTGTGACTTCCTTTGTTCCAAACCATATTCCAGGCCCAGAAGGAAGAGCTTCAGAGCCTTATGCACCAGCCCAAAGGGCTAGAGGAGGAGAATGCCCAGCTCCGGGGTGCTCTGCAGCAGGGCGAAGCCTTCCAGCGGGCTCTGGAGTCAGAGCTGCAGCAGCTGCGGGCCCGGCTCCAGGGGCTGGAGGCCGACTGTGTCCGGGGCACGGATGGAGTGTGCCTCAGTGGGGGTAGAGGCCCACAGGGTGACAAGGCCATCAAGGAGCAAGGCCCCAGGGAACAGGAGCCAGAACTCAGCTTCCTGAAGCAGAAGGAACAGCTGGAGGCTGAGGCACAGGCATTAAGGCAAGAGTTGGAGAAGCAGCGACGGCTGCTGGGGTCTGTACAGCAGGATCTGGAGAGGAGCTTGAAGGATGCCGGCCATGGGGACCCAGCTCATGCTGGCTTGGCTGAGCTGGGCCACAGATTGGCCCAGAAACTGCAGAGCCTGGAGAACGGGGGCCGGGACCCTGGGGTCTCTGCCAATGCCTCAGAGGCCTGGCACCAGAAGTCCCACTTCCAGAATTCCAGGGAGTGGAGTGGAAAGGAAAAGTGGTGGGATGGGCAGAGGGACCGGAAGGCTGAGCACTGGAACCATAAGAAGGAAGAATCTGGCCGGGAACGGAAGAAGAATAGGGGAGGTCAGGAGGACAGGGAGCCGGCAGGAAGGTGGAAGGAGGGCAGGCCAAGGGTGGAGGAGTCGGGGAGCAAGAAGGAGGGCAAGCGACAGGGCCTGAAGGAACCCCCAAGGAAAAGTGGTAGCTTCCACTCCTCTGGAGAAAAGCAGAAGCAACCTCGGTGGAGGGAAGGGGCTAAGGACAGCCATGACCCCCTGCCATCCTGGGCAGAACTGTTGAGGCCCAAGTACCGGGCACCCCAGGGCTGCTCAGGTGTGGATGAGTGTGCCCGGCAGGAGGGCCTGACTTTCTTCGGCACAGAGCTAGCCCCAGTGCGGCAACAGGAGCTGGCCTCTCTGCTAAGAACATACCTGGCACGGCTGCCCTGGGCTGGGCAGCTGACCAAGGAGCTACCCCTCTGGCCTGCTTTCTTTGGTGAGGACGGCATCTTCCGTCATGACCGCCTCCGCTTCCGGGATTTTGTGGATGCCCTGGAGGACAGCTTGGAGGAGGTGGCTGTGCAACAGACAGGTGATGATGATGAAGTAGATGACTTTGAGGACTTCATCTTCAGCCACTTCTTTGGAGACAAAGCACTGAAGAAGAGGTGGGCAGCTGTGGGGGAGTTGGGTCGGGTGGGACAGAGGCAGTTGGGAGGATGTGAAGAGCAAGGGTCATTAGTTTGAGGATGTATCCCTACTTTTGGTCCCCAGCTGGCTTCCCTTAGAAAAGTCATCCAGGTCCGCTTCCTTTCTTCCCTTGAGGGCAGGAAGCTGCCTATGCCTACCCCAGAGTGGTCCTGAGCAGTCCCCTTTTGGGCGGGGGGATTCTTTCTCCTGAGTTGCCCTGCCCTACCTCTACCTGCATGGCCGAGGGGACGAGGGAGATCCCCATCTTCCTGCCTTCCTGACTGGAGCCTTCATCCTGGGAGACCAGGTTTTCCCCCCATATGCTTGGCAGTGCCTGCTCAAGTCAGCTTCACTGGGAGGAGCAGGGTCCTCTCTCCTCGGGGAACCCATTTTCATCACATAGTATTGTCCGCTAAAGGCCTTTTTCTCCCCACAGGTCAGGGAAGAAGGACAAGCACTCACAGAGCCCAAGAGCTGCGGGGCCCACGGAGGGACACAGCCATAGCCGCCACCACCACCACCACCACCGGGGCTGACACCCTGCCGCACGGTGAATGGCCTTGGCCTGGCCCAGCCCAAGATGCCAGCGTTATCTAACTCCTGGAGGGTAGACTCTGTCCTGGCTTGTTTGGTGTCCTCAGATATCTTTCACACAGTAAAGCAAAATCACCAGCCCTGCACTGATGTCACTTTATCTAGAAGAAGGCCTTAGCTGGACCTGTTTCCGTCTATGCAAATGTATGCAGATACTCCAGGCCCTGGGATGTGGGCTTGTGTTTTGTCACTGTGAAGGGGGAGATGGGAGAGGAGCCTGTTTTGGGGTGGGGTGTGGGGAAGGCAATCTGATTCTGAAGCTAAAGAGCCTTCATCCTCTTGTGTGTATGTCCCCAGAGTGGGCCCCTTTGACCCACATGCTGACCGGTGCCTTGGGATTTGACTACAGTTGCTGGCTCGAGGCCCAGCACGAGGACTTTCCCTGGGGTTTTACTGGGTTTGGAAGCAGCTGTCCCCAGGGGGTGAAGTCCCCCCTTTTTTAACCCCTGCTTCTCTCATGGCCTCACCTCCCTATGTGAACTATAGACTCAGATCCCAATAAAGTGCTGTTGCAGCTATGATGCTGGGTGGTTTCTAAGCACGGGGGACACCCCACACCCTCTGCCTGAATGGGTGGGTCTATCCCAGGCACTGGTACTTCCCTCCTTGTCCTGTATCCCCCTTTGCCCTTGCCTTGCCCTTCCAACAAACTCTAGGCTCTTGAGAAGCTGACACTTCTCCTTTTGCTCACAGCTGCCTTGGCCGCACCCCTGGGAGATGTAGCAAATTGAGTGTGGGTTTTGGAGTCTGAGTCTCGGGCTCAAATCCAGGCTAAGTGATCTTGGGCAAGTTAATCTCTGGGAACTTTGGGTTTCTTATCCTCAAAAAAGGCAATGGAAGGGCTGGGGAAGAGATTAAATAAAGCAATGCAAGAAAAATGCCTCTCCTGTTTTGGGCTCTCAAAAATTACTGCCTTCTTTAGGGAAGGGTGTGGAGGAGGGAAAAGAACCCAGGCCCAGAAGGAAGAGCTTCTGGGGCTGGGGAGGTGAGGGAGCCACTAGGTGGCACCCTGGCTCCACATTTGCTCCAGACCTTGCCTCTCCCACTACTCACTGTCCCCAAAATCTCAGACCCTACCTCACTCACCCCAGGGCCTGCTCCACTGGCCAGCCCTCCCAAGATGACCAGATTCCCCTTGGCTATTCTCTAGGAAGTCCTCCCTGAGATCTAACCTCAGTCCCTTCGGCAATACACTGGGCTTCTTGACGATCTTGGAAATACCCAGGATGTACAGGGGACAGAATAATGTGGTGTGACTACTCAGGCAGGAGGGGATGGACTATAGGTTCTAGAAAGGGCTGTAACTGATGTCTGTGTTATTTAGCAAGTGAATATGTAACACTATTTAAGGGCTTAAAGGTATAGCTCATTGAATTCATGGGTGGGACAGGGGTTAGGGCAGGCTGGGGATGGAACAAGGACCACTAATTCAGCAAACATTTATAAAGTCTATTGTGTACCAGAAACAGAGAGGCACTGTGAATACAGAGGCACCTTAAGAAGCCTAAAGTTGGGTCGGGTGCTATGGTACATGCCTGTAATCCCAGCACTTTGGGAGGCTGAGGCGGACGGATTGCCTGAGCTCAGGAGTTCGACACCAGCCTGGGCAACATGGTGAAACCCCATCTCTACTAAAATACAAAAAATTAGCCGTGCCTGGTGGCAGGCGCCTTTAGTCCCAGCTACTCGGGAGGCTGAGGCAGGAGAATCACTTGAATCTGGGAGGCAGAGGTTGCAGTGAGCCAGGATCGTGCCACTGCACTCCAGCCTAGGCGACAGAGCAAGACTCTGGCTCAAAACAAAACAACAACAACAACAATAAAAAACTAAAAAAGAGAAGCCTATAGTCCAGTGGAACCTGCTTTCTGCAGCAGGAGTAACTGCAGTTAGATCTAAGGAAGAACTTTCAGGCAGAAGATCGGTGATATGGGCTGGGGAGGCTTTAGGATTTGGTATCCAGGACTATGAACCACACTGCTCCTCGAAGAAGCCTAGTTTTATCCTCTTCATGTCGCTCACCTTCTGTAGGTGCTCAAAATTCTTGCTGCCTGAACAGCTGACTGGTAAAGTTGGGTTGCTGAGAGAGAGATTCAGGCTAGAAGGTAGGTAGGATTCAGTGTCCTGGGGCAGGTGGCTGGGCCTGGGAAAGGGGATGCAAACTGGCCTACTTGGGTTCCCAGAGGGTGGTGACTTTCACTGTGGCCCCTTGGGGCTTCTCAGTTTGTTTGTTTCTTTTTTTTTTTTTGAGATGGAGTCTCGCTCTGTCACCCAGGCTGGAGTGTAGTGGCACCATCTCAGCTCACTGCAAGCTCCACCTCCTGGGTTCACGCCATTCTCCTGCCTCAGCCTCCCGAGTAGCTGGGACTACAGGTGCCTGCTATCACGCCGGGCTAATTTTTTGTGTTCTTAGTAGAGATGGGGTTTCACCGTGTTAACCAGGATGGTCTCGATCTCCTAATCTTGTGATCTGCCCGCCTCGGCCTCCCAAAGTGCTGGGATTACAGGCGTGAGCCACCGCGCCCGGCCCTCTCAGTTTCATTTTTAGGGCTCATTTCCTTCGTTTGCATAACGAACGCTCAGGGAGGCTGCCAGGTTCCCCTAAGCCCCCTCCTCTTCCTTACCCACTCAGGAAGTAGATTTGCTGAGCTGGAGGTTTCTGAAGCTGCTGAATCAGGAAGAAAAAGAGAGCCATGAACCCAAGGGATAGGTTAGGGAGGGCCGGGGTGCCAGTGACATTGGCTGCTCTGATCGCCCACTCTCTGGGATGCCCCTGGGAGGCGATTCTCATACTCATCACAGGCCACAAGGCCCTTCTCTCTAACACACCCATGCAGCACTGGTAGGGGGGAGGAGCCCAGGGTCCAGGTCTTCAGATGATCTCCTGACGATGGGTCCAGTGTGTAGAGATGAGTCCAGTGAGGCTAGAGCCAGGAGACAGCATTCCCTCTTTCCCACAGGGCTTGGGGATAGCTCTGGCCTGGGAAGGGCTTGGGGGAGCCTGTGGGTAGACTCACTGGATTCCGCCACGTGTCCGTTTGGCCTCCCAGGGTTTGGGCTGGGCTTTTCCAGTTTCAGCACTTGGCATTTTTAGCACTTGGCTTTCTGCCTTTCCCTCTGGGAGCTTTCCCAGCTTGCCCAAGTAGGGCCTGCTTCCCTGAGAGCTCAGCTCAGGGGTCCTTGGGAGGAATCACTAGAGTTGGGGGTGGCCTTCTTGGGCCTTCTACTCTCAAATGGAAAAAATTATATTTCCTTTGGCCAGTCCCAAAAACTCATTTCCCGGTAGTCCCCAGTCTGCATTCCCCCTTCCATCCTTATCTCTCATTCTTCAGCCTCACCTCCTTCCCAGGCTCCTTCAGCCACCCTTTTCCCAGTGCCCTCAGCCCAGCCTCTGCCACCCATGCCCTCTCTGGCCCTGTGCCTCCTCCAGGATCTCCCCCGTCTCCTGCTGCCTCCCCAGGTCCTCTAGGCCCCAGCCTTTCCCCATTGCCTGGCATTCATACCCATCCTGGGGTGACAGGTGGTGCAGACAGATAGGGTGAGTGGGTCATAGGTGGTGGTAGGTCACGTCCTTTCCCAGCCTGACCACCCTTATTGGCTTCTGGAAGGTCAGATACACATGTTCCTTTTGAGAGTGGCTCCCAGCCTTTTTCGGCTGGGCCCAGGGACACACACTGGACTGTCTGGCTGTTGCCATGGGAACCTCCCAGGGTTACCCTGACACAGGAATGTCTCCTCATCCTGCCTTGTTCTGGGCCACGGATGTTCCTGGCCCCTTCACATGCCCACAGCAGGGGTCTGGTAGGGACACTGCAGGTTGCAGTGTGGGGGTGTGGAGGGCTGTTGCCTAAATCAGACAAGAGGTTCTTCCCCTCCCTGACTCAGCTGCCTGAGCCACAGAAGCCCCTTGTTAAGCACTTATCTGAGTTCCCCGTCCCACCTCTCCCAGGCCTCCCTTAAGGTGGCCACGCATCTCTTTGGTAACCTTTGGCACCCAGGATAGGTGACTGCCCGCTCCCAAATGGAGAACAACAGTGAACCCCTTCCCTGCTTACCTGTTCTTCTGGCTGGGCCTGTTTCTGGCTCACCTGTTCCTGGGCCAGGTGGGGGCCCAGCCCAGATCTTTTCTAACCAGAGCTTTGGCCTGAGCAAGATTTGAGGTCAGAAAACCCAGAGTGTTAGTCTCCACCACTGCCCACCTGTGGGCCTTGGGCAAGAGGCCTCTCCTTGCTTAAGGGCTCAGCTTTCTCATCATTGAAGTGGAGACCACAGACACTGCTCTCAGAGGCTGTCCCGAGGGTGAAATGAGTCAACTTAAGCTACATGAAAAGGCTTTGCAAGCTACAGGGCACTGAGAGCAGTTATTTTTATTTTACTTAACCTCTAATGGGGAAACTGGGAGCCTCTGGGAGCTACTGATATGGGAGGAAAGGGTGTTGGTTCCCTGACCACAACCACGTGGCAGGAGCTGGCGGGAAAAGATGCTAACTAGCATTTAGGTCTCGACACTGTGCTAGATGCTGTGGGGCCCCCAGTCCTTCCCCTGAGGCTAATTGGATTAGCTGCACACAAAGCAGGATTTTAATAGTATTCTCTTAATGGTGCCAGGAGCAGTCTGCCAATTGGGTGAAGAGGAAGGAGGGGGTGGCCTTTGAGTTGGATCTTGAAAGATAATAGGATTTCAGAGATGGGAGAATGGGGGAGGGCATTTCAGGCTAGGCAAAGGTGAGACCTAAGGTGGCGGTGTTACAGCCTATAGCTAGAGGGTTCACAGAGGGGGCAAATTCTCCCACAGGCAGCCTACAGGTCTGAGGGGAAGGCTACTGTAGGAAATGGGAAGGGTGCCACTAATTCTCACCATTCCCCAACCTTCCACTTCCTCTCCAGAGCAGGGCCCCTTTGTAGGAGTTCTCACCAGCATGGGGCACTTACCTTCACTCAGCCCCAGGGGAGGCACTCAGCAGAGGGGAGGGAAATCCATTGAGGTCATCACTGAGGCCCTGTTCAAAGTCAAAGGGACAAGTCATCTGGCTAGAGCAGGATAGGCAGACACCTGAAGCCGCATGCTGTGGAGAGGAGAGTGCTAGATGCCTCCCTTTGGAAGGTCCATCACCCATGGGTCAAACAGGCTGGCCATCAATGCTTGCTCATCTGGAATGACAGGACTAGTCCAGAAAAAGTGGCATGAGGCCAGCAAAGGAACAGGCTGACTGGGCGCTATGGCTCATGCCTGTAATCCCAGCACTTTGGGAGGCTGAGATGGGAGGTGAGCTTGAGGCCAGGAGTTCGAGACCAGCCTGAGAAACACAACAAGACCTTATCTCTACTAAAAATTTAAAAAAAAAAAAATTAACTGAGCATGGTAGAGCACACCTATAGTCACAGCTACTCGGCAGGCTGAGGTGGAAGGATTGCTTGAGCCCAGGACATCAAGGCTGCAGTGAGCTTATGATCCACCACTGCACTTCCAGCCTGGGCACAGAGTGAGACCCTGTCTCAAAAAAAGAAAAGAAAAGAAAAGAAACAAGCCGTGGCTGTCATCTAGGTGGGTCATTAACTTTTCAAAGCACTTCTATACCTTTTATCTCACTGAGAAGTAGACTTTGAAGAATGTTAAGACCACCAGTACCTCTATTTAACAGATAAAGAAACTGAGATAGATGTGACCTGTCCATTGGTGGGGAGAAAAAAAAAGAAAGAAACTGAGAGAGGTGAAGTGACTTGCCTAAGGTCACATCCTAGCTAGACAGTGGCAGTGGAAGAAGACTGGCCCTAGGCCACTCTTAGGATGCCTCCCCTTCTCCAGCCCCAGCTGGCTGAAGGTTAGTAGCACTATCCCAGCTCCCATTTGTGTTCCCTTTGACTCCTCCCTGAGCCCCATCCTACACCCCCACTTTAGCTCCCTGGGCTCTTGGCCCTGGAGGCATTTCTTCTCTGGCCACCAGCTGCCACCTTATTGGCTCCAGCTAACGGGTAGGAGAAGGTCAGTTCTGGAAGGGCCCATGCGAGCATCAGTCCTGCCTCTTGTTGTTCAGAGGTGGAAACCGAGGGAAGTGACTTGTCCAAGCTCACAAAGCTTGCTAGGAACAGAGTGCAGATCAGAGCCTAGGGCTGCTGACCCCTGGCTAAGAGTCCCCCTTGTTCTTCCTCCCTCCCCTCTGTTCCCCTCCTGTCCATGGCTCTGTGAGCTTGGCTCTGAGGTGTGGTCTGGAGGAGCTGCTTGCTACAAGTCAGGTTCTTCCTCATCCTGTCCCTGAGCAGTGACCTCACGTGTGGCTCCCTCTGCAGAGATGCCTGGTGGTGGCCACAGTGGGGCAGCAGCAGGAGGAACTGGAGGCTCTCCTTGCAGAGGAGTGGGATGGGAGGGAAGGAAGAGCCTCTAGGAGCTGCCCCAGGAACCTGAGCTGGGTATGATGTTATAAGGTCTTAAGCTTGAGGGTACCCACAAAGGCCCATCTAGCCTCAGGGGTGAAATGGCTTCCCACCCCTCCCCCACAGACCCCCCATTCATTTATGCATGAGTAATTTATGGGGCACTTATCCTGTCTCTGGTCCTGGGCCAGTACCACTGGATATGCAAAAGCAGCCATGTAAAGCCCAGTACAGTGTTGTGGGGAGAAACACTGGGATGGAGCTCCCACTGCCAACGGAGGCCAGGTCTGCACATCCAGGAGGCTGCCTTGGCCTGGAAAACATCTGTCTTTGGAGCCAGACAGACCCAGCTCCACCAGTTACAGCTCCTAACTTTGAAGCAAGTCTCTACATCTCCTTTTTTGATTAAATGAGAATAGATTTGGCACACAGTAAGCACTCAATAAGTGTAAACTATTAACCACCTGGGTAGAGAGACATGCGTAAACTGATCATTACAGTATAGAATGAGATACCGTGATATGGGTAAATACGGGGTGTATCAGCAGCACAGAAAATGGGTTTCTGATTCTAACTGGGGGGTTGGAGGGGTCAGGGAAGGCTCCCTGGAGGAGGTAAGACAAGCTAGATGTTGAAATACAAGGAGTTCATTCCACACAATGAAGACGGGAAGGTGTCTCAAGCAAAGGGAATGCCATGAGGATGCATTGTTAGAGTCATTTACAACTGATAGCAGAGCATCCTGCAAGTATTAATTTATATCAACCTTCTCTCTCCAGTTTTTAAGCTCACACTCCATTTTTAAGCTGTCTTGTCCTTGCCTGTCTCCTGTGAGAACGACGCTCTTTGAGAGCAAATTCTGTTTTGTTCCCTATTGTGTCTCTAGTAATACCTGACACATTTCGTATATTTAAATACATGTTGTGTGAATGAGTGAATAAACAAATGAATCGACTTCTCTCCAGTCAGGTCCCCAAAGACTCTGCCTCCCCTTCTTTTTGCTGGTCATGCTGTTTCCTTACAAGCCCCACCCCATTCCATCCCTTACCTGCCAGGCTCTGTTGCACCCGCAGCAGCAGTCATCAAACACACGAGGACTGATTCACAAACCACATTTATAGTTAACAGCACGGGCGAGTGCCTGGGTCAGCTGGGTGGTGACCATGGGAAGAAATACTGGACTCAGGGGCAGGGAACTGAAGCAAAAGCAATTGGTGGTGTCGCTGAGCCAGGATGGATGGCATGTGGTTCCACTATGGGACAGGCTGGCTTTGGGGGCTGACCTTGGTACCCCCTGCTCAAGACTCCTCCACCTGGGCAGAGTGCCCCTTTTTAGGCTCTGCAGAGCTGGATGAGCTGGTCCCCTGCCGGCTCAAACTGCCTGCATGTGTGAATGCAGTGAGCAGGCTTCCTTCAAATAGGCCTAGATTTGACTTCCAAGCTGTCCTCTCCACCAGTGAGGTAGACCTTTAATTGCTCTGTCCTTCTGCAGAAGAGTGACTTTCAGGGTAGTTGTGTTCCCGAGCTCTGTGGGGGTACCTCTCTTTTGTCTGAGGCCAACACCGGCTTCCTCAAGCATCATATTCCTGAACCCTCCATGAGGCCATGGTGTCAGACACCCTTGGCTTCCAATTTGAGTCCCCGTGTTCTCTGACTCACTTGCCCAGTCGTCTCTGCTCTTGTCAGACAGTGTTGCTCCTCTCCTCTTTCTGGCCTCACCCTCACTAGTGCCCAGCCTTCAAATAGTGCCTCACATCTGTGCAGCGCTCTGTAGCTCACAAAGGATTTCCACACATTCACTTTTTTTTGTTGTTGTTGTTGAGATGGAGTCTCGCTCTGTCGCCCAGGCTGGAGTGCAGTGGCGCGATCTCCACTCACTGCAAGCTCCACCTCCTGGGTTCACGCCATTCTCCTGCCTCAGCCTCCCGAGTGTAGCTGGGACTACAGGCGCCCGCCACCACACCCGGCTAATTTTTTTTTTTTTTTTTTTTTTTTTTTGTATTTTTAGTAGAAATGGGGTTTCACCATGTTAGCCAGGATGGTCTTTTTTTTTTTTTTTTTTTTATTATACTTTAAGTTCTAGGGTACATGTGCATAACGTGCAGGTTTGTTACATATGTATACTTATGCCATGTTGGTGTGCTGCACCCATCAACTCGTCAGCACCCATCAATTCATCATTTATATCATGTATAACTCCCCAATGCAATCCCTCCCTCCTCCCCCCTCCCCCCTCCCCATGATAGGCCCCAGTGCATGATGTTCCCCTTCCCGAGTCCAAGTGATCTCATTGTTCAGTTCCCACCTATGAGTGAGAACATGCGGTGTTTGGTTTTCTCTTCTTGTGATAGTTTGCTAAGAATGATGGTTTCCAGCTGCATCCATGTCCCTACAAAGGACGCAAACTCATCCTTTTTTTATGGCTGCATAGTATTCCATGGTGTATATGTGCCACATTTTCTTAATCCAGTCTGTCACAGATGGACATTTGGGTTGATTCCAAGTCTTTGCTATTGTGAATAGTGCCGCAATAAACATACGTGTACATGTGTCTTTGTAGTAGAGTAATTTATAATCCTTTGGGTATATACCCAGTAGTGGGATGGCTGGGTCATATGGTACATCTAGTTCTAGATCCTTGAGGAATTGCCATACTGTTTTCCATAATGGTTGAACTAGTTTACAATCCCACCAGCCAGGATGGTCTTGATCTCCTGACCTTGTGATCCACTCTGCTTGGCCTCCCAAAGTGTTGGGATTACAGGCATGAGCCACCGCGTCCAGCCACATTTAACTTTTTTTCCCTGGGTTGTGGAAGGCAGGCAGAGCATATTATATAATGTAACCAGTTCCACCAGCTAGTGGACTTGGGAGGGAAGTGCTACTTTGGGGAGTATTTGAGCAAGTGACCTTGAAAGGTTGGGTTGATGAGCATGTGAATTTGCAGGTTGAGCAGCTTCTGGTGATGACAAAGCCCAGGTTGTGTCCACAGGAGCTGGCCTCTGAGGAGGAGAGGGGGAAAAAGGCTTTGAACAGCCAGAGTCAAGGGATTGAGCAGTGGGGTGTTGGATGGGCTGGCCATGACAGTGAAGTCACTGAGGATGATGACAGCAACTGTGTAGAAAAGGAGACTGGGAGCCAGTGGCCAAGTCTCAGAAAATGAGAATGAGGCCAGGTGCAGTGGCTTACACCTATAATCCCAGCACTTTGGCAGGCTAAGGCCAGAGCATGCTTGAGCTCAGGAATTCCAGACTAGCCTGGTCAATATAGCAAAACCTCATCTCCATATCAAACAACAACAACAACAAAAAAATGAAAATGAACCACCAGGATTGCTGGGCTGCCAGTACTGAGGAAAGCAGAAGGGTAGCGCAGGCAGGTGGCATGAGCCTTAGAGGAACCATAGTTTTCCAAGAGGCAGGATGAGTAGTGGTGTGGAAATTGAAATGGGGAGGAAGGGAGGCCACAGACTCAAAGCAGATGCTGAGGAATGAGGGCTGGGAAACAAAAGCCACCACTTGAGACTGCGGTAAGGGACACTGGAGTTCAGTTGAGGCAGCAGGGGAAGGGGGACTTCTGAGACTAGGCTATGGGGGAAGTTTTTATTTTTATTTTTATTTTTTGAGACAGAGTCTTTCTCTGTTGTCTAGGCTGGAACACAGTGGTGCAATCTTGGCTTATTGCAACCTCTTCCTCCCAGGTTCCAGTGATTCTCGTGCCTCAGCCTCCTGAGTAGTTGGATTACAGGCGCCCACCACCAATCCAGTTAATTTTTATATTTTTAGTAGAGATGAGGTTTCGTCATGTTGGCCAGGCTGGTCTCGAACTCCTGCCCTCAGGTGATCCGCCTCTGCCTCCCAAAGTGCAGGGGGACGAGGCCAGGGATTACAGGCGTGAGCCACTGTGCCTGGCCTGGGGGAAGTTTTCTGATTGCTCACTAGGTATTCAGGGAGCTGGATCTCAGAGTCGGGGAGGGAGGTAAGGGGTGTGCATTGGGTCAGGTGAGGAAAGAGACTCCAGGAGTAAGTTCTGACTCCTTCCATGTGACTCAGGTAAAGCAGGAGATTTGCACTTTCCGTGGAGGCCCAAATACATGTTTATTGAAGATGAGCTGGAAAATCTGATTCTCCGTTGAATGACAAAGTGCTAGGAATAAATAACAACCCCTTACATCTGGATGATACTTGAGAATTTACAAAGTATTTTTTGTACCTTGTCATTTATTTTCTTCATTCTTTTCTTATTATAACCCTGGGAAGTGGGCGTTATCAGTGGTAAACTCAGAGTGACTTGCTAAGTGTCCAAGCTGGGACTGAAAATCCACTCTGTGCTGCCTTCTAGTGCGTTGATGAGTGCAGTGCTTTCTGGGTTGCAAAAACAAAAAACAAAAAACAAAACACAAAAAACCACACACACACACACACCCTACTGAAGTCTGTTCTTTTTGCATCTGACCACTCTCCTGTGCCTCTTTTCAACATTCAGGAAATTAATGGTTTCTCCCTAAGTCTCCACACTACACTTTTTCTCTAGTGGAGGCAGTAATGAGTTGCAGGCTCTGTTCTGACATGCTCAGAAAAATGCAGGACTGCAAGTCATAGCCAAAAACAACTCCACGTACTCAGCTGGGGCTACCCGTCAGCTACTGCGGGCAGAGGCAGAACCCGGGATTCAGAGAAAGGACAGATTCTTTTTTTTTTTTTTTGAGACGGAGTCTGGCTCTGTCGCCCAGGCAGGAGTGCAGTGGCCGGATCTCCCTTCACTGCAAGCTCCGCCTCCTGGATTCACGCCATTCTCCTGCCTCCGCCTCCGGAATAGCTGGGACTACAGGCGCCCGCCACCTCGCCCGGCTAGTTTTTTGTATTTTTTTAGTAGAGACGGGGTTTCACCGTGTTAGCCAGGATGGTCTCGATTTCCTGACCTCGTGATCCGCCCGTCTCGGCCTCCGAAAGTGCTGGGATTACAGGCTTGAGCCACCGCGCCCGGCCCAGGACAGATTATTCTTATTCTGCCTCTCAAAATCCTGGCTGGGAGACGTACTTCGGATGAAACCAGGCAATCTCATCTAGGGATTCAACGCTCCCTTACTATCGATGTCACCCACGCCGTTTCAAGTGCTCTTGCTTCCGAAAACCTTTGATCCGGAGGCTGCGGCTAGAAAAGCAACCAAAGGTTTCTTGCCGGGCTTAAAGGGCCACATCTTAGTGACGTCTCGGGTTATAAAGTCTGCTTGACAATAAAATATCGTGTGAGCGATTCCGCTCCTCCCCCGACATGACGTGACCAGACACGCCGCTGGCGTCAGGGCTGCCTTACACCCCCAGGAAGACCCATTCCCACTCTGGGGCACGCGCAGATTTCCTGAGGCGCATGCACTATAACGCACAGGCAAAAAGGCAGTTTCCAAAACGTCTCCAACGTGATCGCGCTCCAGAGATTTTCTTTTCCTAAAGTTTTTAGGGCTGCGCGGAAGGGAACATGGGGTTCACCTCAGGATATTGCAGACGCCACCCCCCTCGGAGGAAGGTAGTCGCGTCCGGTTCCTCCCCGGGTGTCAGTTAAGCAGTTCCGGCTGTGAGCAAAGGTTCTGGGCGGGGCTGGACTGTTCTGAGTGAGTTCGGGTCGGGGAGCTTCACGAGGGGAGGCTGCCGTGTGAAGGAACCGCCTTTCTCTCCGCGGGTCTCACCCTTTTCTCCCCGTATCTGTTTGGACATGAGTTGAGCTCACAGTCGCGGACGGTCAGCCCTGTTCGCAGCTATGGCGAGGAGGGGCGGGATTGCTCCGTGGTGCCGCTCCGCTCAGTGGCCGAGTCCATTCTGCGCGGCGTCCGGATTTTAGTGGTAGGGAGAAGTGTCAGCTTCAGGCATCGCGAGGCGTGGCGGCCCATGGCCCCGCTGGGAGGCGCCCCGCGGCTGGTGCTGCTGTTCAGCGGCAAGAGGAAATCCGGGAAAGACTTCGTGACCGAGGCGCTGCAGAGCAGGTGTCCGTGGGGCGGGAAAGGTGGAAGGGGGAGCTCTCCGCATCGCGTGACACGAGGAGTGCTTTTGGGTGTCACAGAGTGAGCTTTGGAGTAGGGGTCCTCCGTTTGCAAGGCAGGAGGAGCACTGGGTTGGGGAAAGTGGAATGTCACCATTACATAAAACAGCAATCTACACACGGGAGCCTCAAAGAACCAGGTGACCATCTCTCCAAAGATCTTCAGCTGCAGGTCTAAGAAGCATTAATAATGGTTCCTACCAAGGCACTTTCTATGTACCAGGAGTTGGATACCAGCCTGGGCAACGCGGCGAGACCCCGCTTCTACGAAAAATCCAAAAAGTAGCTGGGCGTGGTGGCGCGTGCCTGTGGTCCCAGCTATTCGGGACCTTGAGGCGGAAGAATTGCTTGAGCCAGGGAGGCGGAGGTTGCAGTGAGGCGAGATCGCGCCACTGCACTCCAGCCTGGGCGACAGAGCAAGGCCCTGTCTTAAAAAACAAAAACAAAAACAAAAACAAAAAAACTCTCTTCACCTCTTTGTTAGGTACTCTGTGCCATTATTAGCATCTGCATTTCACAGGTGAAGAAACTGAGGCTCTTAAAAAGTTAAACAGGCTGGGTGTGGTGGTCATGCCTGTGACCCCAGCGCTTTGGGAGACAGAGGTGCGAGGATCGCTTGAGAGCCCAGTAGTTGGAGACCAGCCTGGGCAATACAGTAAGACCCTAGTCTCTACAAAAAAATTGAAAAGTTAGCCTAGTGCGATGGCAAGCACCTCTAGTCCCAGCTACTCAGGAGGCTGAGGTGGGAGGATCACTTGAGCCTGGGGGCTGCAGTGAGTTGTAATCATGCTACTGTCCTCCAGTCCGTGCAGCAGAGCCTGAGACCCTGTCTCGAAGTAAAATAAAATAACGTACAAAGCTAACAACAATAAAAAACCCTTGCCGGTCGCAAAGTAAGTGGCAAATTCAGGATTCAAATTCAGCTTTGTGGTTCATGATGGGCATCTCAGCAATTAATATATAATTGAAACAAACAAACAAAAAAACTCAAAGAAATTCAGCTTTGTCTTGCGCCAAGGACTGGTTTCTTTCTGTTTTATCTGACTGCCTCCCCAAATAATAATACCTTTTGCACAGTGTTTTCTGTCAAAGCAAGATCTTCTGTGCGGGAGCATTTTGCTGAGACCTGGGCTAGGAGAGCAGAGGATGGGGAGAAACTGGAGTGGGGCTCCTCTCCTCTTGAAGGCCAATGTGGTGGGGATACCAGGAAGCTGCTTTTGGATATCAGGGGTGGGAGAGCCCAGAGCAGAGGTCACCACCTGAATTTTTCACCACTAAGTATCTCACCACCTTTTCCTAAGTTGCATTTCTCCTCACCTTCAAACTCTGATGTCAAATAGTGGTCAGAAGCACAGGCTGTGGAATTAGACTGCTGGGATGCAAACCCTGGCTCACTGTTGATTAGTGTGTGATCTTGTACACATCTCTCATTCACTCTGTGCCTTAGTTTTTTTTTTTTTTTTTTTTTTTGAGAGGGAGTCTTACTCTGTCACCCAGGCTGGAGCGCACCCAGGTTGCGGCTCACTGCAACCTCTGCCTCCTGAGTTCAAGCTATTCTCCCGTCTCACCCTCCAGAGTAGCTGGAATTACAGGTGTGTGCCACCACACCCAGCTAACTTTCGTATTTTTAGTAGAGACAGGTTTCACCATGTTGGCCAGGCTGGTCTCAAACCCCTGACCTCAAGTGATCTGCCTGCCTCGGCCTCCCAGAGTGCTGGGATTACAGACGTGAACCACTGCACCCGGCCTGTGTCTCAGTTTTGTCATTTGTAAAATGGGGATAATAATAGGGTGGTTGTAGGGATTAAAGGAGATAATGTGCGTGAAGGGCTTAGAATAATTATTGGCACCTAGCAGAGGTGCAGGAACTAAATGTTGTTTATATTTATTTTACCAATCCTGGCTTCACTACTTACAGTGTTGCTTTGGGGAAGTCAATCCTCCTTTCACAACCTCAACTTCCTCATCTGAAACATGAAAATAAGAACACTTACAGCCAGGGCAACATAGTGAGACCCCATCTCTACAAAAGATAAAAAAAATTAGCTGGGTATGGTGGTGCATGCCAGTAATCCCTGATATTCAGGAGGCTAAGGTGGGGGGATTGCCTGAACTCAGGAGTTCAAGATTGTAGTGAGCTGTGATCATACCACAGCACTCTAGCCTGGGTGACAGCAAGACCCTGACTCTTAAAAAACCAAAACAAAGAACATTTATCGCCGGGCGCAGTGGCTCACACCTGTAATCATAATACTTTGGGAGGCCGGGAAGGGTGGATCACTTGAGCTCAGGAGTTCAAGACCAGCCTGACCAACATGGTAAAACCCTTCTCTACTAAAAATACAAAAATTAGCTGGACATGGTGGCGGGGGCTGGTAGTCTCAGCTACTTGGGAGGCTGAGGTAGGAGAATAGCTTAAATCCAGGAGGTGGAGGTTGCAGTGACCCGAGGTAGCGCCACTGCACCTAGCCTGGGCTACAGAGTGAGTCTCAAAAAAACAACAAAAACAAAAAACACTTGTCTTCCCGTGCATTAAGTGTATCTGTGAGCATCTTGAGGCTAGGACAGGAAGCATGTATCATTCACATTTGTATCACCTAGATCCAAATATGGTACCCAATAAAGCATTGGTTAAGCAGGGAGGTGGAGGTGGTGGAGGTGGAGGTTGCGGTGAAACGAGATGGCGCCACTGCACTCCAGCCTGGGCGACAGAGTGAGACTCTGTCTCAAAAAAGAGAAAAAAAAAAGGCCAGGTGCGGTGGCTCACGTCTGTAATCCCAGCACTTCGTGAGGCTGAGATCGCCTTGCAGTGAGCTGAGATCACGCCATTGCACTCCAGCCTGTCCAGCCTGGGCAACGGAGCAAGACGCTGTCTCAAAAAAAAAAAAAAAAGTTGGTTAAGTAAATTAAATAATGAATAAGTTATTTTTATTTATTTTTTATTTTATTTAATTTATTTAATTTATTTTTTTGAGATGGAGTTTCGCTCTTGTTGCCCAGGCTGGAGAGAAATGGCGCGATCTCGGCTCTCAGCTCACTGCAATCTCCGCCTCCTGGGTTTGAGCGATTCTCCTGCTTCGGCCTCTCAAGTAGCTGGGATTACAGGCATGCGCCATCATGTTCAGCTAATTTTGTGCTTTTAGTAGACACAGGGTTTCACCATGTTAGTCAGGCTGGTCTCAAACTCCTGACCTCAGGTGATCCACCTGCCTCAGCCTTCCAAAGTGCTGAGATTACAGGTGTGAGCCACTACACCTGGCTTTTGTTTCAGTTTTTTACATTTGCTTTTCTTAGTTCATTTTTTTGAGACAGGGTTTCACTCTGTCTCTCAGGCTGGCATACAGTGGTACAATCGTGGCTCACTGTAGCCTGGAACTCCTGGGCTCAGGAATGCTCCCACCTCAGCCTCTGGAGTAGCTGGGAGTACAGGTACATGCTGCCATGCTCAGGTGATTTTTAAACTTTTTTGTGGAGCTGGTATCTCTGGGTCTTACTGTGTTGCCCAGGCTGGTCTTGAACTCCTGGCCTCAAGCACTCTTTCTGCCTTGGCCTCCCAAAGTGTTGGGATTACAGGTGTGAGCCACCACGCCCAACTAGTGAATGAATAAATGATATGTGTTATGGTGACCAAGTCAGTGGAGACAGGTACCTCTGGCTGTGAGAGAATTAGTTTAGGTCTGGGCAATAACCAAATCCAGCCAGAATATTGCTGTGCCTGTTCACACTGTAATTATCACTTTATAGATTTTACCTGTTTCAGGGCTCTTTTATATTCATTAGAGTTTCATAATAATCCTGTGTGGGAGACAGAACAGAAAGTGTCATCATCATTTTCCGATGAAGAAATAGGATCAGGGACACTGAGACCTACCAAAGTTACATAATACCAGTAGTAGAAATGGGACTTCAGCACACGCCTCTTGACTCTCTTTCTGGGACCTGGAAGCTCCTGGAAATTCTAGGCTAACTGGATTCTGATCTCCCTGTCCCGCAGACTTGGAGCTGATGTCTGTGCTGTTCTGCGGCTCTCTGGTCCACTCAAGGAGCAGTATGCTCAGGTAGGTGGTGCTCTGTGGCATCCGGTGTGTTGGGCGGGGCCGGCTCCAGGACTTTGGAGCTGTGGCTGCTGCCTGAGTCACTGGCATGATCCCCGTCACCACTGCTGGCAGGGTGGTGGCCAGCTCTTGGTTTTCTGTGAGTGGACATTGTGGGGGCATTTTCAGCTTATATTTCTTTCCTAATAGCCTCCCTCCCTTCAGAGTGAGTTCAAGAAGGTGTGCCCAGGAAAGGCTGTCGACACTCGAGTTGGCGGCTCTGATGCTGTGTGATTAGTAAGGACCTGACTGTGCCTCCTCACACCACCCTCTCAGCAGGCCTGACACAGCCCCTGGAACTTTGTTCCTAGAAATTTAGTACAGGCTGAGCATAGTGGCACACGCCTGTAATCCCAGCACTTTGGGAGGCCAAGGCAGGTGGATTGCTTGAGTCCAGGAGTTAGAGAACAGCCTGGCCAACACAGTGAAACCTCATCTCTGTTTCTTTAAAAAAAAATTTTTTTTAAAGTAAACAACAACACACAAAAAAGAAATTTAGTCCCATAAGATGTCAAAATATATCATTAAGTGGGGGGAAAAAAAAAGCCAATACCAAGATGTAGAACAGTGTGTAGAGAATGCTACATTTGTCTAAAACTGAAGAGACACTTTGTGACCAAGAATTGTAAAGGAATTCTAAGTGTATCTGCTCATATATTCGGCTATTTAACAAGTGTTTACGGGGTGCCTGTCTCACGTTCAGCACTGTTTCAGGTGCCTGGGATGTGTTCCTGCACTGTGTGGGAAAGACACGTTAGAAACTGTACCATTGGTTGCCCCCAGGGAGGGGACAGGGTGAGAGAGAGATTTTTCACTGTAAATTAATGTGTATCTTTGAATTTTGAACCATGTGGATTAAAAAAAAAATAGGATCATTAAAATAGAATAAAAAAAATAAGTCAATAGGAACTCTCAGAATCTTAGACTTCGGAAAGAGAACCTGGAAGGCAAGATCAGCCTCCCACATGGTGTGGAGCCCTCTTGTTGCCCACATTTTGCCCTTGGCCTCTAGGTGCACCCTTCTGGGACATGTGCTCTGGCCCCTCCCTTGGCCTGAGTGTGGCCTCCAGAACCACATAAAATGAATTGTCCCCCCTTCTGTGTGCCAGCTCTGCCTCCATGGGAAGCATTGGGTCATCTCTCACCAGCTGAACAGACCCATTCATAGGGTGGCAGCCTGAGGAATTGTAAGAATAACTAGATTAAGTCATTTAATTTTTTTTCCTTTTGAGACAAGGTCTTGCTCTGTAGTACAGGCTGGAGTGCAGTGGCGCATAATGGCTCACTGCAGCCTTGACCTCCTGGGCACAAGTGATCCTCCCACTTCAGCTTCCCAAGTAGCTAGGAATACAGGTGCATGCCACTATGCCTGGCTAAGTTAAAATTTTTTTTTTGTAGAGATGGGAGTCTCATTATGTTGCCCAGGCTGGTCTCCAACCCCTGGGCTCAAGCGATCCTCCCACTGTGGCCTCCCAAAGTGCTAGGATTTGGGTGCGAGCTACTTTGCCTGGGCTGGTTTTCAAAAATTTTAAGCAGGAATCTTTCCCAAATGAAACTGGATACAGAATTTCTTTGTATCCAGGAGACAGACTGGAAGTGACTCTGCAGGGTGGTGGGTTGGTGGTGGGGAGATGGGAGGAAGGAAGGGGTGAAGGGAAAGGCACTGAGCCTTCCCTAGTGGGGCCTAGGCACTTCCAAAGGCCTCCCAGGACCACTTTCAAAACCGATCTTCCAAAGTTCACAGATAGGTCTTGCTTCTGTTCTACTGAGTCAGACTGGTGGGGTTGGGTGGGGGCAGGAGGAGGAAGGAGCAGGAGTTTGCATTTTTATTTATTTATTTTATTTATTTGAGATGGAGTCTCGCTCTGTCACCCAGGCTGGAGTGCAGTGGCGCGATCTTGGCTCACTGCAACATCCAGCTCCTGGGTTCAAGCAGTTCTACTGCCTTAGCTTCCTGAGCAGCTGGGATTATAGCCATGCGCCATCACACCTGGGTAATTTTTTTGTATTTTTAGTAGAGACATGGTTTCACCATATTGGTCAGGCTGGTCTCGAACTGCTGACCTTGTGATCTGCCCACTTTGGCCTCCCAGAGTGCAGAGTGCTGGGATTATAGGCGTGAGCCACCATGCCTGGCCAATTTGCACTTTTTTTTTTTTTTGTCGGAGTCTCACTCTGTTGCCCAGACTGGAGTGCAGTGGCGCCATCTCAGCCCACTGCAAGCTCTGCCTCCTGGGTTCGTGCCATTCTCCTGCCTCAGCCTCCTGAGTAGCTGGGACTACAGGCGGCCACCACCACGCCTAGCTAATTTTTTTGTATTTTTGGTGGAGACAGGGTTTCACCATGTTAGCCAGGATAGTCTCTATCTCCTGACCTCATGATCCCCACTGCCTTGGCCTCCCAAAGTGCTGGGGGATTACAGGCGTGAGCCACCGTGCCCGGCCCCAATTTGCATTTTTAAAACCTCCATGGAAGATTCTGATAGGCCAGACTGCCCTTGCTCTGTGGAAGTCCAGCACCACTATCCCCTACTCCCATTAAAAAGGAAAACAAAAAGAAATGTTCATGCATTGATTTCCTAAGTCACAAGGGAAAATATAAACGACAAGCAGACCACGATATTCCTGGAGGGAAACCAGTTCAGGAGCAGGAGGTGGCTACTGACCTCCTCTTGCAGCAAGGGGAGCAGGTGGGTGATCAAGAAATTGAGAGCCTGAGGGGAGAAGGTCTTGCTGCAGTGAGCTCATGGAGGAGCCAGAACCTGAACTGGGTGATGCTTTTCAGACCCCTCCTATCCTGGATCCCTTTAGATGGACCCCTCTGCTTGAGAAGGGGAGAAAGGAGCTCCCCAGGTGGTCAGAGTAGCCTCTCCTGCCTGGGGGGTCCTCTGGGTGTGGAAAGCCTTGCACGTAAGTGCCCAGAGCTAAATGGAGTGATGCTGTTTCAGCAAAGGCACCAGGAATTTGGGGATGGGAAGGGATAAGGGGGAGAGGAAGGAGACACAATCTCCGTGGGATTTGGGATGGGGACAAACAATGCTAGTGGGAGGACATGGAGTGCAGGAGTTTTTTTTTCCCCTCAGATTTCCCACTTTAGTTGAAGGCTAAAACTTTGCCCAGGAGATGCAAACTAATTTCAGGATTAGTTTAAGCCGGAAATAATTGGGAAGGTAAAACTTGCAAAAGAGAAACCACGCCACACATTTCAAAGACAAATTGAAACAATTTCTGGATTATCCCCAGACCTTTCTTCTGTCTACCAGTGATCAGGATTTCTTAGTTGCTGGGGCTCTTTCCCTTGCAGACCTTTGTTCTGGCTGAAACCTCATTAATCCTTGCATCAGCCTTGGGAGAGGCAGGTGAGGGTGAGGGATGGCTCTTCTGCTGTTTTAGGAGAGACCACTGAGGTTGAAAGGCTGGTGACATAGACATAATGTCCTTTGGGCAGGAGCATGGCTTGAACTTCCAGAGACTCCTGGACGCCAGCACCTACAAGGAGGCCTTTCGAAAGGACATGATCCGCTGGGGAGAGGAGAAACGCCAGGCTGACCCAGGCTTCTTTTGCAGGAAGATTGTGGAGGGCATCTCTCAGCCCATCTGGGTAAGAGGGCTCCATGGCAGCATGAAGAACACCTGTTTCCCGAGCTCTCTGCTGTGTCCATCTCTCTCTGTCTCCACTGCCACCGTCCTGGCCCAAGCCCCCACCATTTCTGGCCTGGACAATCGCAGTAGCCTCCACACTGGTCTGTAGCTGTGGCTCTTGCCCTCTGTGTTCTATTCATTACACAGCAGCCAGACTGACATTTTATTATTTATTTATTTATTTATTTTTGAGATGGAGTCTCACTCTTGTCGCCCAGGCTGGAGTGCAGTGGTGCAATCTTGGCTCGCTGCAGCCTCCGCCTCCTGGGTTCAAGTGATTCTTCTGCCTCAGCCTCCCAAGCAGCTGGGATTGCAGTTTTTTTGTATTTTTAGTAGAGATGGGTTTTCACCATGTTGGCCAGGCTGGTCTCGAACTTTTGACCTCAGGTGATCCACCCACCTCAGCCTCCCAAAATGCTGGGATTATAGATGTGAGCCACTGCGTGCAGCCCAGACTGACCTTTTAAAAACATGAACCAAGTGACGTCACTCTTCTGTTTAGAATACTTTGGTGGCTTCTCGTTGTTCTCATGAACAAAATGAAAATCCTTCACATGAACTTCTGGGCCTTGTGTGATCCAGTTTCTGCTACCTTTTTAGCCTCCTTACTCCTTGAGCTGCAGCAACACTGGCCTTCTTGGTCCTCAAGTCAGTCGAACTCCTTCTGGAATCAGGGCCTTTGCACATGCCCTTCCACCTGTCTGGACTGCCCTTTCTTTCTCTCTTTCCCTGGTTAGCTTCAGCTCAGTTGACATGACACCTCCACAGGGAAGCCTTCCCTAATATTCAAGTCTTAACTGGTGCTCCCTGGCAGGTGCTCCTATATCACCCTACCCTTTTTCTTCCTCATTCATTCTGCCAGTGAATATTGAGTATCCACTTCTGCCAGGTGTGGTTGCAGGTTCTGGGGATATATTGGTGCAAAAATGCAATGAAGTCTCTTCCTTCAGGGAGCTTACATTACAGCTGAGGGTGATGGGGAGATAGGCACAGAATAAATACAGAATATATCAGGCAGAGGTAAATACTAAGGAGTAAAATAAAGTAGGCCTAGGATATGAGGAGAGATAGGGAAGTGCTGATGTTTTATTAAGGGTGCCTGGGAAGGCCACACTAATATGATGTTTGAGGAAGACCTGAAGGAAATAAAGGATAACTGAATGGATATTTGGGGAAGTAGCTTTCCAGAGAGAGGAGGAAGTGCAGAGGCTTGAGTGGTGAGTGTGCCTGGTGTGTCTGAGGACAAGCCAGGTGGCCAGAGTGGGTGAGGGTGAGTGGTGGGAGGTCAGGTCAGACTTCCCAGGGAAGACCTTTGGCAGAGCTGGGATTTTATTCTGAGTGAGATGGGGAGTCACTACAGGGTTCTTAGCAGAGGAGAGACATGATCTGATTTAAGATTGAGAAGGCTGGCCCTAGCTGCGGTGGGGAAGATGGGAGCAGAAGCACAGGGACCGGGTGGAGTATTTTTTTTTTTTTTTTGAGACAGAGTCTCACTCCATCACCCAGGCTGGAGTGCAGTGACGCGATCTTGGCTCACTGTACCCTATGCCTCATGGGTTTAAGCGATTCTCATGCCTCAGCCTCTTGAGTAGCTGGGATTACAGGCATGTGCCATCACGCCCAACTAATTTTTGTGTATTTTTAGTTGAGACGGGGTTTTGCCATATGGCAAAATTCAAACTCCTGACTTCAAGTGATCCACCCACCTCGGCCTCCCAAGGTGCTGGGATTATAGGTGGGAGCCACCACGCCTGGCCAGGACCTTTCTGTAACAGACAAAATGACTATGGTTGGAGCGCAGAGGGAAGTGAAGGTAGAGTGGAAATAAGGGGTCGATTTTGGATATATTTTGAAGAGAAAACCAACAGGATTTGCCCATGGGTTGGCTGTGGGGTGTGAGAGACTATACCAAGGATTTTGTTCTGAGCAGGTGGACAAATATAGAATTATCATTTTCTAAGACAGGGAAGGTTGGGAGGAACAGGATTGGAGAGGAAATCAGGAGTTGAGTCTCAGCCGTGTTGAGGTTGAGACACTTGTTGACATACACTTTAATCACATGGTTATTTGATCACTGAACATCTGTTCAGTGTCTCCCACTAGACTGTAAGCTCTGAGAGGGCAGGCACAGGGTCTGTTTTGCTTACCACTCTAACCTTAGCACCTAGCACAGTGCCCAGCACACAGTAGGTACTTGCTATAATACTTGCTTAATTGGATGAATGAACTTGTCAGCAGCACTGCCTGACATGTAGTCAGCACTCAGTGGCGTAAGTTCAGTGAATGAGTGAATCCGTGAATAGCGAGTCTAGCTGCTGACTTGCTCATGAAGATGTGGGGTAGAGCCACACCCCACACTGCCCTGGGTTCTGGAGTCCCCCACCTCCCCTCACTTCTAGCATCCTGTCCTGTTGGTCACCTGTGTCCCTCCCCTGCAGTTGGTGAGTGACACACGGAGAGTGTCTGACATCCAGTGGTTTCGGGAGACCTATGGGGCCATGACGCAGACTGTCCGCGTTGTAGCGTTGGAGCAGAGCCGACAGCAGCGGGGCTGGGTGTTCACGCCAGGTGAGCCACTCCATGTGTAGGGCACAGGAGGACACAGGCTACCCACCATGTGGTTTGTCTCCCTGGCAGGCCTGGGGAAAGTGAGTGAGGGATGGTAAAGGAGGATCTGAGGCCTCCTGATTAGGGAGTAGCATGGTGGAGGAGGTCCTGGGGGTCAAGGTTCTCTTGGCTTAACCTAGGCTATCTTCTCATGGCCAGTGGGCTGCTTTGGTAGTCTGGCTGGGACCCACCCCCATGGTTCTTCACCTTTGCTTTCCAGCCCTGTAGGGGCTGACAGTGGTCAGGGGCAAACCTGACAAAGCTCACTTCTTTTTAACACAGTAGTGGAGTTAGAAGTTAGTAGTGGAGAGTAAGTTCTGCTGGGAGCTTCAATGGTGCAAGCCCAGGACCCGCTCTGTGGGCTTCAGAAACACAACTCAGGCTTCCTTCCTGCCCTAGATCACTGTGACTTGGAGCAGTTCAGATCCAATGGGTATGACCACTGCTAATGCTCCTCATTTCTGGGGCACTCACATGGTCCAGGCCTGTGCTAAGCATTTTATATGCACTGTCTCACTTTACCATCAAAACAGATTCAGCAGGTAGATGCTGTTATTAGTTTACCCATGGTCGGATGAGGCCCTGGCCTGAAAGGTTAAGTCTCTTTCCCAGGGTCACAAAGAGTGAGAGGAGGAGCTGGCCTCCTGACCCTCTGCTTCTAACTCTGGCACATGCTGCCTCCTGCGGGGACTGAATTGGACAGATTTAGGGATAGAAAAGGACACAACCAGCTTGACAGAAAATGAAAACACAATTGTGTGTGGTTTTAGATGACCGGATTCACCCTCTGTAGGCAGTAGCAAGTGAAGAATTAAGTCAGGAGGGATCAGCTGGAGGGCCCAGGTGGCTGCGGGCTGCTGAACCTGCCATCACAGTGTTTCAGGGGTAGGGAGGTGCCTTCTGGGTGAGTAGCCCTTAGCTCTGGGGTAGCAGAGGAGAGGCCGGGAGGGCCCACTCCAGCTGGGGCTAGCAGGCCTTGAAGATTGGTGTCTGTCTGGAGGGCTGGGGCCTGACCTCGCCATGCTTCCTTCACAGGGGTGGACGACGCTGAGTCAGAATGTGGCCTGGACAACTTTGGGGGCTTTGACTGGGTCATCGAGAACCATGGAGATGAACAGCGCTTGGAGGAGCAGTTGGAGAACCTGATAGAATTTATCTGCTCCAGACTGTAGTTGCTAGGTTCTAGGAGTCAGCTGGGGCCTGCTGCGGTGGGGGTGGGGCTGACTCTGCAAGATGAGGGGTCCCCTGATCCTGGCCAAGGTGAGGAACAGACAGAGGGGGATCTAGATTCTGAGGGGGTTGGTGGATGTTGGGCAAGGCAGGAAACGTCTGGAGACCTCATTTTCTCCATGGGGAAGACAGCCATGCTCTTCAGGAGGAGACTCCAAGGGCAAAGGAGGGTGAGTTGGCTGTGCTTGAAGGAGAAACCCTGCTGTCTCCCCAGCGCCAGTCCCCTCAGCCTGTGGCAGCCTTGCATCCCGACTGGATGTTCTTAGCCCCTTGTTCTGGGCAAGAACCCAGGGCTCCCCAGTGTGGATACTAATAAACCTCTTTGGAGCACACTCTCAGAGCTGCTTATCTCTCATTTCCCTGATGCCAACCTGGCTTGGGTGGGGTTTAGAAGGCCTTAGGGTGTCATGGTGGCTGGGAGGGGGTCCTTGTTCCACCTCCCACCTGGCTAGAATGTATCCTGCAGAGGTTGACTTATGCTGCACCCCACAGGCAACAGGCCTGTTTATGTTGGAGGTGGGATTGGGTTGAGGGCCTTACTCTCTGGGATAGCCCCATGAAAGGCTGTGATCCACAGAAAGTGCCACCAGCAAGTGCTCCCTCCCCCCCTTTTTTTTTCCTTTGAGACAGGGTCCTATTCTGTCACCCAGGCTGGCATGCAGTGGCGTGATCATAGCTCATTGCAGCCTTGACCTCCTGGGCTCAAGCAATCCTGCCTCAGCCTGCTAAGTAGCTGGGTCTACACACACCACTACATTCGGCTAATTTTTTTCATTTTTAGTAGAGACAAGGTTTTGCTCTGTTGCCCAGGCTGGTCTTGAACTCCTGAACTTAAGCAATGCTCCCACCTTGGCCTCCTAAAGTGTTGGGATTACAAGTGTGAGCCACCATGCCTGACCCTGCCCTTGTAATTTATATAGCCTTTTATAATTTCCAAATTTCTTCTAGATTCTTCATAGCCACCCCCTGAAATGGGCGAGGATAGGATTTTCATCTACATTTAGCAGATGCCAAGAACTCAGAGAAGTGAAACAGCTTCTCCAGGGTTAGAGGGCTTAGTAAGTGTCAGTGCTGCGTGGAACCCAGGCCACTAGACTCCTGACCAGTCCCCTTCTGCACATTCCTATGGGTGTGGTACAAAGTCCCAAAGCTCCTTGCTGTCCCCAGGCCAAGCCTAAGCCCTCCAACTCTGGCCCTGGCTACGTAATCCTCCCACAAATTGTGTTCACAGATAAGGGGACAGCCAAAGAAATTACAGTTTCAGTGTGACCCAAACTGAATTTTGTATATTTCTGCCCAGATCTCCTCTGCTCTGCTGCCATCATCCTTGCTGGGTGCCAGGCACTGGGGACATAAAGATGAACAGGTCACAGGACTATTCCTTAAGGAGCTCTTGATCTCTATCAGAAATAGACACCCCCCAGGTGCCCAGGAACCTGGAGGCAGTGCCAAAGACAACTTCAGTTCTTTGGAAGGAGGGTGGGCTTCCATGACACCCCAGGCCTGCCGTGCCAGGGTGAGCACTGACCCCTTGTCCCAGGGGCACTGCTGTTGCTGCTTGGAAATCCCTCTCTGGAGCTGGAGCAAATGATTGTGAACAATCCCAGTCATGAAAATGTCCAAAAGTCACTGGGGCCAACTCTGATGAATGTGGGAGGCAAAGTTTTTGGGTTACAAACCTTAACGAGTATAAAGGGGCCGGGGTGGGGTGGCTCATGCCTGTAATCCCAGCACTTTGGGAGGCCGAGGAGGGTGGATCATTTGAGGTCAGGTGTTCAAGACCAACCTGGCCAACATGGTAAAACCCCGTCTCTACCAAAAATACAAAAATTAGGTGGGCATGGTGGCAGGTGCCTGTAATCCTAGCTACTCAGGAGGCTGAAGCAGGAGAATTGCTTGAACCTGGGAGGCAGGTCTCCACTCCTGGAGTGGAGTGCACTCTGTTGCCCAGGCTGCACTCCAGCCTGGGCAACAGAGTGAGACTGTCTCTGAGAAAAAAAGAAGGGCAGGAAGGACACAATCAAACCAGGGAGAATGTAGAGTCCATGGGGCCAGCTAAGAGGCTTCTGCAATATTCCAAGCAAGAAGTAGCACAGGCTGATGGAGAGAGGGTCACTGGAAAGCAGATGGGTCAGTGGTGGCATTCAACCTTGTTTCGGACCCAACCCACCTGATACTGGACATATTCCCATCAGTGAAACTGGCTCACTGCCTGAAGGGGAGCAGAGGTTCTGGGCACAGGAGCCTAGTCAGAACCTCCGGGTTGGAGGTGAGGAAACACCTACTGTATGGCATCGTTACCTGCTTGATTCCAGCATGTCTTCTGTGGTCCTGTCTAACCATGCATTCAATCACCTCCACTTCCTGAGCACCTGCTGTGGCTCTCAGAGCTAGGGACACAGCTATAAGAGAGACATGGGCCCTGCAATCACGGAGTTTACCTTTCAGAAAGAATCCTAGACAGGGTGGGTGCCACAGAACTTGGGGACCGATTAGCCACAGCAGCTGGGGAGATGGAGTTCAAACTTGTGCCAGAAACCCTGGGTTTTGTCACCTTCCTTGAGGGGGGTGTCTTCAGCACGTGGGAATGTGGTGGTACCTTCTCAGTTTGGAAGCCAGTGAATCCCTGCCTTCATAGGTGATGAGGGTCAAAGCTCCGGATGGATGTGAACCTATGAAGTGTGGTGCTAGGGTTGATGCAGACAGGGGGTTAGGGACTGGTAGGTCTCCTGTGTCCTCCAGGAGGGGTGCTGCCCTGCTTTCTTGGCTCTGGGTATTTAGAGGAGTCACAGGATTATGACTTGGGAAGCCAGTGGGTCTGTCTACGTTGTGACAGGTTGGTACTGATGCCTCTTAAAATAGGAAGCCCAGTGTCTGCTGGATTCGAAGTTCATAATTTTTTTTTTTTTTTTTTTTTTTTGAGATGGAGTCTCACTCTGTCACCCAGGCTGGACCAGGCTGGAGTGCAGTGGCACAATCTCAGCTCACTGCAACCTCCACCTCCTGGGTTCAAGCGATTCTCTTGCTTCAGTCTCCTGAGTAGCTGGGATTACAGGCTCCCGCCACCATGTCCAGCTAATTTTTGTATTTTTGGTGGAGATGAGGTTTCACCATGTTGGCCAGGCTGGTCTCGAACTCCTGACCTCAGATGATCCACCCGTCTTGGCCTCCCAAAGCGCTGGGATTACAGGCGTGAGCCACTGCGCCCAGCCTCATAATTTTTTCTTTTTTTTTTTTTAAGCAAGGTCTTGCTCTGTTGCCTGGATTGGAGTGCAGTGGTGCAATCACAGCTCATTGCAACCCCAACCTCCTGGGCCTAGGTGATCTTACTATCTCAGCTTCTTGAGTATCTGCAACCACAGGTGTGTACCAGCATGCCCAGCTAATTAAAAAAAAAATTTTTTTTTTTTAGAGATGGGGTCTCGCTGTGTTGCCCAGGCTGGTCTTGAAGTCTTGGGCCCAAGTGATCCTTCTGCTTTGGCCTCCCAAAGTGCTAGGATTACAGGCATGAGCCACTGCGCGCAGCCCATATTTTTTTTAACTGATATTTCCCTAAATATAAAAACCAAGAATAACTCTGACTTTTGACACCATATGTTATGGTGAGAGCCTTAGCTGCTTTTTATTTCAAGACATTCTCCCCACCTACTGCTACAGGTTGACCGTTCCGAGTCCAAAAATCTGAAACCTGAGATGCTCCAAAGTCCAAAACTTTTTGAGCCTTGACAAGACATTTCCCAAAGGAAACGATCAGTGGAGCATTTTGTATTTTGTATTTTTGGATTTGGGATGCTCAGCTGGCAAGTATAATGCAACTATTTTAAAATAAAAATCAGAAATTCAAAACACTTCTGGTCCCCAGCATTTTGGATAAGGGATACTCAACCTATAGTCTTTGCTAACTTTGTGGTTATAATCAGAGTATTAAGCTACTTATTTATTTTTTTCTTTAAGACAGGGTCTCCCTCTGTCACCCAGGCTGGAATGCAGTGGCATGATTATAGCTCACTGCAGCCTCCAAATCCTGGACTCAAGTGATCCTCCCACCTCAGCCTCTGGAGTAGCTAGGACTAAGATACGCGCCACCATGCTTGGCTAATTTTAAATTTTTTTTGTAGAGATGGGGTCTCGCTATGTGGCCAGGGCTGGTCTTGAACTTCTAGCTTCAAACAAAGCTTCCACTTTGGCCTCCCAAACTGCTGGGATTACAGGCATGGGCCACCATGCCTGGCCAAGTTATTTTTAATATTATGTGTCTGTTATTTTACTACTTCTTTTTTTTTAAATTTATTACCTACCCATGAATGTATGTAGATGTTATTTAATCATGATTTATAACACTAACAGCCTAAGAATTTATCATTATATTTCTAAACAACTTTATTGAACTATAATTAAAATATAATAACTACATATATTTAAAATGTACAATTTAGGCAGGGCACGGTGGCTAACACCTGTAATCCCAGCACTTTGGGAGGCTGAGGTGGGTGGATCACTTGAGGTCAGGAATTCGAGACCAGCCTGGCTAACACGGTGAAACCCTGTCTCTACTAAAATACAAAAATTAGCTGGGTGTGGTGGTGTGTGCCTGTAATCCCAGCTACTTGGGTGGCTGAGGCAGGAGAATCGCTTGAGTCAGGAGGTGGAGGTTGCAGTGAGCCAAGATGGCCCCACTGCACTCTAGCCTGGACAACAGAGTAAGACTCCGTCTCAAAAAAAAAAAAAAAAAAGTACAGTTTACTGAGTTTTGACATATGTATACATATGTGAAACCACAGTACAATCACCATGGACATATTCATCACTCTCAAACATTTCCTCATGTCCCCTTGTAATTCCTCTTCTTACCTCTCCCTGATTCTCCACCCTCACCTCCAAGAAACCACTGGTCTGCTTTCTGTCTCTATGGATGTTCATATTTTCAAGGATTTTATATAAAGAATAGTAAAATTTGGCCGGAAGCAGTGGCTCATGCCTGTAATCCCTTTGGGAGGCCAAGGCAGGCAGATCACCTGAGGTCGGGAATTCAAAACTAGCCTGGCTAACATGGTGAAACCCCGTCTCTACTAAAAACAATAATAAAAAAATTTAGCTAGGTGTGGTGGCTAATGCCTGTAGTCCCAGCTACGTGGGAGGCTGAGGTAGGAGAATCACTTGAACCAGGGAGGCAGAGGTTGCAATGGGCTGAGATCGTGCCACTGCACTCCAGCCTGAGTGACAGAGCCATACAGCATCTCAAAAAAAAAAAAAAAAAAAAAGATTAATAAAGTTTTATACAAAGAACAGTATATATTCTTTATTGTCTGGTGTCTTTCATTGAATGTAATTATTTTGAGGTTCATCCACCTCAAATTGATGGTATCAATAGTTCATTCCTTTTTCTTATTGGTATGTGGTATGAATATACCAGTTGTTTACCAGTTCACCTGTTGATGAATATTTGGGTTGTTTCTAGTGTTTGGATATGACAAATAAAGCAACTATACACATTCATGTACAACATGTATAAGTCTTTGTGTGGACATGTGCTTTCATTTCTCTCAGGTAAATATCTTTTCAACTTTTTTTTTTTTAAGACGGAGTTTTGCTCTTATTGCCTAGGCTGGAGTGCAATGATGCAATCTTGGCTCACCGCAACCTCTGCCTCCCGGGTTCACACAATTCTCCTGCCTCAGCCTCCTGAGTAGCTTGGATTACAGGCATGCACCACTAAGCCCGGCTAATTTTGTAGTTTTAGTAGAGACGGGGCTTCTCCATGTTGGTCAGGCTGGTCTCAAACTCCCGACCTAAGGTGATCCACTCACCTCGGCCTGCCAAAGTGCTGGGATTACAGGCATGAGCCACCACGCCCAGCCGACTTTTGTTTTTGAGACAGTCTTGCTCTGTCGCCCAGGCTGGAATGCAGTGACAGGATCTCAGCTCACTGCAACCTCCACCTCCTGGGCTCAAGCGATTCTTCTGCCTCAGCCTCCTGAGTAGCTGGGACTACAGGTGCCTGCCACCATGCCCAGCTACTTTTTGTTTTTTTGTAGAGACTGGGTTTTGCCTTGTTTGCCCAGGGTGACCTTGAACTCCTGGGCTCGAGCAATCTGCCTGCCTTAGCCTCCTAAAGTGCTGGGACCACAGGTACGAGCCACTGAGCCTGGCTTAACTTTATTTTTGGAGACTGTGTCTCACTCTGTTGCTCGGGATGGAGTGCAGTGGCATGATCATGGCTCACTGTAGCCTCGACCCCCCTGGGCTCAAGTGATCCTCCCATCTCAGCCTCCCGAGTAGCTGGTACTACAGGCATAAACCACCATGCCCAGCTAAATTTTTTTGTGTTTTGTAGACAGGGTGTCTCCATGTTGCTCAGGCTGGTCTCAAACTTCTGGGCTCAAGCATTCCTGAGCCCAGGAGTTTGCCAGACTGAGGCCTGCCTCATCCTCCCAAAGTGCTTGGATAATAGGCATGAGCCACTATGCCCAGCCATCTTTTTAACTTTTCTTTTTTTTTTTTTGAGACGGAGTTTTGGTCTTTTTGCCCAGGCTGGAGTGTGATGGCGTGATCTCAGCTCACTGCAACCTCTGCCTCCCGGGTTCAAATGATTCTCCTGCCTCAGCCTCCCGAGTAGCTGGGATTACAGGCATGTGCCACCACACCCGGCTAATTTCTGTATTTTTAGTAGAGAGGGGGTTTCGCCATGTTGTCATGCTGATCTCAAACTCCTGGCCTCAGGTGATCTGCCCACCTTGGCCTCCCAAAGTGCTGGGATTACAGACGTGAGCCACTGTGCCCAGCCTTAACTTTTTTTTTTGAGATGGAGTTTTGCTCTTGTTGCCTGGGCTGGAGTCAATGGTGTAATCTCAGCTCACTGTGACCTCTGCCTCCTGGGTTCAAGTGATTCTCCTGCCTCAGCCTCCTAAGTAGCTGGGATTACAGGTACCGGCTACCATGCCTGGCTAATTTTTTGTATTTAGTAGAGACAGGGTTTCACCATGTTGGTCAGGCTGGTCTCAAACTCCGGACCTCAGGTGATCCATCCGCCTTGGTCTCCCAAAGTGTTGTGATTACAGGCATGAGCCACTGCGACCGGCCTACCTTTTTAACTTCTTAACTTCTTTCTTTTTTTTTTTGAGACGGAGTCTCGCTCTGTCGCCCGGGCTGGAGTGCAATGGCCGGATCTCAGCTCACTGCAAGCTCCGCCTCCCGGGTTTACGCCATTCTCCTGCCTCAGCCTCCCAAGTAGCTGGGACCACAGACGCCCACCACCTCGCCCGGCTAGTTTTTTTTTTTTTTGTATTTTTTAGTAGAGACGGGGTTTCACCGTGTTAGCCAGGATGGTCTCGATCTCCTGACCTCGTGATCCGCCCATTTTGGCCTCCCAAAGTGCTGGGATTACAGGTGTGCGCCACTGCTCCTGGCTTATTTTTTAAGTTTTTAAGAAATCCCTGCCAAATTGTTTTCCAAAGTGGTTGTACCACATTCCCACCAATAGCGAATGAGAGTTACAGTTGGTGTGCATTCTTACCAATACTTTAAATAATCAGTCTTTTACCTTTTAGCTGTTATAAAGGTATGTAGTGGTATGTCATTGACTTTTTTTTTTTTGAGACAGAGTCTTACTCTGTCACCCAGGCTGGAGTGCAGTACCATGATCTCAGCTCACTGCAACCTCTGCCTCCTAGATTCAAGTGATTCTCCTGCCTCAGCCTCCTGAGTAGCTGGGACTACAGATACATGCCACCATGCTGGGTTAATTTTTGTATTTTTAGTAGAGATGGGGGTCTTACCACGTTGGCCAGGCTGGTCTCGAACTCCTGACCTCAAGTGATCTGCCTGCCTTGGCCTCCCAAAGTGGTGGGATTTCAGGCCTGAGCCACTGCGCCTGGCCCTCATTGGCATTTTATTTGCATTTTCCTAATGACTAATTTGGTACAAATCCTGTATTCACATTTGATAAAATCTGTCAGCAAGCTTGAACTAGGATGGTGATATAGTTTGGATATTTGTCCTCACCTAAATCTCATGTTGAAATGTATTCCCCAGTGTTGGAGCTGGGGCCTCGTGGGAGGTGTTTGGATCATGGGCGCAGATCCCTTTTGAATGGCTTGGGCCATCAACTTAGTCATAAGTGAGCTCTTGCTCTGAATTCACACGAGATCTGTTTGTTTAAAAGTGTGTGGCAGAGGCCAAGGTAGGAAGATCACTTGAGCCCAGGAGTTCAAGATCAGCCTAGCCTGGGCAACATAGTGAGAACTTGTCTGAATTCATTAAAAAAATAAAAAATAAAAAAGTGTGTGGCACCTTCCCCACACTCTCCCTCTCTCTTGCTCCTCCTACTCACTCTTGCCATGTGACATGCCTGTTCCTCCTTTGCCTTCTGCCATGATTGTAAGCTTCCTGAGGCCTCCCCAGAAACTGAGCAGATGCCAGCACCATGCTTCCTGTAAAACCTGCAGAACAGTGAACCAATCAAACCTCTTTTCTTTATAAATTACCCAGTCTCAAGTATTTATAGCAATGCGAAAATGGCTTAACGTAGATGGAATATACTCAGTCTCATAAAGAATATCTGTAAAAGCCCTACTGCTAACAACACACTTAATGGTGAAATACTAGATGTCTTCCCCCTAAGACTGGGAATAAGGCAGTGATGTCTATTCTCATCACCTGTTCGACATTCTACTGGAGGTTCTAGCCAGTGCAATAAGAGAAGAATAAATAAATAAATAAATAAATAAATAAAAGGCATCTAAATTGGGAAGGAAGATATAAAACTCCTTTTATTCATAGATGACATGATCATCTATGTAGAAAATTGGATGGATTCTCCAAAAAAGCTACTAGAACTTATAAGTGAGCTCAATAAAGTTGCAAGATCAATATACAAAAGTCAATATTTATTTCTTAGCAATGAGCAGTCAAATTGAGATAAATAATGCCAATTACAATACCATCAAAATATGAAATAGGGATAAATCTGATAAAAGACATAAAATCTGTACATTGAAAATGACAAAACATTGCTAAGAGAAATTAAAAGACTAAATAAGCAAAGAGATTATACCATATTCATATATTGGAAGACTCAATATTGTTTATTTTTTTGAGATGGAGTCTCACTCAGTTGCTGGGCTAGAGTGCAGTGGTGTGATCTCAGCTCACTGCAACCTCTGCCTCCCAGGTTCAACCAATTCTTGTGCCTCAGCCTCCCATGTAGCTGGGATTACAGGCACATGCCACCACGCCAGGCTAATTTTTGTATTTTCAGTAGAGATGGGGTTTCACCATGTTGGCCAGGCTGGTCTCAAACTCCTGACCTCAAGTGATCCGTCCACCTCAGCCTCCCAAAGTGCTGAGATTACAGGCATGAGCCACCGCACCTGGCTCAATATTGTTAAGGTATTTATTTGTAAAATTCAGGTATAATCACATACAGTGAAATGTACTGATCTTAAGAGTGCAGTACAATGAGTTTTGACAAATGAGCACAACTGTATAACACAAACCCTTATCATGATAGAACACATTTTCATTATTTCAGAAAGTTTCCTTTCAACTCTTCCTACTCAATCCCTGCCCTCCCAGAAACAATTGTTTTGAATTCTTTCACCATAGATTAGTTTAGCCTGTTCTAGAATTTCATAAAAATGACTAACATCCACCTTTAAACTAAATTTACAATTTATAATTTAGACTTCACTGGTTTATTGCTCACTTTCAATACTTTTATAGTACCTCAACTTTCCCATTTTTGAATTTTGTATTTTGATTCCGCTCCAGATAGTTGATGTGTCTCAAAAATTTTTTTGAAAATGGTATGTAGGCCGGGCGCGGTGGCTTAAGCTTGTAATCCCAGCACTTTGGGAGGCTGAGATGGGCGGATCACGAGGTCAGGAGATTGAGACCATCCTGGCTAACACGGTGAAACCCCGTCTCTACTAAAAAATACAAAAAACTAGCCGGGCGAGGTGGCGGGCGCCTCTAGTCCCAGCTACTTGGGAGGCTGAGGCAGGAGAATGGTGTAAACCTGGGAGGCGGAGCTTGCAGTGAGCTGAGATCCGGCCACTGCACTCCAGCCTGGGCGACAGAGCGAGACTCTGTCTCAAAAAAAAAAAAAAAAAAAAAAAGAAAAGAAAATGGTATGTAGATGATTTTTCTTTTCTTTTTTTTTTTGAGACAGAGTCTCACTCTGTCACCCAAGCTGGAGTGCAGCAGCATGATCTTGGCTCACTGCAACCTCTGACTCCCAGGTTCAAGTGATTCTCCTGCCTCAGACTCCTGAGTAGCTAGGATTACAGGCATGTGCCACCACACCCAGCTAATTTTTGTATTTTAGTAGAGATGAGGTTTCACCATGTTGGCCAGGCTGGTCTCGAATTTCTGACCTCAAGTTATCGGCCTGCCTTGGCCTCCGAAAGTGCTGGGATTAGAGGTGTGAGCCACTGCGCCCGGCCATGATCTACTTTCTGAACCTATGTGTATGAGAAAATGACATTCTCTTGCCTCTATATTTGGACAATGACTTGGTTGGCATAAGTTTCATGACCTGGTTCCACTCTCTGGAGAGTATGAGGTCACCTTGACTTTTGTTCCTTTGAAGGTAACCTCCTTTTTTTTCCTGGATGCTTTTGGATATTTTCTTTCTTCTTTTTGTCTTCATTTTTGAAATTCAAATCCTGGCATTCTCCGAGGCAGAGATATGGACGTGTCTTAACAGAAAAAAGCTGGCATTTTATTGTTCCTGGTAAAGCATTATTGAATAATGAGATGGGAACAAATGGTCTTGTACATCCAACTGTCTGCTGCAACCTAAAGTAGTCACCTTGGGCGTTTGGGCTGAGACACTTAAGGGCTGTTGCTTTATCAAATGGCTTTGGGAGCTCCTCTTTGCTTTGAGGACCTGCCCTCGACTATGCCAAATTCTCATACCCCAAAGTGGATTTGAGTTTTGGAAACAACTAAAGGGAATTCGGTACTAAACTCTGGTGAAGGAGACATCTTATGTCCAGGAAAAGTAGTCCTGTAATGTAATAATTCTAAAACTTACCAAAGTTAATTCTCAGAGAGAAATTTTTAAAAGTTGCCTTAGCAATCAAGCCTCTGTATCTTTGCATGCGCCATTCACGCTGCCTAAAGTACCCTTCCTAGTTGCTTGGGCTTGGACCACTACAACTTGAGCAGAGCAAGGGGCACTCCACTTCCATTCCCAGAATGCTCCACAGTGTACATTTTCTTACTCTTCCACCATGCTGTGAGCAAGTAAGGAAAGGTTTTTTTCTTTTGAGTCTTTGGTGCATTGCACATAGTAGAGGTATATTAGCCGGTTTTGCATTGCTATAAAAGAGTGCCTGAGACTGAATAATTTATAAAGAAAAGAGTTCTGCAGGCTATACAAGCATGGCGCCAGCATCTGTTCTGCTTCTGATGAGGCCTCAGGAAGCCTCTGCTCATGGCTGAAGGCAAACGGGGAGCAGGCATGTCACATGGCGAGAGAGGGAACAAGAGAGACAGGAGGAGGTGCCAGTCTCCTTGAAACAACCAGCTCTCCTGTGAACTAATGGAGAGAGAACTCACTCATTACCACAGGGATGGCACCAAGCCATTCATGAGGGTTCTGGCCCCATGACCCAAACACGTCCCATCAGGCCCCACCTCCAACACTGGGGATCACATTTCAACATGAGATTTGGAGGGGATAAACATCCAAACCCTATCAGTAGGTCTCAATACATGTTTGTAACAATGAAGAAAATGTATGTGTTAGAAAACAATATGACCTCCTAAGCTTATTGTCATGAAGCAGTTAACAGTTATTTGGATGTAGAAAGTTATGGCGAATGTGTTTGAAGCAAGAACAAATTGCCTCCCATTGCATTACTCTTATTTATTATACACAGTCGTGTGCTGGCGAATGTTTAACAATCAGCTCCCTGGAAGGGGAAAAACTGCCCTGATTTGTAGTGTTTGACCATTTCTGTAGTGTAAATATTCCCACTGTGGCTGATTTCAATCTACCAATGGGATGTGGCTAGCAAAATCCCTGAACATGCAAAATGTTGGCTCTTGCAAGCCAGTAGGAGGTGGCTGAAGCTGGCTCCAATGTACCACTGTACACATTCTATACCTGTTTTTTTTCCATCATCACCCAGTTCATTGGCATGCCCTTTATACAGCACATGTCTATGACTATATTTTATCCCTTGCATCTATCTGGTACTATTTTTATCTTCATTTTACCTACATTTTATCTTCATTTTATCTACATTTACAGTAAAATGAGGCCCAGAGACAAAGGGACTTGTCCAAGGTGATAAAGCTTTCCCGTCCACTCCTGGGTTCAGTTTCTCACTGTAGCTCCCTGCCTGGAGCCCGACACTGCAAGGGACTAGAGAGATGTCTTCTTTGCCCAGTTTTCTTTTCTCTGGTGTTGAGGGAAGGACCCAAGCACACCGTGATTGCCACCAGCTCTCACGCCCAGGACATCCCCGCTGGCAGCTGAACTGTGATGAATGCTGGCATTTGTCTTGTTCACTTGCTACCCGATAAACAGGTGATAGGGAGTTTAACAACTTTCATTAGACAGGGATCAGCTCTCACTCTCATGGCCTAATTCAGGATCTGGACAGTGTCTTGTTGTCTGACAGCCAAGTACAGTGATGAGTCCCCCTTTACAGTTTAGGATTTTAATTATTTTCTTCCAGGTGAGTCCCAGGAACATCCAGCCAAAGGCAAGTTCTTTGGGAGCCCAAGCTCATGGCGGTGACAGCTCCCCCAGGAGATGAGAGGTGAACCTGCTGCCCGCTTCCTGCTACGTTATTTTGTCTTTAACAGTTTCCAGTTTCCGGGCTTGTTGAAGGCCTATGTTAGGGACTGTGTGAGACTTTCCGAGAGATCACCACCTAGATATGTGATGTCACACAAAGTGAGTATTGTAATGGACCTCAGTGATCTAGCTCGAAACCTCCTGCTTACAGATGAGGAAACTGAGACTCAGAGAGGGGAAGTGGTTTGCTCAAGGTCGAGCAGCAATGAGTGGCAATGCCAAAAGTTGGCCCTAGGGCTTCTGACTCCCCACTCTGTGCCCTTCTCTTACCCTAAGTGTCTCTGAGAGAGCATGAACCTGTGCCCTTTATCGGAGGAGGGCAGAGACAGCTCAGCCTGAGCCCGTGGGCGCTCAGCCAAGTTCTCTGCTTCCTGGGTTTGTCCAGCCTTCTCTGAAGAGGCCAGGCCACCTGCCTATTCCACCTGGCATGTCCTGCTTAGGTGAATCAAGCTGTACCAGGATGAGGAAGCCACAGAGTCACTTCCCAGAAGGGAATAATTCTGTGTGCTAGAGGACGATGGGGTGGGAGAGATGGGAACAGACTTGGACTTGTTGTTCCTAGGGTGCTGAGGCTGAGATTCCTGAGGTGGGGGAGGCCCTGCTCTTCACCATGGCTGCTTTCCATCTGGGTATTGACTGTGTCTGCTAAATGGGACATGCCCAGCAATGTCCTTCTGCCGTGACACCTTTGGTGAATTTCCAGGCACATTAGAACTGAGCCAGTGGTAGCTTTGGCTCCTCAGCTCTTCTGCTGCAGTGGCTGGCTGTCCTCAGGACAGCTGGCTTGGATTGGGCGTTGTTCTAGCAGATCTGTGATGTTCCAGGAACTGCACTATAAATCCTGTTGAGTATTGGCTGAGTGTGCCAGGAAGGGCAGGGGGCCAAGGACTTGGATCCATTTGGCAAAGTTACTCTCAGCACCTCTTGAAGAGAGCACTAGAGAGAGGGGGGCTCAGAATCTTGCCTGGGGAGGGTCAGTGGGGAAGCAGTGGGTCAAGGGAAGATAACATGGTGGCATGCTTCACAGTTTGCCACGTGTTTTCCCAGATATTATTTCGTCTAATACTTGCAATAGCTCTATTGTTGTTTCCATTTTAAAACCGAAGAAATGGGGACACAGAAAGATGAAATGACTTTGCCCAGCACACTTTGGAGTCAGATTTGAATCTCACCTGTCACTATCTACCTGTGGGATCTTGAGCAAGTTAGGTTACCTTTCTGAGCCTTGATTCCTACCTGTACAAAGCAGATAATGCTGCTCACATGAAGGTTTGTTTAGGCGGCACAGCACTTGCCTGGAGCAAGAGGCCAGGGACTCTTTTTCCTTTTTCCCTGACCTCAAATCACACAGCCCAAGACATTGGAGTTGGGCCTGGGATTGAACTTCTATTCCATTTTTAGTGTCTTCTACCCCTTACTCTTTGGTACATGTGAGATAAAGCTGGCAGTTTTGGAAAAGGAAGTCTTATTAAGAAATAAAGGGGAAACATAGAAATAGACATGAAGGTGTGAACAAAGGGCAAAATGCTGACGCCATGTCTGTGTAATGTGGAGCTCAGGCTGGTGTGCCCGGGGCTCTCCCACCTCCACCCTTGCTCTTTTGTCTCCTCTCAGCATGTCTGGCTGGACCAGACTTGCAATATGCCCTACAGGCAGGTCCTCCAGGGTTCCAGGGGCCCTCCCAGAAGCTTCTCCCACCTGCTCTGGGTGTGGGCCTTATGAATGGGATCAACGATGAATGGTCTGAGCCTACCTTGAACTGGGAGTGTGGCCAACCAAAATCAGCCCTGCACAGGCTCAGTGTGTCCTTTGGTGGCCCTGGGGCCCTGAGTGAGTGGCTCCTCAGCACACCTCAGGACTCGAACCCCTTCCTACCATGGCCACAGGTAGTTTTTTGTTTGACAACAGAGGTGAATCTGGAAAGTCCACACTCAGGATGTATGGGCCATGTAAGCATGAGTGAGGTGCAACTTAAGCCTTGGTCATACCTGGTTTCCTTCTGTCAATCACTCTTCATGGGCTCCATTTTAATGACGTCTGGTGGGATTGAACTTGACCAGCTCAAAAATTGGTATTGTCAATTATGGTCAACTTGATTAAACCAAACCTGGTATGGAGCTCGGAGCCCATTCATTCATTCATTCATTCAACCAAGGAGTATCAATTGCTCATTATACATGAATCAGGACATATAAGGTTGAACAAAACCCAGCCCTTGCCTTTGGGGAGCTCACAGATCTATAGGGGTAACAGACAAAAAAAATACAACCGTGTGAATAACATGGATGATAATACCTTCAGGAGGAGGGAGGGTGAAGTGATATGACAGTGACTTATAGAGTCTATGGAATTAGATGAGCTGACTCCTGCAAGCCAAGCAGGGCATCGTGACCCTTCCCTTCACAGTTGCTGCCATCAGGACCCACCCAGGTGTGATGGGAGATGAAGGGAGCTTGGGGCACATAGCAGCGCCACCTCATGTATGCCTTCATTCTTCCATCCTCTTTCTTGGGGTAGTTTGACTCACCTAAGCCTGGGTTTCCTCTGCGTACATCTCGAGGAGGGGCTTGACCTCGCCTAGTGCTGGCTAGATGGATGGGCAGATCCATATCTTGATGCTGTGAGTTCCTGGGAACCACCTTTGCTTCCAGGAGTCCATGTTTCTGCTGGTCACTAATTTAGCCACTGCAGTCACCCCCTGCCCCAACTCCTGGCAAGGGTTATGGATTTTGTTCAGTACACAATGTACACAGTTTTGGTCTTAGGATATAGTGACCTATGGTTGTCTGCCCATAATTAGGTTCTTATTTCATGTTATTTGGTACTTTTTGTTGAATAGCCTGGGCAGGCCCTTTTACTATGGCTTTGGTCTCACCCCTTGGATGACCATTTTGGTGCTGTGCTCTCCATTCTGAACTTTTTTTTGAGAGGGGTTCTGTGTCTTCCTATGTTGCCCAGGCTGGTCTCAAACTCCTGGGCTCAGGGGTCCTCCCACCTCACCCCCGATTAGCATTCTGAACATTTTGCTCCCAGTTCCTGGGGCTTGCCAGGCTCCTGCTCATCTTTGCTTACCTTTGTGCCTTTGTGTGTACTGTTTCTCTCCTGGAGCGCTCTCACCCCTTCTGCTCTCCTGGCCAACTCTTCCTCTTACTTTGGCTCCGTGTCGCTTCATTCTTTGGCTTTGCTACTCCTTCCCCAAGGTGAGGTGTCCTTGCTCTGGAATTCTACAGCACACTCTGTCTAGCCTCACCATCCCCTGGGAAAGTCTATGTAACTGTCTTCCCTGCAACCCTCTGAGCTCTCTGGTCCCTCTTACTGATGCAACTCCTAGCATTTCTCATGTGGCAGGTGGGCAGTAAATGTTGAAAAAGTGAATAAGAGAGTGAATTCATGACTGGTCAGGAGGCCATAATTAGGATCATGAAAGAGCCTGGGCTCAGGGGCACATGGGTCCATTAGCTCAGGTCCCAGACACACAGTGGTGGTGTGGCCACATTGATGTTCTCTCTTTTCTAGGCATCAGGAAGCTGAGCAGGTGATGAAAGCCAGAGTGGCTGAGTCCTAGCCTATGTCCCCACCTTATCTCCTCAACCCCATTCTCCTCTTCCCATCCCTTCCTCCTGTCTCGGTGGTCGGTCTTTCCATGCTTAGCTGCCCACTAGTGCCCACCCCCATCTATGGCTCTGCCACATTAACTAGCCCCTCTCTCTCAGGTTTTCCAGTTTCTCCATCCTCCCCTGTCCTGAAACAGCTTTCCTTCTGCAGACCCCTCCAGTACTATCTCAGTTATTTTGTCCCCTTTACTCCTGAACACTTTGCAATTTGACCTCTGGTCCTGTCTCTACTGAAACTGCTTCTTGAAGGTCACCCACCACCGACAGCTGTCTTTAGTTCTCCCTCATGACCAGTCTGCATCAGCCGACTCACCCACTCCACTCCCTCTCTCTTGAATTCACTTCTTTGGTTCTCTTGCCTTTCTGCTCCTGCCTTTTCTATTTCTGACTCCTCCCTTGTTGGGGTGATCAGACCCAACACCAAGTCGTGGGGCTGATGAAGTCCAGCAGAGTCAAAGGATTGAGAAAAAGAGTTTGAGAGAGAAAGGTGGGACCAGGGGGCCATGGCAATTGTGGAGGCTGCGAAGGTCCCAAGCTCTGGGAGCCCACAGTATTTACTGGTAATTGAACAAAGAAACAGGTGATGAGAATGTGGAGGTCAAAAGGGCAGGCACATGATCTACAGCTGTGACAGTTTAGCATTTATAAGGAACATTTTCTGCTACTTGAGATAATGGGGAGCAGTTTCTTTTAACTCAAGATACAATTGATCCTGGGAGAGCAAGGAGCAAGGAGCCAGCAAGTCTAGAACACATTCCAGAGCCACGAGCCCTGGATTCTATCCAAGCCACGAGGGATTTTATGCCCTGGGCTTAGATTATCGTGCGTCAGGGTAGCCTTCCACCCTTTAGCACAGAGCTTGGTGTTCCAAAGGCCACAAGGAGTTTTAGACCCTGGACCCCGGACATGTTCCAAGACTCTTTTACGTTATGTCAGACATGCAAGCCCTGCCTCAGCTTCTCCCAACACTCGGCTTTTCCCAACATCCTCTCTTCTTGTCCTAGAAATACAGGTGCTCCTCAGGCCCTGCCTTCTGTTCTCTCTTTTGCCTCCTCCCTTGATGAGATCACCCTGATATGGATGACTCTGTAGTTTTCCTGTCTTTACATGGGTGTCCCATGTGCTGTATTCGGAATGGCTTTATGTTGGCTCTTGAAGCATGCTTCTTCCCTAACGGGCTCCCTTCCATCACTCAGACTGGAACAGGGTGTCTGACCGAGACCCAACCTTCAGATTTTTGAAAACTTGGTAAACTGAAAAGGGAAAAACTGCTATGGAAAAGTTGCAAGGAATTTTTATATTGAGAGGTGGTGAGATCAATTCCCTTTAGGATCAGGGAGTCTCTTCGTCTCAGAAAAATTGCCCAGAGGAGCCCTTTCATTACACACATAAGTAAGCACTTACCCAGTGCTTGGGCAGAATGCAGTCCCAGGATACCTGAGTGCATTAGCTTTGAGCCAACCATTCTGTTTGGCAACATCAGCTCTTGGGCATAACTGAGCCAGAGCTCTGCCTCTGAGCTTTTCTCACCTTTTTTTTTTTTTTTAGTGGGGGACAGAGTTTGTCCAGGCCGGAGTGCAGTGGCATGATCTTGGCTCACTGCAATCTCCACCTCCTGGGTTCAAGCAATTCTCCTGCCTAAGCCTCCTGAGTAGCTGGGATTACCACACGCCACCACACCTGGCTAATTTTTTGTGTGTTTTTTAGAGATGGAGTTTCCCCATGTTGACCAGGTTGGTCTCAAACTCCTGTCCTCAAGTGATCTGTCCACTTTGGCCTCCCAAAGTGCTGAGATTATAGGCGTGAGCCACCACACCCGGCCAATCCTCACTTTTGGGGAGTCAGGGGAAGGAAAACTATTTCTTGAATCTGTAAGAATTTAGAGGACACTGAGCTGCAGACTGCTATTTGTCTTGTGGGACTGAGTGTTCTTGTAGACCAGTGGTTTGTGGGGTGTCCAGAGCTGAGGTGATAAGAACTGCTGGCAGGACCCATGGATGTGCTCATACTTTGTCTTGGAGAACAGACCAAAGCCAGAGCTGTCTGGACCCAGTACAGTTGCGCCTGGATGGGATGGGCTGCAGGTGGCCTGTTTGTGCCCATGTTGTCTGTCTCCCACTGGACTGTAGGCGGCATGAGGGCAAGCACCATGCTTCTCCAGTATCTAGCTCACACAGCACCTGGCCAATTCCTGCCCATTGAATGAAAGATGAATGAATATTGTGGGCTGCTGTACTTGGGGCCATAGAGCAAGAGCACCCTCTCTTGGTAGGGCTGGGGTTTCTCCAGAAGGATCCATAATCTTGGTAAAAGAATGCTCTTCAATGGGGAAGGTAGGTTCTCCCTGGCTGCTGGGGAACCTGTTTATTTCTTTGTGGGCTGGCCGGGAGCTCATCGTGGTGGTGGGCCTGAGGCCCTGAGAGTAGCGCCATCTCTAGTAGCTGGAGCTGTTTCTCTTCGGTCTTGTGCTTTCCTTCCGTGACCCTTTGTAAGAGTCTGAGGTGTGGTCTGTGGACCTGCCCCTCACATTTGTGGGGCTGGAGCAAGAGGCCTACGTACTAGATGTCTAAACATTCAAAAATTATAAATAAGCCAGGCTCACGCCTGTAGTCTTAGCTACTAGGAAGGCTGAGGTGGGAGGGTAGCTTGAGCCCAGGTGTTTGAGTTCAGCCTGAACAACATAGTGAGAACTTGTCTCAAAAAAAAAAAAAGTTATAAATAAAACTAACAAACCGTTAAATAAATAAAATATGGCTGGGCGCAGTGGCTCGTGCCTGTAATCCCGGCACTTTGGGAGGCCAAGGCAGGTGGATCGCCTGAGGTCAGGAGTTCGAGACCAGCCTGGCCAAGATAGTAAAACCCCATTTTTACTGAAAATACAAAAATTAGCTGGGCATGGTGGCACATACCTGTAATCTCAGCTACTCGGGAGGCTGAGGCAGGAGAATCACTTGAACTGAGGAGGTAGAAGTTGCAGTGAACCAAGATTGTGACACTGCAGTCCAGTCTGGGCAACAAAGTGAGACTCTGTTAAAAAAAAAAAAAAAATATATATATATATATATATTCATATATTCATACACATGCATATATATTCTAACCTCCTACTTTGACAAATATACCTTTATAATGACAAAGCTAAAAATATGTAACTCCAATTTGCTAACATATCAAAATTAATTGAATTTAATTATTGTTGTATATGTCTAGATGTTCTATTAATGTGCCAGAGATGATTGCATGAGTAATGAAGGTAAGTATCACTTATAAATTATTCTATTTTTCCATAACATTTATTTTTCTTGCCTTTATTTTAGAAAATCATAAATTATATTAATTTGGTCAAGATCTTCACCTAATTTGTGTGCTGTTGATAGCAATGATCTAGATAAAAGTATAAAAGTCATTTTCTAAAAAGTATAGAATCTGAATATTTTTTCATTAAAATGTTCATTGAAATAAATGTAAAACATTAAGAAATTAAGGCTGGGTGAGGTGGCTCACTCCTGTAATCCCAGCACTTTGGGAGGCCAAGGCTGGCGGATCACCTGAAGTCAGGAGCTCAGGACAAGCCTGGCCAACAAGGCAAAACCCCGTCTCTACTAAAAATACAAAAATTAGGCCGGGCGCGCTAGCTCAAGCCTGTAATCCCAGCACTTTGGGAGGCCGAGACGGGCGGATCACGAGGTCAGGAGATCGAGACCATCCTGGCTAACACGGTGAAACCCCGTCTCTACTAAAAAATACAAAAAACTAGCCGGGCAAGGTGGCGGGCGCCTGTAGTCCCAGCTACTTGGGAGGCTGAGGCAGGAGAATGGGGTAAACCCGGGAGGCGGAGCTTGCAGTGAGCTGAAATCCGGCCACTGCACTCCAGCCTGGGTGACAGAGCGAGACTCCGTCTCAAGAAAAAAAAAAAAAAAAAAAAAAAAGAATGAATAAGATCTAGTATTTGCTAGCACGACAGGGCGAATATAGTAAAAAATAATTGTACATTTAAAAATAACAAAACCTAGGCAACATGGCAAAACCCTGTTTCTACAAAAAACACACAAAAATTAGCAGGGTGTGGTGGTACGTGTCTATAGTCCTAGCTACACAGGGGACTGAGAGGTGGGAGGATCACTTGAGCCCGGGAGGTCGAGGCTGCAGTGAGCCGAGATTGCTCCACTGCACTCCAGCCTGGGTGACCCTGTCTCAAAAAAAAAAAAAAAAAAAGGAACAGCAAAAAAGCCTAAAACAATGTAATTAGATTGTTTGTAACAAAGGATAAATGCTTGAGGTGATGGATACCCCACTTACCCTGATGTGATTATTGTGTACGGCATGCCTGTATCACTCAGCTCTTATAACCTACAAATATGTCTGTATCACTCAGCTCTTATAACCCACAAATATGTACACCCACTATGTACCCAGAAAAATTAAAAATTAAAAAAAAGATTAAAAAGAGAGAGGCAAAAAGAGGCCCGAGGGAGCTTGTTCCCCTCTTCCGCCACTTGAGGACACACAGAAGGCACCAGCTATGAGGAATAGGCCCTCATCAGACACTGAACCTGCAGGTGCCTCGGTCTTGAACTTCGCAGCCTCCAGAGCTGTGAGCAATACATTTCTGTTGTTTATAAATTACCCAATCCAAGATAGTTTGTTATAACAATCTGAATGGCCAAAGGCATCAACTTATCTATTAAAAGGCAAAATATTGGTTTAAATAAATGAATATAAAAAATTGAAAGCAAATTTTTTGAATAAAAACAATTATTTTAAACTTTATTTTACAAAAATTTAAGTTTTATTACATGTTTTTACAAAAATAAAACTATTTCCAATTCTAGTATTCAATATCTAGCGTTTACCTCCAGCCAATGTAAAGAATCAATAACTGAGCTTTATGCATTTACATCTAGGCCTACATATTTATTAATTTAAGAGTAATAAGAATTACTTATTTATTTTTAGGTATTTTGCTAGCACCGTACTCTTTGTTATTATTTTTAAATTTCATACAGGGTCTCACTATTCACTGTGCCCAGGCTGGTCTCAAATTTCTGGCCTCAACTGAGCCTCCCACCTCAGCCTCCCAAGTAGCTGGGATTACAGGCATGTGCCAGCATGCCTGGCTCCATAATACAAGTTATTCGATATTGAAAGTATTCCTCAACTACTATGCACAACAGTTAAGAATGCTCTGGTAGTCGACAAATACTTCCATAGTCGTGTTTGAAACAGGAAGGGAAGGAAGAAAACGAACACTCAGCCGTTCTGGTGAAAGATACGTTGTGCTTATATAAAAGGGTATGACAAATTAATTCATTTGTCTTTTCTTTTACTGAAGCAATTCTCCGCTGAAATCTTCCCTGTACTCTAAAGCAGGGTTCATCAGCAACACTGGTTGTGCGGCAGCCCACACACCTTTTCAGCGTTCGGATTTCGTTGCCTTTGTTTTGAAGACATTAGACAAGAGATGTGGAGAAATGTGAGAAATGTTAGTCACAAAAGAGGATGTTAGGATTATGTGGTGCCCTGTGCTAGCACTGAGTTCAGCTCCTGAGAGAATGAGGTGCCTGCACGTGTGTGTGTGTGTTTGAGACAAGGTCTCACTCACTCTGTCACCGAGGCTGGAGTGCAGTGGCATGATCACAGCTCTCTGCAGCCTCAACCTCCCCAGTTCAAACGATCCTCCCACCTTGGCCTCCTAAGGTGCTGCGGTTACAGGCGTGAGTCACTGCTCCCAGCCATGTGTGTTTGATTTATTGTAACATTTTCACATACCATACAATTCACCCGTTTAAAGAGAATACTTCAGTGATTTCTAGTACATTCAGAGTTGTGCAACCATCACCACCAATTCCAGAACGTTTTCATCAGCACAAGAGAAACCTGGTACCCATTAGCAATTATTTCCCATTCTCCCTTCCCCAATACCCTGGCAGCCAGTGATCTACGTTCTACCTCTATGGATTTGCCTATTCTGGACATTTAATATAAATGGAATTGTAGAATATGTGTCCTTTGTGACTGATGTCTTTCACTTAGTACAATATTTTCAAGGCTCCCCCATATTGTAGCAGGTGTCAGTACTTCATGGCTGAATGCGATTCCAGTGTATGGATACAGCACATTTTGTTTATCCATTCATCAGCTGATGGCCATTAGGGTTCTGGCTATTATGAATAATGCTGCCACGAACATTCACGTACACGTTTTTGTGTGGGCATGTATTTTGAGGTTTTTTTTTTTTTTTTTTGAGATAGAGTCTCACTGTGCTGCTCAGGCTGGGGAGCAGTGGTGTGATCTTGGCTCTCTGCAACCTCCACCGCCTGGATTCAAGTGATTCTCCTCTCTCAGCCTCCTGAGTAGCTGGGATTATAGGCATGCACCACCATGCCCGGCTAATTTTTTTTTTTTTTTGTATTTAAGTAGAGATGAGGTTTCACCATGTTGGCCAGGCTGGTCTTGAACTTCTGACCTCGAGTGATCTCGCTGCCTCGGCCTCCCAAAGTGCTGGGATTACAGGCATGAGCCACCATGCCTGGCCATATTTTCGGTTATTTTGGGGATATACCTAGGAGTGGAATTGCCAAGTCACCTGTGTTCATTAACAATGCTTGTGTGTATGTATGAGTGCGTGTGTGCGTGTGTGTGGGTTCAGGCAAGGGTCCTTTTGCTTAAGTTTAAGGGTGGTATTGGCAGCCCATTCTCTGCTATACTGTGGGGAATGAAGGAAAGGGCTTTTGTCACACTGGGCTGAGTGGCCAGAAAAAGGGTAGAACCAGAATGGTGGCTGTCACTTGTGAGAGATGCCCAATTATAATCTGGGCATTTAATTGAAATGTGGCTATTCTGTACTAACATACTGGTTATATGGCCATCACCTTCCCAGTCACCCAGCCTTAAATTTCATGACACACATTTTGTGTATTAGTTTCATGGTATACATTTTGTCTGTGGCATCATCAATAACTCTCGCATCTGCCCCTTCTCTCCACCATCCTAGTTTGGCCTCACGTGGTTCATTACCTCTTGTTTGCTCTTTGTGTTTTCTGATCACAGAAGTAATGCACAGATACACAAACCCAAAACATTGCAGAAATACAAAATGTAGAAAGCAGAGCCCTCCCCATACTGACTCCCCCAGAAATAGTTATCATCAACAATTTAGTGCATTCTCTTCTGAAATTTTTATACATATTCTAACATATTATCTCTGTTTTAAAACAAAAATAGAACTGTGTATACTGTTCATCCTTGTGTTTCCCCCCCATCAAAATATATTAGACATCTTCCCATGAAAATACACAGAGGCCTGTATCATTCTTTCAAATAGTGATATGCAGTCTATAGTGTGGCTAGATGGTGGTTTATGTAACCAACCCCCTGTTTGTGGATATTTGGATTGTTTCCGAGTTTCCACCATTATAAACAATGCTGCAACAGTGTTTCTGTATACATATCCTTTCTGCATTTGTGGGAGTTTTTCTGTAGGATAAACTCCAAGAAATGGAAATGTTGGGTCAGAAAATATAAACATTAAATATTTTAAATAAATACTACTACATTTTCCTCTGAAAACATTATACAGTTTATATTATCATTAACAGTTCCCGCCGGGCGTGGTGGCTCACGCCTGTAATCCTAGCACTTTGGCAGGTGGATTGCCTGAGCTCAGGTGTTCAAGACCAGCCTGGGCAACAATGGTGAAACCCCATCTCTACTAAAAATACAAAAATTTAGCCGGGTGTGGTGGTGGGTGCCTGTAGTCCCAGCTACTCGGGAGGCTGAGGCAGGAGAATCGCTTGAACCCGGGAGGCGGAGGTTGCAGTGAGCCGAGATCGCACCACTGCATTCCAGCCTGGGCATCAGAGAGAGACTCCATCTCCAAAACAACAACAACAGCAACAACAAAAACAGTTCACGAGAATGCTTGTTTCCCTGCCTTTTGGAGGGCTGGATATTATTGATTTTTGTCATTTTTATCAATCTTGGCAGTATTTTTTTTTTTTTTTTAGACGGAGTCTCGCTCTGTCACCACGCTAGAGTGCAGTGGCGCGATCTGGGCTCTAGACAACCTCTGCCTCCTGGGTTCAAGTGATTCTCTTACCTCAGCCTCCTGAGTAGCTGGGATTACAGGCGCGTGCCACCATGCCTGGCTAATTTTTGTATTTTCAGTAGAGACAGGATTTCACTCAGGCTGGTCTCGAACTCCTGACCTCGTGACCCACTCACCTCGGCCTCTCAAAGTTCTGGGATTACAGGCGTGAGCCACTGCACCTGGCGGCAGTATGTCTTCTTACCTCCCTTGACATATCATCCCAGCCTCCTAAAAGGTCCCTCTATGCCCAGTTCTCTCCTTTTGTTTTTGTTTTTGATTTTTGTTTTTTTGTTTTTAGACGGAGTTTCGCTCTGTTGCCCAGGCTAGAGAGTGCAGTGGCGCCATCTCGGCTCACTGCAACCTCCACCTCCTGGGTTCAAGCTATTCTCCTGCCTCAGCCTCCTGAGTAGCTGGGATTACAGGCACCCACCACCATGCCTGGCTACTTTTTGTATTTTTAGTAGAGACAGGGTTTCACCATGTTGGCCAGGTTGGTCTTGAACTTCTGGCCTTAAGTGATCCACCCGCCTCGGCCTCCGAAAGTGCTGGGATTACAGGCATGAGCCACCGTGCCTGGCCCCAGTTCTCTCCTTTTGTATGTTAATCTGCCCAATACATGGTTCTAATTATGACTTTGCCAACTCTAAAAACCCTTTTGAAAAATTGCCATAGGCCTGTGCAGGACACTTTTCTTCATGCAATCAACAGATAGTTATTGACTCTGACCAATGTTCCAGGCACTGTGCTAAGCGCTGGAGGCGCAGCGTTGAATGGGAATGATAAGGTCTCTGCTGTTGCAGAGTTTAATTATCATGGTGGGAGACAAATCACAAACACTGGAGAAGCAAAAAATTATCAGACTGTTATACATGTAATCATGAGAGTTAATATAGGTAGGTGGTGATGGTTACTGGGAGGTTGGGTGGACAAGAAGAAAATTTCTGAGGAGGAAACACTTAAACTGAGTCCTGAGTGATAAAAGCAAAGTTGCAGGGAATAGCATGCTACGCAAGGGAACAGAATGTGCTAAGGCCAGAAAATAGGAAGGAGCTTGGCATGGTAAGGAGTTGAAAGAAGCCAGATTGGCTAGGATGGGGAGGACATGGGGGTGGAATGGGATGTGATGAGAGTAGAGGCTTAGCCAGGGTCTGGATTGGCACAGTTTTTTGAACCAGGGCAAGGAGATTGAATTTTAAGTGTGATGAGGAGCCACTGAGCAATTCTATTTTTTTTTTTTTTTTTTTGAGATGGAGTCTCACTCTGTTGCCCAGGCTGGAGTGCAGTGACGTGATCTTGGCTCACTGCAACCTCCGCCTCCCGGGTTTAATCGATTCTCCTGCCTCAGCCTCCCATGTAGCTGGGATTACAGGCATGGACCACCATGCCTGGTTAATTTTTTTGTATTTTTAGTAGAGATGGGGAGGGTTTCCCTATGTTGCCCAGGCTGGTCTTGAACTCCTGGCCTCAATCTATCCTCTTGTCTCAGCCTCTCAAAGTGCTGGGATTACGGGCGTGAGCCACCGCGCCTGGCCTCAACAATTCAAATTTTGAATATGGCCTGATCTGAGTTATATTTTCAGAAGATCACTCTCACTGGGTGTGGAACATAGATTGTAAATGGGCAAGAGGGGCAGCAGGGACACCCTGTAGGAGAGACTGTGGTGGCCTGGCATGGGGAAGGCAGTGCAGGCAGAAGTGAGCAGAATTTGGATGGAGTAACCAGGTAGACGGTGGTGTTATTTACTGAGAAGGGAAAGACTAAGGGAAGGTTAATCCTGTTCTATCCAGGAGTAAATGTGAGATGCTTACTAGACATTTCCATGGAGATGTCATGTAGGCAGTTGGATATTTATTTTATTTTATTTTTTATTTATTTATTTTTTTTAGAGACAAGGTCTTGCTCTGTCACCCGGGCTGGAGTGCAGTGGTGCAATCACGGCTCCCTGCAGCCTTGACCTCCCGGGTTCAAGCGATCTTCCCACCTCAGCCTCCTGAGTAGCTGGGATTACAGGGGTGTGCCACCACACCTGGCTAATGTCTAAATATTTTGTAGAGACGGAGTCTCATTATGTTGGCCAGGCTGGTCTCGAACTCCTGGGCTCAAGTGATTTTCCCACCTTGGCCTCCCAAGGTGCTGGGATTGCAGGCGTGAGCAGCCTCATCTGGCCTTCTACAGAAGTTTTACTGTGGACTGGGTGCGGTGGCTCATGCTTGTAATTCCAGCACTTTGGGAGGCCGAGGAGGGTGGATTACTTGAGGTCAGGAGTTCAAGACCAGCCTGGTCAACATGGTGAAACCCTCGTCTTTATAAAAATACAAAAATTAGCCAGATGTGGTGGCATGCGCCTATAATCCCAGCTATTCAGGAGGCTGAGGGGGAAGAATCACTTGAACCTGGGAGGCAGAGGTTGCAGGGAGCAGAGATCGTGCCACTGCAATCCAGCCTGGGTGACAGAGCGCAACTCTATCTCAATAAATAAATAAATAAATAAATAAATAAATAAAAATTTAAAAAAGGAAGAAGGTTTTGCTGTGGATAAGGAGGAAAGGAAGAGAGGAGCAGAGGGAGAGGAGATGAGATTGAGGGAGGATTTGATAAAACGATTCCAGGTTAAGTTCACAAGAGGGAGGATTTTAAAATAAGAGATACTAGGACACTATATTGTACACACTGCAGGGTGGATTTGGTAGGAAAGGATAAGTTAACGTGCAGGAGAGAGAAGATGAGCAGAAGTCTGTCCTTGAGACAGGAGAGAGGGGGTCCAATACAGGAATGGGTGCAGGGCTGCAGGGACACTGTCTCTCCTCACAGGGGAGGAGCAGAGAGAGTGGTCTTTTTTTTTTTTTTTTAAAAAAAACTATTCTAAATATATATGTAACAGAGAGGGGTCTTGACACAGGTGGCCTGTAAGTTTTATGGTATGCAGGGATGAGGGGGTTCCTGCATCAGGTTTTCCCCAAGGAATGACAATGCAAGGTTACTTGGCTTGGTGGTGTGGGAGTGGTGGGGAGGAGGATGTAGGCCATCTGGGGACCGAGGAGAAGGAATGAACTCATCATATTGGAGACTGGGGAAATATTCATTCCAAGGAAGTGTGGTGGGATTATTGAGTATTCATTTTATTTTATTATTTGAGACAGTCTTGCTATGTTGCTCAGGCCGGCCTCGAGCTCCTGGGCTCAAGTGATCCTACTGCCTCAGCCTCTTGAGGAACTGGGATTACAGGTAAGAGCCACTGTGCCCAGCTTTGGGTGCTCACTTTAGATTGACTTATAAATATCCCCAGCTTTTTCCTCAGAGGGAAGTCTTCTGTGCTTCCTGGCCCAGCTTTCCCACCCCCATACCTGTGCTCATTCATTTCTTCACTGGGGTTTACTAGGTGGAATCTGAGCCAGAGGGATGAAAGGAGGAGGCTGGCAGAGAGAGAGGCCAGACAAAGTTCCCTGTGTGCAGCTCAGGGAGTCCCACCACAACCCCGGGCAACCCAGCTCAGGGGGTCCCACCACAACCCCAGGCAGCCCAGCTCAGGCGGTCCCACCACAACCCCAGGCAGCCCAGCTCAGGGGGTCCCACCACAACCCCAGGCAGCCCTGCTCGGGGGGTCCCACCACAACCCCGAGATACCCAGATCAGGGGGTCCCACCACAATCCCGGGATGCCCAGCTCAGGGGGTCCCACCACAATCCTGGACAGCCCAGCTCAGGGGGTCCCACCACAACCCCAGGCAGCCCAGCTCAGGAGGTCCCATCACAACCCTGGGCAGCTCAGCTCACAACGTCCCATCACAACTGCGGGCAGCTCAGCTCACGAAGTCCCACCACAACCCCAGGCAGCCCAGCTCAGGAGGTCCCACTGCAACCCTGGATGCTGGCAGGAGACCTAGCCCGCCTGCCTGGCAGGGTTGGAGGCAGACTAACTAAGTTTAGGAGGCCTCCTGGTTCTATTGTTCTGGGTGAGGCTGGGCGGTAGGGGAGGTGGTTTCAGGCGGGGATACCCAGTGTGGGAAAGGAAGCGTGGCTGCTGTCGCCATGGGAGAAGGATGGAAACTGTGAGCCTGGTGTGCAGGTTTTGGCCCCAGGGAGGTTCTGCTCTGGTTCCCATGAAGCAGGTAGGAAGTTGCCCTTCCTCTCACCCCTTCCTCTATGAGTGGCTTTTCCATTGTCCCAGCAGAGCGTGGGGTCGGCTGGACCCCTCAGCTCCCACGCCAGCAGTGCTGGGGGCTGTTTCCCCCACCCAGCTTTCGAGCTGGACAAAGGGTGAATGCCAGCCTATCATGGGAACACGGTGAACTCGTTTGATTCTTTCAACTGCCAGCGAGGCTGCTAATTGCCATTTCATGTGCAAGGATTGGAGACTCACTTGCTGAATGACTTGCCTAAAGCCTCCCTTTGGTAGCTGAGTTCTCTCATGGTCCCCTGGTGGGTTCTTAGGTTTCCAGAAGGACAGACTACTTTGTGCTTCTGGTGAGGTTTGCTCCTGTTCACATGGCAGCCTGGGTAGGCACAACAAAGATTTTTTTCTTAGAATTGTTATATAAGAACAGAGCTAGCATGGGGGTCTAGAAATGGGCCCCAAAGGCCTGTATTCAAATCTTGACCCCTCTAGGTGTTAGCCCTGTGACCTTGAGCAAGCCGTTTAATCTCTTGGAGCCTCTGGGTCCTCACCTGTTCCCTGGGGCCGGTCACCCCTGCCTGGTTCTTGGGGCTGCTGTGAGCTCCCATGAGATAACGCATAGGAAAAGGCTTGCATGGAAGCAGGGACTCCCACTGATGTGAAGCTAACAGTCTAAAGCAAAGGCCAGATTTTATCTTGGCTCAAGAGGGAAAGGATTGCTTTACAAAATGAAAGAGGGCTCGTGGTAGTTATTTAGGAGTTTCATGGCGGTGGATTTTGTTGTTAAAGTCTTGTGACCAAGTTGGAGGAAGGCACACAGGCAGACGGATGAGGTGTTGCCCAGGCTGGTAAAATTCTGAACCCCACTGGTCTCCAAGGCCCTGTTGAAGAGGAGAGCACTAGGCTGGGAAAGCCACTCCGAAGGCAACTTGTATGATTTAAAATTCCAAAGGTGTCTCGACAGCTGGGTATGTTCTTTGTTGCTTAATAGGTTTTCTCCAGCTAATTCTCCTGGGTTCTTTCCACTTCCTGGCCAGACGGAGTAGCTTTAATATTTCTCCTCACTAGCAATAAACTGCTGCCTGGAGAATGGAGATGAGAACCTGTGGATCCACAGGGGAGGGAGGACCAGAGTGATGAGATCTCAGCAATAGTGCTAGAGGGAAGTCAGGCCTCCCTCGAAGTCACCTGAGGGTTATGGAGGGCCATGCAGCTGCGTGACAGATGCAGTGCTGATCATTTTTACTTCTCTTGTTTCCTGATGAACTCCTACTTGTCCTATAAGTCAAAGCTCAAGTGATTTCCCCTCTGAGAAGACTTCTCCAACATCACTAGACAAAATTAATCGGCCCTTTTTTGTGCTCCTATATCATTATGGAAGCTTTTAGTTGCAAGGAACAGAGGAAGATCAATTTAAATGGTTTTAAACAATTAAAGAGAATTTATTATCTTACATAGCTGTACATTTCAGAAGTAACGTTGGCTTCAGGCATGGTTTGATCAGGATGCTGGCTCTGTTTCTTGTTAGTTCTCTAGACCTCACCCTCCTCTGATGTGTTGGCTTTGTCCTCTGCTAGCCTCTCCTATGGAGGTGATATGACTGTCAACCGCAATGGAGACTAAATTGCTTGCTTATCTATAGGCAGAAGGAAAGAATGTCTTCTTTCCCAGCCATAGATCAAAAACCGTAAGACTTACTGGGTTTAGACCTGAACTGGCCAAGAGAATCCATACACTGACTGACTTAGGTCAGCATTATCTCCTCTTCTTGAATTAGTCAGTGTGTGGTAGAAAAGATGAAATTATGCCAGGCAGGGGCCACCTTGGATCTGGGATGGAATCAATTTCACTCAAATATGTGGCTGCTATAAAATACATGTGGGTGGTTCCTACAGGAAAATATTTTATGGAGAAGAGAGAAATTGTTGCTGGTGGTGCAACCAGCAATTGCCCTCTGTACTCCTGTGGTATTTGGTATACTAAACTCATGGGCACTTATGTTTGGCACTCCAATTCTTAATTTTGATGAGGTCCAATGTATTATATTTTCTTTTATGGATTGTGCTTTTAGTATCATATCTAAGATAACTTTGCCTGGCGCAAAGTCACAAAGATTTTCTCTTATGTTCTTTTCTAGAAGTTGTATAGATTTGTTTTACATTTAAGTCATTGATCCATTTGGGGTTAATTTCTGTATATGATATGAGGTATGGATCAAAGTTACATTTTTGCATACGTATATTCAATTGTTTTGGCATCATTTGTTGAAAAGACTATCCTTTCTCCACTGAATTGCCTTTGTACCTCTGTTGAAAATCAATTGCCAATACGTGTAGGTCTATTTCTAGACTATTCTGTTCCATTAATATTTTTCTCTTTTTGATGCCAATACCACATTCTCAATATTGTAGCTTGATCATGTCTTGAAATCAGGTAGTGTAAACCCTCTAACTTTCTTTTTCAAAATTATTTTGACTTTTTTTTAGGTCATTTGTGTTTCCACATAAACTTTATTTATTTATTTTTTGAGACGAAGTCTTGCTCTGATGCCCAGGCTGGAGTGCAGCTGCATGATGTCGGCTCACTGCAACTTCTGCCTCCTGGGTTCAAACAATTCTCTTGCTTCAGCCTCCTGAGTACCTGGGACTACAGGTATGCCACCACGCCCAGCTAATTTTTGTATTTTCAGTAGAGGTGGGGTTTCACCATGTTGGCCAGGCTGATCTTGAACTCCTGGCCTCAAGTGACCTGCCTACCTTGGACTGCCAGAGTGCTGGGATTACAGGCATAAGCCACTGTGCCCAGCCTACATAAACTTTAGAATCAGCTTGTAACTCTATAGAAAAAGCCTGATGTGATTTTGATTGGGATTGCACTGAATCCATAAATCTGGGGAGAATTGATAACTTAACAATATTGAGTGTCTAACCCGTGAACATGGTATATACTTCTCTGTTTAAATTTTCTTTAATTTATCTCAGCAGTGTTTTGTACTTTTCAGTGTACAGGTCTAACGTTAGGTCTTTCATTAGGTTTATCCCTATTTCAATTTAAAACGAAAAAAATTGTGGTAAAGTCTTGCTCTGTCGCCCAGGCTGGAGTGCAGTGGTGTGATCTTGGCTCACTGCAACCTCTGCCTCCCTGGTTCAAGTGATTCTCATGCCTCAGTCTCCTGTGTAGCTGGGACTATAGGCATGCACCACCATGCCCAGCTAATTTTGTTGTTGTTGTTGTTGTATTTTTAGTAGAGGCAGGGTTTTGCCATGTTGCCCAGGCTGGTCTCAAACTCCTGAGCTCAGACAATCCACCTGCCTCAGCCTCCCGCAGTGCTGGGATTACAGGCGTGCAGCACCATGCCCAACTAATATTTGTATTTTTAGAAGAGAAGGGGTTTCATCATGTTGGCCAGACTGTTCTCAAACTCCTGGCCTCGAGTGATCCACCCACCTTGGCCTTCCAAAGTGCTGGGATTACAGGGGTGAGCCACCGTGCCTGGCCCCTACTTCAAAATTGTGATGCTATTGTATAATACATAGCATTGTTTATTTCAATTTTGGAGTGTTTATTGCTAAATAATAGAAATACAGTGGATTTTTGTACATTAATCTTGTACCCTGTAACCGTGCTGTGCTCATATATCAGTCCTAGTATCTTTTTTTTTGGAGATTCCATTAAATTTTCTACATAGGTGATCATGTCATCTCTGAATAAAGATATTTTATTTCTTCTTTTTCAATTTGTATGCCTTTTATTTCTTTTTCTTATCCTATTGCACTAGCTAGAACCTCCAGTGTAATGTCAAATAGGTGGTGAGAGAAGACATACCTTGTTCCCAGTCTTAGGGGGAAATCACTTAGTATACTGTTCACCATCAAGCATGCTTTTAGTTGTAGATTTTTTGTTTGTTTGTTTGTTTTTGTTTTTTTTTGAGATGGAGTCTCGCTCTGTTGCCCAGGCTGGAGTGCAGTGGTATGATCTCGGCTCACTGCAAGCTCCGTCTCCTGGGTTCAAGCCATTCTCCTGCCTCAGCCTCCAGAGTAGCTGGGACTACAGGCACCTGCCACCACGCCTGGCTAATTTTTTGTATTTTTAGTGGAGATGGGGTTTCACCGTGTTAGGCAGGATGGTCTCGATCTCCTGACCTCATGATCCTCCCACCTCGGCCTCCCAAAGTGCTGGGATTACAGGCGTGAGCCACCGCGCCAGGCCAGTTGTAGATTTTTTTAATAGACATTTTTTATCAGGTTGAGGGTGATGCTGGCCTCATATAATGATTTAGGAACATTTTCTCCTCTTCAATTTTCTGGAAGGGTTTGTATAAAACTATTATTATTTCTTCATTAAATCCTTGTTAGAATTGACCAGTGAAACCATCTGAGGCTGGGGCTTTCTTTATGAGAAAGTTTTGAGCTACAGATTTAATTTTTTAAAACATATATAGGACTAGTCATGTTATTTATTTCCTCTTGTGTGAACCTTGGTAGTTTGTGTCCTTCAAGGAATTTGTTCATTTCATATAAGTTGTCAAATTTATTGGCATAGGATTGTTTACAATATTTTCTTATAATCCTTTTACTATTTAAGAATTGGTAGGGATATTACCTCTCTCATTCCTCATTATTGATTAATTTTTGACGTTTTTCTTTTTTCATGATAAGCCTGGTTAGAGATTTATTGATGTCAATGATCTTTTCAAAGTGCAGTTTTTGGCTTACAGATTTTTTTTTCTGTTTTTCTGTTTTATATCTCCTTGATTTCCACTATGATCTTTATTATTTCTTTTCTTTAGTTTACCTAAGATTTAATTACTCTCCTCCTAATTTCTTACAGTACCAGCTGACGTCATTTACTTGAGATGTTTCTTTTTTCTAATATAGGTATCTGGTGCTATAAATTCCTCCTAAGTACTGCTTTTGTGGCTTCTCTCAAATTTGTTGTTTTATTTTTCATTCAACTTAGAATACTTCCTGTTTTCCCCTGTGATTTCTTCGCTGAACCATGGGTTACTTGGAAGTGTGTCATTGTAATCCTAAATGTTTTAGGGTTTTGTAAGGCCCTTTTGGTTATTGGTTTCTAATTTACTTCCATTATGTTCAAAGAACATACTTTGTATAACCTGAAACTTTTAAAATTCTTTGAGACTTGCTTTATGACCCTGAATACGGCCTATTTTGGTAAACACGTTCCATGTGCACTTGTAAATAATGTGTATTCTACTGTTGTTAGGTGGAGGGTTTTATAAGCATCAATTAGGTCAACTTGGCTGATTGTGTTGCGTAAAGCTTCTATGGCCTTGTTTTTTCGTTTGTCTCCTCTACTCCTTTTTCCTCTCCCCCTCTTTTTCTGCATACTTTTGAATTAATTGAATATTTTAAATAATTCCATTTAATTTATCCTTTTCATGTCCACATAGTTGCCATTGTCGGTGATTTTCATTCCTTTGTGTGTGTGTGTGTGTGTGTGTGTGTATATATATATAAAACAGATTTATATATCTGTTATCCTTTTCTTTTTGCTTCAAGGATCTCCTTTAACATTTGTTGTATTTCGGATGATAAATTATTTTAGCTTTTGCATGGCTGAAAAAGTCTTATCTTACCTTCAGTCTCAAAAGATATTTTCAAAGATATAATATACATTTAAGATATATTCAAAAGATATAATGAAAAGTTGGCAGTGTTTTTTTCTTTCAGTATTTAGAGATATTGTTCCATTATTTTCCGGTTTGCATTATTTATGGCAGGAAGTTTTTTGTCGTGCTTATCTTTGTTTCTCTGTATATAATGTCCCTGGTTGCTTTAAAAATTTTTCTCTTTATCATTGGCTTTGAGCCATCTGATTGTTCCGTGGCTTAGTATAGTTTTGTGTTTCTTGTGCTTAGGGTTTATTGAGGTTCTTGGTTCTGTGAATTTATAGCTTCATAAAATTTTGAATAATTTTGACCATTATTTCTTCAAATACTTTTTCTGTTCCCCTCTCCCACCCAGCTTCCTTTATTCCCTGGGATTCCAATTACACATATGTTAGGCTATTTGAAGCTCACTGATGCTCTGAGAAAAGTATATTGGATGGGTTTAACAGCAGATAGACATTGTGGAAGAACATACTGGTAAACTTGAAAACATATAAATAGAAATACCCAACATGAAACAGAGAGAAAAAAGACTAAAAAAATGAACCCAGCTGACATTTTCACTGCAACTCCATGAGAGACTATGAGTCAGAATCACCCAGCTATGCTGCATCCTAATTCCTGACCCAAAAAAGCTTTGAGGCAATACATGTTTGTTAATCCCAGCACTTTGGGAGGCCAAGGTGGGCAAATCGCTTGAGCCTAGGAGTTCGAGACCAACCTGGGTGAACGTGGTGAAACCCCATCTCTACAACAAATACAAATATTAACCAGGCATGGTGATGCGCACCTGTCGTCCCAGCTACTAGGGGTTGTGGGGGGCTGAGATTGGAGGATTGCTTGAGCCCTGGAGGTCAAGGCTGCAGTGAGCCATGGTTGCACCCCTGTACTCTGGCCTGGGTGACACAGTGAAAACCTGTCTTAAAATAAATAAATAAATAATAAATGTTTGTGGTTTAAGCTGCTAAGTTTTGGTGTAGTTTGTTGTGGAGCCATAGATAACTAATCCATCGTTTTTGAATTTTCCTCTAACTTCTCTATGTGTAAGTCTTTCCTCTTTAGCAACCAAGTTATAAGAAGAGAATCATGAATACCCTATTAACTGTACTTTCTTTCAAAACTTTTCATGATTATTTTTTGTTTTTATATTTTTTCCTTTTTAGAGATAGGGTCTTGCCATGTTGTCCAGGCTGGTCTTGAACTCCTGGGCTCAGGGAATCCTCCCCTACCTCGGCCCCCCAAAGTGCTGGGATTACAGTCATGAGCCACTGCGCCCAGACTGTTTTTATTGTATGGCTTCCATTCTTGTAGTCTAGGTTGATTATGATGATTTTGGCTGTACACAATAGAAAACCAATTCAAGTCGGCTTCAACATATGGAGTCACCTACTAAGAAGATTGCATAATAAAAAAGGCTGGAAGACTCCGTGTTGGTTGATTCCACAACTCAGCAAAGTTATCTAGCACCTGGCTTATTTTTATCTTTCTGCTCTGCCATCCTCATTGAGTTCTCTTCAAGCTAACTCCCTTCCTGGTCCCAAGATAGCTGCCATAGGTTCAGGCAACATATATAGACCCAATGACATCCAGAATCAGAAGCCTTTTACAGACTTTTCCCTTCTCATTTAATTGGCCATTGCTTGCCTGTGCCTAAACCAGTCACTGTTGAGGGGAATGGGACTACAATGGTAGTCTTAAACCAGTTATGATTCAACCCCTGGGACTGGAGCTGTGGCCTTCATTTTCCAAGATACATGGCCACATGGGCAATAAAGTACCTAAACAAATCTTGGGTTCTGTTACAAGAAAGAAGGAGGGCAGTGGCTACTGAGGAGGCAACTGCGTCTGTTTCCTTCTGTTTGACTCTGTCTTCCAATGTGGTCAGATGTCTGACCATGTCAATGCTTTGATTACATCCTGCAATGACTTCTGATTAATAACTTCTGATTAAATCCCAAGTTCCTACCATGGTGGTCCAGGTTTCCATGACCAGGCCTTTATCTACTTCTCCAGTCTTTTCTTCCACTGCTCCCACCTTGCACATTAATACTGCACCAGCCCAAGATAGTCCGTGTTTTCCACCCATGCCAGGCCACACCATTAGCCTTCAATGCTCAGCCCGGGCATTGTTTCCTCCAGAAGGCTTCCCAGAACTTCCAGGTGATCCAAGTACCTCTCTTTGGGTCCCCATAGCACCCCGTGCATCCATCCCTCTCTCTTAGTCCTCTATGATATTGACATTTCTTATTTTATTTTTATTTTTTGAGACGGAGTCTTGCTCTGCCGCCCAGGCTGGAGTGCAGTGGCCGGCTCTCAGCTCACTGCAAGCTCCGCCTCCCGGGTTCACGCCATTCTCCTGTCTCAGCCTCCCGAGTAGCTGGGACTACAGGCGCCCGCCTCGTCGCCCGGCTAGTTTTTTGTATTTTTTAGTAGAGACGGGGTTTCACCGTATTAGCCAGGATGGTCTCGATCTCCTGACCTCGTGATCCGCCCGTCTCGGCCTCCCAAAGTGCTGGGATTACAGGCTTGAGCCACCGCGCCCGGCCGATATTGACATTTCTAAGCACCACCTGCTGAATAAACCTTTTCTGGACAGACCTGCACCCCTGCCAACCTCTCTCCTGAGCTCCAGGCCCACTTGACATGTGCACTTGGTTTGTCCTACAGTCACCTGAATCCCAACGTGCCCAATAAGTGTCATATCCTTATCTGGCCCTGACCATTTCTTCCCCCTGCCTTCCTTATCTTGGAGAATGTACTTCCATCAAGCTGTCAAGGCAGGAATTCGGGAACTACCCTTTCCCTCTCTTAACCTCATATCCATTTTGTCACCAAGCCCTGTCCCTCTTATCTTCAAATGCCTCCCTAATTTCCCTCGTTTTTCTTCTCATTGCCTTAATTCAACCCCTGATCATCCCCCTGGATCATTGCAGCTGGCTCCAAACTGATGTCCTTGTCTCTATCCTATGCTGTCCTTTCTCCACTCTGTGGCCAGAGTGTACTTTTTAAGAAGGTCACTCTAGTGTTTAAATCCTTCGATGCTCTCTATTTCCTTATCAAACTACTTTTCTTGGTTGTAAGACCCTTCCAGTCTGGCTCCTATTTAATTCTTTAGCCATATCTCTTATCATGCTCTCACACTCAGGTGAACTCAAGCCATATGGGATTATTTCCAGTTTCTCCAAAGTAATTCCCTGAAGTTTTTTTTTCTGCCTGAGTGTGAATCTCCTCACTTCTCCCCATCGTTGACTCATGAGTCCTCGTCCTTCAGGACTCAGAGGTAGCTTTACTGCCCTGGGAAGCTCCCCCATCCCCAGCTGCTTTCCCAGGTTGATCCCTTGTTGTTGCCACTGTCGCTGCTCCTAGCTCGCAGCCAAGTTTTAATAGGAGACAGAGTGGAGGGGCTCTGACACTAAACACACACTCTTGGATTACAGCCAAGACAGTGCCAGGGAGGAGCAGTACAGGGGACTCGTGGAGTAAGTAATAGGGGGCCTGCTCTAGCGGAGGAGTCAGGACGGCTTTCCCGAGGAAGTGATGCTTACATGGGGACTCTAGGGATGAGGAGGAGTTGGTGGCCAGCTGAAGAAGATGGCAGGAGCAGGTGTTGGTGGTTTTCCAGGCAGAGGAACATCACATGGGAGGCCCTGAATGGTGGGAGATGCGGCTCTTTGAGAAACTGGAGGGAGCTGGTGTGGCTGGCATGCAGAAGCAGCTGGGAGTAGGGAAGGATGACACAGGGGTGTGCAAGGTTGGGGGAGTGGGGTCAGCCGCCCCTGTGGAGCCATGGAGCCACATAAAGGAGGACTTTGGGTTTTATCCTGAGAGCTCTGGGAAGCCATTACGGGGTTTTAAGCAGAGAAGCAATATGATCAGATTTGCTTTTTTTTTTTTTTTTTTTTTTTTTTTTTTTTTTTTTTTTTTGGCAGAGTCTCACTCTGTCACCTAGGCAGGAGTGGTGCAGTAGTATAATCTCGGTTTACTGCAACCTCTGCCTCCTGGGTTCAAGCGATTCTCCTGCCTCAGCCTCCCCAGTAGCTGGGATTAAAGGTGGATGTCACCACGCCTGGTTAATTTTTGTATTTTCAGTAGAGACGAGGTTTTGCTATGTTGGCCAGGCTGGTATCTACCTTCTGACCTCAAATGATCTGCCCACCTTGGACTCCCAAAGTGCTGGAATTGGAGGCATGAACCACTGTGCTCGCCGGCCAGATTTGCATTTTCAAAAGACTTTTCTGTTGCCCTGTGGAGAATGGATTTGAGGGCTGGAGGGGTGGGAGTGGGACCAGTTAGGAAGGTGTTGGGTACTAAGTCTGACCAGGGAGGTGGAGAGAGAAGGGGCCACAGGATTGGGTGCCAAGGATGGCTCTCATCTTCTGGGGGATGCTAGGGATCTGCCTGAGATGGGGAGACACTGGACCAGGAGATGATTTTGGAGGCACGGCCGAATCTATTTGGCATATAAGGGTGAACTCCTCAAGAATTGACACACATATAATTCATCTCGAATTCTCCAGTTGGGCCCGGCAGGGGCCCAAGAAGTGCTAGTGGAATAAATGATTGGAAAGCCACTCTTGGGCTTGCTGGTCTGTCTTGCTGGCCAGCATGTAGTGCTGCTCCTCAGATGACAAAGGGAAGTGTCTGCTGTGTTGTTTCTAACTTGGTGGGTTATCTGCCCAAATAGGCGCCCTGAAGGTGACCCCAGATGACAGCAGAGAGAGGCACATGTGGGCAGCACGTAGGTATGTGTGGAAGTGTGGGAGAGAGGGCCACTGGGAGTTGGGGGAGTATCATCCTTAGCATCTCATCACCATTCGTTCACATTTACTACTCAGCTGGGAGCATGCTCTGGCTACAGGGCAGTGCTTTTAGCCCAAAGACTCAGAACACTTTCCCATCACTAACATGGAACATTCCCAGATTTTCCCAGAGGCCTGGGGTTCCAGAGAGTACAACACACAGAAGGCTGAGGCTCCAGCCACACCACTGAGGTGTCTGAGCATAACGGTGCATCCGTCCGTCCAAGCATGCACCATTTGTTCATTCACTTGTCACGTGCCAGGCACTGTGCCAGTCTCAGGGAATCCAAGGGCAACAAGACAGGCCTGTCCCAGCCTCCTTGAGCTCACATGCTTTATGCACATCCAGATACAGGGGTGCCACTGTCACTAGAACCACCTCTGGAGTCAGCTAGCAAGATCCGGAGCACATTATCCTCACTTCCATCTAAGCTGGCTGAGCTGCAGCACTTTCAGAGTCTGTGGATGATGATGTTATTGGGAGTTTTGTCTCTAACCACATGTACCTACCTCCTGGAGGTTCAGAGCAATGATCCTTAAAATCGTCAGAAACTAAAACTGAAAACAACCCAACTGACTAAGAAGAGTGAATGGCTAAGCAAATTCTAGACATACAATGGGGGAGCGTGACATTATCTAATAAAAACGTGGGGTTATGTTGATATGTTAATGAGATGGGATTTATTGTCTCTATGAGACTGTCTTTAGTGAAACAAGAACATAAGATATCAGGTACACACTAATTACATCGCAACTGCTCGAAAACCAATATACACACACTGTCATCTCAATTGCATAAGGAAAACACAATGCATAGCAAAAGACTGAAATATGCCAAATCTTAACAATACCTACTTTGGTAGAGGAATTACATGTGACCTTTCTGCTTCTTTGTTGTTTTCTATTTTTTTCCCAAACTTTTAATAATCAGAAAGCATTTACTGTGAAAATTCAGAAAAGTAAATACATTAAGACCCTCCTATGTTTACACATTGGCGTAGGTCAGAAAAGTATTTCCAGGGATGTTAGCTGGGCATGGTGGTGCACACCTGCAATCTCAGCTACTCGGGAGGCTAAGGTGGGAGAATCACTTGAACCCAGGAGGCAGAGGTTGCAGTGAGCTGAGATCACGCCATTGTGCTCCAGCCTGGGCGACAGAGCAAGAGTCTGTCTCAAAAAAAAAAAAAAACAAAAAACATTTCCAAGGATGTAAGAAGAGTTTGGTGAGTGCTAGGTTCAGTTGTTCGTATTTGTAATGAACCACACACTGATCACTGAGAGCTGAACTAGGTAGACACTAAATGCACCTTTGCTCTGAAGTGCTGGGATTCAACTTAATTCCATACAAGTTGAACAGCTTACAATCCTGTCAGGGAGGCAGACTTATTTATTTACTCAACCATTCATTCAACAAGTGTTTATGGAGTTCCTCCTTTGTTCCCGGCATTGTCGCAGATGCTGGAGAATGTAAACACATAATCACAATGTGATGTGAGAAGGGCCTCAGCAGAGGTCCCGACAGAATATTAGGGGAATACAGCATGGCTAACTCTGTTTGAGGATGTTGGGGATCAGGAGGATCATTTGAACAAGGCCTTGAGGGATGAATAAGAGTTCTCTAGGCAACAAATAGAGGGACATGGAGCCTAAGCTACTTTGGGAATTATTTTTAGAGATGCCTACATGTGCTATGAGGAAAGACAGAATATGTGGATTGTTTATAGACTGTTGTTTTCATTCCAACCAGGAGACCAGAATGAGGAGTTGAGTTCAAAGGTCTGAACTCACAAAATTAGAATAACTCATTTGTGTCCTGGCTGTTTTCTTACCCCATGTTTAACTAAACATCATGTGTGTTCAAGGCCTCTTTGAATAATGACCCTCTCAACCCTGGATCTTGACCCAAGTTCAGGAACTGGAAACATCTGGATCCTGCTGGGCTAGAAAAACATGTGTGACCCCTAGATCTCTATCCTCACGCAGAAAGCAAGGACAGCTTTCAGAAGGGGACTCACAACTGGAAATTCCAACTGGCAAATATTAGTATCGCTAAGAAATCTTGCAAAGGTGATTATTAGCCATATCTTATCTGTCGAGTTCTGTTGCTTTTCTTTCCTCTGTCCTTTTCTCAGTTTTTCTCTCTCCCCTGTGTCTTTCTCCTCCTTTGCCACATCTGTCTGCCTCTTTCCTTCTAGTCTGTTTTTCTTTTCTCTAGTCTCTTGTTTCTTTTCTCTAGTCTCTTTCTGTCTCTCGGAGCATTTTTCGGTCTCTCTTGCTTTGCTACCTTTCTCTCTCTGTCTTTCTTTTTCTTGTATCTCTTGCTGACCTTGGGGTCACCCCCTTGGTTTTCTCCATTTAACGGAGCCCCAACTTGCTTTTGATGGCATTTGGGGAGGGCAAAGTTAGTCGGACTCTCTGAACTTGATTGGCCTCCCGTGACAAGGATCTCTTTTCACAAGGTCTGGCTTTAAAGTGTGAAAATATAAAGGGCTTTTTCATTCTGACTCGCACATATCCCTACTTGAGCTGAAGCATTTCCAGACAGATAATCATCAGGTCCTACAGGAAATTAAAGACCTCAGTACCATGTAACTGTTCAAATCACCCGCATTGCCCATTAGGTTTCACGAAAGGCTTTGCTTCCCTGGTATGTGATAGAACAAATCTTTAATAAGATTTTTTCCCCAATTTTTCTAATGAAGTCGGTGGTGTGTGTCCTCTAGATAAGCTCACAATAAGGCCAGCAGGTTCCCTTTTTGGTATGAGCTGGTGCCTCACCCCTTCTTAGCTAAGCCACAAGGACACGGAGCTGGCACATGTCCTCAGAGTCCACACTGGGAGCTGCCCGGGGGACAAGAACCCCTAGAAGTAGGTGCATTCAGACCTCTTGCTGGATTGGCTAACTCTGGTTAGTATCTGCTTCAGAGGAAGTCAGACCCCAATCTAGCCAAGATGGTACTCCTCTTCCCTTTTCTTGGTGATTGGTTTAGATCTGAGCATTTAATCTTTTTTTTTTTTTTTTTTTTTTTTTTTTTGACTGAGTCTTGCTTTGTCGCCCAGGCTGGAGTGCAGTGGCGCGATCTCAGCTCACTGCAACCTCCGCCTTCTGGGTTGAAGTGGTTCTCCTGCCTCAGCCTCCCGAGAGTAGCTGGGATTACAGGTGCACAACACCATGCCCAGCTAATTTTTGTATTTTTAGTAGAGACAGGGTTTCAACATGTTGGCCATGCTGGTCTCGAACTCCTGACCTCAGGCAATCTGCCCGCCTTGGCCTTCCAAACTGCTGGAATTACAGGCATGAGGCACCATGCCCAGCCTAGCCCATTCTTTGACCAGTGAGGTGCAAAGGAAAGTCTAGAGACTTCTGGGACAAGTGTTCTCATTATTATTATTATTATTATTTTTTGAGACGGTGTCTCGCTCTGTCGCCCAGGCTGGAGCGCAGTGGCTGGATCTCAGCTCACTGCAAGCTCTGCCTCCTGGGTTTACGCCATTCTCCTGCCTCAGCCTCCCAAGTAGCTGGGACTACAGGCTCCCACCACCTCGCCCGGCTAGTTTTTTATATTTTTTTAGTAGAGAGGGGGTTTCACCGTTTTAGCCAGGATGGTCTTGATCTCCTGACCTCATGATCCGCCCGTCTCGGCCTCCTAAAGTGCTGGGATTACAGGCTTGAGCCATCGCGCCCGGCCAAGTGTTCTCATTATTAAAGAGATCCACAGCAGGGGGGCTTCCCTTCACTGCTGTTGGACTTGAAGGTTGGCAGTGGGATACCTCAGTGTGCTGTGGCTACCTTGTGATCAACATGCTGAGGATGGCAGAGCAGAAAGTCAGGAAGGGCCAGTGCTCATGGTGACATGTGCTGCCAAATTAAGGACCCCTGGGACTGTTCTACCTCTTGAGTTCTTAGTGTGTGAAATAACAAATTTCCTCGAGCCTTTTTTTTTTCTTTTTTGACTGGCAATTGAAAGCATCTTAGTAGACACAGACAGGGAGGTTCAAGATGGGCTCCCATGTTTTCTAAGAGAGGTCTGAGCTAGAGAAGGGTAGGGTGGGGACAAGCCTTGGGATCAAAGGCCCTGCATTGGAGCAGTTTGTCGTTCCATACTATGACAAACCACGGGCAAGGCAACCTCTCTGAGCTGAAGTTTCCTTGGCTCAAAATGAGTGTTGAATACCTCACAGACGCTCAGTAATCATCAGCTCTCTTCTCCTCAGGTATGCTTATCTTCCAGTTATTATTATTATTATTTTTTGAGATGGAGTCTTGCTCTGTCTCCCAGGCTGGAGTGCAGTGGCACGATCTCGGCTCACTGCAACCTCCGCCTCCCGGGTTCATGCCATTCTCCTGCCTCAGCCTCCCGAGTAGCTGGGATTACAGGTGCCTACCACCATGCCCAGCTACTTTTTGTATTTTTAGTAGAGACGGGGTTTCACTGTGTTGGCCAGGCTGGTCTGGAACTCCTGACCTCAGGTGATCCACCTGCCTCGGCCTCCCAAAGTGCTGGATTACAGGCGTGAACCACCATACCAGGCCTCTTCCAGTTATTTTAAATGTGACCAAGAGGTGCCAGGTACAGAGAGCTATTTAATGACATTTCAGTGCTGGGGAAATTTTACACAGAGACCATTCTGAGTCCTTTACCCACAGTAGCTCCAAGTACAAATCACGTCTCTAATGCCAGCACCAGTGTTGAGGGGGAGGCAAATGCACCCAATTCTCAATTCTCCATGGTGATGAGGAATGTGGATAATTGAAAACAGCAGATAATCCCCGAACCTGCTTTGAGTCACTGACTTCCACTGCCTCCCCCATCATCACTTTTCTGGTGCAGCTGACAAAATGCCACATGCATGCATGTTTCTTCTGTCTCTTCTGGTGGATCACTTGGCAAAGCTGCTTATCCACTTCAAAACCGCCAAGTCCAGGATGACAGGAGAAGCCAGGGGGCTGAACACCACCTCCCCAGCCAAGAACAGCCTGGAAGCTACACCACTGGGCTTGGCCTTGGAGTGGGTTCTGTTCATCCCTTAGGTTAGTTTGACTTTAATCCCTCCAAGCTCTTCAGGACGTCAAAGACAAGAAGGCGCAGGATCCTGCAGGTGGTAGTGAGCACCAGAGACGCTGGGCTCCTGTCCTTAGATGGGCCCTGCCCAGGCCAGCCAGTGTGTGGCTAACTTCACGTGAGCCAGAGCTCCTTCCTACTTGCCACACATTCCTGGAAACCAGGGTGCCTCCCTCTCCCTCTCCTGAGCAATGGCTGGACTAAGGTTAATTATACTCCTTGAATTTAAAGCTTTTAGAATTCTGATCCAAGACCCCTTCTCGGTCAGTGAAACCCCTTCATATGAGAGGGATGAAAAGTGAGAGAAGGAAATGAGCCCTTGGCAGGCACCTGCCCAGCACCATGCCAACCCCTTCACATCTATATTTCACAAGGAGAGCAGATCTTTCCAGTTAGAACTTGTCTAACCTGGAGTGGGAGATACTGGCTACCTGCTTGTCTCTGGCAATCTGTTCTTCTGGACAGTTTCTGCCTTGGTACCAATACCACACGAATCAAATTCCTTCTGTCTCAGACCCAGGGTCCAGGTCTCTCAGGATTTCTTGCTATCTTGTCCTTTCTTTCTACAGCAGAAGCTCGTTCAATCAGCTGAGATACTTGGGTCTGAGGACACTGGATGACCCAAAACTTCTCCATTGGGCAAGGGGGAGTCGACAGCTTTCTAAGCCCTAGTGAGGAGATGCAGAAGCACGCGCCCTGCTGATCACAGTTAAAGCTCACACTGCCAGGAACTGTGGTAGTAAGATGTTAGGGGCTGCGAGGGCGGGCTCCCACCCTTTTTCCTTTTCCTTCTCTAGCCCTCCTGGTGGGCTCAGAAGCTTCTCTAATGGAAGTAGCGAGAAGTAAGTAGGAAGCCACTAGCCTTTCTTACTCTCTGAGGCTCACATGTGCCAGTTCCTGGGGCTACCAGGAGGCTTAATCACTGGGTTTGCAAGAGGAGAAGACAGTGTGCTAAGAAAGGATTAGCGCTCACCAGGCCTCCCAGGAGCAACCGTGATGGGCCACAAGGATTGACCCAGCAGCACTCTGTCATAAAATTGGCCCTGAGAACACAATTTCAGAAACAATCAGAGGAGGCAAGGTTTCTTAAATTATAGGGAAAAGCTCCCTGGTTAGAATAATGGCTTCTATTTGGCATCCATTCTCTCTGGGACGTGCAGCCTCATCCATTCCCATTCTGAGGCGTGACTTTCAAACACCAGACGGGAAGAGAGCCAAGATGAGGGTGCTGGGCCTTGGAGTCTGAAGCTCGGTTATTTTATCCTGGGCAAATCCCTAGGCCTCTCTGGGTCAGTTTTTCTTTGTAAAATGGGGACGATAAGAACTGCCTCACTGAGAGAGATAGTGGTAGATTGAGGGATTTGGAGAAGACTTCCATCCTGCCCTCCATCTCTCCCTCTCTGTTTATGTATAAATATATGTAAATATATATCTATATGTGTCCACATGGATATACACACATATGTGTGTGTATGTATATATATTATGTGTATGTATGTGTGTCTACATTTATATACGTGTGTGTGTGTGTCTATATGGGTTTCTATCTATCCCAAGGATCTCCGCGATGGAAGTGGGCTTCCCTAGTTTATTCACATTTCCTCCAGGGTTGATGCAGGGGGATTCTCTGATGGCAGATAGGGAGGAGCAAATCTAATTTTGTCTTCCTCATGGCTATGCCCCAATGTCACCAGGCATTAGGGTCTGCATGAGACAAGCACAGCCTCCAGAAGGCCACCCCAGCGGCCACAGATGCGTTGGGTGACTTGCAGGGCCTAGTGCACTTTTCTCTGTGCCCTCTCTATAAAGGTTCGTGTGGCCCCACGGGCTCTGGAGGTGAGACCAACTGTGCCCTGCCCAGTAGCATGTGGGCTTTGGTTCAGATGCTCCACATTGGACCTATGTCCATGGCTGCATAAAGTCTTGTGGCCTTGGTGACTTGGTCTGATGTGTAGGTGGGTAGGTGGGGTGTCACATGAATAGAGGTGACAATGTTCTGATTTCAAGGTGGGGAACCCAGCGGTGGAGGAAAAGTTCTGGTCTCATGGTGGGGACAAGAACAGCAGTGACAGTGTCCTGATCCCCTGGAGAGGCTGCTCATGGAGGTGGTATGCCCTGGTCTCATGGCAGAGACCCTGGTGAGGAGCTTGCTCTGTTTTCATGGTGGGGAGACTAGCAGTGGTGATAACGATCTGGTTTCCAAGTGGGGACAAACAAGGGGGCCTGTGTGGCAGTGGGGAGTCAGTGTGCTTCTGCCCAAGGCAGCAGAGTGGCCGGGAATCCAGCTCAGAAAAGTCCTGGACCTGTGGTTCTCAAATTAGAGCAAAATGGCTGTCAAGGTCTTTCCTGCAGTCACTGCCCATGTACACAGCTGTGGCACTTCTTCTCTCCCTCCTTTTCCACTCAGCATCCCACCTGAGAGACACTGGCCACAGTCATTAGGTGTCCGATTTGATGGGGGCCTGTTAAGACACTATCGCTTTTCTAATTCTGGCTAAATCGACATTGGTTTTGTCAATCTACCTACGTAGGTCGAGCTTGTTGCTTCCAATTTCAGGTGATTTCCATCTTGTCACTGTCTCCTTCCCTTCTCAGCTCATCTAATCCTCGGGCTCTCAGGCTGCCCAGTACTTCCTGTGAGGCAGCATCACTGCCTCCGAGGCTCGGCAATTAGAGACTTGGACTCCAGCAGGGAGGGCATCTTCAGATTATTACTGCAGTGGGAGAGCCCAACTGCAGTGTCCATAGCAACCCTCCGGCTGCGACCTTTCCCAGGAGGGAAGGGAGGCAAAACAAGGGCGGGAGGCAGGCGAGGGGCCTGACCTTCTGCAGGATTCATGTCAGAGGGCTGGGCACCTAGGCTGCAGCTCCTGACTGTCCCTGGTGGCTGTGCTGAGGGGAGAGGGGGCTTCTTCCCTCGTTTCACAGCAGCAGCCAAGAGTGGAGCTGTGCTGGTGGATGCCCCATAGCAACCGAGAGATGATGGGCTCGTTGAAGGGGACCATTATGGAGGCCAGGCTTGAGTCCTGGCTTTGTGCCTGACTCACGAATGAGTGGAGGCAAGTTCTCTCCCATCTCTGGAGGTCTTCTCTTGCTAAAGGGTGGGCCCGGAGGTGCCTCTAGCATCCTGTCCAGCCCTCTCATTCAAAGGCTTTATGGTGCCCTCACCCAGGACAGACAACAGATGGTTTCCTCTTCCCCAGTGGTGAAAAAAACCCAAGGAAGCCTGGGAAATAAGAGTGACTTTTGCAAAATATTCACAGAAGTTGATTCTGGCACCAGATCCAGTCCCTGGGCCTCCATGGAAGGAAGCAGAAAGCTGAGGCTGGGGTTCAGATTCTGTCTGGGGGCTCCCTCGCATCTTCCAAGGTGCCTGGAGTGTGAAGCTATGTGCATACGCCACCAGCAGAGGCCGCCACACTCCTCACAACCTGTGGCGGACAGCGCACACTCCGCCACAGGTTGCTCTGTCCTCACCGCCATGGGTGAGCACTGACCAGCTGGGACGGCAATCTCAGAGCCGGGGTGGGGAGGGAGCTGCTACTGGCCGGCTGGGGTCCAGGGAGGGGCTGGCTTAGGGGGCTGTGGACTCAACTGCCAGCCGGCCCTGCTGATCCCTCACTCCCCTCCCTGTAGGAGAGACATCCATCCAGGCCCAAGGGACACTGGCCGCCTTCTTCCCTGCTGGGAACCCATGGGCTGCTCCGGTCTGGGCTCTCCCTTGGGCTGCTGCTCAGGCGACTGTTCTGCATTTGGGAAACTGTTAGAGTTTTTGTTTTCTATGAGCCGTTTGAGACTGGGGCCAGGAAGCTGATTTATTCAGCAAATCTGAATTGAGAACACGCTCTATGACAGGCCCTGTTTTGGGCACTGGGGTTATAGCAGTGAATAAAATAGGCACAAATCCCGCCCTGTGGAGCCAAGTCTCCAGTGGGGGTGGGTGTCATCACCTATACCACAGTGTGGGGCTGGGCAGGACACACACACCCAGGATGGCACGTGATGGCTCTCTCTACCGACTCAGCCCCATGCAGACAGACACTGGACCTACCCAGACTCTGGGGCCGAGGCTTCCATGCTGAGCCCTTGTCAATCTGGGTCTCTACAGGCCCTCCCTTGTACTGGCCAGTGCACGTTGGCAGCACTTCACCGTGTGCAAAGTGTGCACCTCCACTGGCTCCCTGTGAGCCCAGCAGGCATCTTGGTGACAGAATGTTGGCACCCTGTGCCCATTTCCCATGCCTTCTTTCCAGACACGGTATCAGCACCTTCCATTCGACCTTTGACTCCCTCAAGTAAATAAACCTTCTCATCCGGACTGACTCATCTGGTTAGAACAACAAGTTCCCACACCAAAGCCTCAGAGAAGGGGTCAGGAGACACATTTTAAATGCATCTCAGTTTTCACAAGACAGCTGTGCAGGAGGTGTGAACTATCCCAGTTTCACAGGCTCAGAGGGGCACACCTTGCTCGTCACGGTCCCTGGCAGGAAAATGGCAGCTCAGAATCAGATGGGCCGATTCCCAGCCCAAGGCTTCTCTGGTGCCTGGCCTGGCTGCTCCACTGTCTTCTCTCCGTGTTAGGGCCAGCTTGGCCTCTGTAGAGTTTTAGAAGCAGAATCATGAACCTTTGTCCAGACAGATCTCCACGGAGCTGCTCTTTTGAAACCTTTCCCCACTCCTGTTGTTAGAGGGTGTTTCCTGGAGGACCCGGGCAGGAGTGGAGGGCAGGAGGGATACTTCCTCTGGAAAGGATGAGTTTAGTAGCAGAGGCTGAGTGGAGAGGGTGTGACCTCGCAGAGTGCATAGACCTGTGTGGCTCATGGCTTGGACTCTCCCCTCCACTGTGAACAAGAGCAGGCCAGTTAACCTTCTCTGAAACTTGACTCAGTTTCTTCATCTATGGAATGGGGATGCTAACCTTACCCCCGGCATGTTGGAACCACGAACACCCAGAGTTGGCCCTCAGTAAATGCTCCACGTGTGGGGAGTCAGGCCATATGTCCCCTTTACCTTGACACTCAGATGATGCAAAAGAGCTCCAATTTTTCTTTAGCAAAGCAGAGTATGGGGAGGAGCCTGTGTGAAGCTGAAGACTCCTTGGCACCCGTAGGTGGCTGAGAGTTGTTGGTGCATGGCCTGGGGACAGGTGACATGCTGTAGTCCTACCTCGATCCTCAGATCATGGCTTGTGGGGGCAGGGGTTAGGTGTGCATTCATTATAAGAGGCTTCACCCAGTGTCTAGACATCCAGGGACTCGGAGGAAAGAAGTATGGACAGAAGGCCTATACTTACAGGTTGGCATTCCTGGTGGCCAGCCAGGCAAGTAAGGGGCAAGTAATGTGTCCTGGTTCAAAGTGCCCAAACTCTCAGTCAGGCTAAACTCACTCACCCTCTTATCTGCTTATGTATTCAACACACAATTTGGGTGCAGCGTGAAGTGCAGTGTTTTGTGTGTGTGTGTTTTACAATTTATACCATAAGCTCCTATCACCAAGGAGCTTATGGTGTCAATTAAAATCAGGGAAATTAGCCAGGCGTGGTGGCAGGCACCTGTAATCCCAGCTGCCTGGGAGGCTGAGACACGAGAATCGCTTGAACCTGGGAGACAGAGGTTCCAGTGAGCCAAGATTGAGATCGCGTCACTGCACTCCAGCCTGGGCAACAGATTCTCTCTCTCTGTCTCTCTCTCTCTCTCTCTCTCTCTCTCTCTCTCTATATATATATATATATATATATATATATATATATATAAAATAAAATCAGGGGAGAGAAGACATGTATATAGACAACATCAGTACAAAGCAAGAGGTGAACAGTGTCCCCAGAGAGATACAATAAAGTGCCAAGGGAATTTGGAAGAGGGAGATAATGTCAAATTGAGGGAGCAGAGGAGGGGAGGTCGGGGAAAGCTCTGGGCACGGGTGACGCTTGTGCTGCTCCCTAAATTCTCACAGGACAGGACACAGAGCAAGAGGTGGGCTGGAAGGGCTTTCCAGGCAGAATGGATGGCAAAGAGCACAGACAGACCCAGGTTCAAATCCGTGCCTAACTGGTGACCTTGAGCAAACTACCAAAACCTTTTTAAACTCTAGTTCGTGGGAGTAAGAGTGGCAACAATGGGGATAGAACCTTCCCAACCAGCCTTCCAGGGCTGCCAAGAGTTGCAAATGAAGTATTTTACATAAAAGCAGTTGGAAAACTATAAAGTGCTCTGCAAACACAGGGTTTGTTTTTATTATTAGAGCATTAATTAATCCAGTAATGAAGCGCCTAGATAAGAACACAGTAATGACTTCAACAGCTCATTAGCATGGGCGAATGAGCTGTTCAGCCTAAAGCTGTCCAGCCACTCAGAGTCTGATAAAGGGGGTGGTTGATCTTTATGACCCTATCCTTAGGAGGTTAAGGGTATCTGTCCAACACCACTGGCTTTTTTAGAAAACCTGCCATTATCTGTCATTGTGTCTAAACTCCCTCCCTCCCTCCATCCATCCATCATCCATCCATCCATCAATCCATCCATCCATCATCCATCCATCCATCCATCTATCCATCCATCCATCCACCCACCCACCCATCTATCCTCTCATTCATCCATCTGTTTGTCCATCCATCCGTCCACCCACCTATCCACCCATCCACATGTCCATCTGTCTGTCCATCCATCCATCTATCCATCCGTCTAATAAATCTTTTCTTTTCTTTTCTTTTTTTTTTTTGAGACGGAGTCTCGCTGTGTTGCCCAGGCTGGAGGGCAATGGTATGGTCTTGGCTCACTGTGACCTCTACCTCCCGGGTTCAAGCAATTCTCCTGCCTCAGCCTCCCAAGTAGCTGGGATTACAGGTGCTCGCCACCATGCCTGGCTAATTTTTGTATTTTTTTTTTTTTTTTTTTAGTAAAGACGAGGTTTCACCATGTTGGCCAGGCTGCTCTTGAACTCCTGACCTTGTGATGTTCCCAGCTTGGCCTCCCAAAGTGCCGGGATTACAGGCGTGAGCCACCACATCCGACCAATAAATCTTTAATGAGTAATTCATAGCCAGGCACCCTGATCAGTGCTGGGGATACAGAAAAAATTTAGAGCCCTTTTATGCAGGTCACAGCTTGTGGACAGCCATATGAACCATGAACCACTGCTTTTCTTAAACCTATTTTCAGTTAGTCTTACCTTTTGAGGATAACAAGTTCTATAGACAATAGATTATGAAATTTTAAAGCTGAGTGATCTTAGAAATTATCTTTTTTATCTCACTATTTTACTGACGAGGAAATTGTGTTTATGATTTCTTATGAAAAGTGCTGTGACTTTCTCTTACTTGCCTTCAAATGACCTCACCCAGGTGTCAAGTTTAGTCAGTTCGATTAATCTTTACTAAGCATCTGTTGTAAGCAGCTCTTCGGAAGAGCTGCAGTACAGCTGTGAAGAAGACATCATCCCTGCCCTCAAGGAGGTCATGGTCTGGGGCAAAGGACACATATGGAGATATAGCTGTGTTGCTCTGTAGAGGCCCTGTTAGTATAGGGGACTGAAAATACAGAAGGAGTTCCTGATTTGGGTTTGGGGAGTTCAGGGGAAGCTTCTCAGAAGGAAGACCTTTGAGCTATGTCTTGAAAGGCAAAGAGAAATGCGTTAGATGGAAATCTGGGGGAAGGGCATGCCGGGCAGAGGGCATGGAGATGTGAAATAGCATGACTTATGGGAGAGCTACAATAGGTTGGTGATGCTGGGGCTTAAGGAGGAAGGTGGTAAGGAATGAGCCTGGAAAGGAGGGCAGAAACTGAGCGCCAGCACGCTTGATGTGGAGCCAGTATAGCCAAAGGCCACCCCTACTTTCCTTGTCTGCTCTCCCTGTCTCTCTGAGGTAAGAAGCTCCTCCACACCCCCCTTTGCAGACTAAAGAGGCCTAATTTGTCAGCCTGTCATCTTAAGGCAGCATAAGGAGTTGCTCCCCACTCTTTAATGTGTGGCTTACGTCCCACCACCTCCAGGAAGCCACCCTTGACAACCGTCTGCCTTCAATGAACTCTACTGTCTCGACCACACTTTGGGATCTTCATTGCTATTTTTCGTCACCCCATATGAGTGTAACTTGTCTCTACAGTGAGACTTTAAGTTCCTGAGGGTTGGGTACATGAGTCACATGGTAATGTTTAATAAATACCAGTAAGAATGAATCCTTTAAATTTGGGTTTCAGGACATATGGCGAGTGTTTGAGCTTTGAGGTTGGACAGGCCTGGGTTTGATTCCAGCTTTATGACTGGTTACTAATTAGTAACTCTGGGCAAGTTTTAAAATCTGTTTAATGCCTCAGTTTTTTCATCTATAAAATGAGTGATGGCCTCAACTCACAGGCTGCTGTGAAGACATGGTTGTAGCTGGGGGCCAAGGGAAGCATTGAGCGCTTTTCAACAGTGGGGCTTTGAACAGGCAGCAACAGCGGGAAGATGCCTGAGTGCGGTGCATCTGGAGGGCAATGTGGAAAACCTGACATGATCAGGCCCTGTGGTTGAGAGCTCCCAGCTTATTCACTAACCTGTTGGTGCTTGACAGTTACAAAGTACTTGGCCGGTGCTCTCACTGGAACTAAGGAAACTGAAGGCCTGAGAAGATAAGCAATTGGTCACATAGTGGGCGAGTGGCAAAGCTTGTGCTGGTGAGAAGGAAGGCAGAGGGTGGAGTGCACAACCTGTATGTAAGGATATAGGAAGCAGTAATGTGCTGATAAATGTTGAACAGCTAGGAAAATGTGTAGCAAGCGGCTTCCAGGAAAACATAAGCTCTAATTTACAGTGTTAGCCGATTTCTGTGGTGTAAATACTCTGATCGTGACTGATTTCAAGCTGCTAATGTGACGTCACTGTGGAGTTAGGAAGAGATGTATATGGATGATCAGAAGGTCATCTTGCCTGTGGTCACACAGCCATCCCTGTGGCAGAGAAGGGTTCCAGCCTGGGCAGTCTGGCACTTGAGCCCAAGCTCTAAACATGACTGTCCTCCTCCTCCTCGTCCTGTTCATGACAGGATAGCCGTAACAAGGGGCATGAGCTGGCTCAGTGACATCAGCTGTCAAGTTGCAACCCATTTCCAGATAACCACTGATCTTTGGTGCTGGCATAGTTAGGGCTCTACCCAAGCTATCTCTCATCCTCATCCATGATGGCAGGACATGTTCTGATAGGCCCCATTTGGATCCCACTGGCACCGCCAGGAGAACTGGAGGCAAGAGTCTGGCCAGAAAGGTTAGCTGAGGCAGAAGGCAGCTTATGGGGGTGGAGTGAGTACAGAAATACCCAGGTCTGGAGTCTGTTCTCCAAAATTGATTTTTCACAGCCCAGAAACTGTATCCAGCACTAAAAAACCAACAAGAACAGCACATTTTTGCTACTAACAACATATTCATGATAATTTATTAGAAGATCATTAAATCTAAGTATGCGATCTGGAGCCTTGAATCAAGCAGGTGGCTCTGTTTGGGGATGAAGGAGTGGGAGGGAAATCAGGAATCCAGAAGGGAAGGGCCGAGAAGGCAGAGGATGCTGAAGGGGTTGGGGGTGGGTGCTAGAGGGCCTGGTCATGGGAAAACACATGAGACCCCAGGCTTGCATCTGAGGCCTGGTGCTGTGACTTCTAGTGTCTGTGTGTGTGTGTATGTGTGTGTGTGTGTGGTGGCAGGGGTAGGGGGAATGACTGTGTCATTGATAATAATAAGAATCAAGATTATTATTTTATATTTTATTTTTTTTAGAGACAGGATAACGCTCTGCCACCTGGGCTGAAATGCGGTGGCACTATCACAGCTCACTGCAGCCTCAAACTCTTGGGCTCAAGCAGTCCTCCTCCCTCAGCCTCCTGGGTGGCTGGACTACAGGCACTCGCCACCATGTCCAGCTAATTTAAAAAATTTTTTAGTGTCTGGGTTTTGCTATGTTGTCCAGGCTGGTCTTGAACTCTTGGCTTCAATCAATCCTCATGCCTTGGGCTCCCAAAGTACTGGGATTATAAGCATGAGCCACCACGCCTGACCAGAATCAAGATTATTGTGCAAGAGCAATTGTCAGGTATCTGGGGTTGTGGCTTGTATTACAAGTAATATTTAGCTCTCAGTGTCAGGGTTAATGGGGGATTGGAGAGGTGAGAACTGATATACAGAGGGGACTCTGGGCTCATTTTGCGGGAGCTCTGTCCCTCCCTGACCTGGACACTTGCTGCTTACCAGACAGGAGAGCTGCTTTAGAAGCTTCCTATGTGTATATGTGTGCATGTGTGCGTGCATGGGCTAGTGTGTGCACACAACCATGTACACATGTGCATGTGTGTCCACCTGCTTACATGTTTTCTGGGTGTGTGTCTGTGTATGTGTGCATGGATCTCCTACCCTTTCCTCTTCCCATCTAGGGAGGGAGCTGGACAGAGGCCAAAGGGTGATGGGGAATCAAGAGCCAGAGAGGAAGAGGCTTGCCTTTTAAAACCCCAGGTGTGCTGGGGAATTCTCTCTTGGTGACTTCCTTTCTGATTCCTAATGCTTCTGTGGTTAGAAATGAAAATGAGTTCAGCTCTGGTCCCATCCTTTGGAACCCCCTCTACACACAGTGGGAGCTTAATAAATACTTGATGATGATGCTGAACCTGGGAAGCCAGCAGCTGTTCCTAGCTCTGACTCTCAGAGCCCCATGGGACAAATCAGGCAGGGAACGACCATGGGGGAATCTTCAGTCTTCCTGCCGGATCCCCCTGTGACTCCATGCCCAGCTGTTAGGGAAAGGGCTGGAGCCATGGTCCTCTTCACACACACCCTGCTTTGGAGAGGCCAGTTCTTCCTCAGTAGCTTCTCTGGTTTTTCCCCTATCCAACATTTGAACAATATTTATTGAACAACCACTTTGTACTGAATATCATAGTGGAAATGCATCCTGGGAGACAGTATAGGATCTGTAGGGTCAGACTGACTAAGTTCAAATCCCAGCACCTTTAATTACAAGCCGGGTGACATCTGACAAGTTACGTATCTATGTTTGAGTGTTTGAGTGTTTTTTCCCCTTTCCTTTCTCTCCTTCTTCTCCTCCTCCTCCTCCTTCTTCTTCTTCCAATTTTCATCTGTAAAAGGAGAGTGATGACATCATTTTCGTGGGGTTGATGTGAGGGTTGGAAATAACAGAGAGGTGCCTGAACACGCGGCGTAGGCACTCAATCAATGGTAGGTGAATTTATCCACCCAGTGTTAGGAGGCATGGATCCCCCCTGCTTCTGTGACCTTGACGTTGTTACTCAATATCTCTAAGCATGAGGCTTTGTAAATGAGACCATACTGCCCACCTCCTTGGGTGTTTGGAGAATGTATCCGGAAAATATGTGTGAAACAACCTATCGTAAACCCTGGTGGTTAATAAATGTTTGCTTTCCCCTCCGTCTGCCCCCTCATCAGGGTGCACACCTCCCCTCCTTCGGAGGCCCTCTGTCCCTCCTCCCCATCGCCCAGCGTGAGCGAACATCCCTTATCGTCGTGAGCTTGCGGGTTGTGGCCATACCTGTCAGAGCAAAGAGAACAGTGGCTCAGCTCCGGGGTCGGGGAGCAAAAACTACAGTTCCCAGCCCTCGCTGCGCCGCCACTGGGGCCGGAGACGAGGACGCCATGCCCCTCCCCTGGGGAGGAGCCTATGCGGGGGGCGGAGCTAGGAGGAGGTTGGAGAGTTAAGCCAAGCCAATGAGACCAGCTGCTAATAAGTGGGCTTGGCTTACAATGTAACAGTGGCAGGAGGAGGCGAGCGAAGCTATTGAGCCAGCGAGGAGTGAAGCTGATCCTGGCCTCACACGCTCCTAGAGGACCACCTCCTGAGAGAGTTCTTTCACCCCCTCTTCTTTCTCCAAGCTCCCCTCCTGCTCTCCCTCCCTGCCCAATACAATGCATTCTTGAGTGGCAGCGTCTGGACTCCAGGCAGCCCCAGAGAACCGAAGCAAGCCAAAGAGAGAGGACTGGAGCCAAGACACTGGTGGGGGAGATTGGATGCCTGGCTTTCTTTGAGGACATCTTTGGAGCGAGGGTGGCTTTGGGGTGGGGGCTTGTGCTGCAGGGAATACAGCCAGGCCCCAAGATGGACACTTCTGGGCACTTCCATGACTCTGGGGTGGGGGACCTGGATGAAGACCCCAAGTGCCCCTGTCCATCCTCTGGGGATGAGCAGCAGCAGCAGCAGCAGCAGCAACAGCAGCAGCAGCAGCCACCACCGCCAGCGCCACCAGCAGCCCCCCAGCAGCCCCTGGGACCCTCGCTGCAGCCTCAGCCTCCGCAGCTTCAGCAGCAGCAGCAGCAGCAGCAGCAGCAGCAGCAGCAGCAGCAGCAGCCACCGCATCCCCTGTCTCAGCTCGCCCAACTCCAGAGCCAGCCCGTCCACCCTGGCCTGCTGCACTCCTCTCCCACCGCTTTCAGGCCCCCCCCTTCGTCCAACTCCACCGCCATCCTCCACCCTTCCTCCAGGCAAGGCAGTCAGCTCAATCTCAATGACCACTTGCTTGGCCACTCTCCAAGTTCCACAGCTACAAGTGGGCCTGGCGGAGGCAGCCGGCACCGGCAGGCCAGCCCCCTGGTGCACCGGCGGGACAGCAACCCCTTCACGGAGATCGCCATGAGCTCCTGCAAGTATAGCGGTGGGGTCATGAAACCCCTCAGCCGCCTCAGCGCCTCCCGGAGGAACCTCATCGAGGCCGAGACTGAGGGCCAACCCCTCCAGCTTTTCAGTCCTAGCAACCCCCCGGAGATCGTCATCTCCTCCCGGGAGGACAACCATGCCCACCAGACCCTGCTCCATCACCCTAATGCCACCCACAACCACCAGCATGCCGGCACCACCGCCAGCAGCACCACCTTCCCCAAAGCCAACAAGCGGAAAAACCAAAACATTGGCTATAAGCTGGGACACAGGAGGGCCCTGTTTGAAAAGAGAAAGCGACTGAGTGACTATGCTCTGATTTTTGGGATGTTTGGAATTGTTGTTATGGTGATAGAGACCGAGCTCTCTTGGGGTTTGTACTCAAAGGTAGGGGCTGTGGTTTCTCTTTATACCTTGAACAAAAGGAATATGTAGGTAGCAACAGAGGGATTGAGAGAGGGGGATTGAAAGAGAGAGATTGAGAGAGAGAGAGAGAGATTGAGACAGAGATTGAGAGAGATTGGGAGGGAGACTGGGAGAGAGAGGTGGTGGTGGTGGTGGTGGTGAGAGGCGCTTGCTCAGTTATACTGAACACTCTAACTTCCCGTGGTTTTCCTTCTTGATCCCGGGAGAATTCATTCCTCGCTTCCTTTGGGGGGTAGGGGACATCCCCACACACTGTGTCTAATTTGCAGACTCTCTGTTAGGGAGGATTAAATAATTCCTTCTGAGAAATCGCTTTTCCTCCTGGCTCACTGGTACTAAAGCATAACCCAGCAGCTTAACGCACCAATTAATTACACTCCGCCTTGATGTGTTTGCCAGTTCCTGCGACTTCCCCTTCTTTCCTCCCCTCCCTGCTCCACTCCATTTTCCTGAGGATAAAAAAGAAATAAATGTCTGGGTGGGGGGTGGGGATTCCATACCATTGCCCAAGTCCCTTCTCTCCCTGTCTTCTTCCTCTCTTCCCAAGTTTCTATTTCCCTCCTCTTCTCAGAAATACTCAGGCAAAACAGAAAACCATTCATGACCTGTGTCTCCTGAGGGCATGGGGTAACAATATAGGTGGAGGACATCAGTGGTCCTTTCCCTCAGGAGAGAGGACTCAGAATAAACCTGCTGCTGCTTTGTAAACATCTCCTGATAAAAATGGCTACAGGTGTTACCTGGGCAGAGCAGCTGGGCGCCGCCTTGGCATCAGCTGGGGGAGCACCTCTCCTTGGGATGGGATGACAGGGCTTGCCAGGCGGTCCCCGCGAGCCCGCGCCCCAGCTCAGCCCCAGTTCTCCCCTCCCACCTCAACTCCTTCTCCTTGGGATAAATAAAGATGAGTGTGTGTGTGAGTGCGCGCCCGGATGGAGAACAGCAGGCACTGGCTTTAGGGGGGATCTGGCCCCACTGCTCCAGCCTCTCAGTCCAGCCCCAAGACGGAGGAGGGGGTTTCCCTCCCAGAGGGAATGGAGATGGAGGAAGGTGGGTTTCTGCCGATGCTCTGCTTGCCGGGGAGCTCTCCTGCTGTGGGCTGGAAGGCTTGGAGACCTGGGAATCAGTGGACAAGTGGCTCCATGATACCCCCACCCCCAATTTGTTGGTGTGTGTGTGTATATGTGTGTAATGTGTGTACGTATGCATGCGCCTGCTTGTTGCTTGGATTTTTCTATTTATTTGTCATTTGGGGCAGGGGGTGGCTGGCCGGGCTGGCCAGCGGGTAGCTGGGAGGGGTTCAGCTGTTGGAGGTTTCAAATAGAGCTTGTTTCAGGCAGGGCACAGCTGCTGCGAGACTGTCACATTCCTTATTGAAATCCAGCCGCAAAAACCTAGGAGGTGCTGATCGGATTTCCCCCATTCCCAGCATCTCGCTTTAACTGGGGATGGGCAGACTTTCCCGCCCTGGAAACGGGTGGGGCAGACCTGTCAGACGACCTGAATAGCCAGGACCAAGACTTCCAGGCAGAGGGTCCTCCAGCAACCCGGTTGCTGTCAGTGGGCTGCCCCAGCAAAAGAGACTGTCCAGGGCAGCACCTGGAAGCCGCCTTAGTCAAAATAGCTCAAGGATGAGCGTCTCAGCGAGCAGAAGCGAGTGGGGTTTCCCCTGGAATCGCAGCTCACTTAGTCATTCCCTGTAATGAGCCTTTGCGTCTGCGGGTCCTTCTGCTCGCTGCCTTCTCAGAACCGCCTCTCCTGCTGGGTGCTCCAGGAGATGGGGCTGGCAGCCTCGCCAGGGCTGGCAGCTGCCCTGGTCACAGCCCTGGCTCTCTCCAGTCCTCCCTTGGAGATCAGGGGCCCTTGCTGGGGAAAACTGATGAAGGCCCCAATGCAAGGAGGGTGTGGGGAAGGGGCAGCCCCAGCATCTTCTCTTTCAGTGACACCGTGGTCAGAATTCTTAAGGAAATGGCTCTTCCCAGAGGCAGTGGCTGTGCATAGGATCTATGCACATTTGTCTTAATGTGATGGGAGGGTCACCACTCTTCAGGGTCGGGCCCTCTTCCCTGCCTGAGGCAGGTGCCACCCCTGAGGGGGAACTCAGGGAAAGGGGCTTTCCCAGAGATGCAGAAGGCAGATTTTAGGTGAATGAAGGGGGAGGCCACCTGAGGTGCCTGGCTTCCCCCATTTCTGAATCACTGACCCTCATAGCAGCAGTGGTGTGCACTGAGGGGACAGCAGCTGAGAGGTCCTTCTTGCCTCAGTTGCCACTTCCTGTGTGCCTTGGAGCTGCTCCTGAGATAAGCAGAGTTCATTTAACTTGCTCACCCACTCACCCATCCCTGCACTGGCCATCCAGGTTTTGAGTCATTTATGGAACAAGTATTTTCTGGGTGTCTCCTGTGTACCAGGCCCTGTAGACACCGCAGGGCCAAGGTAGATACCCCTCTCTCCTGGAAGCAGATGGGATGGTTTCAAGGAACTGGGCCAGAGTTGGAATCCCAGCTCTGCCACTACTATTTGTGTGATCTTGGATAAGTCATGGAGCTTTAGCGAGCCTGTTTCCCCAGCTGTCAAGGAGGGAGAATTAAATTAGAGACATGTAAGGCATGTATCTGCCTGCTCAACAAATGGGACCTATGGTGATTGTTATTGATGATGACAATGATGAGAGGAAAGGAGATGTCTTTTTCCTGTTGTCTAATTCTGGCTATAAAATGAGTTGGGGCCTTAACAGATTGGGATCTAAGACTTGTCAGTGGAATGAGAAGTTGTATCTGGCAGGGAAGAAGTTCTGAGAAGGGACTGGGTCTGACTAGAGACCACCTTTAAACATGGTCTGTTCTTGGGGGGAGGTGAATATCTGTGTCCCAGTTTCATGGAGGAAGTGGTCTCTTCTCCTCCACAGTCTGGGTAAGATGAGGAGTCACAGCCCAGGAGAGCTCAGGGATATTCAGTGGATCCTGGGGAGGGATGGGTGACAGTCTCTTTTGCTGGAGAGTTTTGTGTGCCTGGTTGGCCCTGCTGACCAGTCTGGAGGCAGGCGGATGGACGAGGCAGCCTCGGGGTACCAGGCAGATTAGGTAATTCTGCCCTGCCAATGGCAGCTCCCACTCAAAGGCTCTCGGGAGGGGATTTTTCCCCAAGTGATTGAAGATTAACGGACCTTGTGCCTGAGCTGCTGCTTTCTGAAGTTCTCTGCCTTTTTTCCCATGGGGTTGTGGCCTTGCTGTTTACCTATGTTTGGTAGGTGCCTGTTGCTGGGGGAGCAACTTATCATGCAGGCCTGGGTCTCTTGAAAAGGAGGGTGGCATGTGCCCCGAGCATGTTCAGTGAATGCAAATGGGAGCCAGTGTGAGGGGGCTGAGCAACTGGGACAGAACATCCCCAGCTCCCGCCTCACAGGCCTGTAGGTGCTGATGTTGGAAGGAAGCTCTGCTAGGAGGCACCAGCGTGGAGCAGGGAGGTGGGGCTTGATTCCTGGGTGAGCTCAGATAAGAGGGGAGCTTCTCATTATTATGCCTGGGACATGAGATCAAATGGCAGAGAGATGCCTGAGATGGCCCCAATAGGCTCCTAAAGGTACCAGGTGACCCTTGAACCAAATGAGGAGTCCCTTTTTTTTTTTTAATAGGCAGGTTTACTCTCTGAAGGCTTAGACATTGTGACGAGGCCTGGTCTAGAGATTCTGTTGAGAGTCTTAGTCACACCATCTCTACCTATCAGTGCCACCCGGATAGAGCAGCAAGGACCTGTGAAGTCCTTCTTGGTGTTCTTTATTTTCTTTTAGAGCTGGTTTGGGGCACACCCACTCCATTGCATTAAATTACCTCTATGTTCTCTTCCCTGGGTTCAGAAAGAATTAGGGAGGGGAAAGACCTGGCTGCCCTCCCCTTTCCCCAGGCTGTGACTTCACCACCCTGACCCTGCCATCATGTTGGTGGCTGAGCTGGTACCTCTGTGTGGCTGGCAAGGCACCCATGGGCCTCGTTTCTCAGGACCTCAGGCGTTGGACTGCGGGATCGTCTCGGGGAGGCTGGAGAGTGCTGGTGCGGCGGCGCGGCTCTTCTTTCCCACCAGTCTGTACAACCTCAAGCCACTTCCCCATGCCGGGCCTCGAAACTAGTCTGCATCTCGCCTCCCAGGCAGAACCAGTCCTCTGCCCGCTCCCCTACCATGGCCCCGTCTCGCCTGCCCCACCGACTTCCTGCCCCTCTGCTCCTCTCTGCTGCCCCTGCCTGGTCTCGTTGCTGGGGTAACCCAGGTGGCAGAGAGGAGTTGGTGTGAAGCTGCTTATCTGGGTTGCCCTGTCTGCTCCCATGGTGGCTTCTTTTCCAACCTCTAGTTACTCTTTCTTCAGACAACCTCATGGGAGGCCACCCTGGTGGCACAGGCTTTTCCGCATGCCCAGGGGAGCCTGGTCCTCTGGCCGTTCACTCTTTAAAGAGAATGACCAAGGCCAACTTGTCTGTCTCTTTACAGACCTCAAAGAGGTCCGTGAGTCCATCCCCAGCCTCCAGACCAAATGGCTGAGTAGTATCGTTGGTTCCAGTTCTGATCCTCTGCTCTCCCTGGTCATGGAAGCCCTGTCTGCAGAAGGGCAGAGCAGCAGCCCAGGCTTGGCTGGCCAAGTGGCTCTGCACCTTCTCTTTGGACCCAGGTGCTGTTTTGGGATAGGTTGTTGGCTGTCACAGTGTCCTGGTATTTTTGAGAAGATGCCTCCGGGTACTGGTGCCTGTGTTTCAGGCCATGGCGGAAAAGTAGGAGTAGGATAGATCCTTTCCAGCCCTTTCCACGGACCCTCCCTGTGGGGTGACCTGCAGAACCAGGATGCAGAAGGCAGGAGACTGGTTGAGAGCCTGTGAGCCCGCTGCTGAGGGCCCTGGGCACACATTTTGTCTTCACAGGTCACACTGAGTGTGTCGGCCCACAGGAGGGCGAGTGTGAAAATGGCCTTCTGACAGCGTGAAAATGGCCTTCTCTGCCGCCTGCCCCAGGGTGGTGGTGACTTTATTTATAATCTTTGTGGACAGTCTGTAAATGAGTCAAACATTTGTAACCCACAGGGGGACAGCTAACTGTTTATATATGCTTCTCCTTTGCGTGTCATCACACTATTTATAACTGTCCTGGGGAAAGACTTCATCACACATCCGGACTTCCCTTCCCCACAGGCGGTGTTACCCGGGTGCTCGGCCAGGGGCATTCTGACTAGGGCATTTATCTCCTGCATAGCCTAACTAGAAAGCCATCTGATGGCCTCGTATTTCTCTTATTGCGCTTTCAGGAAGAGGGATTTGTAAGGCCATGGTCAAAAGATCTGCTTTAAAAAATATAAGGTACAGAAAATCAAAATGAAAAGAAATTTGAGTAACCTCTGTAGAGAATCTGGGGCCTGGATGGAAATGTAAGATCAGAATATGGTGCTTCAGTTCTGTTGCAGTTATTTGTGAAGCACATTTGGGGGAGAAAACGAGTGTGTGCGGGGGTTGTGAGGGGCAGCTATATATTGATGAAATACCACTTTACTCAGCTCAGTGACAGGGAGACCAGCACGTTCATTCGTAGTTCTTTTTCTTTTTCTTTCAAAACCCCAAAGGGAAAGCAAGAAAGCAAGCCACCTATTCCTCTTTAAATAATGAGGGTGGGGAATTCTGAGACTGTGCTGTTCCCAGGAGCTGTGGGGAGGAAAATTCTAGTGCCTTTTCTTCAGGTGAGGAAAGTCCGGAGGAGGCGAATGGGGTTTTAAGTGTCCCCTCCCCCGACCCTGTCATTCCACCCCCAGGTGCTCAGCTGGGAGCTGAGGGAAAGGAGGGGAGGAGCGGCTGGGTGCAGGGACCACGCTACTTTCTGGTCGCCCAGCACTTCAGCTGGGCTGGCCGGGATGTTGCTGAGTGACAGGAGAGGGGAAGGCAAGGACCGTTTGCTGAGCGCTGGGCTGGCTTTGCATTACACCCGGGTGTATGAGGAGCAGGTCATGTTCACCGCCCCCTGTGTGGATGAGGTCACCAGGCCATGCTGACACGCTAGTGGTGGTGGCGCTGAGGTAAGAACCCAGGCCCGTTTAGCTCCCGAGGTTGTGCCCTTTCCCTTGCCTGCTGCTGCTGGTTAGATTGCCCATATCCTTAAAACAGACAAATTGAGTTTATGGCCCTGAGACCCGTGATGCAAAATGTTGGGACAGGAGGAACTTTACCACGAGCTGGGCAGGAAGGGCTCGATGGAGGGCAGGAGATGCCAGCGCAGGACCTGGAGAAGACAGTGCTGGAGGGGTGACAAGGGCAAGTGTGGGCCCCCGGGGTAGCCTAGGATCAGGATGAGATTGTGGACTGGCCCAAGGTCAGTTCTTGATGCCGCCTCTCTGGAGTCTGGTGCTGCTGCCCTCAGGGTGATACCGGGCAGGCTGTGAGGAGGGTAGGTGTGGGGATTAGGGGTTTCACCGTGTTAGCCAGGATGGTCTCGATCTCCTGACCTCGTGATCCGCCTGTCTCGGCCTCCCAAAGTGCTGGGATTACAGGCTTGAGCCACCGCGCCCGGCCTGCTCTTCTTTTAGGCTGCCTTTTTCCTTCAGCATTGGCTGTGTGGCTGTTTATCAGGGGAGAGTCACATGAGCTCAGCATCTTACATCTTACAAGGCATTTTCATCCCTGGGTCCTTCATGACCCTCATGATGGCTGGCCCAGGGCTCATGATGACCAGCTATCTCAGGGATGAGAAAACTCGGCTGCACAGGGGGTCCCAGGGTTCAGTGACTCACTCCAGGTGCCCATCTCAGGAGAGATGGTTCTAGAATGAGAGCTCAGGTCTCAGTGCACTTCTGGTTTCCCTATTGCAAATCCCACCACAAACTTCTGCTGGGGATTTGAGCGAGGGACCTCGAAGGGTTTCTCCATTCCTGGTTCTGGAAGTTTCTTCATTCTTGAGTCCCATTTTCCTGTGTCCCTGTCTGTGCCTCACGCCTCTGTTGAGCTCTGTCGTGGGCACTGAGTGCCGGGTAAAGGACTGTCTCTGCTTTGAGCCCCTCAGGAGGTGCTTCTGCCTCTTGCTTCCAGCTTGTTGTGTGATCTTTTGTCGAGTCCCTTCTCTTTGGGTCTCATTTCTCTGGCCTTAAAACAGGAGCTGAACTCCCTTCCTGTGCTGAGGCCTTGCAATCCGATTCCAGATCATGTTTCATCACAAGGATGAGCAGCCACAGTCCCGAGAGTCCTGTTCCCAGGGGTGTCAGGCAGCACCCAGATGGCATCCATTCCGGGCGGGCGGTGGTTTATGGTGTTGGTGCTTGGGAGGACTGAGGAAGGAGACAGTGACTCAGACTGGGGATGCTGGGTGGATTCCCTGTAAGGGGTTGGGGGGTCCCCGAAGGTCTAGACAAGCCAGGATGGGAGGGGCCCGGGCAGGGGCTCAATTCTGAGTGTGAGAAGTCCGGGGAGAGGGGGCAGAGTGTGTAAGGAACAGAGCGGGCATGAGGACGGCTTCAGGTTGCTGCCATGTGGTGCACACAAGGGCATGTAGGGAGGACAGAAGAGACTGTCTTGTCAGGAGAGGCTTTGGGCAGCAGTGAACAAAGGCCCAGGGCGAGGGCACAGTGATGGATGGAATATTTGGTAGCATCGGTAACCTCCAGGGCTGCAGAGTTCCACACACTCAGGCCCTGAACACCTGATATCCTTTCTCAGAGGTGGCCGGGCTTGGTAGTTAAGTTCTTGGATCCGGGCGTGGTGGCTCATGCCTGTAATCTCAGCACTTTGGGAGGCTGAGGCAGGTGAATCACCTGAGGTCAGAAGCTCGAGACCAGCCTGGCCAACATGGCGAAATCCCATCTCTACTAAAAATACGAAAATTAGCCTGACGTGGTGGCACATGCCTGTAATCCCAGTTACTCAGGAGGCTGAGGCTGGAGAATCACTTGAACCTGGGAGGCGGAGGTTGCAGTAAGCTGAGATCACACCACTGCACGCCAGCCTGGGCGACCGAACGATACTCTGTCTCAAAAAAAAAAAAAAAAAAAAAAAAAAGGCTTGAGTGGCATACCAGTGATGTGTCCTCTGGGAACTTACTGAACCCAAAGCCTATTTCCTCAATGTTAAGGGGGAATCACAACTACTGGCTGTAGCACAGCAGCCAGCACAGAGCCAGCCACACACTGGGTCTCAGCAGCTGGCAGCTGTTGTCTTTATTAGAGTGGTGGTTAGAAGATGCCACCTGGAGCATCAAGACTGGAGGGGCATGTGCGCCCACGTCACCCCTCCACTGTCTGCAGGTGTGCATAGATGAGCTGGTGTCCCTGCCTGGAGAGCATGTGTGGAACACGCCCCTTTTCTCATGAGGTCAAATGGCCTCCCCTCCATGACCAGCTCCCCAGTCATGTTTCTGGATAGATCTTGCTGGGTGAATCTGTGTGAGTAAAAAGGAAGTGGGCTGTTCCCTGGAGGGCAGGGCTGCAGTGGTGGCCTGGGCTGGACTTCTGGAGCCTTCTTACCCCATGGGGCCCAGTTATTCTACACTCAGTCAGCAATTTGTGGTCTGGGCAGAGCTAACCGGGTGTGGACATGCAAATCGGACAGGTGGAGAGAGAACAAAAATAAACCCGTGGGGCCAGGCCAGAGGCTGAGAGGCCTGGAGGAAGGTCAGGGGGACATATGATGACCAGGCAGAAAAAGGCTGAGAGAGCAGGGCCCCGGGAAGAGCTGAACTGGGAAGCTGGCCTGTTACAGAAACAGGGAAGAAAAGCATTGCTACAGCTTGCCTGATGCGTCACCAAGAGAACACAATTTCCCCTTCAAGACTTGAGTCAGGGTGCTTCCTAGAATTCGAAAGGTCCTTTCTTCCCCTTCACCCTGCTTGGAGCGCCAGGGCTGCGGCAGTGGGTGACGTTCCCAGCCAGGTGCCAGGGGGCAGGCAGCAAGAGCAGCTGGGCAGGGGAAGGACGTGCCTAGGGCTTGCCCTTCGTGGAAGCCATATTTTTTTCACAAGCCCTGGTGGCAGGGTAACCAGAGTTGTATTCTGAGCAGAGCCTTGATGATACTAAATGAACAGCATGCAAATGATGTGTGAAATAATATGCAAATTGGCATCTGTTATTTTTGAGTCAGCTTGTTGGGCATTTTTCTTACAGGACAGGAGTGAGGCTCAGTGTCAAATGAACAGGAAAGTCAGCTTAAAGGACACTCCTTGCAGGGGCTGAGCTGGCACCTACTCTTTAGAGCTCGCTCATACCAGGCCTGGCAGGCAACATCTATAAAGACAGTTGTTTGGTGTTTTGCTTCAGGTTATAGATGGAGAGACCTATAAAGGTGGGTGCCCTGCCCAGGGTTACCCAGTACATAGGGAGGAGGAAGCAGATGACCTGTTGCCTGGCCTGAGCCATCGAACCTTGCTGACCTGTCAGCGGCTTTGAACTGAGGGGGCCCTGCAGGGAGGCAGGGACAGGCTGCCCTTGCTCATTCTAGCCCATCTGCCACTGTTGGTTTTCCTTAAGCTCTGTGTCTCAAACTCTCTGAGCCTCATTGTCCCTGTTTGTAATGGATGTGTGGAGACTGACACCCACTAGCCTGGGGAGGATGACACTTGCTAATGGTTGGTCAAGTGGCCAACCCGGCAGTGGGCGCACCTGGGCTGCCAGCAAATGGTGGCTCCTCCTAGCCCCTTTGCCTGAGTTGGCACCTGCTTGCCTCCTCACAGGCTTCCACTAGCAGGGAGTTTTGCAGAGCAAAACCCCTTTTGAGATTTCTGATTTTAACAAATTGGAGTTTAGCTATTTTCTTTCTTTTCTGTCTTCCAGTAGGTAAGATGTTGGCCCCCAAAAAGCTCCCATACATGGGAGTGCCTGGAGCTGCCGGCATGGGTGATGTTACCTTCTCCCAGGGTAAGGGCTTGGGGCAGGCATGTTGCTCAGGGCTGAGCCACGGCCTTTGGAGGAGCTCAGAGCTGGATGGCATTGGTGGAGGATGCAGGGGAGGCCTCCTCAGGGAGGCACCACACCTGCCCTGGATGGCTAAGCTCTGTTGGCCAGACAGGTGTGCTAGCCTGGGTGGGCATGATCTCTGCATATGCCTCCCAGCCCTGTGAGGAAGGCAGGGAAAGGACCATCCTCCTCCTTATAGGACCCCAAGGCCCATAGAAGTTATGTGGTGGCTCACACCTGTAATCCAGCACTTTGGGAGGCCGAAGTAGGAGGATCGGTTGAGCCCAGGAGCTCGAGACCAGCCTGGACAACATAGTGAGACTTTGTCTCAAAAAAAAAAAAAAAAAAAAAAAGTGATGTGACTTGTCCAAGGCTACTCAGCATTGTTGGTGGCAGGGGGTATAGCTGGAATCTAGGAATTCCTGGTTTTAGTTCTTCCTCTCTTTTCCTTTTTCCCATCCCTCTTTTGGAAACATATCCTGAACACCCACTGTGTGGCAAGCCCTGCTCCAGGCGGCAGGAGTGCAGATAATCTGTGCCTTACGTACTCTGGGGAGGGTCTCTCCCCAGCCAGATGTGTTGTTCTCCACCAACTCTTCCTAAGAGAGCACAGCCTTTCCCCGTAGACCTGGATTCAAACCCTGGCTATTCAGCTGTGTGGCCTTGCACAGCAGCCTCTTTATCTGGGAGGTGGAATTTTAATTCCTCTTGTGGGTGGAGAGGTGGAGAATTCAACGTGGAGCGGAGCTGGCACCCAGGGGGCTCTTGTCCGTGCTGGGCAGTGGTGGGTTTTGCCTTTGGTTGTTTCTTCTGAGAGCTCAGTGGCCTTGGGATCATACAAGGTCCCTCACAGCTGGGCCCAGGGTTCCCAGCCCCTCCTGCTCTGGGCTGGACCTTAAGCTCTGCCAAGATGCTTTCCTGTACTCCGGGAGAGTAATGGTGCTGAGCCTGGTAGGAGGGCATTTTGGCAGAAGACACCTGACGGGGTGCACACTATGTGCCAGCGATGGAAAGATCCCTCAAGAGTGAAATGAAATTGATGCAAGCTGAGAGCAAGTCTAGGATGGAGTTGAGTCATGAGGGTTTCCTCGTGGGTGGATGGGATCATATATAATGCTTGTGTCCACAGCAGCTTGGGGGAAATGCACCGCTTTCATAAAATGGGAACTTATTTTTCCTTTCATAAGAATGACTCCAAAGCAACACCAGGTCTTATTCAGGAGTGAAGAGGTGACAGGCGGCGGAGGAGAAGAGAATATTTAAGGACCTGTTATGTGCGTTTACACACCTCATCTCATTAAGCCCTCACAGCAACCCTATGAGGTAGATATAATTCTCCCCATTTTACAGATGACAGATCCAAGACTCAGAGAGGTTAAGTGACTCTCCCAGGGTCTCACAGCTGGGAGGTGGTGGAGTTCGGATTTGCACATAGGGGAGTGTCTCTGACGCCCGCACACTGTGCAGCAGACACACTTTTGCATATCACACCCTAGACTGGGCTCTTTCAAGCTAAAAAGCTTCTCCTTGCCTCCCTGAGCTCTCCACTCCTGCCCACCCTGCCCCTTACTGTGCCACCCTCACTGCCCTTCCAGCCTCCCCCAGAGCCTCAGGGGATGTTTTGTGCTCTTGGAGGGAGGAATGGAGGAGGGGAGGAGGATGCTGTCAGTTTAGATACAGGGGTTTGCTGAAGCTCTAGGTGCCGTCTGGGCTCTGGGGCTGAGGAAAGTCTCCTGTGGGCCCTGGAGGGGCCAGCTGAGCCCTCAGCAGCATGTGTCCTAGTGTTCTCGCCGCAGCTCTGTGGCTTCCCAGCTGTGCAACCTCATTGAGAAAACTGACCTCTTTGAGCCTCAGTCTCCAGGTCTGTGAATGGGGTTAACAGTGTTTTCTCCCTGTCATGAGAATGGGTGTCATGAGGAATAAATGTGACAAGGGCATCCCCTGGCGTGTTCTGGTTGGCTCTGGAGGTTCAGCACCAAATAGACATGGAGCTCACAGACTGGTGGGGGAGGCAGGCACTGAATAAGTAGCAACAGGTCTGATGTAAGCTTTGCGAGAGACAAGGCCACACACATGTGGCTTGGGTTTGACCCACAAGCCTGAGACTTGATGTCCCATGCGTCTGTCTGCTCCCCTTCCCCCTGTTTCCTGAAGGTCCATCTCACCCTCACTTCTTCCATCCTCCCTCGTGTCTGTCTCCCAGGCCATCCTCTGATTATTCTATATGGGCCATCTAGCCTGGCATTAGGAGAACAGGCTTTAGCGCCGGGCAGATCTCCGGTACAGCGCTGGCTGTGTCGCTCACTGTAGGCTGTGTGGCTTTGGGAGGCTGTCTCGGTGCTTTGTTTCGCAGTTTCCATGGGGGGGAATCCTAACCTGGCCGCTGGGGCTGTCATGAGAGTTAATGAGATTGCTGTTTGTAAGGCATGGGGCATGGTTTCTGGCACCCATGGAGCGCTCTGTGAAGGCCAGCTGAGTTGCAGGTGAGGGGAAGCGTCCTGGGCTAGGTGTGGGCAGCTTGGTTTCTGAGCCTCTGTTTTGTCATCTAGAGAGTGAGAGAAGGAGCCTGAGAAGGGGATGTTTCCTGCATTGGCCATCTGTGGAAGGTCGTGAGCACCAGATGGAGTTACAGAGAAAACTGGAAGAAAGCTGTGCTATTCCAGCTGGAGGGGGTCCTCATGGATGGTGCATGTTGGCAGGGTGGGCTGTGGGGGGCGTTATCGTCCTGTCCCACAAGCGAAAGCCTGTGAAGACGTAGTGGCTAAGGGGATTTTCTCACTCTCAGGAGACAGCTGAGAGACAGGCCCTTCTGGCCAGCCTCCCTTCCTGCTGCCTCCTCCCTGCAGGCCAGCCCTTGGCACGAGGCCTGCTTGTCTCCTGAACCCTCCTAGCAGCAGGGATTTAATTACTATAATGTAAGTAGCTGTGGCTTGAGGCCTTCTGGTGGAGGGGAAACAGATTTGCCTTCCACTAGGAGAATAAAAGTCTATGGAAAGGAAAAGAAATGTACTTTTCCCCGAGGTACCTGAGGCTGTTGGTCTCAGGGGAGCTTCCCTCAGGGCAGGGAGAGGGAGCACGGGTGGCAGCAGGAGGAAGCACCACGTCTGACTCAAGGACCCTTGGCGCTTGCTTTTCCTTTCTGTGGGATGACTCAGCTAAGCTGCCTCTGTTTCCCCAATGACCCTGCTAACAGATCAGCCTGACATTCAATAGGCATCTGTCAAGCACCTACCACATGCTAGGCACTTAGAAACTTCCAGCTGAGTAGCGAGCCCAGGCGGAAAAATAATTTTATTCATTTGACAAAGTTATTGAATGCCTGTTATGTGCCAGTGTATTGTTCTAGGCACCACGGATATACAGTCATGCGTTGCATAGTTAAGAAATGTGTCATTAGGTGATTTCATCATCGTGCGAACATCATGCAGTGCGCTTACACAGACTATAGGGCACACGAGGCCGTATGGTGGAGCCTACTGCTCCCAGGCCACAAACCAGTGCAGCCCATTACTGTATTGAATGCTGTAGGCAATCATAACACAATGGCAAGTATGTATCTAAACATAGAAAAGGTACAGTAGAAATACTGTACAATGGATACAAAATACTACACCTGTATAGCGCACTTACCATGAATGGAGCTTGCAGGACTGGAGATTGCTGTGGGTGAGTCAGCCAGTGAGTGGAGAGTGAATGTGAGGGTCTAGGACATGACTGTACACTAGTGTAGGCTTTGTAAACACTGTTCACTTAGCCTAACTACATTTATTTAAAATAGTTTTTTCTTCAATAACAAGTTAGCCTTACCTCACTGTAACTTTTTTGTTTGTTTGTTTTGTTTGAGATAGAGTCTCACTCTGTAGCCCCGGATGGAGTGCAGTGGCACGATCTCGGCTCACTGCAACTTCAACCTCCCAGGTTCAAGGAATTCTCCTGCCTCAGCCCCCTGGGTACCTGGGATTACAGGCATGCACCATCACACCCAGCTTATTTTTGTATTTTTAGTAGAGACGGGGTTTCTCCATGTAGGCCGGGCTGGTCTCAAACTCCTGACCTCAAGTGATCCACCAGCCTTGGCCTCCCAAAGTGCTGGGATGACAGGCATGAGCCACTGTGCCTGGCCAAATTTTTCACTTTATAAGATTTTTATACTCTTTTGTAATAACACAAACACATTATACAATTGCACAAAAGTATTTTCTTTATATTCTTACTCTATAAGCTTTTTTCCATTTTAGAAATATTTGTTTAAAAAGATGCATTTTTACTTACAAATTTTTTTTTTTTTTTTTTTTTTTTGGTTAAAAACTGAGACACAAACACACATTAGCCTGGGCTGACACAGGTTTGGGATCATCAAGATGTCACGAAGTGACAGGAATTTTTTCAGTTTCATTATAATCATACAGGACCTTGACTGAAATGTCATTATGTGACGCATGACTGTAGTAGAAAAAACCCACAAAAGAGAAAAACCTTTGCTGTCAGGAATTTATATTTTAATAGGTAAACCTGGTAGTAAACTATGTAAGCTAATTCTGTATTATGTTTGATGGTGATAAGTGCTATGATGAGCGTTATGAAGAGCTTCTTCCCTCCCAGATACAACTTCTCACTCCATTGACAAGTCTTAGATCCCAATCTGTTAGGGCCCCAACTCACTTTACAGCCAGTTAGATAACAGGAAAACGACATCTCTTTTCCTTTCATCATTGTCATCATCAATAACAATCACAATTGTTAGGACCATTCTGGATGGGAGTGCAGGGGCTTCTGAGAGGAGAATGGTCATATTATTTTATTTATTTTTTAATTAATTAATTATTATTATTATTTTTGAGACGGAGACTCACTCCGTCGCCCAGGCTGGAGTGCAGTGGCACAATGTCGGCTCACTGCAAGCTCCGCCTCCCGGGTTCACTCCATTCTTCTGCCTCAGCCTCCCGAGTATCTGGGACTACAGGTGCCCGCCACAACGCCTGGCTAATTTTTTGTATTTTTAGTAGATATGGGGTTTCACCGTGTTAGCCAGGATGGTCTCAATCTCCTGACCTCGTGAACCGTCCGCCTCGGCCTCCCAAAGTGCTGGGATTACAGGCATAAGCCACTGCGCCCAGCCTTTTTTTTTTTTTTTTTTTTTTAGACAGAGTCTCACTTACTCTTGCCCAGGCACGATCTCGGCTCACTGCAATTTCCACCTCCCAGATTCAAGTGATTCTCCTGCCTCAGCCTCCTGAGTAGCTGGGATTACAGGCACATGCCACCACACCCAGCTAATTTCTGTATTTTTAGTAGATACAGGGGTTCACCATCTTGGTCATGCTGGTCTTGAACCCCTGACTTCAAGTGATCTGCCTGCCTCGGCCTCCCGAAGTACTGGGATTATAGGCATGAGCCACCATGCCTGGCTGAGAGTGGTCATTTTAAGTAAGTGCTCAGAGCCAGGTGCAGTGGCTCATGCCTTTGAGAGGCCGAGGCAGGAGGATCGCTTCAGCTCAGGAGTTTGAGACCAGCCTGGGCCATACAGTGAGACCCCTTCTAAACAAAACAAAAAATTAGCTGGGCATGGTGGTGCATGCCTGCGGTCCCAGCTACTTGGGAGGCTGAGGTGGGAGGATCGCTTGAGCCCAGGAGGTCAGGGCTGTAGTGAGCTGTGATCATGCCACTGCACTCCAGCCTGGGGAATAGAGTGAGACCCTGTCTCAAAACAAACAAACAAACAAACAAACAAAAAAAACCCCCACAAACAAAACAGATAAATAAGAGCTAAGTGCTTAGGGCCAGGCATAGTAGCTCATGCCTGTAATCTTAGCACTTTGAGAGGCCAAGGCAAGAGGCTTGCTTGAAGCCAGGAGTTTGAGACCAGCCAGGACAACATGGCAAGACTCTCATCTTTACAAAAAAAAAATAGCTGGGTATATTGGTGTGCGCCTGTAGTCCTAGCTACTCGTGTGGCTGAGGTGGGAAGATCGCTTAAGCCCAGAAATTCAAGGATGCAGTGAGCTATGATTACGCCACTGTGCTCCAGCCTGGGCGACAGGTGAGACCCTGTCTCTAAAAATAAACACATAAATAAATAAATTAAATGAGTGCTCAGGGAAGGCCTTACCAAAAAGGTGATGTCTGTTGGAGGATCTGAAGTTGGTGAGGGAGCCAGCCACCTGGGGGAAGAGGAATAGCAAGGTGAAGGCCCTGGGTGGAGATCATGCCTGGTGTGGTGTAGATAGCACTGTCCAGTGGACACAAAATGGGAGCTACCGCTGTCATTTTAAATTTCTGAGTAGCCATATTAAAAATAGTGAAAAGAGAAAAGTAGAATTACACATGTTAGTAATATTTTTAATTCAACCCAACGTAGCCAGAATATTATTTGAATGTGCAAGCAATGTAAAAAATTATTGAGATCTTTTATACTCTATTTTTTGTACTAAGTCTTTGAAATCTGGTGTGTCTCTGACACAGCATATCTCAATCAGACATTAAGTTTTCATTGGAGATACTTGATCTGTATTCAGAGTTTATAAAATTTACAATTAAAACAACAGACTTGCTGGGCGTGGTGGCTGACACCTGTAATCCCAGCACTTTGGGAGGCTGAGGCAGGTGGATTGCTTAAGGCCAGGAGTTCGAGTCCAGCTAGGTAATGTAACATAGTAAGACTCTATCTCTAAAAAAAAAAAAAAAAAAAAAAAAATTAGCTGGGTGTGTAGCATATGCCTGTAGTTCTATCTACTTGGGAGGTTGAGGTAGGGGGATAGCTTGGTGTTGAGGCTGTGGTGAGCCATGAGTGTGCCACTGCACTCCAGCCTGGGCAACAGAGTAAGATCCTGACTCCCTGTCTGCAAAAAAAAAAAAAAAAAAAAAAAAAAAAAAGAATAGATTCACACACTCAAGTTGTTGAAAATGTACTTGAAATTTTTCCAATAAAAGAATGGAGTGTATGGGAGGCTGAGGCAGGAGAATGGCGTGAACCCGGGAGGCGGAGCTTGCAGTGAGCTGAGATCCGGCCACTGCACTCCAACCTGGGCGACAGAGGGAGACTCCGTCTCAAAAAAAAAAAAAAAAAAAAAAAAAAAGAATGGAGTGTCTTTTTATATGTAATTTTAAATGAAATGGACTTAAAATCCAGTTGCACTGGTCATGTTGCAGGGGCTCAGCGGACACACGTGGCTGCTGTCACCACATTGGACAGTGTAGGTCCTGGGAGTAGAAAGGACGCCTGTGAGGCTGATTCAGTGAGTGGAGGGAGCATGTGGGGGGGGTTATGCGGTCACAGGGGAGGCGGGGCCGGCTCTGCATGGGTTTGTAGACTGTCCTGAGGACTGTGGCCTTTACCCTGGGTGAGATGGGAGCAAGAGGAGGGCTTGGAGTAGAGAATTGACAAGATCTGACTTACGTTTTAATAGTACCACTCTGACTGCAGTGTTTGGAACAGACAGGGAGGGGGCAAGCCAGGGCCAGGGAGCCCTCCTGAGAGGCCATGGGGACAGCTCAGGTGAGGGTGGTGACGGTTTGGACCTGGGTGGTAGTATTGAGTTGGTAAAAAGTGGCTGGGCCCTAGGGCTATTTAAAAGGAGGGCATTCTGATGAATTGGATGAAAGGTCATGGTGTGCAGGGCAGGCAGTGGTGAGAGAAAGGGGATGTCAAGGATGAGGCTGAGACTTTTGGCCCAAGCAACTGGAAGGATGGAATTTCTGTTAATTGAATGGAGAAGACTGTGGGAGAAGCAATTTTTTTGGGGAAGACAGGGAGTTTGTGGTTGGACTTGTTTGGTTTGAGGTGTATCAATTTCGATATAATGAGGGTAGCACATGCCCCAGGGGTTGTAAGAGGTCACAGGATGGTCCCTGAGGCTGTGGAAAGCTTCTGCCTGGGCTCCTGACCCAGAACAGATGGCTCCTCTCACCTTCCAGAGGTCTGTTCCAGGCATGGCTGGCAACATTAAAAAAACATTCAACCGGGCATGGTGAATCCTGTAATCCTCACGCCTGTAATCCCAGCACTTTGGGAGGCCGAGGCTGTGGATCATGAGGTCAGGAGTTCAAGACCAACCTGGCCAACATGGTGAAACCCCGTCTCTACTAAAAATACAAAAACTTGCCGGGCATGGTGGTGCATACCTGTAATCCAAGGTACTCGGGAGGTTGAGGCAGGAGAATTGCTTGAACCCGGGAAGGCAGAGGTTGTGGTGAGCTGAGATTGTGCTACTGCACTCCAGCCTGGGTGACAGAGCGAGACTCTGTCTCAAAAAAAAAAAAAATCAACTAAGTTATCCGTGCCTCAAGTGACATGGGTGTTGACTCCCTGATGGTCACTGGAAGTTGCTAGGGTCTTTCTGAGTCAGTCCGCATTTCAAGGTCAAATCTCCCTGCTCTGGGCTGATGAATAAAACACGTCATAAATGCACAGAAGTTCCCCCAGCATGGCCCGGAAGCCTGATTTTATGGAAACTTACTGAAATGGTACAAAACGCTAAAGATATGCATTCCTAATTTTCTAGCACTTTCAACTCCACAGGGATGTTGGGGGAAGGGATTAATGAGCTTGGAGAGGTGGAATAACCTCCTCAAGGTCTTGCAGCTGGGGGAAGGTAAGCACTGGATGCTGAGAATCACCAGCCTCACGTGCGTCAACCATGTCGCCAAATGTCCAAAGCCTGCAGAGGGCCCAGGGCTCTCACGGACCACACAGGAAAACCACTGCACCTGTTCCTTTTAAGGCTGGGCGGAGAGTGGGGAAAGGCAGCAGGTATGGCTTTTGAGGTCTTCTCCTAGCCCAACTGCTGTCTGATGCTGGCACCTGGGCTTGGAGGGTGAGAGTCTTGGGACCTGTAGACCAAAGCCACCTCACTTGGGCAGCCCAGGCCTGCTGGACATGGGCCTTCTGACTTAGATTCAAAGCTGGACCCTGACGCTTGTTGGTTGCATGACTTCAGTGATTCAATCTTTGAGTTTATCTGTTTCATGGGGGTGATGGTGCCTGCCTTGCAGGAGTTTTGCAAAGTGATGTTAATGAAGGAGCTTAGCCCAGTGACTTGACACATGTCCAACATAAGGAATGCCTGTGGGGCTGCCTGGCTCTGCCCATAGAGTGGAGGGAGACAGTGCAGAGGGAACAGCAGAACTAGTGTGGACTGCGGATGCCCGGCGAGTAGTGTGAGTAGGGGAGAAAGAAGCACCTGCCAGAATGGGAGGGAGCGAGAACAGAGGGGGGTCCCCTCCCTTTCACGAGACCTGGGATCTGACTGTGCCTATAGACCAGGGCTTCTCAACTGGGGCAGTTTTGCTCCTCAGGGGACATTTAGCAATGCCTAGAGACATTTTTGGTTGTCACCGCCAGGAGAGGGATATTACAGTCCTTTAATGTGGAGAGGCCAGGGATGCCCCCTACAACAAAGAATTACCCAGCCCACAATGTCAGTGGTACTGAGGCTGAGAAACCCTGCTTTCGATGACTCATTCTCAGCGGCTTGTTACGAGGATGAATGCGAAAATGGAGACTGCATTTCTCACTGCAGCCTGTCCTTCCAGGTCCTCTTGTTCCCTCACCCTTCCCAAGGGGGCTGCCTCTGTCATCAAGGAGCCTGGTCCAGGAGTCAGCAGACCTGAATTCAAGTCCTGACTCCTCATGCCTCAGTGGAGTTTTTCCTTAGTTTCTAGTCTCCATGTCTTTTCATCCTTGGAAATCTTGTCTTGAGTGGGGCAGTGGTGTCTACACAGTAATAGGGTTGTGGTGTGGACCGAGTGGGAGCCCGGATGGGAAGCATGCTTAGTCAGCTGTGATGTGCTGGCAAAGGGAGGCAGCAGGCCAATCCGCTTTCTAGTTCAGCAGTGAATAATAGCCTTGGGGGGCATTGCCCAGGAACCCCCGTTGGCCCCTATGAGGCCACATGGCTGTTTTCCCAGGCCCGCTCCATCTTGCTTCTTGCCTTGTATTTCCTTGAACAGGTGGAGCTAGTCTCCATTTGGGGAAGATGGAATTTGCAGGAAAATGCAGGGCTATTATTTCTGTGCTGTGTGAGTGGGAGACAGAGCTGGTTGAGTGGCAGATTTCCTGGCAGGGGGAGAAACAGCTAAGTGTGCCAGCCCAGGCATCGCTAGAATCCTCTGGAGGTGAGTGGGCCAGGATTCCCCAGTGGCCACCTTGGGAAGCAAACGTTTGTTCTGAGCTCAGGACCAGACCCAGGGAAAGATGGGGCTTGCTGTCGGGGAAAGGTCGGTACCAATATATTGAAGCTCTGAGAACATTCTTCTCGGCAAACTTTCACTGATGCCCCGTACTGTGGCAGGCACTGGCCCCAGGGATGTTGGGGGACACAGAGATAGATGAGGCTGAGGGGGTGTTCAGGCTGCCGTAACTCTGAGGCAAGGCAGACTGTGCTAAGTGCGGTAGAGAGGCTCTGCATCGCGTTAAGGGCCTGCTGCGAATATTAATGTCTGGAGTCTTCTTAGAAGAAGTGGGGGTTGAGCTGGGTTTTGAAGGAAGGTAGGGCTTCATGAGGCAAAAGGAAATGCATGTTCTGAGCCGAGGCAGCAGTAGGGGCAGAGGCTCAAAGTTAGAGAGTTCCACATGTTCTTAGGGAGGGCTGGGGAGGTAGGCTTCCTAGAAGGGCTGGGAAGAGAAGACTGGAGAGGGACATGGAGCCCCCTCCCCGTGAAGCTCATGGAGTAATGGGGACTTCACGAACTAGGCTGATGAATTTGCATCTTTGTCTAAAGGCACAGGGAACAGTGGAAGGTATGTGAGCAGGGCAGTGGCGTGCTTCCGCCACAGGATGGGGGATGGGTTATAGAGAGAGGGAGCTGGAAGCAGTGTTACTGCAATAGTTCTCGAGAAGGAGGAATGAAGGCTTGAACCCGGCTGGGGGCAGTGGGAAGGGAAGATATGGGGGGAGGTCTGGGGAGGCAGGCAGCACGTTGGGCTTCACCTTTCTCCACCCTGGATATCTGGATTGTGTGTGAGGCTTGAAGCGACTGCCGTGGCCCGCTCACCACATTGCTCTGCTCAAAGCCCAGCCTTTTCTTGGAGAATGACTAGCAGCGAGCATCAGGCAGCCTGCTGGTCCCAGAGAACAGGATGGCACAGTGCCCACACCAGCCGGCACCAGCCACTCTGGCTGGGGGGCGGGGAGGCCTCCTTCTGGAACCCATCAGCCCTGGCTTCTGGCCAGGCCCAAAGGAGGTGGAATACACCCTCTTCCTGCTCGTTTTCAGAGATTTGGGAGGAGTAGGTATGGAGGACAGCAGCAGCGTGCTGGAGCCGGCTACTCTCGGGTTCGTGTCGGAGCTGGGGGAGTGACTGGCTGTGCGGTTGGGCGAGTTGCCTGGTCTCCCTGAACTTCAGTGTCTGTGTTCGTAAAGTGGGCATCATGATGCTTGGCCCACAGGTGGCTGTAAGGGCATCACACAGGAGTAATTACACAGGTGTCATGTTTTTAGCTCAATAATTGGCAGGATATGATGATGGACTTGACTTGATGGGCGGGGAGAGGCAAGACCTCCTTGCCTTTAAAGGAGTTGAAGACCTGGAAAGTGGTTGGAATGGTGAATTCTATCTTGGGCGTGTTGGCTTTGAGGGACTGGGGAAAATCCTAGGATATTCAGAAGAAATCTAGCGTCTTCTAATCATGTGGTTCACATAAATGACCCCTACTATAATATCTATCTCAGAGTCAACTTTTCAAAACACCAGCCTCCCTGCAGGCAACCCCAGTGTGGCATCAGGAGAGTGGAGTCATGGGTCAGCATGGTCAGCCCAGCTTCTGGCCTTGCTTGTGTCATTGGTGACTCCCCATGGTCCTCGGTGCCTTCCTCCATGATGGCATTTCCCATTGGTTGGCTGGACCTCTGCCCAGGGATCCAGCTGGGTGCCAGCCCAGCTCAGACTCCAGAGAGGAAACAGTCCTGGATCTGGAGCCAGTGACCTGATATTCACACTGGCTCTGCCCCTTCCCTCTCGGTGTGGCCTGGAGAGATACGCAGCCTCCCTGAGGGCAGTGGGGGTAGTGAGGAGGGCTCCAGGAGATGGGGCATGTGAAAGCAGCAGCATGTGCCTGGCACACAGGGGCCCCGGCAGATGTTTGGTGGACAAGTGAGGGCAGGCAGGGCAGGAGGCAGAGAGGATTCAGTGAGGCAGGCCTGGGAGGGGCCCAGGGCTCAGGGAGGGGCGTGAGGGGTCAGGTGGAACCAGCTCAACTCCTGGCTCTGCCGCTTACTAACAGGAAGACTCTGAGTCTGGTGCCTGCTTTGGTCACATCCATGTGTGGGTGGTGGCAATGGGAGGTTGGCCTTGGGGGCCACTCTAACGCCTACCTCACAGCATAGTGATAGGTGTAGATGGATACACAGCACCAGGGCCTGAGAGTGCTGAATAAACCTTCGTTCCTCCTCTGGTAAGTATAGTAAGTCCCTCGAGGGCAGTCCCCAAAGGCCTTGATTGCCCCAACTGTGGAGTACAGCGAGAAGTGGAGCTTCTGGAGTCAGCGCTTTCTCTGCTCAATTTTATGTATTCTTTTGTTCTTTCATCTCCTGAAATCTACCCAGCCCCATGGAAACTGACTGCAGACACCTAATGGCAGTGGGGTACCAAAGGGCAGGGGAGCACTCGACTCCTGGTGCAGAAAATGAGGGGTACATTGTCTGTAGAGGATGTAGAAAAATAAATAAAGCCAACAAAAAGTCAGTCTGGTTTTTGTTATTGCCATGTACCGGCATTTCTAAACAAGGTCAGTGATAAAACACTCCCCCTCTCGGGGGCAGATGCTCCTGGCTCCCCCTCTGCCTAATGGCCCTCCAGAAACGAGCCTCCGTGGCTGTAAATATCAGGAAGGAACTCATCAACACCTGACAGAGGAAGCCAGAGATGATTTGGAGAATAAGCCCATTGATGATTGCAATGGCAGTGTGGATTTGGGGCTCAGGAGACTGGGAAGGGGAGGGTGCCACACTGTGAAGTGAGGGTAAGGCAAGAAAGTGGAGGTAACCTCTGTGGGCTCCGGCTGGGAGAGGCATCGTCTAAGCCCTCTAGACGTGGTCAGGAAGAGGGTGTACTTCATCTCCCTTGGGCCTGGCAGGAAGCCAGCACTGATGGGTTCCAGAAGGAAAGGCCCCCCAGCCAGGGCAGCTGCTGCCAGCTGGTGTTGGCTGGCGTGGGTGCTGTGCCACCCCGCTCTTTTGGACAGGCAGGCTGCTTGCCATCTTCCAAAGGGGACTGGCCTCTTGACAAGGGTAGGAAAGGAGCCAGGGCTGCCCTATGGGCTTGGGGACTGGTAGGGGGTTGGGGAGGGCAGGATTCACATTTCTCTAGCCTGGACAACAAGCATGTGCGTGAGGATCAAAATGAGCACTTTTAGGGTTTTATTACTATTATTTACTAAACAAGTTTCCTTGCAGGGTTGTGGAAGGGGCCCCTGAGGAAGGATCTGTCTAGAGGAGGAGGCTCCGCATGTGTACAAGGGAAGGAGTTGTATCCTTGGAACTGGCTGGGGCACAGCCCTAGGGAAGTGTGTGTGTGTGTTTGGTGGGGTGGTCTAGTCATGTGGTCCCTTCCCTGACTGAACCCCTTGCAGCACCCCATGCCACACAGCAATGCTGCGTCTGTTGCAGAGGCAGATGCCTCACAGCAATGCTGGGGTCCATTGCAGAGGCAGACACCTTTGGCTCCTGCTGTGTCGGAAGCAGGTGTGCTTTAGTCAAGGTGGCCTCAGTGGTTCTGGATAGTGGGACCCCTGCAGTGAGAAGAGCAGAGACCTCTTGGGCCCGGGGGTGTAGGAGTCACTCTTCCTGATCTGCTCTCAAATGCAGGTGCATCTGGTTCCATTTGGAGCCGGTGAGCCAGCTGATGGTGGCTGTCTGGGGCTCCTGGGGCTGAGCAGCCAGGCTAAGCTTAGCCCACAGGCACTTCCCAGAAACTGGTGGCACTGTCACAGTGTTGGCTGGATGCCGAGGAGTTGGCAGGATACAGTGCAGGAACAGCAAATAGGTTTTATCTGGGTGTCAAGTTGAAACAATTGGTACCAGCTGCCACGAGGGCTGTGTTGAGAAGGATTCTGAGGTGTTGTCTGAGCTCAGTGGGAAGAGTGCCCTGATTGATTCATGGGGTCTATCCTGGGCAGGAGAAATGGAAGAGTGGCAAGGGGTTTGCCATCCCTAGTGTAGTGGAAAAAACATGGAGAGCCTAGATTTGATCTTAAGTGAGTGGCCCCAGTTTTTTTTTTCTCTCTCTCTCTCTTTTTTTTTTTTTTGAGACAGGGTCTGGCTGTGTTGCCCAGGCTGGAGTGCCGTGGCACAATTTCAGTTCATTGCAACCTCCACCTCCTGGGCTCAAGCCATCCTCCCACCTCAGCCTCCTGAGTAGCTGGGACTACAGGCACCTGCCACCACGCCCAGCTAATTTTTGTGTTTTTAGTAGAGGCGGGGTTTCACTATGTTGGTCAGGCTGGTCTTGAACCCCTAACCTTAGGTGATCCACCCGCCTCGGCCTCCCAGAGTGCTGAGATTATAGGCACGAGCCACTGCAACTGCCCCCCAGTTTCATTTCTAAAATGAGGGTAAAAATATTGCCCTTCCAACCTGATAGGCTTATGGTGGGCGCTGAGTAAGATAGCAGAGCGAAAGCCCTTTATATAATATAAAAAAGCGATACAAATCCAGAGTGGGGGTTTTGTTGTTATTGAGTCTCCCAGGAACCTGGAGTGACTTCCCAATAATAATGTCTGCCCCACTGGGGACCACTCCATGGTCTGAGTGCCTGAGAGGTTGACAGGACGTGTGACCGGCGCAGTGCCTGGCACCCGGGCCTTTGATACACTCTTGGCCAAGTGTCAACGAAGTGTTTGGTCATGTTTCCAAATCTAAGTCACTTCATTTCTGTCTGACTCCCTCCCTGGCTTAAGATTTAGAGACTCTTTTTGTGTCTAATGAAAGAAGGACAGAAAATCTCTCTCTAGAACCTTGTCTCTTACTCTCCATTAAAGGTAGCAAAATTGCTTTATAAAGTCTAAAAGCCTGACAAGAACGAGTACTAATAATGCATGAATTATGCAAATCTGTGTAGTCACTTGATTTGCATAATGGAGGGGCTGGAGGAGGGTTGGGGAGGGGAACGAGTGAGGGTGAGGGCGTCTGCCCAGATCTGTGTGTAACAGGGGACATTCATTTGCTCCCTCAGGAGGAGTCCCCTTCTGCAAGCCCCCGCTGGTCCCGAGGGTGTGTTCTTTGTCCTTCCCCTGCTGAGCTGGTGTCTGCCTTTTGTGGCCTGGCTGTGCAGCCGCCCCTCCTACTTGCGGACAGTCACCAAGGCAGGGGCACGGCGCCCTGTGCTGGACTCTCATGTAGAACTGGCTTCATTAAATCTCACAGCCGTCCCTCCATGTACAGACAGCCTTCCCTGAAAGTCCCCTGGGTCATTATTTCTCCAAACGTCTGTCTTGCTGAGGCATTGGACTTTGTTAAGTGCCATCTGGAATTGTAACTATTGCCAAGTGCCTTTTTCTTGGGTTCTGTGGGAAGCAAGGGTGAGAAGGTGTCTCCAGGAGAACTTCCCACTTGCCCCGCCTGGTTTCTCTCTGGGCATTTCTCACTGTTGCTTTGAAAGGTTTCAGCCTCTGCCGTAAGGGGCCTCCTGCTTTTCTCTCCCAGCCTCCTTGCATACTTGCTAATCTTGGGACTTTAGATTTGATGAGGGGCCAGGTATAGTGGCTCGCACCTGTAATCCCTGCACTTTGGGAGGCTGAGGTGGGAGAATTGCTTGAGGCCAGGACAACATAGCAAGACCCCATCTCTATTTTTTAAAAAAAGATTTGATGAGGGCTGAGGTTGGGACTGAGGATGCTTGAGGCTTGAGCTCAGTGGGTACTGCCTGGAAGCCTAGGGACGTGGGGGCTCAGGCTGAAGGGGTGCTGGGAACCAGCTGTGGAGAGTCAGGCAGCTGACTTTTTTATCTAGAACCTGGATGGGGCAGCTTCTTGTTCTGAGGAGGGGAACTGTTCTGCAGGGTGGATGGATGCAAGGAGCCATCCCTGGTTGCGAGGTGGGAGGGACAGGGACCATATCTAGCTCCTGGAGAGGCCAAGCAGACTGTCAAGGCTACAAACAGGCTGGGGTTCACCTTATTTCAACATACTTCTTCAGCACCTAGGTCTATGGGCTGGGCTTGTGCTAGGCCCTAGGTGTCACAGAGATATAAAGGCACTCATAGCTGTCATTTATTGAGCTCCTATTATAAGCGTCAGGTCCTTCGCTAAGCCACTTATTTACACGTGTCATCTCATATAATGTGTGTGACAACTTTATGAGGTCACTACTCTTACTGCCCCATTTTATAGACGAGTAAGTTGAGGGTTGGTCACATGACCAGGAAGTGGCAAAGCGGGGCTCTAAGTGAGGTCTTTGGACTCCAAAGCCCCTTCTCCAGACTGTGATGCTTTGCTGCCTCTGTTGAGTCAAACTGGACTCTTCCCTTGAGGCCCTGATGGTAACAGCAGTGTAAACAGATGGTGAGCACAGTGTAGTATAATATATGCAAGAGGAGAGGTTGGAACCAGGCACAGAAGTAGCACCGAGCATTTAATTGTGTCAGGGAGGGTAGGGAAAGCTCACAGGGGAGGTGTGGGGTCCCTGAATGAGCCACAGGAGGGAAACCAGATTCTATCTGGCATTTGGGGAAGCAGCCAGTGGAGGCTGCAGGTCAGTGGGCTGGGGTGAGGGGTAGGGACTTTAAATCCCAGATGCTTATAGCCCCCTTCTGCCCCACTTTTGGGGTGCGACCAGGTGATCTGAAGCTCAAGAGGTCATGGCTGGGATATGCAGGAAGGTCAAGTGTGGGGTGCTGCCCTGGGGCCCCTCTCCTCGGCCTGTGTGTTCAACAGGTGCACTGGGCTCCCTGTCTTGGCCAGACAGCTCTGAGAGCCGGGTTCTGGGGGTGCCTGAACAGTGTGTGGATCCTGCCTGCCTGTGATGAGGCCACAGCTGTTCCCACACCTACACCTGCTCACACCCAAGAAGGGGGCTGCCATCATCACTGTGGAGGCCAGGGTGGGAGGGCCCTCTGGACCATGTGGTCCCACCCCATTGCAGCACAGAGAGGGGATCTGAGACCCAGAGGCTGGAAGTGATTTGCTGCAAGTCACACAGCAAGAAGTGGGTCAATCACCAGGCTTCTGGTTTGGAGCACTCCCGGGGGTCTCCTCTCACCCCTCATCCTGGGCTCTGCCCTCTCCAGGCTCTGTGTGCCATCCTCACCACCTCTACCGTGTCCTCACTCACCCACATGGCTACACTCTCACGCATGTTTCCCTCACATCTGGCCATCCTCTTAGGCCAGGCCAAGGCTTCGCTCTGGAGAGAAATTAAATGGCGTTGTCAGATGAGGAAGGAGCAGAACCTGCCAGTCCCATGACCTCCCGACAGGCCCTCCGCACACACTCAGCCCACTCTCTCCAGCCCCGCACAGGCCCTTCGGCTCGCACATCTCTTCCTTACTCCTGCTAGCAAGCAAAGATGCCTGCAGGTGCTCTCGTTTGGGGATGGGGATGTAGTAGGGGGACAGTACCTGGTAGATAGAGCTGAACAACTTTATGCAGAAAGTTTGGAGTGAGGGGGACCCCATGATGGAATACAAGGCGTGAGCCAGAAGCCTAATTCTATTGCTTAGAAGCTGTGTGGCTTTAGGCAAGTGACTTAACCCCTCTGAGTTTCAATCTGCTTATTAATAAAACAGGTATGAACAGTGCCTTGCTCAGTGGTCCCCAAACTTGGCTACATTTTTGGAATCTCTTGGGGATCTTTAAAAAATGCTGATGCCTGGCTCCCAGCTTCTGACCTGATGTCACTGCCCTGAGGGCAACCTGTGTGTGGGGATTTTAAAAAGCTCCCTGGGTGATGCTAATGTGCAGCAAGGTTTGGGAACCACTGTCCCAGGGTTTGTTGGGGGTTAAAGGAAGAATGCGGATACGTGGAGAGTACTCACTAATGGAGGCGATTATTTCAGTGTTCATCTCCCTGCCTCTCACTCCATTTAATGTGGGGTCTGCGGGACTGAGGTTTTCATATTTGTACCCCAGTGGGTTTGCCCTGAGCGCTGACCCTGAGGGGGCTATTGGCGGCCTGTCTTTACCCCGAAAAGCCCCTCCCTAGGGCAGGCCTCAGTCTGTCCTACAGGCCCCAGGGTCCTGATTAGGCTGGGCTTGACCGCGCAGGGGGCAGGCCTCTGCCTGGTCTCCACCTGGTGCCTCTGGGAATGGAAATGCTGGTTCCCACAAAGGCTTCTGGGAGACAGAGGCCTAAGATGCCTGGGTGCGGTGCACACACTCCGTCTGGATTCAGTGGCCTGACCTGGGGGATCCGGGGAGGGTGTTGGTGGGGGCAGAGGCGTGGGAGAGGCTGCTTCGTTGAAGCTCTCCACTCTGCTCCTTGGTACTGTCTGAGGCCCTGCAAACCTGAGCAGAGTCTGTGAGGGAAGACACATTTCCCCAGATTCTTCAGCTGTCCTGACAGGAAGTTGTGCATCACTGGGCTGACAGGAAGGAAATGGCTCTGCTGTTTGGAAAGAAATAGAGAATTCTGACTGGGGCTGAGGGAAAAGGTGTCTGCTTGGAGAAGCCATTTTGTCCCGATATGAGGACCCTTTGTCTCCGCAGGCAGTTGCTCCCTGTTTATTTTCCTTTGAATGACAAGGATTGGCTTCAGTTAATGAGGAGCGGTGAGAGGAAAGTGAGAAGGGGCCTGTGAGATTTCGGGACATGGAAGCCTTCGCAGGAAACCTGGCCCTCTGCTTGTAATCAGCACCTTTCTTTCCCAGCTCCCTGCATTGGGGACTGTAAGGTGACAAAGGATTTTGTGATCTCACACACCGCTTTTTCCTCCATCCACCAACCATACCTTTGCAAATGCCTTTGATTTCTATTTCTTTTTGCCACCCCAAAAACACAGTGGATCTTTTAATAGCACAAGGCCTTTTGAATCTCTAACCAATCAGTCTCCAAATCCTATCCAAAGTGCACTTAGAATAGACATTTTTAATAAAATATATTGCTTTTAAGCCAGTGTAAACCTGTGAAATTTGTACATTTCTTTTAGAGCATCTCTACAAATTTTACAATATTGAAATCACCACCCAGTGACCTTTTAGGAAATACTAGATAAATTGCAAGAGACAAATAGACAAACCAAACGGAGTAAGTACAATTTCCAGTGCCTTTCCTGCTAGGTTCCCAGTCTGAGTCTTAGAAATCCCTGACTCCCTGTGCCCCTCCCCTCAGCTCTGTGACCTAGCCCCTGCCCTGCAGGCCTCTCTGCCCACCCTACCCCTGGCAAGGAGCTAGTAGCTGGGGTGTCCTCTGAGAGCCATTTGGAGCTCTGAGAAGCAGCTCTGCTATGTGGCTCCCAGCACCTTGTTCCGTCTGTGTTTGTCTCTGCGCTCCATCATTCAAAACACTTCCACCAGTGGCCAGGGCCCCCAGAAGGGCTCTTGGGGGTGGCTGAGGGCTGCTTTGGAAAGGCTCAGATGCTCTGTGGCTGAGTCTGCCCCAGGGAAGTGGCAGAGGGTCCTCAGCCTTGTCGAGTGAGAGCTGAGTGGGGGTCTGAGTCCAGGAACCCTCCCTGTGGAGCACTCTCTGTGCCTGGGCCAAACCTTCGCCAGCCAGGTGTGGATTACCCACTTTGTGGATTGCCTGTGGTGTCTTTTTCAAACCCAAGTCATGTTTGTCCCTGCTGCTGTCTCATTGTGTGGGGACCTTTCCTCCCTACCAGCTGGTGGTGCTCAGGGGATGTAAACCACGTTTCATATCTTGTTTGTGTTTTGTACAGGGAAACAGAATTTGGAAGACAGATGCTCTCTAAAATCACATTACCAGAGCCCCCAAAGGGTCTCCTGGAGGCTCAGTGCTCCTTTGGGCTATGGGATCTGTTCCCCTTCTGGTGTGGGTACCCGGAGCCTTGGAGCAGTTAAGGGGGTGGAGGGGGCACAACCGCGCTCTGCTTCCTGAGGTCTGAGGATCGCAGGTCACTCGAAGGTGGTGGGCACGTGGTTATGCACTCATTTCATGGATAAGTGAACTCAGTCACCAGCTCAGCTGCTTTGCCTTCACTACACAGCGACCTGTATCAGCACCACAACTGGAGTGTTACTTGGGTCGCCTGTATCTCAGTTGCTGTTTTTCCCATGGAGTGACCCGACTGCCCTCCAACATGGGGAGGGAGGGAGAGCAGAAGGCAGATCAGTGGTTCGAGATGTCCTGAGTGCCACTGGCCTTTCTGTGGGTAAAGCAGCTTCAGGAGAAACAAGGTACCGTCAAAGCTGCCTGGGCTTCATTCACTCCTTAATTTGATAATTAATTCCACAAACATTAATGGAGTTTTTCTCACATTCCAGGCACTATGCAAGGTGCTGGGGGTGGGGGAGAAACAGAAAGATGACAAAGCCTTGGTTCCCACACTCAAAGAGCTCACAGCCTGGTAAGCAGATGCTTAATGCACTTAGAATTATCTCCCGAAAAGGACTGAAGGGACACGGTGGAGGAAGTGCAGAGGCGGAGACAGCTCTGGAGGGTAGGGTGGTGGGAGTGGTGAGAGCGGAGCTGGTTCTCAAGGTTGACTGGGAACGGGAAAGGCTAAGGCGGGGAGGGGAGGTCGTTCCTGGCACAGCAAGCACATGGAAAGGTTGAGGAAAGCGAAAGCTTAGTGCATTTTGACGGAGTGTGAGCAACTCAGTATGGCTGGAATTTATGGTGTGAGTATGAGATATGGGGCTATAGAGGCAGGCAGGGGTCAGATCATGCCTTGCTTAGGGGGCCTGCCTTCATCCCAGAGGCTGTGGAGAGCCGCAGAAGGGATTTAAGGAGTGGGATGGCACTATTTGTGTCTTAAATTACTTGCTATGGAATCTACATGGCGTAGCAGAAGGACCCCTGGAATAGGGGAAGGAGCTAGGCTCTAGCTCTAGGTTCTAGATCTGGATCTAGCAAATGGGTGACTTTGGCCAAGTTGAGGCCTCAGTGTCCTGGCCTGTAAGATGTGAAGACTCTAAGGTCTGTCTTAGCCCTGACGTTCTCCACACCTGTGGCCACATTCCTGTTTGGCCCCCACACTCTCTGTTCTGTACTTGTCCATCCACCTTTGGTCGCCTGACCCCTGTCACCTGGCTGTCCCACCGTGGTCAGCAGTTGGTGGCAGCTGGAGGGAGAGGGGCAAGTCCTCCAGGAAGCATGTGCACTCCTGCCCTCGTAGTTCACAGCCTGGCTGGCCTCTCCTCTTCCAGTCCTGCAAGAGCGCCTTCCTCCCCTCTGACCTCAGCACACCTGGCTTCCCACAGCACACAGCCCTGGCTGGGCCCAGCTGTGTCTCTTCAGTGAGACAGTTCACCCCCTTGGGCCAAAATCCCCATCCACCTGGCCCCCACATGACAAGAGGCAGCTGCTTCGGGGTTGCCACCTGGTAGCCCGTGACATCTGTGAGATGTCTGTGCATTTGGCCGGCACGAGCTTTTTCCTTTGCTCTGACCCAAGCTTTGATAGCTCAGTGTGTCATCATCGGCAGTGGATGCCTGGGAGCCCCAGACTGGCTCTTCCTGCCCAGGGATCCCCAGAGCCACTTCTGCAGGACGCCTTGAAACAGCTGTGGGTGGAAAGCCAGGCTTTCCCCCATAAGCATCACTTGTTCTGCCACCTTCCCAGCTTCTGTGCTCCCGGGTCCAGAGCTCCTCCGGGGTGAGGAACTGGGAGGAGGGGTTGGCTGGGTTGGCTGTTTTCCTAGGTCTTGGATCACAGCTGTTACATGTAAAGGCTTAAATAGGCCTGGCGCAGTGGCTCACGCCTGTAATACCAGCACTTTGGGAGGCCGAGGCAGGCAGATCACGAGGTCAGGAGATTGAGACCATCCTGGCCAACATGGTCAAACTCTGTCTCTACTAAAATACAAAAAACAAAAACAAAAACAAACAAACAAAAAACACTAGCTGGGCATGGTGGTGGCGTGTGCCTGTAGTCCAGCTACTCAGGAGGCGGAGGCAGGCGAATCGCTTGAATCTGGGCGGCGGAGGTTGCAGTGAGTCGAGATCATGCCACTGCACTCCAGCTTAGCAACAGAGCAAGACTGTCTCAAAAAAAGAAAAAAAGGGGGGCTTAAATAAGGGATTCTAAGCAAATAAGTATCTGCTTAGTCAGTGGAACGAGGAAATGAAAGTTGCTGGAGTTCTTCCCCCCGTTGGAAGTGTTGTTCCCCACCTGGGTGATGGGGTCTGCAGGGAAGTGGTTTTGCGCGATTCTCCTCTTCTTGGGAATAGGCCATGGGATAGCATCCCTTCATTCACTCATCAAGTATTTATGGAGTGCCTACTGTGTGACAAGTCCTGTGTGAGGTGATGGAGCAGAGAGACAGAAAGGACCCAGACTGTGCCATGAAGCAGCCCCGAGCCTGGAGAGGGGCCACTCAGAGGGAGCCCGGGGCGGCAGCTCTCGGGCTCCAGCCGAGTTTCCTTCAGACCTAGCCCTTTTAGCTGACAATCTTAAAGCCTGGTCCTGGAAAACAGGAATAGTGCAAGAGGGATGAAATGTGGGTGAGGAGAGTGAGACGAGGGTGGAGGTAGGAAAGAGCGATGGAACAAAAGATGCAGCAAACTTTCCCATGAGAGAAACACTCCAGAAAGCACCCCAGTTCCCAGCTGAGACTCCCAGCCACAGTCAGCAAGAACCCACAGGAGGGGAGGCTGTGTCCCCGCTCAGCTCTGCCCTGGCAAGCGGGGTCGGAGACAGGGCATTCCCTGTGGGGTCTCAGTCTCTCCATCTGTAAAATGAGGCTTTGGACTAGGGGAGCTCAGAGATCTGTTTAGAACTAATATTCTGTAACCGGTGCAGGGCAAAACAGATGAGGGCAGGAGCCCAAATTAAGGCCAGTCGAGTACCAGATGGGGTGTTCCTCCGGCTCCTCCTATCACAACAGCGAGAGGGACTGTGGGAGTCCTACCATCTCCTCGCTTATACGAGGTACCTTCTGGCTGCTCTTCTGGCTGCTCAACACTCAAAGAAGGAAAGTACTGGGTGTCCTTGTTTGCATATTTTTCTGGTGTGGACGCATTCTTCTTGGAGTCTCTTGACAGTAGGGCCACTTGAAACGCCCAAGGTAAGGGCTGCTCTGCCTGGCAGACATGCGTTGGGTGCCTTTGGCTCCTCCTTGGCAAGTCTGCCTCCAGATGCCCTCAGATCCTGTCCCTGTGCCTGGCCATGGGGCTGTCTGACCACTGATGCCAGAGGGTCACATTCTAAAGAGCTCTCATGCAGGTCACACTCATCAGTCTATACTGGAAATGTTTTGGCAACCCCGTGTTAGAAGAGTGGGGTTTCCCTAACTGTATGGCTTTGGGTAATTGCTTAAATCCTCCGAGCCTTAGTTTTTCCAGCCGTGGGTTAGGAGTAGCTCTCTCTACTTCCCAGCGTCAAATAGGAAACTGTGCAAGAAAATGCTTAGTAGAACAGGAAAGCCCTAAACTGACATCCAGGACACAGTGTCTCAGTAGCAAATATCTTCTGATATTCAGCCTTCTGCATGGTTACAGCCTCCTCTGTGCCGAGAGATTCAAGTCACCAAGGGTTAAAGCAAGTTAGGCACATGGCCGTGATTGTCCATAATTGATGAAATAAACCTTAAAGGAGTGACATATAATTAATTGCAATTAATCCAGGCACTGTGACACCACCTGGCTAAAAATAGTGTCTACTAATAATTGCTTTGATCTAGCAGAATGGTGCCTGCCCATGAGCCTGGCAAAGTGTCTGCTGATGGAGACCCTGCACCCCACCCTCCTGCTACACAGAGTGGGTGCGGAAGCTGGAAGCATGAGGGCAGAGGGTGGGAAGGGGGCCCCACTTCTCTCAGACCCCGTGGCAGCAAATGCTACATATACGGGGTGATCATATGATTCATTGTCTAAACTGGGACACTTTCGAGATTATTATATTAATGATTACCATTCATAGTAATAATTATGCCAGATAACAGGCATACACTGGACTCTCCTGGGTAAACCCGAATGTATCGCCACCCTATGCATAGGCTGTTTTAAGCCCTTGGGAACCCTCAACTGGGAGAGTGTTTTCACGTTCATTATCTGCTCTTCCTCACAACAACGCTGGAAGGAAGAAAGGATTTTTAGTCTCATTGAATAGATGTTAAAGATGGTGATGGTGTCAAATGGTCCAGCTCTAGTCTTTGGCCTGGTTTCCTTGGTGGCTGACCCCATGCAGGTAGAGGACAGCTGGTCAGGACTGGGAGTTCTGTGGATGTGGAAACAAGTGCAGCTCAGGGGCAAAGAAGTAGCAGATCTGGCTTCAGTGGAGCAGGAACAAGCAACCTCCTCCCTGAAGAGCTCAGGGCATAGGTCTCAGCGGGGACTGTGCTGCGGTCTTCACCGATCCTGGGCTTGGAATCAGAAGCTGTGTGTTTCAAGTCTGGCTCCCACACTTCCAGCTGTGTGATCTTGGCAAATTGTATAATCATTCCATGCCTCAGTTTCTCATTTGTCAAGTGGGGACAGTTCCTTCCTGTGAGGATTAAATGAGAGCTTATGTGAAGATGGATGGGTAGACTCAGAGCCTGTCATGTAACAGGTACTCAGTAAGTCCTCGTAGAGTTTGAATCTGAAGAGAGTTCCTAGAGGCAACACCTATAGGGGAACCATGGAGATCCTTCTGCCTTGAAATGGCTCTAACTTGAACCAATTAGGGTGGAATGAACTCCTGCCTTGAGATGGGGCTGTCTCACGTTCTTGGAGAAAGAAATGGAGGAAATAAATCCATGGAGGAATTGGGAGATTCCCTGAACCCCCTAGACCATGGATAGTCTACTTGTTAGACTCTCCTGCATGCCCCATGATAGGAGGACCAGCACCCAAGGAGTCTTTGCATTTTGCAGTTTCCTTGAAGCCCTGTACAGGCCGGTGGCCCACGTTGGTGTGTGGCTTCCAGCCTTCCTCCAGGCTCTCAGGCTCTCAGATGAGCATGCTTGGACATGGGCAGGCAGCAGGGCTCGTGTGGTGCCCCATTGCTGGAATTCATGGCACCTCAAAGTAAAAGGTAGGCAGGTCGGCAACAGTTTGGTGCCAGAGAGCTAATGAGAGAGAGAAAGAATTATAAAAGTACCATGTTTGGTCTATTAATAGCCTGTGTTTGGTCTCCACCACTTCTATCAACATCGTCCATCACATCCAAACAATTGAAAAACCTGTGCCAAATGGTTAGGAAACTCACGGCTGTGCTGTTTCTAAAAAACAGCATTTCTACTTCTTATGCCACACTGAGATGCCAATAGTTCCATGCCAACTGGTTATTTTTCCAGACCATTTCCCTTTATTTATGTTTAAGCTTTTGTATTGTTAAGCCAAAAGAAGATAGAGAACCTGGAGTAGATAATTGTTATTTCTCCCGATTTGTCCTTGAATGAGGCATGGAGGAAACGTTCACTCCCCAAACCTGAATTGAGGAGCTGCGGAGGGGTGGAGAGAGGACTGAGACAGGGGCCTGTCCCTTTCGGACAGTGTTCAAGCTGGTGGATGGGCAGAGTGAGGATGTGGCAGAACCCTAGCCCCACCCTTGGAAGGCTTAGGGCATTATCAGCCCTTTCTGTTACTGGTATGTGGCCTTGGGTCGTCCAGAGCCCCTCTCCCGGCCTTAATTTGCTTGCCTGTAGGACTGGGGAGTCAGACTTGATGGCTTAGAAGGCCTCTTCCAGCTAAGTCGAGTGTTGGGTGGAGGACTCACTGTCTCACGTTTGTTGGCAAGGCTGTAGGTGTGGAAGTGGAAGGAAGGTGATGCTACCCTCAGAGTGCTGGCAACTCCAGGAAGCCTGGAAGCATGGCTGGGAAACACGGACGCGGCTGTTCTTTATCTGGGAAACTCCAGAACAGCCTCCAGAGATGTCTGTGGAGCCGCAGGCGGTTGTTTTTCTCACCATATGTGATTTCTGGGTGTCTTAAAAATTTTCGTTTGGCCCAAACATTGTCGGGGTTGGGGGATGATTTTGTCCTGTGTGGGGATGGAAATGGGTTTTTGCCTCTGAGCTTCAGGTGGGGAGTGGTGGTTTTCTCCATTTTGGAATTCTCTGACGAAGTTGGAAGGTTCAGCTGGGGCCCTAGTATTGCAGCAGCCTCTGGTGCAAACAGAGGCAAGGGCTGGAGGGAGGAAAGGGCTAATTGGAGGGGTGATAAGGCTGAGAGACCCAGGGTGGGGAATCATCTGTAGGCCTTGCTTTGTGTCTTTAAAAAAACCCACATACTTCTCTGTGGCTATCAGGTGATGCAAATCAACATTATTTCAAGTTATAGCTATCTGAAGTGAATGTACCAGTTCCTTGTAACTAGCTGACCACAGCTCCTGCAGAGAATCTGGGAATCTGTTGTGCGTCTGGTCAGCGATGGCTGGGGCAGGATGGGGAAAGGGAAGCCCAGGCCTGGGACAAGCCCAGCTAGGCTGGTTTGGTTCTAGTCAGCAACCCAGTCTAGCAGGGAGCCCACAGCTTTCTGCAGAGCAAAGTCATTTCCTGCTGTTGTATTCATTTGGGGGGCCAGATAGGTTTTACTAAGAGAAGACAAAACTACTTCAAAGCAAGCCATCCAGAAAGTACATTTATTTGTTTCAAATATTCTAGAACATTTAAGAAAATGGGGATTCCTGCAATCTGGATGAAATATGGGGGCCAGATCCTTGGCAGGTGGAGCAGTAAATATTTGCTAGGTGAACCCCTCATGGTGATAGCAAATTGAGCAGCATTCTGGGAGGCTCTG